>NC_063445.1:35963958-36563958 GCF_020379485.1 Brassica napus
ACAATCATGAATATTGGCAACAATTTCAAGAAATGGAAAACACGTCTTTTACGAGAGCATCTATATAAATGATTATTCACTTGATTATGGTTTCATCTCTCTCTCTCTCTCTCTCTCTCTCTCTCTCTCTCTCTCTCTCTCTCTGACCTAAAGTTTGGAATGACGAATTACAGAACATTAATTTTTGTGGTACTAAGTCTGATAATATTTCTCAACGGGCAGAGCATTTTTGTTGCACGAGCCGTAGCTGAGAGCAAGGTATTTCAAAATTCTTAAAGTTCATTTTTAAGCAGACAACATGAACAGAGACCAATTGCCAAAACAAAGTTGGTTCTTGTGCAATGATCAATAGGTTCATATAGTATATTTGGGTGAGAAGCAACATGATGATCCTGAGTTTGTCACAGAATCTCACCATCAGATGTTGTGTTCACTTCTTGGAAGGTGTGTAAATTGAGACTTTTTTTTCTCAATGATGGTAATGTGTCAAAGTGTTACTCAGATGTCTTGTGTTTTGTTCCCATGATTACAGTAAAGAGGATGCCCATGGTTCAATGGTATACAGTTACCGACATGGATTCTCAGGTTTTGCAGCCAAGCTTACCAAGTCCCAAGCCAAGAAAATAGCAAGTACTCAGTCTTAATCTCACATCAGAAGCCTGTGTCTGCAAATGTCTGAAGTTGTTTTTTTTGTTTTGTTTTCTTCCGTTGCTAATGATCTTTGGTGACAGATTTACCTGAAGTTGTTCATGTCATACCGGATAGTTTCTACAAGCTGAAAACAACTCGGACTTGGGACTACTTAGGACTTTCTGCCTCCAGTCCAAAGAATCATCTAAATGAAACTAATATGGGTGAACAAATTATCATCGGCATTATTGACACAGGTATGACTGTTTATTCTACATTTCTTCTCAGCTCATTACAGATTTCTGAAATATGGTGTTGGTTTAGAGTCTTCTTCTTAGATTCTCTAAGATTTTTATTGCAGGAGTATGGCCAGAATCTGAAGTATTTAACGACGATGGGATTGGATCGGTGCCGAGCCACTGGAAAGGAGGCTGTCAATCAGGAGAGATGTTCAACTCCTCCCACTGCAATAAAAAGCTCATAGGAGCTAAGTATTTCATCAATGGCTTCCTAGAGGAGAACAAAAGCTTCAACTCTAAAGAATCACTTGATTTCATTTCCCCTAGAGACCTCAATGGTCATGGCACGCATGTGGCCACCATCGCGGCAGGTTATTACGTGCAGGACATTAGCTACAAGGGCCTAGCTGGAGGGGTTGTGAGAGGTGGGGCACCACGTGCTCGTATAGCAATGTACAAGGGTTGTTGGTATCTGGATGATTTAGACATAACAACTTGTTCATCTGCTGACATTTTGAAAGCTATGGACGAGGCAATTCATGACGGTGTTGATGTTTTGTCACTCTCTCTAGGCTCTGTGGTTCCTCTGCATGGAGAAATTGATATCCGCGATGGGATATCCACCGGAGCCTTCCATGCCGTCTTAAAGGGTATTACCGTTGTTTGTGCAGGTGGTAACTCTGGCCCCGAGGCTCAAACAGTGACAAACACGGCGCCTTGGATTGTCACTGTGGCTGCAACTACTCTAGACCGGTCCTTTCCCACTCCTATCACACTTGGGAACAATAAAGTGATACTGGTAAGTGGTAACTATATTGCAGGGTCAAATTATATGTCTACTAAGAAAATATTCTGATGATATGTGTCTTATTTTGAGTTTGGTCATTATTTTACAGGGTCAAGCAATGTACACAGGTCCAGAACTTGGCTTCACTAGCTTGGTTTACCCAGAGGATCCAGGGAACAGCAACGAAACCTTTAGTGGGTAATTTTCAAATCTCTAGTTTCTTAGTATTCACAAAATCTTGCAATATAAAGAAGCCCAGTTCTTTGACACCACACTGGTTCTTGTAATGCAGCACTTGTGAGGATCTTTCCTTGAATTCTAATGATACAATGGTGGGGAAAGTGGTCTTATGTTTCACAACATCATCTTCTAGTGGTTCCGTATCAAGTGCTGCAGGTTCTGTGAAGAAAGCTGGTGGTCTAGGTGTAATCATAGCAAGACATCCAGGCTCCGATCTCGAACCATGTTTAGATGATTTCCCATGCGTTTCTGTTGACTATGAGCTTGGGACAAATATACTTCTCTACATACGTTCCACAGGGTATTTAAATGACTAAGATCTTCACCGCTTTGAATTGCAAGTAAAGACAGTGTATATTGGTGATATTTGAGACATTTTTCTGTGGACTTGTGGTTTGCAGATCTCCTGTTTTGAAGATACAACCATCTACAACCCTTGTAGGACAGCCCGTTGGTACAAAGGTGGCAACTTTCTCGTCAAGAGGACCTAATTCAATTGCCCTGCTATTCTCAAAGTATGTCATAATCAATTAAATTATTTTACTCAAAAAGAAAGTTTATAAATCATATGAACTGTCTGAAGTACAGCCGGATATAGCAGCACCAGGAGCGAGCATATTGGCCGCTACAACCACCAATACCACCTTAAACGACGGAGGATTCATTATGCTGTCAGGAACATCAATGGCAGCTCCTGTTATTTCAGGAGTTGTTGCACTGCTTAAAGCTCTCCATCCTGATTGGTCTCCTGCTGCCATTAGATCAGCCATTGTCACTACAGGTTCTTATCTTTTTCATCCAATCAATCCAAATAGACCATACTGATTTAGATACGCTTCTTTGAATTACTCTTCAGCTTGGAGAACAGATCCATTTGGAGAGCAGATTGATGCAGAAGGGTCGTCTCGGAAGCTAGCCGATCCCTTTGACTATGGTGGAGGGCTTGTGAATCCAGAGAAAGCTGTAAAACCAGGTCTTGTATATGATTTGGGCCTCCAAGACTATGTTCTCTACATGTGCGCTGTTGGTTATAACGACTCGTCAATCTCTCAGCTTGTCGGTGAAAGAACAACCTGTTCAAATCCCAGACCATCTGTTCTTGATTTGAACTTACCTTCCATTACAATTCCAGACCTCAAAGAAGAAGTCACTCTCACAAGAACCGTCACTAATGTTGGACCGCTCAACTCGGTCTATAAAGTAAAGGTCGAGCCACCATTGGGAATTCAAGTGACCGTGGTACCAAAGAAGTTAGTATTCAACTCTAAAACTAAAACGCTCTCTTATCAAGTCAGAGTCTCGACCAGACACAAAATCAACACTGGTTTTTATTTTGGAAGTTTGACGTGGAGTGACTCTGTGCATAATGTTATAATTCCTTTGTCCGTGAGAACGCAAATTCTGCAGAATTACTATGATGAGAATTGAACAAAAAAAGAAAAACTGTGAACTTGTATTTATACTGTAACCCTATATATTTACATTGTGGATCAAAGATCACTTCCTTTTCAAAGGAACCAACCAATGCAGCAGCTAAAATAGACCAAACAAGAAACCAGATTCATGTCAAAATTTTAGCATCAACCATAGGGGGAAAATGGCGTATTTCAACCCAAATAATTTGATCCTGTCAGATACCACCCAAATAATTACTAAGTGCTAATTACGACTAGGCCTGATACTTTTATCCGAGATTCAATCCGGATCTGCTCTGAAAATCCGGATATCCGGAGGGGTCGAATCTGGATATCCGGAGAGGTCGAATCCGGATCCGGATAATAAAATGTTGGATCCGTCAAAGCCGGATATGGATCCGGATATCTTAATTTTTAAGTCTGGATATCCGGATCCGTAAGTTTTATTAATAAATATTTCAAAAATAGTAATATCTATATATAAAAATTAATTTTATTTAATATATTTTCATTTTTATAATAGTATATATAAATTTTATGTAAATTTTGTAATATTATACATAGAAATAATTAAAGACATTATATATATTTTTATTTTTAAATTATTGTTAATATTTTATATATATTAATATTATTTTTAATTTATTTAAGGATCCAAATCCGGATCCGGATATCCGCCGGATATTACAATTTTTAGAAGGATATCCGACACCCGGATATCCGAGAACCCCGGATCAGGATAAGGATAGTAAAATTATGGATCCACCGGATAAAGATCCGAATCCAGATACCTTAAAATTGCATGGATATCCAATCCGTCTCATGCTTAATTACGACATGAATTTAACTAAAAAATAAATTTTCTTCTCGAACTTGCTTCAATAACTCAAAATATTACTTTAACTAACAAGACAGTTAGAATAGCCGAAACACGTTGTTTGTGTTTAGATCAAAATTTAAAAAAAAAAAAACTATGATCAAGGGATTTGAACCCTACAATAGACACTCCGTTGACAAAACACAATGACTAGTCCAAATTTTCTTTCATTCAAATTTATATAATATTTATAATATGTACATATAAGTTAGCGTACTAAAACATTTTGAGAAGTTTTGATAACCATTTTTAAGTTTTTGTCATAAAAATAACCGTAAATAAAAAAAAATGATCAAAATAAATTTTATTATAAAGTAACTAATCTAAACTCAGAGTTTATAGTAGCCAAAACACGTTGTTTTGTGATTAGATAAAAGTTAAAAAAAAACTATGATCAAGAGTTTGAACCCTACAATAGACATTCCCTAGACAAAACACAATAACCACTAGCCCAAATTTTCTTTCTTTCAAATTAATATTATATTTATAATATGTACATATAAGTTAATGTACCGAAACATTTTGAAAAGTTTTCGAAGATAGTCATTTTTGACTTTTTATCACAAAAACAACTTTCAATTAAGGAAATGATCAAAATAAATTTTATTAAAAGGTATTAAAATATTATTATACATTAATATATTCAGTTATCGTTTATAAAATGAAAAATAAAAAATTCTATAATATTTTATCTATTATATAATCATAATCAATCACATTAAAGAAAATTATTATATTGAGCTAAATATAATAAAATTGTATTAAATTTATAAATTTTAAATATTTTTAAAAATAAAATCTAATGCGTTGGTAAGATGGGTTAACATTAGCAAACTAAATAATACACGTATAAAAATTAACATGTATTTATTTAAAGCTAATAATATAAAATCTTTGTAACTACTTTAATCATAATATATTTTCATTTTAAATATATCTAGATTTCAACCCGCGCAAGTTTTTGTTTTCATTTATTTTTATAAATATTTTGTTTTCAATTCTAAACTGGTATATATTATAATATATATGTGTCTATCAATTTAAACATAATAGTTTACGGTATATTTTTTTCATTAAGTAGATTGTTTCAAACTTTCACGTGTATTTTTATCTTCTTCTATATATATATTTTCAGATTATTATTTCATTATTAAAATCGTAACTATATATATAAAGATTAGTAAAATATTGTTTTATTGTCATATTCAAAGATATTGTAACATTTCACAAATTTAGAAAGTTTTTAAAAAATTAAACTTTTCGCTTCATAGATTTATATTATCGAGTAAATAATTAAACATTTAGTTTTTGTTTTATTTTTAAAATAAAATATATAGTTTAAAATTTGTTTTCATTGGTTTAATTTAGTAAAGATTAATCATTGTTAGATAATATATTTTTTGTTATTTAAAAAAAATCTTTATAATTTAAAAGCTAACATCGACAAATATTTAACATATGGAGGTATAGTATTACAACATTAAATTATATCTATTTAATTTATACTATCTATAAATCCAATGGATCATCTATTGTTTAAATCCAATTATTGATAGTCCAATAAAAATTTCGGGTTGGCCCAAAATTTAAATGATAAGATTATAGATTAAATGCAATATGACTTTCTAGGAATATGTCCATTAGGTCCATTTTTTATAAAATCACACATGAATCAAGGTTAGGACTTCTGTTTTAATATATAAGATGGTAAAATAACGTATTTATCTCAATACACACATTTATCTTAAATATAAATAATTTTAATGATATTATTTTTATTAGTTTCAAATTTATATATTAGTTTTGAATTATGTTTTGGGCAAAAAAGTCAATTCATAATTAAGAAAGTGTATTTTTCAAAAGGTAAAACAGAGAATGCAATTATCAAATTTCAAATCCTAAATAGGGTATTTTGCAAATTATCCCTAGATTTTATTGTTCCATTTTTTAGATATATAGTAAATAAATAATAACAATAGTGAGGTACATTTTAAACATTGTTAGATCTCAAACAAATATAGATTTCAAGAATATATTTTTTTTTATATTTGAGTATTATATAAATTTGATTTTGGTGATTATATATGAGCTGGTAAAGAAAAATATATTATGAAATTATAAGTAAGATATAACATTTCATGTATTGGTAAATATATGAGTTTGAAAATTAATGCTATAAATCAAGCTTTAGATTCTTGTAATTAAAGAATTGAACAAAAAGAAACCAAGCTTTAGTTTTCATTAGAAAATTGAACAAAAAAAAAGTGAAAGTTGGTGCTTTGCTTTACCAAAAAAATACCTTGGTACCTTATTAATCATTTCTTTTAATGAAGAGGAAAGAGTAGAACATGAGATTGTAGGTACATCTTGTTTTAATATTTTTGCATCTAATAGGGTAGAATATTAGTTGACTACTGTTAATGAAGAGGAAAGTATGAAACACCAAGATTGTAGGTAAATCTCGTTTAAATACTTTTGCATTAATAAGTAAAATATATGGAAAATGATGAAACCATTAAATTTGACGATTTTCTAATAATTGAGTCATATTTATATTTTAATAGATAAGATTATAGATTAATTGTAATATGACTTTCTAGTATTAGGTCCATTACGTCCATTTTCTAAAAAATCACACATAAATCAAGGTTGTGACTTCTGTTTTAATATATAAGATATATATTTATATATTATATTTTAAAAATTCCAATAAATATGTGTAAAATATTTTAATAATAACTAGATCTCGATCCACGCAACCCTGCATGTTTTTTTTCATTTATTTTTATATAAACATTTTGTTTTCAATTCTAAATTGGTATATATTATAATATATGTGTCTATTAATTTTTAAAACATAATAAGTTTACGGTATATTTTTCATTGAATAGATTGTTTCAAACTTTCACAAGTATTTGTATCTTCTTTTATATATATATATATATATATATATATATATATTTTTGGATTAATATTTCATTATTAAAATCGTAACTATATATATAAAGATTAGTAAAATATTGTTTTATTGTCATATTCAAAAATATTGTAACATTTCACAAATTTAGAAAGTTTTTAAATAATTAAACTTTTCGCTTCATAGATTTATATTATCGAGTAAATAATTAAACATTTAGTTTTTGTTTAATTTTTAAAATAAACTATATAGTTTAAAATTTGTTTTCATTGGTTTAAGGTGGTAAAGATTAATCATTGTTAGATAATATGAAATCTTTATAATTTTAAAAGTTAACATGGACAAATATTTAAATAATTAACATATGGAGGTATAGTATTACAACATTAAATTATATTTTTTAATTTATACTATCTATAAATCTAATGGATCATCTATTGTTTAAATCCAATTATTAATAGCCCAATAAAAATTTCTGGTTGGCCCAAAATTTAAATGATAAGATTAGAGATTAAATGTAACATGACTTTCTAGGATTAGGTCCATTTTTAAAAATATCACACATTAATCAAGATTGTGACTTCTGTTTTAATATATAAGATTTTATGTATTTTAAGTTATCGTTTATAAAATGAAAAATAAATAAATTATATCCTGTTTTATCTGCTTTATAGTCATAATCATGTTAGAATACAATTATTATACTTAAATAAATATGATAAAAGTATATTCAATTGATAAATTTGTAAAATTTATTTTCATAAATATAAACTATTTATTTTAAAAATATAACTAGATCTTAATCCACGCAACCGCGCGAGTTTTGTTTTCATTTATTTTTATATAAATATTTTGTTTTCAATTCTAAATTGGTATATATTATAATATATATGTGTCTATCGATTTTTAAAACATAATAAGTTTACGGTATATTTTTTTATTGAATAGATTGTTTCAAACTTTTACATGTATTTGTATCTTCTTCTATATATATATTTTCGGATTATTATTTCATTATTAAAATCGTAAGTATATAAATAAAGATTAGTAAAATATTGTTTTATTGTCATATTCAAAGATATTGTAACATTTCACAAATTTAGAAAGTTATTAAAAAATTAAACTTTTCGCTTCATAGATTTATATTATAGAGTAAATAATCAAACATTTAATTTTTGTTTAATTTTTAAAATAAACTATATGGTTTAAAACAAATTTCATTGGTTTAAGGTAGTAAAGATTAATCATTGTTAGATACTATGATTTTTGTTATTTAAAAAAAATCTTTATAATTTTAAATGTTAACATCGACAAATATTTAAATATTTAACATATGGAGGTATAGTATTACAACATTAAATTATATCTATTTAATTCATACTATCTATAAATCCAATAGATCATCTATTGTTTAAATCCAATTATTGATAGCCCAATAAAAATTTCTAGTAGACCCAAAATTTAAATGATAAGATTAAAGATTAAATGTAATATGAATTTCTAGGAATAGGTCCATTAGGTTCATTTTTAAAAAAATCACACAAGAATTAAGGTTGTGACTTTTGTTTTAATATATAAGATGGTAAAATGAAATATTTATCTCAACACACATATTTATCTTTTATATAAATAATTTTAATGATATTTTTTTTTTAATTTCGAATTTATATATTAGTTTCGAATTATATCTTGGACAAAAAAGTCAATTCATAATTAAGAAAGTGTATTTTTCAAAAGGTAAAACAGAAAATGCAATTATCAAATTTCAAATCCTAAATAGGGTATTTTGCAAATTATTCCTAGATTTTATTGTACCATTTTTTAGATATATAGTAAATAAATAATAACAATAGTGAGGTACATTTTAAACATTGTTAGATCTCAAACAAATATAGATTTCAAGAATATAGATTTTGTTTTTATATTTGAGTATTATATAAATTTGATTTTGGTGATTATATATGAGCTGATAAAGAAAAATATATTATGAAATTATAAGTAAGATATAACATTTCATGTGTTGGTAAATATATGCGTTTGAAAATTAATGCTATAAATCAAGCTTTAGATTCTTGTAATTAAAGAATTGAACAAAAAGAAACCAAGCTTTAGTTTTCATTAGAAAATTGAACAAAAAAAAAGTGAAAGTTGGTGCTTTGCTTTACCAAAAAAATACCTTGGTACCTTATTAATCATTTCTTTTAATGAAGAGGAAAGAGTAGAACATGAGATTGTAGGTACATCTTGTTTTAATATTTTTGCATCTAATAGGGTAGAATATTAGTTGACTACTGTTAATGAAGAGGAAAGTATGAAACACCAAGATTGTAGGTAAATCTCGTTTAAATACTTTTGCTTTAATAGGTAAAATATATGGAAAATGATAAAACCATTAAATTTGATGATTTTCTAATAAATGAGTCATACTTATATTTTAATAGATAAGATTAGAGATTAATTATAACATGACTTTCTAGTATTAGGTCCATTACATCTAATTTCTAAAAAATCACACATAAATCAAAGTTGTGACTTCTGTTTTAATATATAAGATATATATATATATATATATATATATATATATATATATATATATATATATATATATATATATATATATATTATTTAAAAAATTCTAATAAATATGTGTAAAAATATTTTAACAATAACTAGATCTCGATCCGCGCAACCGCGCAGAATTTTTTTCATTTATTTTTATATAAACATTTTGTTTTCAATTCTAAATTGGTATATATTATAATATATGTGTCTATTATTTTTTAAAACATAATAAGCTTACGGTATATTTTTTTCATTGAATAGATTGTTTCAAACTTTCACATGCATTTGTATCTTCTTCTATATATATTTTTTTGGATTATTATTTCATTATTAAAATCGTAACTATCTATATAAAGATTAATAAAATATTGTTTTATTGTCATATTCCAAAATATTGTAACATTTCACAAATTTAGAAAGTTTTTAAATAATTAAAATATACGCTTCATAGATTTATATTATCGAGTAAATAATTAAATATTTAGTTTTTGCTTATTTTTTAAAATAAACTATACAGTTTAAAATTTGTTTTCATTGGTTTAAGGTAGTAAAGATTAATCATTGTTAGATAATATGAAATCTTTATAATTTAAAAAGTTAACATGGATAAATATTTAAATAATTAACATATGGAGGTATATTATTACAATATTAAATTATATCTATTTAATTTATACAATCTATAAATCCAATGGATCATCTATTGTTTAAATCCAATTATTGATAGCCCAATAAAAATTCAGCTATGCCCAAAATTTAAATGATAAGATTAGAGATTAAATGTAACATGACTTTCTAGAAATAGGTCCATTAGGTCCATTTTTAAAAATATCACACATGAATCAAGTTTGTTACTTCTGTTTTAATATATAAGATTTAATGTATTTTAAGTTATCGTTTATAAAATGAAAAATAAATAAATTATATCCTATTTTATCTATTTTACGGTCATGATCATGTTAAAATACAATTATTATACTTAAATAAATATGATAAAAGAATATTCAATTAATGAATTTATAAAATTTATTTTCATAAATATAAACTATTTATTTTAAAAATATAACTAGATCTTGACCTGCGCAACCACGCGGATTTTGTTTTCATTTATTTTTATATAAATATTTTGTTTTCAATTTCTAAATTGGTATATATTATAATATATAGGTGTCTATCGATTTTTAAAACATAATAAGTTTACAGTATATTTTTTTATTGAATATATTGTTTCAAACTTTTACATGTATTTGTATCTTCTTATATATATATATTTTCGTATTATTATTTCATTATTAAAATCGTAACTATATATATATATTAGTAAAATATTGTTTTATTGTCATATTCAATGATATCGAAATATTTCAAAATTTTAGAAAGTTTTTAAAAAATTAAACTTTTTGCTTCATAGATTTATATTATCGAGTAAATAATTAAACATTTAGTTTTTGTTTAATTTTTTAAAAAAAATATATAGTTTAAAAACAAATTTCATTGGTTTAAGGTAGCAAAGATTAATCACTGTTAGATAATATGATTTTTGTTATTTAAAAAAAATCTTTATAATTTTAAAAGTTAACATCGACAAATATTTAAATATTTAACATATGGAGGTATAGTATTACAGCATTAAATTATATATATTTAATTCATACTATCTATAAATCCAATAGATCATATATTTTTTAAATCTAGTTATTGATAGTCCAATAAAAAAATTTGGTAGGCCCAAAATTTAAATGAAAAGATTAGAGATTAAATGTAACATGACTTTTTACGAATGGATCCATTCGGTTCATTTTTAAAAAAAAAATCACACATGAATCAAGGTTGTCACTTCTTTTTTAATATATAAGATATGATGATAGAACGGCTTAAAATTAGCAAAAATAACATATTTTAGACTTATGTATGTACAATAATATATTATCTAAAATGAATAAGCATAAAAATTATTAGTAAAAATAAATCCAGTTCTGAAAGACGGGTCAGAATTTAGCATAAATTACATACAAAATAATTTTCAAATATGTTTTCTCATGAATATATTATTTTGCTTAATTACTAAATGCAAATACAATAAGATAAATATATAATAAAAATTGAAAATACATATGGTTTTAAACAATTGATTAATTATAACATGTAAATTATAAAATTATTGTATTTGAAATAGTTATATAAATATTTTAGTATATGATTAACGTTAAAAATATATACCACTAATGTTCTATAACAATAATTTATGTATAGTAAAGTGAAAACAAACATCCGCGCGGTTGTGCGGATCAAAATCTAGTCTTATATATTAAAACAGAAGTCACAACCTTGATTTATGTGTGATTTTTTAAAAAATGGACCTAATGGACATATTTCTAGAAAGTCATGTTACATTTAATCTCTAATCTTATCATTTAAATTTTAGGCCTACCAGAAATTTTTATTGGGCTATCAATAATTGGATTTAAATAATAGATAATCCATTGGATTTATAGATAGTATAAATTAAATATATATAATTTAATATTGTAATACTATACCTCCATATGTTAAATATTTAAATATTTGTCGATGTTAACTTTTAAAATTATAAAGATTTTTTTTTAAATAACAAAAATCATATTATCTAACAATGATTAATTTTTACTACCTTAAACCAATGAAAACAAATTTTAAACTATATGGTTTATTTTAAAAATTAAATAAAAACCATATGTTTAATTTTTTACTTGATAATATAAATCTATGAAGCGAAAAGTTTAATTTTTTAAAAACTTTTTAAATTTGTGAAATGTTACAATATCTTTGAATATGTCAATAAAACAATATTTTACTAATCTTTATATATATAGTTACGATTTTAATAATGAAATAATAATCCGAAAATATATATATAGAAGAAAATACATATACATGTGAAAGTTTAAAACAATCTATTCATAGAAAAATATACCGTAAACTTATTATGTTTTAAAAATTGATAGACACATATATATTATAATATATACCAATTTAGAATTGAAAACAAAATATTTATATAAAAATAAATGAAAACAAAAATCTGCGCGGTTGCGCAGATCGAGATCTAGTTATAACTTTTAAAATCCAATGGCAAATGGTTAATGTGTCAGGTGTAATAGTATCTAAGCTCAGGTTAGTCCGTCCCTCTATTTTTTCCTCTATAATAGATGAACTCTACAATAGAGGTGAGTTTGTCTCCAATGTATTCCTCTATTTTCTCCTCTAAAAAGAAATATTTTTAAAAGATTCTTTTTTAATTTTACAATTAACACCCTTTAACTTACAAATGTTGAAAATTAACCCATTCATTATATGATTATATTTTTTTTGGAAAATTTTCATAAAAGTGAAATATTATTTAGTTTAAAGATTTTATTACAGAAAACATTAAACAAAAATAATAAAACAAAATAGACATTACCTAACCATCATTATACATTTCTCATAAATAATCAATTAATGTATTATGAAATGAGAAATAAGATTTTTTTTTATCTTTGATATTTTTGAATCGACTTAAAAACTCTTGGACTCGATTATCTTCACCATCTGATATTTGAAGCAACCAGCAAAAAAATCAACAAGTTCCATGTCCATCCATTTTCTTTGAACAATATTCTAACGATCTTTGTAATTTACCAGAATATTTAGTTGTTTTAATATGTTATATTAATTAATATTTAAATTCAACTTAAATATGTTATCAATATGTCTACTCTAACGATCAACGGACGATTTGTTAGTCAAGTACTATTTTGAGTTAGTGAAGCATGTTCGGGAAGATAATTTAATTTTCTTTAAAAAAAAAGGGAGAATTGCCAAGTGTGACTCAAAACTTGGAGTCAAACCCAAAACAATACCCCAACTTGGGTCAAAGGCAAAAGTAACCTAAAAGGCTATTGAAATTACAACTATCCCCTTGTGACCAAACAAGAAAACGGAATTTTTTTTACGTTTCTACCCCTCGCAAGTCGTCTGTTTAGACGACTTGAAAATAAGTCGTCCAGACGACTTAACTGAAAGTCGTCTGGACAGTTAGTCTTAAACATAATTTAAAAATTTTGTAAAAAATATTTTGATAAGTGAAAAATGGGAATTATGTAATTAACATATGTCTTAGGAGGTATAAATTAAGATATAACAAATTTCAATTGTTTTCAGCATAGATGAGTGAAAGTAGTGAGTCATGATATTCTTAAGTTTATGTTTCATCAACATATGTTGTAGTATTGTATGTGTTCTTAGGGTTAGATTTTGGAAAGCATTAAAACCGTTTTTGAAAATTTTTAAAATTACTTATGCGTGTTCATTTCTGTGTATAGTAAACACTATTTAAGTATAATTTGATTTTATAACGTGGTTAGTTAGTTAATCTAGTCATTTTAGTTTAGGGGTTCATTTTAGGGTTTAGGACGACTTAATATTTTGTCGTCTGAAAACAGACGACTAAATATTAAGTCGTCTGTTGTACATTATCAGCCAGAATAAGTCGTCTAAACCGGACCAAACCTTAAAGTTTACCAATGTACTTTTAAAGCTAACCGGATTATTTACCCAATATATAACGTGATTTTTATTTTTTTTGTTTCATTTTTCGCGAAATTCAGAAACCCTAACAGTTCTCTCTCAAAGGCGATTTCGAATTCCCACGATTTCCGAACAAACCATCGTTCTCAACGTCGGCTATCTATCTCACCGTTGTCGCCGCAGCTTCTTCTAACCCTAGCGCCGCCGATTCCTCTAAACCCTAGCGCCGCCGATTCCTCTAAACCCTAGCGCCGCCGCTTCCACTATTTCCGAACAAACCGTCGCCCTCGCCACCGTGGTCACCAACGTTCTCACCGCCGCTTCCTATAAACACTAGCGCCGCCGCTTCTTCTAAACCCTAGCGCCGCCGCTTCTTCTCTGTAAACCTTAGCGCCGTTTCTCTGTAAACCCTAACGCCGCTAAGTCATCAATCTCGAGGAAAAGATGAACATAAAACGTTGTCTCTATCAATTTACTCATTCTCACCGTTTCACGTTTATTTTTTCAGATCTATAACCGCAATGACGAGTACTCCAACTCCTTCTGCGACTGGAAGACTTGTAAGTAATTTAAGTCGTCTGGAAAGTCTTCCAACTGGACGACTTAGTAGATGACTTAAATATAAGTCGTCCATTTGGAAGACTTTCCAGACGACTTAATTATAAGTCGTCTACTAAGTCGTCTGGACTTATATTGTTGTCTTTGATTATTTTGCAGACAAAAAGGATGGATATTCCAGAACTCCCCCGTAGGTTATACACATCAGGGGAAGAGCCAGAAGCCCACAATAGCATTTCGTATCATACGGATAACAGCAAGTTGCATACTGCTCTTAGGAAAGCTCTTACTGATGACGAATTTGAAGAGCTCAAGGAGTCGAGTTTGGGAGTTTTCATCAAGTTCAAGGAGCAGGGATTTGGTTGGGCTTCAAGGCTGGTTCACTACATGCTCAGTTTCAAGCTGGACATTAAGAAGAAGTATGAGATGTGGTCTCTCGTTGGTCCAGAACCTTTGAGGTTTTCACTGTTAGAGTTTGAAAACCTCACTGGTCTAAACTGCGAGTACATCGAGGACCTTGAGACACCAAAATGTGACGTTACCCCAGAGATGGTTTCTTTCTGGGGGATGCTGGGAGTTCATCTGGAAGCTGGGCCAACTACTGATCAGATAATAGCAGCACTGAAGAGATGCGGGGATTGGTCCAGGGAAGATCGCAAGCGGCTCGCGTACCTCTCCATCTTCACTGGATTCATTGAAGGGAGAAAGTTTTCAACCGCTACACGATCTACTCTGGCAAGGCTAGTGATGGATTTAGAACGGTTTGAGAATTATCCATGGGGGAGAGTCGCGTTTAAGGTGCTGATGGACTCTTTGTGGAACAAAGAAATTGCTGGCTGTTACACCGTGGATGGGTTTATACAAGTTCTTCAGGTCTGGACGTACACAGCTATGCCGGAATTGGGTGCTAGTATTGGTGGTCCCAGAGCAGACAGTCCGTCTCCACCGATATTGGCTTACGAGGGCAGCAGAGGCCGCAGATCAATGAAAGCTGCTATCTTGAGTCAGGTATTTACTTCAATCCAAAAGACTGCGCAGACGACTTATTATAAAGACTTTCCTAGGTGCAACGCGAAGAAAATGAGGGATAATATGGCGGTGGATATATGGAAGGAGCTTGTTGATCAGCATCTGAAAGAAAATGTGGATGGTGATAAGTTCGTGGGCATGTATGATTAGCATTTGAACATGATTTTTTAACAAGCGAAGTATTTGTATTTCAACTTGTCTTTGTATAGATTTGTAAATATATAAGTTGTCTGGAAGAAATAAGTCGTCTGGAAGGTTTTCCAACTGGACGACTTACAAATAAGTCGTCTAGAAGGTTTGGACGACTTATTATAAGTCATCTGGAAGGTTTTCCAACTGGACGACTTACAAATAAGTCGTCTAGAAGGTTTGGACGACTTGAAGGGATAGTAGAAGGTAGTCTAAAAATAAAATACACTTGAAGGGATAGTAGAAGGTCGTCTAAAAATAAAATACACTGGACGACTTAGTAGAAGGTCGTCTAAAAATAAAATACACTGGACGACTAAAAATTTAGTCGTCTGGACGGGTAATCAAGACTGGACGACTTAAATTTAGGTCGTCTGGACAACTAGTCAACTAGTTGTGTACATTGTGGTTTCGTATGGCCAGTTTCCTTGCAGTTTGAGCATCTCCGTGCCCTGTGTTTCTTCCTGGGTTTGTGTCCTCTCATCCTAGATAGCTCCAACCAAGATTGCCATCATTATCACCAACATCTTTTTCCCATTCACCAGCTTCATCAATATCCCTTTTCTCTGAAACCGTTTCGACCTTGCTGCGGCTTGATACACAAAGACATACTCTATGGGTTTTGAGTATCTCCAGCAAGTTTCGAACTTGTCTATCACTTGTAACATTAATGGGAAGACTGCCTGGAGCCATCATCATTTCTGCTGGTAATGAGTAGCTAATCTCCACACTCACTGTTCTCATGTCCAGGTTATAATCTTCTTGAGCCATTGCAACAAGTTCAGCATGTGTTGAATCTTCATTCAATAAAAACAATCTTGCTCCTTTGAGATCATCAACCACAAAATCCCAACGGAAATCTCTCAACAACCATTCTCCATACACTGCATGTAACTGAAAAATCATCTGCAAATATTCAAAATAAAACACATCAGTAAACATAGAGAAAATGAAGAAGTTCAATAAACATTGCCGCAGACGACTTAGCATTAAGTCGTCCAGAAGACTTAAAGGTAAGTCGTCTAAAGAGGTCACTTTTGCAATTGAAAATTAAAAGGGACGACTTAATTCTAAGTCGTCCGACTTTGTTTGTTAAAAAAAAAACTTCAGACGACTTATATATAAGTCGTCTACGAGAAACGGGCTAGTTTTGCATTTGACCGAATTGTGTCAGATCTTTGACTATTTCTGGACGACTTATAATTCAGTCGTCTCTGGGAAAGTTAAAATTTCAATATTTTATGAAAACTTGACGACTTACGTGTAAGTCGTCCTAGGTTAGTTTTGTAATTGAAAAATAAAACTTGAAATTTAACTTTCTCCAGACGACTTAGATGAAAGTCGTCCAGCTAAACGACTTAATTTAAGGTCGTCCGGGATAAGCAAGGTTTGACCAGAAAATTGGGAAAAATTCTGGACGACTTTGCTTTCCCCGGACGACTTTAAATTAAGTCTTCTGGAGGGACGACTTTATATTAAGTCGTCTGGTTAAAGTTAAATTATGAAGTTTTATTTTTCAATTACAAAACTAACCTAGGACGACTTACACGTAAGTCGTCAAGTTTTCATAAAATATTGAAATTTTAACTTTCCCAGAGACGACTGAATTATAAGTCGTCCAGAAATAGTCAAAGATCTGACACGATTCGGTCAAATGCAAAACTAGCCCGTTTCTCGTAGACGACGTATATATAAGTCGTCTGGAGTGTTTTTTTTTTAACAAACAAAGCTGGACGACTTAATTTAAGTCGTCCGTTTGACCAGAAGACTCATCAGTAAGTCCTCTACATACAGATGACTTACTAGTAAGTCTTCTACGCGAACAGATCTTGAAAAAAAATTCAAATTCGTACCTTAAACTAGGTGAGATGACTTCGTTTGCACACATGGTCTTCTCCAACCACTCAGAACCTCAAACGAAAGCAACCGTAAGTCAAAACGAAAGAAATATGGCTCTGTCAACCATAGCCCATATTTTGAATCAAAAGCTTGAGTTTTTTGGATGAATATAGAGACAAAGTGAAAGAAATGTTGTTTTTAGTTCATAACAATTGAAACAGAGAGAGTGTAAAGAGATTTACGTGCATTAAAGGGCATTAAAAGCTCCAAACAGTTCGTACAAGGTTGTTGCCACTATTCATTGCAGTGGCAATATTGTAAATACTTGAAGAAGATGAGGTTGAGACAGTAAAGAAGCCATTTTCGAAAAAAAAAAAAAAATGTTAATGGCATTTTCGTAGATAAACTGCAGGTGTGGGGTTAAAATCTCAAAAAAAAAGAGTCAAAAGAAAATGTTAGTTTTCTGTTTGACTCCAAGTTTTGAGTCACTTTTGCAAAAGCCCCTAAAAAAAATTAAATTTTAATTAACTTCTTGTCATGTTTGGTACTTAATAAAATTAAATTTTAATTAACTTCTTGTCATGTTTGGTACTTAATAATTATTTGGATCGTATTTGGCACGATCAAAATTCTTCGGATTGAAATACGCCATTTTCCCCAACCATAGGATGGTAAATATCTCGGAAACAGCACAAGAGATCAATCTCTACTTCAGCCATTGTCTGTTCTGCCAAACTCTATTGCCGATGCATCACTCTTTATCTACAACACCAATGGCATCCTACTCTATATGCTCGTCTACATCGACAACATCATCACTGGGAACAGTGACAAGTTACATACAATCAATAAATCATCGATTCTACTTTCTCAATACTAATAATGATCAATGACAAGTTACACACAATTCATCCATGGAAATGCTCAGACCAGTCACGTTCGGCACCGATTCAAACTTGCCGTTGATCTCACCGGTGAGTATAAATCAATAAACTAATTAAATTTCTCGATGACAATTCCATTTAGGGATTATTAACAACATAAATTATACAATGTGACAGAATAAATAATAATGAAACTACACAATACGATTACCAATCAGCTTTACTCTTTTCACAAATCTGCTTTAGGCTTATTATGATTCTTCAGTTCTCGTCATAGTATCGTGGCAGGATCTGGGTTCTCACAGATAGTGGGATGGCTACATTATGTATATTGTCACTCCAAGTCAAGCTTCCAAAGTAGCAGCCAGTGTTTACTCTATGTGTGGTCGTGGCGCGGACCGTGAACGATAACTTTGTAGCTGTAGAGTTAAACACAAGTGTCGTTGGTGTAACACTCATTAACTCCCGTTGGAGGATTGATCACGACTTTGTATACTGAATTGAAAGGTCCAACGTTTGTGAGTGTTCTTGTGAGAGTGACTTCATCTCTAAGGTTTGGGATTGTGATGGAAGGCAAGTTGAGATCAAGAACCGAAGGCTTGGTAGTAGGACAGACGGTTGCTTTTCCGAGGACACGGGATATGGACATGTCACTGTAATCAGCAGCGCACAAGTACAAGACGTAGTCATGTGTGGCCATGTCGTACACGAGACCTGGTCTTGCAGCTTTCTCTGGATTCACGAGGCCTCCTCCGTAATCAAACGGATCAGCTAGCTTGCGGCTTGACCCATCTGCGAAGATTGGCTCTCCTGATGGATCAGTTTTCCAAGCTGCAATAGAAAAAAAAATTTGTTTCTCAGTATTAAAAACTTCTTGAAAACGTTATTGGTCAAATAAAAAGAAAAACATAATAAGATGTAAGAACTAAGAACCTGTGGTGACAATAGCTGACTTGATAGCAGAAGGAGACCAGTGAGGATGTAACGATTTGAGGAGCACTACAATTCCTGAAACTACAGGAGTAGCCATTGATGTCCCAGACTTCATAGAGAATCCATTGACACTGAAAGAATCATTAAGGGAAGTAGCTGCAAGTATGTTCACACCAGGTGCTGCTATATCCGGCTGCATCAAAACATACAAAGTCAGGTACACTTAAGAGAATGGACATGTAAAAAAAAAGAGCTGATATACCATAAGAATCGCTGGGGAAATTGAATTGGGTCTTCTTGATGAGAAAGTGGCTACCTTTGTAGCCACAGGTCGTGCAACGAGGGTTCTTGAATCCCCTATCTTTACAATGGGAGATCTGGCGAGAGAGAAAAATCCAAAAATATTATGGTAATTCATGAAAGTTTTTGGTGAATGAGATGAATGATACCTTGTGGAGCGTAAGTAGAACAGAATGTCGGTTCCAAGCTCGAAGTCTACCGCAACACTTGGAAAGTTACGAGATGGAAGAAGCAAGTGTGTAGGATTTCTTGCAATGATTACCCCAAGACCTCCAGCATTTCTCACTGCTATTATATCATCTACCGCAGGGGTGACACTTGTTTCTCTTGTGAAACATAACACAACTTTTCCTTCCATTGTGTTGTTGGGATTAGCAGAGAGCTTCGGCAATCACTGCATGTTGACAGGCATCAATCATAACTCGTGGAAATAACTTTTTTAAACAATCAATGATCAAAACATGCAGTAAGCAAATAAATGTTACCCGGACTGTGGGTAAGCTAGATCGGAAAAGCCGAGTTCTGGACCGGCAAAGATTGCTTGACCCTGAATTAAACAAACTCAAAATCATCAGAACAAGGGTGTTAGAAACTTTAGAACAACATTTTTTTTTGCTCATAAGTATATACCAGTATTGTTATATTGTTCCCAAGTGTAATAGCTGTGGGAAAGGAACGGTCTAGAGTTGTTGCAGCGACCGTTAAGATCCAAGGAGCTACATTCGAAATAGTCTGAGCCGAGGGACCGTCATTACCAGCTGCAGCAACAACAGGAATTCCTTTTGCAACGGCAGAGGTCAGTTCCCTCACATCAGTCTCTGAATACAAAGGAACCTTGGATCTTAAAGAGAGTGACAAAATATCAACACCATCATGTATAGCTTCGTCTATTGCTTTTAAGACATCAGCTCCTGAACAGGACCCTAACTGAAGCCAGCAAGCCTTATAAATAGCTAAATGAACACCCGGCTCGCCGCCTTTCACTGTCCCTCTTCCAAGGCCTAGGTAGCTTACATCAGGCAGAAAAGAACCGCCGATGGTTGAAGAGACGTGTGTCCCATGACCGTTAAAGTCTCTCGGGGATGCGTACTCAGGGTTCTCTGTTCTATCAAAGTCTCCGATTTCGGCAACAAGGCCATCAACAAAGTATTTAGCTCCTATCAGCTTTTTGTTGCAGTGTATCAAACCGTTGAAGAGTTCTCCAGATTCACAGCTTCCTTTCCAACGACTCGGTATAGGTCCGTAGCCTTTGTCATTATACATTTCAGACTCCGGCCATACTCCTGTATTTGATGCCTTTCTATCAATAAACATATATTTTGAGGGAATTAAAGACATTTTCTCCATAGACACAAACCTGTATCGATGACTCCAACAATGATCTTCCTCCCCATGTTGGCCTTATGTAGAAGACTCTTTGAAGTACCCGGAGACAGACCCAAGCAATCCCAAGTCCTAGTTGTTGTCAGTTCGTACAATGTATTTGGTATGACATGAACAACCTCAGGCAGTTCTGTTCTCAAAAAAGACGTTTGATTTGTTCAGACAAATAATTACTTGTGATTATGTGAAGTCAAGAAACCTAAGAAGAGTTACCTGAAAGCGAAGCCTGAGAAGCCGTGTCGATAACTATACACTATTGAATCGTGGACAGACTCTTTGCTGAAACATAACAATCAAGTAAGTAAATATGCCATCTTTCAATAGATATATTTCAATATTCTGTACCTATGTCTTCACAAACTTCTACTTAGATGCACTGAATCATACCTTCCAAGAAGTGACCATAACATCTGATGGTGATATTCGGTGACTGACGCAGGATCATCATGTTCCTTCTCTCCCAAGTAAACTACATAAACCTATTTGATAAGAAAGAAACAACAGCACTTCATGTCAGATGTGTTCACATTTGCTAATAAAAAGTTATATCCATTAATGTCAAATACCTTTCTCTCAGCAGCATCTCCTACAACGAAAGTGCTCTGAGCATTCATAACAACAGTCAGAATTATCGCTACAAGAATTATGGTTTGGCCCATCTTTTCTCTCGAGAAAGGAGATATAGAGATATGTGATAATTCTATGTTGGGAATTGTTGCTGAAGCAAAAGGCTTTATATAAGATGTGCTGCTCCATTAGCTTTCTCTGTTTTCTTTAGTTGGTCCCGTGTTTTCGAGTTTCAAACATTATTCAGGCCTTGAATTTTTAAGTATTAAACAACCCTGGTTAGGTCGCTGCTGAGATTAGCTTGATCAGATTAGAAACAGTAGAGTAGTTTGTTTTTGACTAAATAATCTTCTCAACCATATAACATTAAATATTAAAACACTATGAATAGTTCTCTATACAGAGATGAGAAACTGCTCAGATTAAGAACAATATAGTAGTTTCTTGACAAATTTATCGCACACATTATATTTCAAATATAAGCAACTACGAATAGATATCCATTGAGACGAGAACTTGTCTAATTCAGATATAAGTATATTGTTGAAGGAGTCCAATCAGAAAATAATAAAACATAATGTTCATAGAATATTCTATCTTGTTAAGTAAATTCAAGTTCAAGTTGAAATAAACAACTCAAAGAAAGAGACAGAAAGCAAAATCTGAAAATTTTGACAGTTTCTCTGATGTACAAAGCTGACCTCTGCTTTTTTCTTGCATATAAATTTTTTTTTAACCACTTTACTTTTGCATGTATTTGTATTTCATTGTTCAAAAAAATAGTTGCAGAAAAAAGATGGATTTTTACCTATTTTGAATAGAATATTTAGAATATCATTGAATTGATTATTTCGTAGGTTATTCTCCATCCCTGGGACATCAATGCCTCTGATTTTTATAGTTCAACTTGTATTACTTTTGTTTGATATTATGTCTCCAATGAAGAAAGAAAGATAAGTTCACAGAAGATTTTTTTTCCTTTTTAGTATATGAAACTTCCAGTGAATAATAGTATGGGAGATTATGTTGATTTCCTTAAGTTGCTTTGTCATCTAGACATAAACATTTTATAATTATTTATTAATACATGGATTATTAATTAAAAAATGTAATGATAACTTACTTTTATGTTTTGATTTCAAAATTCTTATGTATTATAAATATTTTGAAAGTTTTTGTACATTATATTCATTATTAATAAGTAAATATTAAAAATCCTCAATATTTTCTTTTCAGTTATATAAAATTAAAAATTTATTTGATCAATATTTAGTTATATGTTTTTTTAACTTTAAATTTTTATTAAAAGATATTTTCAGATAACAACACAATATATATAGTAATTATCCTTTAGTGAAAATATATTTTTTTTATATTTTGGATAATTATTATTATTAATTTTAATCACTTATCTAATCAAATAATTTTTTTCTTTTTGAATAATTTATAATTTTTATTCATTGAAGGTATAAACGATATTAACCAGACTAACTTTTAATGTGAGAGCTCGAATGCGAAAAATCACTTCACAAATATAGTAAAGATATTTAATTTTAAAATTCAAAAATTTTACATGCCAAAGTATCTAAAAATAGAAATCTTCTTTAATATTCTGACCACTCACGGTTAATGGAATTTTCATACCCACTTACTTGGTATGTATACTCATTTCGTACAACGGGCAGTGCAGTAATTTTTTTAAAGACTTGAAAATCTTTTTA
Source organism: Brassica napus (assembly GCF_020379485.1). Lineage (NCBI taxonomy): Eukaryota > Viridiplantae > Streptophyta > Magnoliopsida > Brassicales > Brassicaceae > Brassica > Brassica napus. Next base: position 35,987,577 of record NC_063445.1, read on the forward strand.
CTGATTCTGTAATCACTATATGACATTTTCCCGTATTTTGACCTCATTCACACGATATCATGATTCACTTTCTGATAGGTGACCTATCATTTTACTACTCCACCTGAAGAACCAATAACATGACATACAACACTAATTCATCAGAGACTGTTCGGCGAATAACAATTACTGAACACATTGTCAAAGAATTGGCTAGCTGATTTGTTCACAAAACCAATTGATCTTAATTTTTTTGTTACTCTTCAAAACTCCACTGGAGTTCGGGTTCCGTTAATTGATTGCACTTTCATGCTTTTCAATTGTCCTATAATTCTAGGTTTAAATAATCAGTCACACTGTGATTCTTTCTAACTACTCTAGATCCTAGTATTACAAACTACTCTGGTGTAGAGATCTATAGATAACCTAGCAATCCTTATTGATTATCAGTTTGACAATATGCTCATGAAATCCTTAAATCTAACAAGATGACTACCCAGACATGCAAGCAATAACACAAATCATAGTTTCAATAATATAATAGATAACAACTCAATGGTAAAATCAATGGAGTTCCAATCAATCTCTGAAGGAGAATTGATCTTCTCTCCAACCCTAAAACTATGAATAAAAGAAGTAAAAGAAAGCGTAGCAATCAACAATGGCTTAGAAAACACATAAACATGGTTTAGAGTCGTCCTGAGGCATTCTGGTAAATTGTGGTGGCTTATGGGCTTAAGTCGGTCATGAAATAGACTCGATCCGTCTTCTGGAATCACCGTCGATCGACACCAAGGATGTGTCGTCGATCGACATTCATTCATCTCCTCGACAGCTTCCTTTCGCGAGGCAAACGTACCAATCTTCAGTAAATCAGGCATAACGTCTGCTATAGGATGCTAATTAACCTCAAACCAGCGATAACTCAACGCTCTATCTTTAATCAAAATATGGGCTCAATCGCAACCTGAGAAGGTCTCCATCCATATCTAAACATCTGACGTTTATTTGTAGTTCTGCACCTTAAAAAGCTCCAAAATCATCATAGTTCTCCAGAATGTACCTGAACATGAAAACACTCTAAAATAGACTCTAAATAGGTCATATGCCATGGTCTAAAAATGGTAAAATTAATGGTATATCAGGCACTCTGTAGACAATGTGGTCTGCAGGTCGAGTTGGCCGAGCAACTGAATCTGGGACCTAAAGCTCACTCCAAACCCTCATATCATGACCGGATCCAATGGTTTTCTGCAAACCCGACTTAAGTAGTTGTTTCGCTGCCATGATACTACGCCATCCAAATGATGGTGAATACATCTGTCGGTCTTCTAAAGGAGATGCATGATTGTAATATCTTTCTTTTAAAACACGTGCCAATAAGGACGACGAAATTGAATTACTCTCCATAATTGTTTTGTAAAAAGCGATATATTGAAATCATGGAGATCTCGAAATCCTAGTTCCCCCCATATTCTTTGAGGTACAAATTTCATCTCATGCAATCCAATGTAAACATGTGATGTTTTGTTTTGAGCTCCACCAAAAGTTTGAAATCATGATTCTTAATTTGTCAAACTGCATTGTGGAAGAAGGAAACACGACATCACAAATGTCGGAACCTCCTGAGTCACAGATTTTACTTAGACTTATTTTTCTCCTTTTTAATAATAATCGTGATGACCATGTGTTAGGCGCGTTCATTGAGTTGATCTTGTACAAAGGAGAAAAGTGTCATCTTCTATCCACAATTTTGCGTGGGCAATCCTAGGTACAATATTCTCATGCTTCCTTCAGTTAAAAAATCCAAAACATTTTTAATATCTTGTTTTAGAGAATTATCAACTTGGTTTCCAAAAACGATGAATAATTTTGCCTCATTTAATATTTGTTCCGATGCTCTTCGTATATATATATATATTATATCTAAAATATTCATAATCTCCGGTATATCTAAAATGTTCTAATTTTATTTCAAAATCTAATATTTTTTCTGAATTTTAAATCTTAATTTTTTTCCTAAGCCCCAACCCTTCTCAAAACCTGGTTCCTAATTAATCTAATAGATAGAAATATCTTTTACCTCTTTAACGTATGTTTTTAAGATATCCATTGTGATCATAAATTTTCAAGAATCTGATGTTACAGAGTTTCACATAATGGCTCGAGAGGTTATGTTCGTTTGTAAGTTGCTATCATCGACAAATAACAACAAACAATCGAATATTGCTGCTGTTATTCGTTTAAATGTCGATGTTATTAATGTTTAGTTGTTCGTTTAGTGATTAAGGTTCATACAAGGACAAGGACAAACAACAATTTAGTAATGAATCTGGTGGGTTTTAGTTGACTTAAAAGCCCATTTTTGTATTGCCTTTAAACCCATTTAGTATTACCAGAGGGGAAAAAACCTATCAGACCACGTGACCTATTTATAAGCGAACTTAGGGTTTCCTCTTGTACCCTAAACTCCACACCGAAACCCGCCGCCGTCGCTTTCTCTCACGCACGAAAGATGAAGACGATCTTGTCATCTGAGACGATGGACATCCCCGAAGGCGTCGTCATCAAGGTTCACGCCAAGGTTATCGAAGTCGAAGGCCCACGCGGGAAACTCACTCGTGATTTCAAGCATCTCAACCTCGATTTCCAGCTCATCAAAGATGCCGTCACTGGCAAGCTACAGCTCAAGATCGATTCGTGGTTCGGATCTCGCAAAGCCAGTGCTTCCATCAGGACTGCCTTGAGCCACGTTAGCAATCTCATCGCCGGTGTCACTCAGGGTTTCCTTTACAAGATGAGGTTTGTGTACGCTCATTTTCCGATCAACGCTTCGATCTCCGGTAACAACAAGTCTATTGAGATCCGTAACTTCCTTGGGGAGAAGAAGGTTCGTGTCGCACTTCTGTTTTGCTTGATTTGATAGCTTTTGTCTTTTGTTTGGTAATGTAATGAAATGGTATGAACAGGTGAGGAAGGTTGATATGTTGGATGGTGTTACCATTGTTCGGTCTGAGAAGGTTAAGGATGAGATTACTCTTGAGGGAAATGATATCGAGCTAGTCTCTCGGTCATGCGCTTTGATCAACCAGGTACTCTCTGCTCTTCTTGATGCTAAAATGAAAATGGTGAATGTATGAAATGGGTTTCTATAAATGGTTATGTTTTTCCATTGTATGATCACTTTGGTCTCATATTATGAGATGGATGTCTACATAATGTTGTTTATAAACTAAGAAAAATGAATTGTAATGGTGTTGAATCTTGATTGCGATGTGGTTGGTGATGTTTTGCATTGTAAGCAGCAGTCTTTTTCCTTTGTCAACAATATTCTCATCTTGCTGTTTGTTTGATTTTGTAGAAATGCCATGTGAAGAAGAAGGATATCAGAAAGTTTCTTGATGGTATCTATGTGAGCGAGAAGGGCAAGATCGCTGTTGAAGAATGAAGGCAGTATGGTGGAAGAGTGATATAGTCGTCGTAGCTTTCTGTTAACTTCTCGTATGGGTTTGTAGTTTTGATTCCTTTGGACCAATTGATAATGCAAACTCATTATCCTTTATGTTTGGGTGTTTATTTACCATGTTCTATTTAAAGTTTTTGAGACTATCTTTCTTCTTTACTTGGAATTGGTTTTGAGTTATATGCTGTTTTATTCAACTTCAAAGAATATATACTTTCTAGTTTCCTCATAAGAGTTGAGATCCAGTAAAAAACTAATTTTAAGAATATATTCGTTTAGCTTCCTAACCTTGATTTTCTCCAACAAGATTTGTTTATCTCAACAAAACAGGAGATATAGAAGCATTTGTAGAGTTGTGTCAGTCAAATAGGAAGCAAAGCAAACATTTTGTTTCGATGCTTAGGGTTCATAGACTACTGTATATAGATATTCAACTTTACTCCCAAGTCTCCACGACTTTCCCTTGCTTCAAGGTATATACACAACCCTCAATACTTTGTGTATGCCTCCATTTCCATGTACTTAAAGTCTCTTAAAAGCCAGTGGTTTCCTTGTTAATGACGAAATGGTTTGAACTATGAACACAGTTCCATAAAACATAGCTTCTAAAGGGAATCAATATCATTTTTAATCAGGTTTCTCTTTAGTATGTACTAGTGGTATTCCGGCGCTACGCGTCGGGTTCGTATGTTTTATTACAACTCATTTTATGGTCTTAATAAAGAAAATATGTTCAAAAGTATGAAAATGAAAATTTATTGAAAGAAAATGATATTTTTATGATCCATTTGATAGTGGTTAACGACCGTACTTATTTTGAAGTTGCTTAGTTTAAAGTGTAATAGCATAAGTGGTTGTGACTAATCGATTCAATAAAAGTAGAATAAAAAGCCAATAGTCGTAACAAAGTTAATTAAGTTGGAATTTAAACATGAAGTAAAATTGATGTTTTATTTAAAGGTATGTAATGAAGTTTTGTTTATATATTTTTCTTATTTTATTTTTGGTAAGAAATCTATTATGACAATGGACCATATTACGAAATGAGGAAAAATATTTATATATTTTATTTTAAAATTAAAATGAAAAATAAAAAAAAAGTAGTATGTAAATGAAACTAAAAACTGGAACATAAGAAACACATTTATAAATTATAATAATTCTGAATCATATATGACTTTTCCTATATCTGAGCCAGCTTATATTTGTACGAAACCATTGATCATTGCAGCGGAAATGTAACATATGGTCAGAAGTAAGAGAGCGTAGATAGGTTTCATTGTTAACTTCAAACCACTATTTATGTAATTTAATTATGGACATTTGTAAGTAGCTATTTTGATTAGTTTGAAAATTTACTATTGTAGTTGCTATTTGTGTCGAGGCGGTTTCCCTTTTAAGAAAATGAGATATGATTGCATCATGAAAACCATAGAGATTATCTTATGGTGAATGCTGTAGGATTTTATAGGAAATCATAGGAAATAATGTATTTTCGCTAATATGTTTGGTGGTATAGTGCATCTTCGGATATGTTATTTATTTGACAAAGTGAACATATACAAATAGTTTTGGTAGAAGATAAATAATGTATTTTTTGTTGTTAAGAACATAAAGGCTACTTTATCGATGCATTAATTGAAGCTATAAAGTTTGTATAAGAGTCCATAACATTTTATAAAGATCTATAAATATTTTACAAAAGTTAATATATCATTTGTAAAGTTTATAAATCATTTATAAACTAATCTGAGATTGCATAAAGTTTTGAAAAGTACCTTTCAAAGTCACTTATATGTCATCTTATCTATTAAAATAGAAGTCATGACTTATTTCATGTGTGATATTTTGAAATGGATCTTTTACTAGAATATTATTTATATCATTTTTGTATGTGTATAGTAAAATCTTAACAATATATTTGATTCTCTTATTTATTCCCATCAATATATAACTAACTCAATATTAACTATTACATAAATGTGATTGTTAACCATTAATTTGTTATTTGATATCATGTATCTCCGTGAACGCTTCTTGATGGAAGCCTGGAAGAAAACTTCAGAATCAACAAAAACATGATGCTGAGTTCACGAGGAAGTTCACAACGAACTTGGTGTCGAATTGAATTGGATTTGAGGGATTAAGCCTCTGGTCATAGTAAGGTAGCGGAAACCATCCAGCTGCCGACGAGGTCTTAGAAGTTTTTAATTGAAATATAAGGTTTTGCTGTAACATCGATTTATGTCTTTACAAAGATAGTGTAACAGTTTAAAATGTATGACTATATGATGGTTGCGTTTGTTGGCTTGATTCGTAATGTTGAGATGTCCAATTAACCATGACGTTGGGATAAAACCAATATCATCTCTTAATTTCAAGACAGGTTTTGTTTCTTGTATTGGTTCTCTATCTCAGTTTCATCTCTTTGTTTCAAGTGGTGATACTTTTGTCTTTCTTGAAAAATGCTTGGGTTTATAAACAAGTTGTTTTCCTTTCTACTTTTTTTTATAGTTGTGTTGATTGGAGTTCATATGGGGTTGGTTCTGTTTTTGATGTTAGATAACTTATTCGAGAAGATATTGCAAAGATCACTAGAAGAAGCCAAGAGTGGTGAAATTTTTTAAGGAATCTGTATAGAATATTGGCGATGGCCATTTCCTCTTTCGTATACAATAACATTTTCAGTATTTTATAATTTTCAGGAATGATTTTTTTTTGTCTCCTTGACAGAAACTTGTGATCCCATTGAAGAATTAGAAGATTGCTGAGGAACTGCTGTTGGGAAAACTGCAAGGCTTATAGATACTTTAAGTGTCTAGATTACATTATAAGATGGCATAGAGGTCACATCAAATAATGCTGCATTAGGATTACCAAGTGGTGAAGAAGAATCAGTTTGTACCGGCGAATGTCATGAAGACAAGGATGTTGTAACTAGACTCTTGAGAGATATGCAAATATGTGATGCAAGAGCTGTGTTTGATTCGTATTTCCTAAGCAGATGGTTCAAGAAGTCATCTTCTCGTGGTGAATCAAGATTTGTGGCTTGCTTCTCGGGGTAAGCGTTTCGTTAGTTCTAACTTCTAACTATGAAAGCAAGTTTCTCACTAAACATCGTACTCAGTCCTCTTTTACAGGGACTCTCCGCTAGGGCTCTCCACCAAACAAAGAAGATATTAAGTCCCGAAAAGCCGCGTAGCTGCACCGCTCATGGCCGTTTGAATTTCTTTTCCTTTAGTTCTATGAACCTCCCTATCTCAACGTAAGTAACAAAGCAAAAAAACCGGAATGCTTTTGTATTCTTAACACGCAGAACAAACTGAGAGTTTGTATATATGCAAAATGATTCATATTCACGAGTTTATTATGCAATACAACTTTATGTTTGGAAAAAAAACAACCAGAAAAAATCACCTTTGAATGATAATTGTTATTTCAACAACTAGGTTGTATGGGTAGATTTCGCCTCAAAATAGTACTGTACATATAGTAAAGACCCTTGTTTTTATTTTGTTAAAACATATAGTAAAAATCCTAGAAATACTAGCGTCTAATTTGTATTTGTCATTCCACATGTTCGACTAACATAAAATTTTGAATTGCATCCATGATCCATTTATAATGATGTTTGTTACTATAGAAGCATAGAATATAAATTGAAATATGTTGTGTCATTTGTAAAAAATATTTCGATTTATATTATTTGCATACAACTATTTTATGGAATAATAATAATCCATACTAATATTCTGAATTATGAAATTGTGTAACATATACTAATGTATAAAATTATTTGTCAAAATTTTAAACCAAATTGAATTGTGTTAACTAATTTGTTTGAAATGTATATCCGCAAAATGTATCAAAATATATTTTTATACCAATTAACATATATGTATGACAAAAACCAAAAATACAAGTATACTCTTAAAAAAATAATATCTAAGCTAATATTAAATTGAATGAAATTTATCGTAAATTTTTATACCGGGAGCTTGTGGTCAAGTGGTAAGGGGAAGAGTTTGGGATGTCACCACATTTCAAGTTCGATCCACCTGTCATGCGAAACTAAGTTATATTTTCCTGGTCATCGTAAATGGATATGAGCTACTGCTTTTAGGTCTATTTGAATACCCGGGAGATGATCTATCCGTGGGCTGCACCTCCCATCCGGAGGTTAGATATGTGTCTTTAATAGACCCGAGTTTAACCCTTTACTTCGTCCAAAACAAAAAAATTATCGTAAATATCATAGAATGTAAAGTTTTAGTTAGTGTTATGTTTTACTAAAATATATATCACTAATAAATTGAAAAAATCAATTATGCATCATTTTTTGAAATTATCAAATTCCAATGCTTTTTAACCAATAGTCTTTCAATAAATTCAATTAATTTTATTGAAATTTTCAGTTTTTGTATAGAAAACATAAAAAATCTATCTTTGTGAAACACATTTTTTTAAAAGTTATATCTTAATGAAACGGAAGGAGTATCACTAATCTTGTGAACCAAATATTTATATATATATATATATATATATAAATTAAAATAATCACCCGCACGGTCAAGATCTAGTAAATCCTTATAAAATGATAGTAGTGAACACATCTTTGTTTTATTCTCTCTGATTGTATTACCCTAAATAAATATTCCATTTGTTTCAATGACCACATTGTAGGTAACTATGGTCCATGAATTCCATCACGGCACTCATTTCCCTTTCCGCCTCAATTGACAGAGACTTCTGCCTTCGCTTCACCTGACTCTTCCTCGCTTTTCTGAGCTTCTCTCGAGCAGCTAAAGCTAGTGACTTTGCCTAATCTGCTCTTTGTTAAGTTCTTGCATCTTCTTGGCTATTCATGTGCATCTCTCCTCTCTTGCTTCTTCCCTGTTTCTCTGAACTGACATAGCTTCTATACGTTGGGTTTCTAAGAGATATTTACCCCAAAAAAGTTCCAGACTTTCTATAAGATTAAATACACAGCAGAGCTAAAGAAGATCGATCTGAACTAATTAGTACAAAATAAAAGACTCACTAACCTCAAGATCTGCAACTTAAAGTTGGGGGCTGTAGCTTCCACAATACCAGAATCACCCTACAAAGCAGCAATATGCAAAACAGTATAAGAAAACTATTAAAAAAGAGTAAAATCTATACACCATTCTTCAAATTTCTAGAACTCAAATCCACCATTGTATTAGAAAAATACAGACGATTGCCAGTGACCAACACAACTTTTGGTTCTGACCCATAGCTTTTCAATTTGTCATAAAATACGTAAGCTAATCCGTCAAAAAGGCTTACACATTCATACACATCCCTGCCAAGTCAATGAAAATAACATCTATGAAGAGATAAATAACGGACATAGTTTAAAACGATGACAGCCACTGAAGTTTCAACTTAGCGAGTACCTATCGATATGTAAAGTAAGAATAACATGCTGTGAGCTATGTGTCCGATCGTTGATTGTGCTCCTGATAGCAGTTAGCTCACCAAGTATATCTTGAAAGTTTAAAAGTCCAGTTCCGTGAATATAGTGGAAACTTGGTAAGGCCTTAGATATAGAAGATTTAAATCATACCTGGTAGTTTTCTGTTAGTATTTGCCAAAGACAATATCTGGTCGTAGTTACAGAACCGAATACATGAGAACCGAGAAAAACGGAACTCAGAAAGAGAGTTTATGAATTGATTCTGAAATTAGACAAAACATGAATAGAGCTAAAAAAAGAGAAGAAGGGTGGTGAGTTACCGAGAGACGGTCTATGTAATTGTTCAACTCAGCAACACAGTCTTCTTTATCCCATTGTCCTTTAACGAACTTTTGGGAGTACCATCTGCAGAATAAAAATAAAGGATGCAACTAAATGGTGTTGGAGAGATTTATAGAGCAAAAAAAAAAAGATTTATCATAAAGGGAAGTACTTGAGACGAAGAAGGAGGTTAACAATCAGTGGTCCAGATACCTCACTAAAGAACAAAAGACCACAGCGGAAATCCACTTGTCTGCGGGAAACGGTGCTGACAAATCTCTGAAACTGGGATTCCACTTGTCTGCAAAGAAAGAATATTAAGATAACATCATCCAATGATGGAGAGAACACGTACGGGGAAAGGGAAACAACCTTAGACATCCATTTAGTGACTTCTTTGACTCCACGGTGCTGAGATAGAGGCAGAACATAAATCTCCATACCGTTACAAGTATTGAGAACAGCAGCTTCTTCAAGAAAGATGATTCAAACTGTATAACTCGGTGATAGCTCGTGGCCATTCAGCTTTGGGAAAAGAAAGCTTCTCATGCATCTCAACAGGAGTTGTGTGAATGTTAAGGCCAATCACCCAATGCTGCTTCTTTCGTGTATACTGGTGATAATCAATCAGAGTTCAAAGCAGAACTTAATCCCTTGAAGAAGTATACAATCTCTATTATAGAAATCATATGCAATTAAACACAGCTCAGAGATTAAAGAGAAAGGTCAAAGATGATTGCTTTTACGACAAACTTAAATCAAAACTTCGAATAGCTTTTAAAACTTCCAACTTAAAAGAAACCCAGACGCAGAGACACGTACGGTCAATAGCATAGGTCTTGAGCTGCTCCAGAGCCGAGATGCTAGCTGGCTTGGACGGAGAAATCTCTCAACGGGCTCTCTGGCTCAAGACTCATCTTGACCGTTGTTCATCGGAAGATCACGAGTCCTGAGATGGAGTTAGAGAAGAAGATGGATCATTTGGATTCGATAACAGCATATTCTGCTTCGAGTTGACAAGGAAGGCGTTAGAAACAGCCATAGAGCAATCAGAACACAAAATTAGAAAACGAAAAAACAGAAACCGTCGTAAACTTGCCATCAACAGATCAGCACCCATGAAGATAAGTTTCTTAAAAGGTCCCATATCTTGCCATGGATCCGTAACAGATCAAGTCCGATCTTTCCAGAATTGAAGGAAACACGATACTCTCCCGATAGCAACCTAAGGATGAGGAGCCGTACAGTCAGAGCTACGCGGATAGAAGATGGAAATAAAACGACACTTCGACACTTTTTGTTTTATGGGTCAAACCTAAATGCCTCCAGCGCTGAAATAATTTGGGCCGTCCTAATATAAGGTTTTATAAGTTTCGGTATCATAAGTCATATCGTTTCGACTTTTTCGGGAAAACTAACGAAGCCCAAATGAAATAGAAAAATCAAGAGATGCCAGGTGGCGTGATTTGCCCCTATCTACTTGCTGACGTGGCAGCAGGAGATGAGAGAAAACTCCATTTTATTATTATAGATAGATATAGATAGATTATAGATAGATTATAGATGACCAAGAAATATTTTTTTAGAACACTGTATTTTTGTCTAGAAAAATGTAGCCTGTCTATTATTCTTCACATGGATTTCTATACAGTATATATATGTATATGCATATTTAAGGTTTCATTTACATTCAAGAAACAATGTTTATATATGGCAAACCGAGTATAAAGAGCGAATGGAAGAAAATGAGGCTTGTTCTTGGTCAACCTCCTCTTTTCTCTCTAACTAACTGACCTTTAGTTCTTGTTTTGCTAAAGAATCTCCCGTTTTGTTGCCTAATTTTGTTTTATCTTCTTTTTTTTTATCGTTCAGTAATCTTAATTATGCTTTCTACGATGGAGGTGATTCACATGTGACACATTCCTTTTACAAAATCCACCATGACCTTCACCTTCTTATCCAATAAGTCATAATTTGTAATCGAATTTGATAATCAAACTTTGATCCATTGTTCAATCTCTTTTCGATCACTCCTTTTGCCTCTGACAAAGTTTCAGTATTTGTACTCAAGAATGGCGAAAGACAACACTGGTCTTCATCACCAAACAGAAGCAAGAAGAAAGAAACTAACTTTGGTTCTTGGTGTAAGCGGGCTATGTATTTTGTTTTACGTTTTAGGCGCATGGCAAACCAGCAATGTCCCAGCTTCTTACTCCAAAATAGGATGTGAGACTCAATCAAATCCTTCTTCTGAGTCAGCTGACTTAGATTTCAAAAGCCATAATCAGTTTGAGTTCAAGGAAACAAACCTAACCATCAAGAACTTCGAACCATGTGACTTATCCCTCAGTGAATACACACCTTGCGAAGATCGACAAAGAGGAAGAAGATTCGATAGGAACATGATGAAATATAGAGAAAGACACTGTCCTTCAAAAGATGAGCTTCTCTATTGTTTGATTCCTCCTCCACCAAACTACAAGATTCCATTCAAATGGCCTCAAAGCAGAGACTACGCTTGGTATGACAACATCCCTCACAGGGAGCTCAGTGTTGAGAAGGCAGTCCAAAACTGGATTCAAGTAGAAGGTGACCGGTTTAGATTCCCTGGTGGTGGAACTATGTTCCCCCGTGGAGCTGATGCTTATATTGATGACATTGCTAGGCTCATTCCCCTTACTGCTGGTGGAATCAGAACAGCTATTGACACTGGATGTGGTGTAAGTTGTTCAGTTTCAATATTATATTCTTTTTTTTTTTTGGTAATCATGTTAAATTCATACATTTTTTTGGTAATATTATAGAGATTTTGTTTTGAATCAGGTTGCGAGTTTTGGTGCTTACCTCTTGAAGAGAGACATTATGGCTGTGTCTTTTGCACCAAGAGACACACATGAGGCTCAGGTCCAGTTTGCTTTAGAACGGGGAGTTCCTGCCATAATCGGGATCATGGGATCAAAAAGACTTCCTTATCCAGCTAGAGCTTTTGATCTTGCTCATTGCTCTCGTTGTTTGATCCCTTGGTTTAAAAATGGTAAGTCTCTCCCATGTGAATGGAACTAGTCTCTTTTTCTCATGTCCATTAACAAACTAATTTTTTTTATCCAGAGGGTTTGTACCTAATGGAGGTTGACCGGGTTTTAAGACCGGGCGGTTACTGGATCCTCTCCGGTCCACCTATAAACTGGAAACAGTACTGGAGAGGATGGGAAAGAACAGAGGAGGATTTAAAGAAAGAACAAGATTCAATAGAGGATGTAGCAAAGAGTCTTTGCTGGAAGAAAGTGATTGAGAAAGGAGATTTAGCCATTTGGAGAAAGCCTATCAATCACATTGAGTGTAAGAAGCTCAAACAAAACAACAAGTCACCTCCACTGTGCACCTCGGACAACAACGCAGACTTCGCTTGGTAACTCCCATCTGGTCTAACTTTGTGGAAAAGAGTTGAAACTTGGATCTCTCTTTTGTTTTAGGTACAAAGACTTGGAATCTTGCATAACGCCATTACCAGAAACAAACAATCCAGAGGAATCTTCGGACGGTGCGCTCGAGGATTGGCCAGACCGAGCATTCGCGGTTCCTCCTAGGATCATTAGAGGAACGATACAAGACATCAACGCGGAGAAGTTCAGAGAAGACAACGAGGTTTGGAAAGAGAGGATAGCGTATTACAAGAAGATAGTCCCAGAGATTTCACACGGAAGATTCAGGAACATAATGGACATGAACGCTTACCTCGGTGGATTCGCCGCGTCCATGCTGAAATACCCGTCATGGGTCATGAATGTTGTTCCGGTCGATGCAGAGAAACAAACGTTAGGTGTGATATACGAGCGTGGACTGATTGGGACGTATCAAGACTGGTGTGAAGGATTCTCTACTTATCCAAGAACTTATGATATGATTCACGCGGGAGGATTGTTTAGCTTATACGAAAACAAGTAAGTAGCGTTAAGTATGATGAGCTTCCGACTCAAAACTTTGTGCGTTATATATTATTTTAAGTTATTTACTTCTGATGTGAGTTTCTTATGTGTTGTAAGGTGTGATTTGACGTTTATATTGTTGGAGATGGATAGAATACTGAGACCAGAAGGAACGGTTGTGATGAGAGATAATGTGGAGACGTTGACTAAAGTAGAGAGGATAGCCAAGGGAATGAAGTGGAACACTCAGATTGTAGATCATGAGAAAGGTCCGTACAATCCTGAGAAGATTCTTGTTGCTGTTAAAACTTATTGGACTGGTCAGCCTTCTAACAACAACAACAACTAATGTTCTCAACTCTCTTTGGTCGTTTGAAGTCCATGTCCTCTCGTGTGTGTTTTTTTTACTAAATTTCTGTTTTCTACTTCTTTTCTAAACTCATGATGTTTAATGACGCAATCAGGTTCAGTAACAAACAATTTCAAGAAGACTTTTGACTTCACATACTTTATAAGTTATTATACTTTTTATTAGGATAAAATCTGCGCCTTGCACAGAGTTCAGAGCGAAAAATTATGAAAATATATAATATAATATATATAACATATCTATATTCGTATATTTGATCGATTATATATGTAATCACTTATGATTGATTCAAAAACTTTGCAATGCTTGGTAATAGACCATGATTTGATCGGTTATATATGTAATCACTTAGGATTGATTTTTTTACAACCTTAGGATTGATTCAATGCTTGGTTATATATGTAATATTATATTCTCAAAACAAATGCATAAGTGATTAAGATTCGCATACAATAATTAGCCGAAATTCTGTTATATGAAGCCTTCAAAAATCTACATATATGACAACGAATCCCAGGTTGGTATCTCCATTTTTGATAAATCTGCTATTCGATGCATCAGAATAAAATGTGTTGAAATTTATTCTACTGTATATTGCACAGAGTATAATGATAGTCATTAATGCTGAAATCGTATATATTTTACAAAATATGTACATCACTTAATGTCTCTAAAATATTATGGCAAAACTAACATATTAGCATAACACACTAAATCTGTAGTATTTAATCTATATATTTTGTTTCTATAAACGAACAATACTGAATCATATATAAACTTGCATATCAAGCCAAAAAAATATATACATCCCCTAAATTGAAGGATTGATTATGACTAACTATAAAACAAAATCATGTACTTGGAAAAATGTATATAGTCAATAATACTACTGAATAATGATTTACCATAAAAAAAATTCACAAAATTTATATTTCACGAATATTGTGGACCTATAAATCAAGCGGTCAAATATGGTCTGATTTATTATTGAATTTTATAGTTCAGTATGTTACTCACGATAAAAACCTGGACAAATTTAATTTAATGGTTTGTGAATTTCCAAGAACTTTAAAGAACTACACTAAACGTGATAGATTGTAAATGAAAAGTCTGATTTCTCACGACATTGAACTATCACTATGTAGGTGATGAAGCTTTGAATTTGCTTTAGTGCTTTACAGACGAATGACACAACGATTTGTGATGGTGACAAAGCTTTGAATTAATATTTTGATTGCCCTATGACCAAGCTATATATTGATAGTTTCACCGAGTGTCATACTGTTTTCATAATGGAAATAGAGAACAATGAAATTGATAAGTTGAATGTTAGTGACATATTTTGTGGTTTTCGATGGGGAGGTTCAGTACCGGTCCTAAGTTTTGCCAGGCCCCATTCAAAAATAACATATATATCTATTTTTTAGTACAAAATTTAATTTATTATTGTAATTATATATTTTTGAAAATGAATAATGATTAAAACGACTTTTATTTGTTTTAGTATATGTATTTTATATTTTCTTAATTGATTTATTAATATAATATTTATTACTTTGATATGTTTAGATATTTTATTCTAACTAAATCTACAAAAGTATCACATTTTTATATAATTTTACAATTTTTGTAGAAATAAAATGAAACCACAAAGTAGGCCCTATCCCAATGTATCATGGGTTTGGGGTCAAGCCCGGCACTGGGGAGGTTGAATCCCATACTCAAATTTAGATCAACTTTTGTTTTAACTGATTGTAAAGGGGTTATGTAACGTAAATTAACATTTTAATTGAATGACAATTCAGCAAAAATTTTTGTAATTATTATAAACTTAAGTTACAGTTTTTTAAATGTTTCTCTACTAATATATAAGGGATATTTGTTTAGCACAGTTCTTTTTTTTTGTTGCTAAAGTATAAATTTCATTTTGAAGTAATGTCGATTTGATTACAAAAAAAACTTGAAACCACTTTATGCTCGAGAGCATATTAGATTCAAAGAGCCGCTAAAAACGGTAAAAAGATCCAAATCATCACAATGAAATCTAAATTGTCCCGAGAGACAAATCTAGTGTTGGGATATATTGAAATACAATAAAATATCTGAAATTTCTCTGTATTATTTTTATTAACCTGTATAAAGAAACCTCTCGACTACAAATCATTAAATGTTTTAAAATCTGTATTATCATTTATACATTATTCAAAATTTATTTATAAACTTTAAAACTAATTTATAAATTCTTATACATTATTTTATCAATCTTACAGTCGATTTATAAAGTTTCATAAATATTTTAACACTCTTACAAATGATTAATACGGCTTCACAGTAATTTTAAAAGTTTATAAAATTTCTGATGCTTGTTAGGATGAAATCATAGAAAGTTATTCGTGACATTATATAAACAAAAAAATGTAATAAGTAAAAAATAATATATCTAATATCTTTTTTTATTGATTAATAGGGAAAAATACAACGTATTGGTTCAGAAATAAAAGAAAAAAATAACCTTGCATTATTTTTGGGAGAATGAGGAATTTTGATCCGAAGGTCGGAAATCGTGTAAATAAGGAAAGAAGATTGGCATCCTACTCTAAATAGGAAGATTGGATTTATGAAATTATCCTCGACACTACTTAAGAGTTAATATAACTAAAATATTTTAAATTATTTGATGTTTGACAATGAGAATATAAGACACAAATTTTCTTATATCACTATTGCCAAATAGCAAATAATTTAATAATTCTAAGTTATATTAAGTTTTAAGTAGTGTTGATAATAATTAATTTAGGATTTACAAATTAATTTTATAATAAAGTAGTGTATAAAGATTGATAAATTATTTTTAAAAGCTTATAAATTAATATTAAACAATGCATAAGTGAAAATAAAAGTGTTAAAATGTTTAATGATTTCTAGTGATAAAATTCCTTGACTAGTTTTGAATCTGAAGAAACAATTCAATTAAATTTTCAACATTATAAACTCTTAATTTATAAATCGTCAACGTATGTCATCTTCCGTCATAGTATTTAAAATTTAAAATTAGATGAATATTTATTTTGTAAGATTTTTAGTTTAGAGTTTTTTCTACGATATATCATTAGTCGAGAGTTAGTCGAGAGTTTTTATTAGTTTAGTGACGCATTATCATATGTCATTTATTAAAATGCTTTTCAATCATTATATAAGAGATTCCTCTCAAGCCATACAAAAGGTACTCTGAATTGAACAAATGTCGCCTTTCTGATGGATTAAAGGCCACTTGTAATTCAGTAAAGCAACGTTATATACCATGATCCACATTTGTCATTCACTATATTACTAGTTGGTTGCTATTATTAACTCCACCGTTCTGTGGTACCTATTTTCTATAATTTAAATAGTTTGACCAAAAAGTATGACCAAAAAAAAGAAAATTTGTTTGACCAAAATGTAAAACTAGTCCTCGGCATATTATGTGAAATCTAAAAATCAAACCGGAACCAAACCAAAAAATCAAAATTAAAACTAGACCGAAATTTAGAAAAACTCGAGCAGTTCATATTTTTCTAAATCCAAAAGCTAAACTCAAATCTAATCAAGTATTTTTCAGTTTTCCAAGTTTTCAGAGCTTTTTTCAGTTTTTGGTTATAAATCCGAACTAAATTCGATTCCACTCTAAGTTTTATGAAAAAATTAGAAACTCGACTCGAACTTGACATTACCTGAATTTGACATTGCCTGAACCGATCTTATCTCTTTCAAAAATGTCCAGTTTTTAGACGGAGCTTAAATAATTCAATCTGAATAACCCAAAAATCAAATAATCTAAACCGACCTGAACTGACTGTTCTCAACTGGTGCAGATGATGTCTACACCAACAGAATGGCCGGCGTTCACTACACACATGGAGGAGTTTCTGCGATGTAAGGAATCTTTTCATCCCTTTACTATTTACTATATTCCGAAGGCACAAAACATAATGGCGGATAAGCTGATACGAGGTGTTAAAAAACAGCCTTCTGCAATGGTTTATTTTGACTCAATTCCTCTGAAGTGGCTTTTGGATGAGAAATCAACTTAGTTTCGTTTTAGCCTTTTGTTGTTAAAAAAAACCTGACCAGAACAAAAAAAAACGAATGCTCATCATTTTGTACAAATATTATTCCTTCATTTTAATAAGTATTTTTAAAAGATAAACCTTTGAAATAGTTTATGTATTTTTATAAATTAATGATTAATTATTAAAAAAAATTACAATGCACTTATAGTCAAACTTTATTATGTTTTTAATATCTATAACACACACATTTTTTTATTATTAAAAACAGAAAATGATAATTATATATGATTAAGTAGCGTTAAGTATGATGAGCTTCCGACTCAAAACTTTGTGCGTTATATATTATTTTAAGTTATTTACTTCTGATGTGAGTTTCTTACGTGTTGTAAGGTGTGATTTGACGTTGATATTGTTGGAGATGGATCGAATACTGAGACCAGAAGGAACGGTTGTGATGAGAGATAATGTGGAGACGTTGACGAAAGTAGAGAGGATAACCAAGGGAATGAAGTGGAACACTCAGATTGTAGATCATGGGAAAGGTCCGTACAATCCTGAGAAGATTCTTGTTGCTGTTAAAACTTATTGGACTGGTCAGCCTTCTAACAACAACAACAACAACTAGTGTTCTCAACTCTCTTTGGTCGCTTGAAGTCCATGTCCTCTCGTGTGTGTTTTTTTTACTAAATTTCTGTTTTCTACTTCTTTTCTAAACTCATGTTTAATGACGCAATCAGGTTTAGTAACAAACAATTTCAAGAAGACTTTTGACTTCACATACTTTTTATATGTTATACTTTTTATTAGGATAAGATCTGCGCTTTGTATAGAGTGAAAATTATGAAAATATATAATATAATATATATAAAATAACATATCTATATTCGTATATTTGATTGGTTATATATGTAATCCCTTATGATTGATTCAAAAACTTTGCAATGCTTGGTAATATACCATAATTTGATCGGTTATATATGTAATCACTTAGGATTGATTTTTTTTACAACATTAGGATTGATTCAATGCTTGGTTATATATATGTAATATTATACTCTCAAAACAAATGCATAAGTGATTAAGATCCGCATACGGCTATATCTAACAATACTAAAAGTGAGATATGCTCAATGGAGAGGGTGTCCACGTCAGACTAAAAGTTCTACCAATCAAATGCTTCTAATTTACCACGTCACTTACTCAACACAAAAACGGGCCTCTACGTGGCCTGTTAGTATTTTGTGTTAGCCCATCAGGCCAACTCTCCTACTCACGACTGTCGATATGTTTCATCTCTTCCACTTCTTCATTTTCTTTGAGCGTTGCCGATTCTTTCACCTCCCTTTCTTTTCCTCTTATTTAATAAAATCTTTCATCAATGAATCCAGAACGACCATCTCCTTCCCTTATCATAACCTTCTTCTTAATCTTCTACCTTTTCTTCCACATTTGATTGTTCCTGCAGAAACAGCCTTAAACAGTAACAATCGTCCAAACACAACACTCATAGCCGAGCAAATCGAACTTTGGTGGCCTTTTCTCATCAAACGAGTAAATATAACTTATTTTTCAGCGTCCAAGTAGCTTAAAGGTAAAATTTAGTTTTAGAAGCCATTCATTTTATTCAAAATTGCTTCATCTTATTCACTGTTGCCCAAAATATTAGTGATTCTGGTATTGCATCACGTAACTATATATGCTCAATGGAGAGGGTGTCCACGTCAGACTAAAAATTCTACCAATCAAATGCTTCTAATTTACCATGTCACTTACTCAACACAAAAACGGGCCTCTACGTGGCCTGTTAGTATTTTGTGTTAGCCCATCAGGCCAACTCTCCTACTCACGACTGTCGATATGTTTCGTCTCTTCCAGTTCTCCATTTTCTTTGAGCGTTGCTGATTCTTTCACCTCCCTTTCTTTTCCTCTTATTTAATAAAATCTTTCATCAATGAATCCAGAACGACCATCTCCTTCCCTTATCATAACCTTCTTCTTAATCTTCTACCTTTTCTCCCACATTTGATTGTTCCTGCAGAAACAACCTTAAACAGTAACAATCGTCCAAACACAACACTCATAGCCGAGCAAATCGAACTTTGGTGGCCTTTCCTCATCAAACTGAGTAATTATAACTTATTTTTCAGCATCCAAGTAGCTTAAAGGTAAAATTTAGTTTTAGAAGCCATTCATTTTAATCAAAATTGCTTCATCTTATTCACTGTTGCCCAAAATATTAGTGATTCTGATATTGCATCACGCAACTATAATGTGGAACTCAAGTAATGGAATATCTCAATGATTGTTTTTCATTCATGGTTTTGGTAGTTTTAAAATTCCTAGAGTTCGTATATTTAAATTCTGAATCTTCGATGTCTCTCTCTCTTTGTAGTTACATGGTCATCTCTGCGGAGAAGACAAAAAGGGGAAAGGTAACATCTCCCTTCTTAGGTTTTCAAGCTCTTTATAAGGTTACTATTTCCACTTTTCCGGTTCATGTAACATGGAAATTCTTTAGACCCGTCGTTGCAATTAGATCTAAATCAAATGCCATTCATCTTCATACAACATCATTTCCACCAAAGGCACCAATTTAAATATGCGCTTGCCCATCAAAAAGCAAACAACGGTGAGTACTGATCATGCTCAAAACACGATCATGTTCTGTTAACAGGGGCATGACATGTAGTTGGAGCAGGCTTGATCGGTTTATCCAGATGAATAACTGGCGGTATGAGGTAAACTATAACCATGATTTTTACAATTTAACTAATTAAGTTTCAAATGTTGACGCAAATTTTGTGTGCTCTGGTACATGGATTCAGAAAAACGTTTCGAGCACATGTTTGATGCTTGTGGTGTGAACAAATCGCTGAAGAATATGAGCTTTTTAAAAAAATGACTTCCACAACCAGTTCCATATACACAAATTGCATGGAGCATTCACGAATTAGCTGCCACTTTGGATCAGGTTAAGTTTTTGCTCCTATGCTATGCTTTTTAAACCAATCTTCTTATGACGAAAATAGTATCTGAATCTTTCTTTTTTTATTCTGGGTTTTCTGTGTTTTTTTTTCTTTGGGCTGATCTGTGTGAATTTACATTTTTTTAGCTGAAAATAGAGAAGGATTTTTTTTTTTTGGGTTCCTTATAGAGATTCGAAAATTTTCAGATGGGTGAAGGCCAAAGAGGAAGCATTTCTCGCCAAACAAATGAGGTGTATCTGATGAGTCTGGTTACCTGGTGAAGAAGCCAGCTAGGCAACTAGACTTCACTGGTGGTTCTGATGAGATGCTGTTAACTCAAATATTGTAAGTTAGCAGTGTAACTGTGCGCACTGACGCTGCTTGAAACTGCAAGTCTTCCCATTCATCTTTACGATTTACTCAAGCTATTGCATGTTCAGATTTTTCCCTTTATCTGCTGTCGTTCCTATAGTTTCTGGTTCGACTTTACTTTGAACCTCCGTAAACTTACACCCTCATGTATCTTTTCAGTTACGGTGAAAGCTTTGCGTTCGGAACATATTGTGATGGTTGTAACTGTGTCAATCGTTCAAACAACGTTGACAATGAACCTACAAGATTGAGATAGTGAAGCAACTCTGAAGTGGAATCTAAATGCGTTCAGGTCAAAAATTGCTAGCAGTCCGTCCACATGGGGTTAAAGATAAAAGAGTATGTGGTTTGAGGATTAGCAATGCTACTAATTAAAAAAAGTATTTACATTTTCAATTGCTGGAAGACTTCGGTGAACTTCTGTTAGATTGCTGGGGAGTTCATTTAGCTTCTAAGGTATAATGAGAGATTTTTCTTTTGTAGGAGGATATTGGTGAAGTTGTGTTGTCACTGTAAGAAATCAGGATCTTTTAAGAAGTATTGTGAGTACTTTCAAGCAAACATTTTTTGTTATGGGAACTGCTAATGCTTGGATTGCAAAAACTTTGAAGGAAGTGAGTAGAGACAAACTCTGTTTCATGGTGAAAATGCCAACAACATGGCTTATCTCCACCAATGCAACCATTATTGGAGCTGTTGGCCCTCTGGCTTTGCTCCTTCTTCAACAGCCAAGTGAAAGTTTATAGTGACTCCAAGAATCTAATCACGAGAAGCTACTTTACGTGATTTTGAGGTTCAACTTTATCAACATTTAAGTCGGCTTTCTGCTCAGTAATCTTCTTCTTCTTCCTCTAGATTGATTTGACTGGTTCATTAGTCTTTTCTTATCTCTTGATTTATAAATTGGATTATACGATAAAGAGGTTTACTTTCAGGCGCAGTGTATCTTCTGGAACATGGCAAACAAGCACGAAATGTTGTTTCATCCTCCAGAATCTTCAGTCAGAACTTTCTTCTGTTCTTCAATCCCTAAGTTCTCATCCCGATGAAGTTGTGGATGTAATTGCTACCAGATGGGACCTTGAAACATTTCTCTATTCCCTACATAATTTCCTGTTAAAATATTAACGATTCTATCAGTTATATGCGTTTGGCTTATTTTTGGTGTATAATTTCATGGATATGTTTTGCTCATTGCTGATGTCCAAAAAGAGGAAGCTTATGCTATTGTCTCTCACAATATTGGTCAACTTCTTTTTCTGTTAGAGACACAAATGATTGTACAAGGGGAACAGAGAAAATATCATGCTAGGAGAGCTTTATGGCTACTCTGAACTGCATCCATAGTACGGCCTAAGTCAGCCTCAGAAGTTATAATGACGGGTTCATTTGATGGTTGATCAACCCAGGTCAGTTCAACAACAAAAAAGTGCTTCACATCTACTAGTGTTTTATAATTTAGCAAACAGAGTAAAATGAAGAAAGCACAAAACGGAGTCTTCAGATGCTTTGGTTGTGAGCCAACAGAGAAGGTAGTGTACCATTATGCAAGTTGAATCAACAAGCTCAACCTGTGAAAGTTTATATATTAGTAACGAGATTATCTTTTCTGTTTGAAAAAGAAGATTAGTTATTTTTTTTTTTTTGGTAAAATGATTAGTTTTTTTTTGTTCAAATGATTATCTTTTCTTAAATGTGTAATTATGGTGGACACACTGATTTCTATGTCTTTGCTATAAAGTTATATTTTGATCTATTCCATGCATACAATTTGGTTCACGTTGGAGAGCCCTTGGAAACTTAAAAAAAAAAAAAAAATTCGACGGCACTAGAAATTTTGAAAAATGTTTAAAAACAATAAATAACACAACTTGGGTTAAATATGTATATGGTTTTTGAAATAAGTTCATAATGAATGTTTATTTCTAAAATGATTATGTAGTTTGGTTGTTAAGAGCGATGGTCCGCGGCTAGCATCGTTTGGAAAACCAAACCGACCGGTTGGAATGTGACTCGCTCTTCTAACCGGATTTAGACTGTGCTAAAAACCGGCAAATTCGCTTAAAACTTAGTCACACTCACTAAACCAATGATGTAGATCGATATTAAATTCGTTGCTTTTAAAAAAAAATCAAGTTAAAAGTAATTGTACGTTTTAACAAGATTACATTAAAAAAAAAGAGAAATTCCTTAGGATAAGCCATTTTTAAGTTTTTTTCACAAAAAATAGTTCTAAAAAAATGACCAAAAGAAGTTTTATTAAATGATAAAAATATCATAGGGTTAACTAATATAAACTTAGGGTTTAGAGTTAAAGGGTGGAGTTTTGGGGATAAAGTTTCAAATCTTAAAAAAGAAAAAATAAATATTAAAAATTTCAAAATAAAAAGAAGTTATTTTAGTAATTTTCTTTTCTGAGTGCTATTTTTGTGACAAAAACTTAAAAATGATTATTTGAGAGAATTGCCCTTAAAAAGATCTATATTAGCTTTAAATATCTATCTAAATAAATTAGTTTTCAATATATTTTATATTATTTAGAACTTTTCATTTTATTTTTATATGATTTTTAGATTCTAACAAAAATATAAAGTCTTATAGAAAATAATTTTATAGTTATACATATATATAGTTACTTAAATTTAAATTATATTAAATTTTAAAATCCGGCATAACCGGTCCGACTATTGAGCCAACTAAAATACCAAGCCAATTTCTGATCCGGTTTCCAAAATATTGGTGGCAAGGATAAAATTAATATCGTCCACTTTATAAATAATTAAAATAAAATAAAAACTTTATTGATAACAAAAAAATATATACAATTTTAAATTTAAATTAAATTGTTAAATTTACATAAAAGTCAATTCATATGTATACTTAGTTTTGTTAGTTAGATATACCCTAAATGTTTTTCAGATTATGATAGTGATTATTTTCTTCCAACATTTTGAAAATGGAAAATATAAAACAACAACTGAAAAAATTACACAATTATTTATACCAAAATAAAATGATTTTTTTGGTTAAAAAGATTATAAAAACATTATTTTGTAAGACTTTTGTGCATTATTAATAGTACTTATCAAACAACCACTTGATTAACTACAATGGTTCTATCAATCACTATTTTTCTATTTAGTCTAATATTCTATTTCTTTTGTTTTCAACTATAAGTTTTGTTAAACAAAACAAATATATGTAAAAAAAATGATTGGAAACTTGTTTTAGCCATTATCCGCGCGTAGCGCGGACAAAAGATCTAGTATACAATAATTAGCCGAAGTTCTGTTATATACTGCATATTGCACAGACTATAATGATAGTCATTAATGTTCAAATCGTATATATTTTACAAAATATGTACATCACTTAATGTCTCTAAAATGAATGACCGTTTGACCTCAAAAAAAAAAAATGTCTCTAAAATATTATGGCAAAACTAACATATTAGCATAACACACTAAATCTGTAGTATTTAATCTATATATTTTGTTTCTATAAACGAACAATACTGAATCATATATAAACTTGAATACTAAGCCAAAAAGATATAGACATCCCCTAAATTCAAGGATTGATTATGACTAACTATAAAACAAAATCATGTACTTGGAAAAAAGTATATAGACAATAATACTACTGAATAATGATTTACCATAAAAAAAATTCACAAAACTTATATTTCACGAATATTGTGGACCTATAAACTCAAGCGGTCAAATATGGTCTGATTTATTATTGAATTTTATAGTTCAGTATGTTACTCAGGATAAACACCTGGACAAATTTAATGGTTTGTCAATTTCAAAAAACTTTAAAGAAAGACACTAAACATGATAGTTTGTATATGAAAAGTTTGATTTCTCACGACATTGAACTATCAGTATGTAGGTGATGAAGCTTTGAATTTGCTTTAGTGCTTTACAGACGAATGACACAACGATTTGTGATGGTGACAAAGCTTTGAATTAATAAATTTGATTGCCCTATGACCAAGCTCTATATTGATAGTTTCACCGAGTGTCATACTATTTTCATAATGGAAATAGAGAACAACGAAATTGATAAGTTGAATGTCAGTGACATATTTTGTGGTATTCGATGGGGAGGTTGAATCCCATACTCAAATTTAGATCAACTTTTGTTTTAATTGATTGTAAAGTTGTCACGTAAGGTAAATTAACATCTTAATTGAATGACAATTCATCAAGGTCTTTTTGTAATTATTATAAATTTAAGTTACAATTTTTTAAATGTTTCCTATTAATATATAAGAGACTAGGATAGTCCCGCCCGTAGGGCGGGGTATACTTTACTTGTGATTTCGGTTTTTATTTTTTGTTTGATTTGGTGGTTGGTGTTTTAGGTTTGAATTTGCAAGAGATGTGTATAATAGTGTTTTTTTTTTGTTTTTTGCTGGTTTGTGTTTTAGTGTTTTAGGCGAATATGACATTTTAAGTGATGAAAGATATTATATCTATTTTAGTTAATGTTTTGATGTTTGCTTATTTTTGTATTTTTATTTGTTGTCAAATATATTTTAATTACATAATACTATTTTAGTTATTATCTTTCTTTTTTTTAATTAAATTTTTTTATAATGTGAACACATTTTACATTATCTTCGCATATGTCTAAATTTTTCTTTATTTTTTTATTATTCTTGTTAGAGATTATAAAGTTGTATTAGCGTGATACGATTTTAATGATTGAAATGGTATACATTTATTAAATGTTTGCTCAATTTTTTTATACATAGTAAGTATTATTCGAGTTTTTATTGTTGTTTTTAGGTTCAATAATCAAAATATTGATTAATTTTTATTTTGTTTATATTGAATGTACCTGTATTTTTAATAAAATTTTATTCAGTTTCAGTGTATTATTAGTGATTGTATGAGAAATAGACTTTAGAAGTTTCAGTCGAAGAATAAAAACTGACTCATTTTGTTTTGGTCGATATACTGAGATCGGACTGTGATGATCGTGTATCTAACCGTGTGAGGAAAAATGATTAGGTCCGTTCACCAGCCTCTGTACCGGTCATGATCTCAGCTTCAAGAATCCTGTTAACATGGCCATCATTCTCGTACCATTGCACATAGACCTTGCGTCTGGTTAAGGTTATAAAAATTCAAAATATAATATATAGTTTTTGGTCTAAATATATATAATATATTTTGAAAAAGCATACACAACATAAACTATTGTTCTGTACTCTTATCTGTTGAAAATTTGTCTTATGATAATTAAAAGTATTTTCATAAATAAATACATTTATAAATTAATAAAGTTACATATTTAACAGAACTTTTATTTTAGTTCTACGTTACTATCAAATAATTAGTCGACAAAGACAAATACTGAACCAAATTGCAGCTGAACCAAATTGCAACTAAACCAAAAAAGTAACTTATCTTTATGTATACGCAAAAACCTATCTTCGAACTATCTTCTCCCTTCTCTTTCTTATCTCTGATTCCATCTCTTCTCTCATCTGCTTTGATCTGTGTTTTTTTAAGTCATACAGCAATCACTGCCAAGCCGTGACCACACCAGCTCCTTGCCACTCAGTCTCTGCCGCACCATGACCGTACCACCATTTCTCAACCGTGCTATAACAACCTTCATTAGACTTACCATGAAAACTTTGGCATTGATGAAATGGACTTTTCAAGGGTCCAACAATCAAATCATTATAGTAATTAAGATGTTAATCCATTTCTAAGAGTTTTGATGCAAAAAGAATCCAGGTTCTAACTCAATCTAAATGCAATCAAGTGATGAGGTGATTCAATCAAGCTAACAAGGTTCTAACACCACTAACTATCAACTTTCAATCAAATGGATAAATGAGGACACATGGGTACAGGACTTTGATGTCAGATGATTAAGATTCAATCTAAAATGACAAAGTTTCAATCAACACATTTCCTAAGTCTAGATAACAATTCTAAGCAAGTTCTCTTCCAAGATAAAAGCTCATTTACTCTCATGATCAAACATCAAATTCCTTTGGTTTGTGTCAATCAAACAATCATTAAGAATGAATCATTCAACTTTCCTAACTCCCCTAACATCAAATCCCTTTGGTAGGGTAAGCTAAGAGCATGTTGAATTAGCTCAAACATTTCATCGAACACCTTCCGGGCAATGAAATGTCTAGGTGTCTAATCCAAATTGGCCAACTCTAGATTAGCATTAAGATCACTCAATCAAGCAAGAAAACATATTAATCTATTCTAAACATTCTAGATCATCACTTAATCATCCTAATCATTCTAACTCATGAATCCAAAGATGACTACTCACTCATTATCATGGTAAACACTAGATCATTAGTAGATCTAAGTCTAAACATGATTAATGATCAAAGTAATCAAGCACAGATAAGAGAAAATGATCAAGATTAGATCTTTCAACCAAAAGTGGCTTTTTGATTAGATAGAAAACAAGATAAGATCCTAACATTAGGTTTAGAGAGTATTTATATGACTTCTAAAACCTAATGGGCTCAGTCAACAACCGGAAAGGCCCAAATAAAACATAAATTTTCGATCAGAAGAAAAGACACGCCACGGGTACAATAGGTCGCTCCGCCAGGTCGCTCTCATCTAGAGTGGGTTAGTCACCTCGCTCCGGAACGTCGCTCCAATATGTTTGCTTCACGTCTTCAAACCGCGCGCGGGTTCATGACGTCGCTCCACCAGGTCGCTCTCCATCTGGAGCGGGTTAGTCACCCCGCTGCTGGACGTCGCTCTAAATGCCATCTTCACGTATTCAAATTGCGTGCGGGTTAAGGGCCTCGCTATGTCTTGGTTACTCCGACTCTCGAGAGTTGTAGATGGGGTGTTGGTTCGGAGCGGGTGCCGAACCCCGCTGCGTCTACCCCGCGCTGCCTTCGTTTTGTCTGGAGCGGGTGTTGCAGGTCGCTCCCATTGCCCGCTCCGGTGCTCTACTCTCTCAAACAACACTTTCCACTCTCTTTTTGATCCCAAATGCTTCCAAGTACCCCCAAGAACTCCAAAGGACACTCCAACACCTGATTAAGACTTATGCAATGCGAAAAGGAAACTAAAATGCATAATCCCTAATCTAAATGATCAAAACATGCAAGAATGAAGAGTTAAAACAATGCAAATGTGCAAGATATCAACTCCCCCACACTAGTCATTTCCTGTCCACAAGTAAACTTTTAAGAGCCAAAGGGAAAGAGGTTTGAAAATGGGAACTCATAACCAAAAGGACACTTTCTAGGCATCAACCTAAAATCCTAAGGAAAACATAGAAAATAGCATGAGCAACTCTCTTATTATACTCTAGCTTCTCTAGGCCTATCCATACTCTTATGCTTCTACACAAGTTGCAATACTCATCAACTAACAAGTTCTTTAAACCAGCTCTCACATTGATTCACACACACACACAAGGTGAATTCTCACAAATGGGCACATGATCTCAATCATTTGGCTAGGTAAGCAATGGTCTAATATGAATGAAGAGAAGGATTCAAATGTTGTCATTTCAAGGTGGTTATCACTCAAGAACAAGGAGCTTGATCATTATGCAAAATTTATCTAAGACTAGAAGCAACTCATGCATACATAGATTCATTCTCATCATTCTACCCCTTTTTATAAGTGATTACAAGTTCTACCCTTTTATCATCATCTCAAAACCAAAATAACACCCACTCACATCACTCACCCAATGAACAACTCTCTTTTTCTTTTGACTCAACCAACTAGGAACTTTAAATCACTCTTTACAACACTTAGCTCTAACTCTTTCTCATTTCCCTCCTCACCTTCTCTTTGATTCTTTTCTTTTTTTTTCTTTTTTTTTTTTATAAGGGGGAAGGTTCTTTTGTACATAATCTAGAGCTTCATACTTTCCTTTTGTCCCTAGAGTTTTCTTTTCTAATGACACTCTTTTGTTCATCTTTCTCATCTTTCTCACTCCCCAAACCCAAGATACTAAGATTTAGAACACACAAACCCCTCTCACCATCCCCAAATGCTAGCTCATTTTGCTAGCAACAGATGAGAACAAATCTATGTCGCCTCCAATACTCTCAAGATTTTGCACATGACAAGCTATCAAAAGAGGCCTCACTCATGCAATTCAATGTTTGGTCTCAAAGAATGGCTAGGCTAGTATGGTATGGAGTGCCATTTGGGTTAACAAAGATTGGTATAATGGAATAAGATAACCCAAATGTGTATAAGATCCATGATCAAGTATGCAAATGCCCATATGCAAGAGAGATTAAGTTCATTCAAGCCAAGTTCAGATTGGAGCTGATCTTAAGAAAAATGCCAATATCAAGCAAGCAAACAAGTTTCAAGAAGAGTTTTCTAGGCTCGAAGCATGCAAGGCTTTCAAGAGATGCTTAAGCTACTTGATATATTTAACTAGGGTGTCACTTTGAGTTCTAGACAAGAGTACTTTACAAGGCATTTAAATCATTGTTCCTATGCAAGTGAATGCAACCTATATGATCCTAGACATCTAGTTTTTTTGGATTTTCTATGCAAATAGGTGTATGCTCTAGACTTAATCTTAAAAATGCAACTACATGCTTCTTTTTGTTGTTTTTGAAATTTTTCAATTTTTTTGGATTTTCTATGCAAATATGTATCTACAATGCATGACATAAAACACTTTAAAATGATTAAATACTTGGTATCTCCCCCCCACACTTGAATCACACAGTCTCTGTGTGTCCAAGAGAGGAAGAGATGCCGAAAAGAAAGTTAAATGAAAGCTAAAATGGTATATACAATGGTGAGGTGATGGAGTACCTGTCTAAGCGTCCGGGAAAAAGGCCGAGGCCTCATTTCCGGTGTCATTGGGGAAGGTAGTGAAGTATGCTTGAGGCTCCCTGGCAACCTCCTCGTTGTCGGTTTTGTCATCGAGCGGCTTCGGTACCCCGCTGCCATACCCCGCTCCCACTTCGTTTATTTTTTTGGATTTGACGCGCGAGTACCAGACCTCGCTCTGAAACCGCCGACGGGTTCTTCGAGTGGTGGCGCGAGCTTCAGACCCCGCTTCCACACCCCGCTCCAACTTCGATTATGTGTCCAGATTTGACGCGCGGCTTCATCACCCCGCAACACTAGCTCGCTCCAGGCACGCTCGAGCTGTCGACACACAGAGTGACCTCCATACCTCGTTGCATCACCTCGCTCCGGAACGTCTCGCGTCGACCAACTTTCAGCGCGACGTGCACACCCCGCTGCCATACCCGCTCTAGTGCAAATTAACTGAACCATCAATTGAAAACTGATCTTTCAACCTGCTGGAGACGAGTGTACCCACGAAACCTGATGTGAACTCGACCCACTGATCAAAAAGTCCTAAAAAGAAATATGTACAAGGATAGTCATGGGATTTCCTCCTAAGTGAGCTTGTTTTAAGTCTCTAGCTTGACTTTGTTCCCTTTTGGCTAGGCGGAGGTGGGGTCGGAGAGTGGAACTGAGATTTCTTCTTCCTCTGTTGTGGTTCCCATGTAGATTTTAATTCTTTGCCCATTCACTGTAAAGTCTCCACCATTGTTGTTCCATAACACAACTGCCCCATATGGCCTAACTTCCTTGATCTTGAAAGGACCTGACCATCTTGATTTGAGCTCCCCGGGAAACAACTTCAGTCTAGAGTTGTAGAGAAGCACTTGATCTCCAGCACTGAACTCTCTCTTCAAGATCTTCTTGTCATGAAAAGCTTTGGTTTTCTCCTTGTAGATCCTTGAGTTGTCAAAAGCATCCAGTCTAATCTCATCAAGCTCATTGATTTGGAGAAGTCTCTTCTCCTTGGTATTCCTGATGTCAAAATTCAGAAACTTAACAGCCCACATTGCCTTGTACTCAAGCTCAACTGGTAGATGACAAGCCTTCCCATACACAAGGTTGAAAGGTGTGGTTCCCAAAAGAGTCTTGTAAGCTGTCCTATAAGCCCAAAGCGCATCATCAAGCTTGTCAGACCAATCTTTCCTTTTAGTTCCCATAATCTTCTCTAGGATTGATTTGATTTCCCTGTTGGAGATCTCAACTTGCCCACTTGTCTGAGGATGGTAAGGTGTTGCTACCTTATGCTTCACACCATTTTTCTTGAGAAGACTTTCAAACAGCTTGTTGATGAAGTGAGAGCCTCCATCATTGATCACAACTTTTGGAACTCCAAACCTTGGAAAGATGGTGCTTTTGAACATCTTGATCACCACTCTAGAATCATTGGTGGGACTTGCTACAGCTTCCACCCATTTGGAGACATAGTCAACAGCTACAAAGATGTATTTGTTGCCAAAAAATGATGGGAATGGTCTCATGAAGTCAATGCCCCACACATCAAACACCTCCACTTCTAGAATTGGGTTTTGAGGCATCTCATTCCTTTTGGTGATGTTCCCTCTCCTTTGGCATGAATCACATTTAGAGACAAAGTCTTGAGTGTCTTTGAACATATGAGGCCACCAAAACCCAGCTTGTAACACCTTTGAAACAGTATTGAAAGTAGCAAAATGACCTCCATAGGATGATCCATGACAGTGTGTAAGGATCCCATCAACTTCTTCTTTAGCTACTACTCTTCTATAGAGTTGATCTCTACAAAGTATGTAGAGGTAAGGCTCATCCCAATAGCATCTCTTCACATCTTTGTAGAACTTCTTCTTGGCATATCCCTCAAGACCCAATGACTCTCTTCCACAAGCTAAGTAGTTCACTAAATCAGCATACCAAGGACCTTTCTCTTCAGTTACCTTCACCTCTTCAAGCTTCTTTCCAGTTTCACAAACTGCTATCACTGCTCTAATTGCCATGATCTCCTCTTCTGGAAGCCCTTCATCAATGGGGGTTCCACACTCAATCTTCAGTCTAGACAAGTGATCAGCTACACCATTCTCAACTTCTGGCGTGTCCTTGATCTCAAGATCAAACTCTTGTAGCAGAAGGATCCACCTCAATAGTCTTGGTTTAGCATCCTTCTTGGCCAAAAGGTGTCTCAATGCAGCATGATCAGTGTAGACTATGACTTTTGACCCAACCAAATAGCTTCTGAACTTCTCAAAGGCATAGACAATGGCTAGGAGCTCCTTCTCAGTTGTAGCATACTTCATTTGTGCTTCATCAAGAGTTCTACTTGCATAGTAGATCACATGAGTCTTCTTGTTTTTCTTCTGACCAAAGACAGCTCCCACAGCATAGTCATTAGCATCACACATGATCTCAAAGGGAAGATCCCAATCTGGTGGCTGCACAATGGGGGGCACTAATCAACTTGTCCTTCAACTTCTTGAATGCTTCTAGACACTCCCAATCAAAGTTGAATGTAGCTTCCTTTCATAGAAGCTTAGTCATTGGTCTAGCTATCATGGAGAAGTCTTTGATGAATCTTCTATAGAATCCGACATGACCAAGGAAGCTTCTAATGTCTTTCACTGTCTTTGGAGGAGCTAACCCAACCATCACATCAATCTTGGCCTTGTCCACCTCAATCCCCTTCTCTGAAATCTTGTGTCCAAGCACAATCCCTTCCTTAACCATGACGTGGCACTTCTCCCAGTTCAGCACAAGGTTGGTGTCTTCACATCTCTTTAGAACCCTGCAAATTGGACAAACAAGCAGAAAACGAAGATCCGTAGACAGAGAAGTCATTCATGAACACCTCCACAACATCCTCTATAAAATCAGAGAAAATAGACATGATGCACCTTTGGAAGGTGGCTGGAGCATTACATAGCCCAAATGGCATCCTTCGATAAGCAGATGTACCATAAGGGCATGTGAATGTTGTTTTCTCTTGATCATTTGGATGTATGGGGATTTGGAAGAATCCTGAATACCCATCAAGAAACAATAATAGGGATGATTTGCAAGTTTCTCTAGCATTTGATCAATGAATGGCAATGGAAAATGATCCTTTCTAGATGCTGAGTTAAGTTTTCTATAATCTATGCACATCCTATGTCCCGTTGTTGTTCTTGTTGGGATTAGTTCATTCTTATCATTTTTAACCACAATTATTCCACCCTTCTTTGGGACAACATGCACAGGAGACACCCATTTGCTATCCGAAATAGGATAGATTACACCTGCATCTAAGAGTTTCAAAATCTCTTTCTTAACAACATCTTTCAAGTCGGGGTTCAACCTTCTTTGATGTTCTATAGAAGTCATAGATTCATCCTCTAGATGTATCCTATGCATGCATAAAGAAGGTGATATCCCTTTAATATCATCTAGTGAGTAGCCTATTGCCTTTCTATACTTTTTAAGTTCATTCAAAAGTTGAGACAATTCAGTTTCATTCAGTTCACTACTCACAATGACAGGGTATGTCTCAAGAAAGGCATACCTTACACCAAGGGGAAGAGGTTTAAGCTCCACTTTTGGTGCTTTGAGTTCACTCCAATCATCTTCTTGGAGGTTTTCTTGTTGATCAACTGAGGCAGCATGATGAACTTCTTGTGGAAGCTCTATGAAGTTGTCATCTCCACTTTTCTCCTTGTGGCAGTCTAGCATCCTCACATACCTTGCACTCTCCTCAACTTCTATCAATTGAGTCTCTCTATCAACCGTTAGGGCATGCTGAAGAGAGTCCTCAATAGCTAATTCCTCCAAGTACTCTTCAGCTAAAGCTTCCATCTCCTCAATGTAGAATGCTTGACTTTGGGTAGTGGGCTTCTTCATCACCTCCTTGATGTCAAAATGCAGGATGTTCCCTTTGCCAAGATGAAGATCAATCTTCCCTTCCTTAACATTCACAACAGCTCCTGCTGTAGCCAAGAAAGGTCTCCCCAATATCAAAGGATCTGTTGGTTCTTCATCCATCTCCAACACCACAAAATCTGTAGGAATCTCACAATTTCCAACCATAACAGGGAGATCTTCTAGGATACCAATGGAAATCTTCACTGAGAGATCAGCTAGCACAAGAGAGAGTCTACACTTCTTGTATTGTGTAAACTCAAACCTTTTAGCAATGGAGAGAGGCATAAGGCTCACACTTGCTCCCAAATCACATAGACACTTCTCAAAAGCCAATTGCCCAATGGCACAAGGTAGTGTGAAACTTCCTGGATCTTCAAGCTTCTTGGGGATGGTTAACCGTTGTATAATGGCACTGCATTCATGGGTGAGAACTACCATCCCTTCCATCTCTTTCTTCTTCTTGGTTACAACATCCTTGAGGAACTTGCTGTACTGAGGCACTAGCATAAAGGCATCAATAATGGGCATGGTGATCTGAACCTCACTCATCTGCTTCTCAAACAAGGATTTGTATTGCTCCAGAAGCTGTCTCTTGAATCTACCAGGAAGGGAAGTTTTGCTTCATATGGAAGAGGAATGAATGGAGTTCCTTTTGATGAAGTAGCAGCTTCATTCTTGTTCACAACCTTCTTCTCTTCTCCAACCTTTCCTTTCCCTTTAGCTTCAACTATCTTCTCCAAGATTTCTTCATTGGTTTTCTCATCCACAATAACCACATCATCATCCACATTGATGACCACCTCCCCATCTTGCTTCTCATTATCCCTAATGAGAGTTCTAGGAGACAATTGTTTACCACTCCTTAGGGTGATGGATTTCATTGTCTCCTTGGGGTTTTGCTCAGAAGTTCCGGGAAGTGATCCCATTGGACGTTTTGAGTTACTACCCATTGAGGCAAACTGGTTCTCCAAAGCTTTAAAGTTAGAAGCAAGGTTGGAGAACTTGTTGTTGAGATCATTGTAGCGTCCATCAACTTTGGTGTGAAGGTTCTTCAGCTTATATCCAATGTGCTTCTCGCTTCTAGTTTGGGATTCCAAGATCTGCTTCAACATTGCATCAGTGCTACTCTCTTGTGTAGCAGAAGTAGAAGATCCCGCTTGGGCTTGTGTAGACTGATTTCCTTCGGAGGGGAAGCGTTGAGAGTAGTTTTGTCTAGCTTGGTAACCACCTTGTTGGTTATTGTTGTAGAAGGGCTTTTGTTGGTAGTTATTGTACTGAAAGTTAGGCTCCTTCTTGTACCATGTTCCATTAGCATTCACAAAGCACAACTT
This sequence comes from Brassica napus, assembly GCF_020379485.1. NCBI lineage: Eukaryota > Viridiplantae > Streptophyta > Magnoliopsida > Brassicales > Brassicaceae > Brassica > Brassica napus. The sequence goes on from NC_063445.1 coordinate 36,022,510, forward strand.
TTCTTGACCTTCTAGACCATCAACTTCATTTAGCACAGCAACCCCTTCTTGTTTCTTCTCACCAACAAAGTTCACCTTCTCTTGTTTAGCTCTATCCAAGAGAAGCATATCCATCTTTTCTTGTAGAGCCTTTAAATCTCTCTTGGTGTTTGTATCATCACCTCCACTGCCTCTGTTGCTTTTATCATGCTCATCACTGTAGACTGAATCACTCTTAGCCATGTTCTCTACAAGCTCCAAAGCATCTGCTTCACTTCTTCCCAAGAAGAAACCATTGCTAGCAGTATCAAGCTGACTTCTAAACTTGGGCAAAACACTTCTGTAGAAAGTACTAAGCAAACTCTCCATATTGAAGCCATGATGAGGACATTGAGAGATGTAGCTGTTGAACCTTTCCCATGCTTCTCCAAAGCCTTCAAGATTCCTTTGATGAAATCCAAAGATCTCATTCCTTAGCTTAGCAGTTCTTGAACTAGAGAAGAACTTGGTGAGGAAGGCTTTCTTGCACTCATCCCATGTGGTGATTCAATATCTTGAAAGGCTCTTCTCCCATGTGTGAGTTTTGTCTCCCAGAGAGAATGGAAACAACCTTAGCTTGAATGCATCTTCAGAGACACCATTGATCTTTGTAGTTCCACACAGCTTATCAAAGTTATCCAAGTGGTCTAGTGGATCCTCCAAGGCAAGACCATGGTACTTGTTGCTCTGGATCATGTTTATCAAGCTTGACTTGATCTCAAAGTTGTTGTTTTCCACAGCTGGTGCTCTGATGCCAGCTCTATGCCCATGGATATTGGGCCCATCATGTGTGCCAATAGCTCTAGCTTGGCGCTGTGGGTGCTGTGGCCTAAGGTTGTCAGCTCCTTGGCCATTGCCCACTCCATCTTGAGGCTGATTCTGATGTTGATCCATCACAAACCACAATCTGTCTAGGTGAGCATGTTGCTCTTCTTCTCTTCTCCTCCTTGCAATCTCCCTTTCAAGTGCTCTAATGTCTTCAACTCTTGAAACTAGGTCTGTTGGGCCTCTGCTCCGCAAGTTCATGTGCCTGAGATACAAAAGGCTAGGAAAGAGAATCAGTAACTAGATATAAAGAAAATAAGATTTAGTCTCAAGCAAGAACCAAATCTCAATGTCAAAAGCAACTTAGAATTGGCAACGGCGCCAAATTTGAAATGGACTTTTCAAGGGTCCAATAATCAAATCATTATAGTAATTAAGATGTCAATCCATTTCTAAGAGTTTTGAATCAAAGATAATTCAGGTTTCCAATTAAGCTAAATGCAATCAAAGTGATGAGGTGATTCAATCAAACTAACAAGTTTCAAGAACAACTAACAAGCAACTTTCAATCAAATAGATAAAGGAGGAATCATGGGCATAGGATTTTGATTTCAGATGACTAAGATTTAATCTAAAATGGCAAGGTTTCAATCAACACATTCCCCTAAGTGTAGATATCAATTCTAAGCAAGTTCTCCTCCAAGATAAAATCTCATTTTCTCTCAAGACTTTGTCTAAACTTGTAAAAGCTTGAATCTTTTGATAATCTAAGGAAATACTTCATCTTATATTTGTGTTTCTCTTGCTCATTAACATGATTAGCCTTGATCCTTACATGGGTTTAAGGTTTCTCATGGAGATTAGTGAGTAGTGACCTTGTGATTCATGGGTTAAATAGATTAGGGTGATTAAGTGGATATTTAGGATGTTTATTGCTTGATTAACATTGTTCTATGCTTGCTAAGTGTTCTTAATGCTAGATTAGACTTGATCACTCTCATCTAGACCTTAAGCTATTTTACGTCCGAAAGGTGTTTGTTAAAATGCTTGAATGAACTTAGTATTGTCTTTTACATACTTGGCCAACGACAGTTGATGTCCGAGATGTTTAAGTGGTTAGTAGACTTGTGATTCATGCATGCTTGATTGCGTTAGCCAACGACAGTTGATGTTTAATTCATGATTAGCATAGAGGTTTTTGCCACGACAGTGGATTAATCTATATTGAATGAGATCTAGACCTATAGACTTGTTGATTATTTTGTTTGAAAATCCTAGATTGAACCTTGATCACCTTATATCAATTATCATTGCCCATAGATCAATCCTTAGCATTTGATTGAATTCTTGCACTTATTTCTTGATTGGATTTGAGATCACCTTGTTTATATTCCTAGGACATTAGCTTGTTACAAAATCATCCATATTCTTGTTTGTTTAGATTAAGAAAGCTTGTGTATTCTTGGTGTTATAGATCATTAGTTCCTTGTGGATTCGATCCTAAAATGCTACAATGACATACCATTCGATTGTGGTATTGTTCGCACATTAGGTTAATTGGTGTGTGCTTAAACGCGTAATCAATTTGGCGTCGTTGTAGTATAGTTGTAAGTATTCCCGCCTGTCACGCGGGTGACCCGGGTTTGATCCTCGGCAACAGCGCCAAATTTGAAATGGACTTTTCAAGTGTCCAATAATCAAATCATTATTAGTAATTAAGATGTCAATCCATTTCTAAGAGTTTTGATGCAAAGAGAATTCAGGTTCTAACTCAATCTAAATGCAATCAAGTGATGAGGTGATTCAATCAAGCTAACAAGGTTCTAACACCACTAACTAACAACTTTCAATCAAATGAATAAAGGAGGACACATGGGTATAGGATTTTGATGTCAGATGATTAAGATTCAATCTAAAATGGCAAGGTTTCAATCAACACATTTCCTAAGTCTAGATAACAATTCTAAGCAAGTTCTCTTCCAAGATAAAAGCTCATTTACTCTCATGATCAAACATCAAATTCCTTTGGTTTGTGTCAATCAAACAATCATTAAGAATGGATCATTCAACTTTCCTAACTCCCCGAACATCAAATCCCTTTGGTAGGATAAGCTAAGAGCATGTTGAATTGGCTCAGACATTTCATCGAACACCTTCCGGGCAATGAAATATCTAGGTGTCTAATCCAAATTGGCCAACTCTAGATTACCATTAAGATCACTCAATCAAGCAAGGAAACATATTAATCTACTCTAAACATTCTAGATCATCACTTAATCATCCTAATCATCCTAACCCATGAATCCAAAGATGACTACTCACTCATTATCATGGTAAACACTAGATCATTAGTAGATCTAAGTCTAAACATGATTAATGATCAAAGTAATCAAACAAAGATAAGAGAAAATGATCAAGATTAGATCTTTCAACCAAAAGTGGCTTTTTGATTAGATAGAAAACAAGATAAAATCCTAACATTAGGTTTAGAGAGTATTTATATGATTTCTAAAACCTAATGAGCTCAGTCAACAACCTGAAAGGCCCAAATAAAGCATAAATTTTCGACCAGAAGAAAAGACACGCCGCGGATACAATAGGTCGCTCCGCCAGGTCGCTCCCCATCTAAAGCGGGTTAGTCACCTCACTCCGGAACGTCACTCCAATATGTTTGCTTCACGTCTTCAAACCGCGCGTGGGTTCATGACGTCGCTCCACCAGGTCGCTCCCCATCTGGAGCGGGTTAGTCACCCCGCTGCTGGACGTCGTTCTAAATGCCATCTTCACGTCTTCAAATTGCGTGCGGGTTAAGGGCCTCGCTCTGTCTTGGTTGCTCCGACTCTCGAGAGTTGTAGATGAGGTGTTGGTTTGGAGCGGGTGCTGAACCCCGCTGCGTCTACCCCGTGCTGCCTTCGTTTCGTCTGGAGCGGTTGTCGCAGGTTGCTCCCATTGCCCGCTCCGGTGCTCTACTCGCTCAAACAACACTTTCCACTCTCTTTTTGATCCCAAATGCTACCAAGTACCCCCAAGAACTCCAAAGGACACTCCAACACCTGATTAAGATTTATGCAATGTGAAAAAGAAACTAAAATGCATAATCCCTAATCTAAATGATCAAAACTTGCAAGAATGAAGACAATTGACTCACTTTTGTTGCTTTCTATAACTTCTAAACGGGACTCGTCATCTCCTACATTAAAAAGATGACAGATACCATATTTTTCTTATTCTTACATGGGATAGCTAAGCAACATCATGAGGCTGAGGATGGAGAAGTAGCTGCAACAATAAAGAAGAGTATCTTTTAAGCATCCATATTTTTTGCTTTGGTGTAAAACAAAGAGAAGTCTCATGTCGACCTGTTTCTTAATGAATGGAGGAAGATATCCAAATATCCTCCAGCATATGACCAAGGTAAGAGTTGAGCAGAAATCTTGGAAGCAACTACACCTTGCAGAAGGAGCCCAAGAACTTCTTGCATCACAAAAAGTCAGATTAGAGATGACTCATGAGATATAATATTAAAAGGAACATATGTTTACAATATCAACTCATCATATTTAACAGAGCGTAGACTTCAGTAATAATCTCTATGAGTCTATGACTCCAACTTCATCTCCAAGTATCAACATTCAACATAGAACACATCACTTACAAATCAGGCACGTTCATTGCTGCTCAATCACACGATTCTCCTTCAGAACTCTCAAGAATATTGAGCATGTTACCTTCTTCTTCTGTTGAGGAACGAACCGTCATCATCACCACCTCCGACCTTCTCTGCAAGCCAGGACAACATATTCACTGCACAGCTCTGACTCCCCAAGCCAGGAGCGAGGTCACTGAAGAATTGCGCAATGGGGCTTTGCCGGAAGATTTCATACCAACTAACATATCAACTAATAATTTCAGTATCATCTAACAATCTATGTATCAAACAAATGTATCGACTAACAAATCATATATCAGTTAATGAAACTATTAACAATTAATTAGTTATCTATCACATAGCCCCAAATCTATTTGTAAAAGCTAACACTCCATGTATCGATTAAGAATCCATTAAAATCTAAATAATAGCATGCAAGTAATAAAATATCTACTAACGTATATATTATCTAAATAAAAGAATGTAGATTTCAAGCTTTCTGCTTCCCGAGATCTTCCGATCCTTTCTCCATGAATCCGCAACAGAGATAACAGAGTATTCGATAATCGCACAGAGAATCGTCGAATTTCCACAATCTTCAAGACCACAACACATACATTTTGCGATTGAAAGCTTATAAAAGTTAATTGTGATTCGAAATTGGAAACATTGTAATTGAGGTGAAATAATAAGATTAGCATTATGGGTGTCAAAAGAATCAGAATAAAAAAATAAAGATTTGTGTTGAATTAAAAGATGATTTGAAGAACTTGTACGAGAGATAAAGAGATTAGAACACGAAAAAGGGAGAAGAGTGAGAGATAGAGATAAGAGTATTATAGTCATAAAAAATATTAAAAAAAAACAATGGTATATGGCAAATTATACGGGCTTTTGGGTGTATTCACACCAATTTCTCATAATTCATCTATGCACCATGATTATAAAATACAAATAGTAACTTGAACTTATAAAAACAAGTTTTAATTATAAAATAAATCTCAAACAACATATGCAAAAAAACAATGATAAAACTATAATAAAATGATTTATTATTTTATTATTTTTATTAAATTAAAACATCAAACAAAACCCCAAACAATGTAACGGACTCATATTTTGTATTTAATAAAAAATAGATAAGAGTAATAAAAAAAATACATAAAAACAAAACTTAATATAGGATATTGAAAAGAAAGAAAAAACAAAGAAAAGGTGTGGGTGAGAGAGCAAGCGTGATACTATTTTCGTGAATTCCTCATCACACTCAAATGCAAACATTTTGTCGAGAAGAACACCTCTCCAAATTTCAATCGAATTTAATTAGCTTTTGTCACCTCTCCGAATCCCGTTTCCTCGGAGACGTAAACCGATCTCAGTCAATCCTGGCATCTACATCGATGGAAGTTGAAGAAGAAGTTAAACGAATGTTGGAGGAGGTGAAGGAGCTCCATGACTCCGCCGCTTCCTTCATCTCTTCTTCTTCCCATCAAGAGCTTACCCTCCGTCAAAAAGCCACCTCCGTTGAAGCATCCCTCCGCCGCCTCCACTCCACTCTCGCCTCCGACAAGAGTCTCGATCCCAAGCTCGTCGAGAAGGCATTCTTCTGAATCTCCCTCTCTCTTTCTCTATCTTCCCTGTCGAACTTAGTTTCTTGTTTGCTTATTGACAGCTTGAGGAGGATCTGCACCGTGCTAGATGCATGCTCGCTGATGGAGATCTCTCTTCCTTTCTCCCATCCAAACCCCAAGGTTTCATTCAAATTCTCTTATTTCGATTTGGGTGTTAGCTCATGACCCATTTTGATTGGAGCAGGACGGTTTGTTAGAATGTTTCTGGGGCCGGTGAATGTTCGAGCCTCGCGTAAAGACATTCAGCTCAAAGTCAAAGAAGAGTACAATAGCTACAGAGTTAGTGTGTTTTGTCCCTTACATGTGGCGGCTATGTTGATTTCTTCTCAACCTTATTGTTGTTTCTATCTATCTATGGAGCAGGACAAGACTGCGCTTCTCTTTCTTTTCTTCCCTGCTGCACTCATGATTCTCAGATCTTATTACTGGGATGGATGTTTGCCTGCCTTTCCTGTTCAGCTCTACGAGGTCTAATATTAACTGTTTTGGCTTTTCTAACCGATGATTTGATTTGGCTTCTTGATTAATGTTTTTTCTTTTTCTTTTTAAATCAGGCTTGGCTGTTGTTCCTCTATGCTGGGTTGGCTATGCGAGAGAACGTATTAAGAGCCAACGGGAGCGATATCCGTCCATGGTACTACTCTTATGCACACTCCATTATGCTCCTCTTCAGTTTTGGAGATAGTAATGTGTCATACTAACTATACGTTGAACCAATCACATGTGTAGTTCAATCGAAGCCATAGAAAATAACTTTTTTTAAGTCTACAATATTTTGTTTGTAACAATGTTTTCATGCAACATGTGGACCTTAGGTTCTATATTCACTATACGCATGTGTTGCTCCTAAGTTCCTTCTGTTTTTTCTTGTGCCGTCCTCTCTACCTTGCTTATATATCATCTATGCTGCTGCTGATTCATCTCATTATTGTAAGGCTTATCTTAGTGCGCAAATATCCATTTTGAATCTCATTTAAGATGGCTGTGTTGACCTTTATAAGAATTATTCGTAACTGTCGGGTTCTGTTTGTTGGTAGCTCCTCAGAGTGCACTGAATCTATTGTTGAATCAGTGATATCATTGTTAGCGTAAATAACAGGATTATCAGTTTGAAATACAGTGTATTGTCTCATCATGTGCCTCGGCGAACATGTTGTTACTTGATACTCTCCTCCAAAGGGTCTCTTTTATTTGGTATATATGCGTAGATATTTTTTGGTGAAGCGGTAGCCTATATTGTTTTGCTTAGTAAAAACTAGAGCTCTATATTATTTCATGTGTAAAAAGAGAGAGAGAGAGAGAGAGAGAGAGAGAGAGAGAGAGAGAGAGAGAGAGAGAGAGAGAGAGAGAGAGAGAGAGAGAAAGAGCTTTAGCTTTAGCTTCGATGGAATCCTCTTTGGGTGGGGTTTAATATGTTATTACTTAGAGAATCTCTTTACTTTTATTGATGTGTTTCGTTTGGCTTAGCAAAATAGTCACATGGGTTGAGGGTGACTTCAACTCTGAACCTGATATGTTTTTTTTGCAGGTGGCTATATCATCACTACTGTGCCATGGGGATGGCCCTTGTCAGCCTCACATGGGAAATCAAAGGGCAACCAAACTGTGTCCAGAAACAGGTACTGCTTAGAGTTATTTCCTTATTATGAAAACTAAAAGTAAATCTCAGGACTGAGGTCAATCATCTACAGAGAGGAGTTCATCTCTTCCTGCAATGGGCTATGATGCAAGGTGTTGCCATGCTTCTGCAAAACAGATACCAACGCCAGAGATTATACACTCGCATAGCACTGGGAAAGGTGGCTTATTATCTGCACTTTTTCCTCAGTCTGAAAATCGTATCCGCTTTTGGAAATTAACTCTAGTATTTGTGTTGAGAATGTTTTTTCCAGGCTCAGAGGATGGATGTTGTATGGGGAGAAACGGCTGGAGTTGATGGACAGTTATGGCTGTTATGTCCTATACTCTTCATTTTACAGGTCATCATGAAAAATCCGTTGAGATTATAAATACCATATTGTCGTCCTACGTTGATTTTTATAAGTCAAATATCCCTTTCTAGACATTTCATATATTAACTAGTTTTCATTACTTTTGGCTTTTAACAATAGAACTCTGTTCTTTCCACACCAATCCAAAAGAAACTTCGTGCTAGGGTTCTCGAGTTTTTTTTTGTTTAGCCTATTGGGCTTGACATATTTATAAATTTTGGCAAAAAGCAGGGGTTTCAAGCATACGTTGGAGTACTGTTGCTAAGGGCAGCATTAACCGGAGTTGTTGCTGAATGGCAGGTTTAATTTCTACTCTTCTGGTAACACTTGTGCATTATTTACACTGGTATTTTTTCCACGGCACTCTGGTATAAGCCGACGAGGACGTGAATGAAAGTAACAGAAATGTTGAGAACTTTGTCAATGGTTGTCATATTTCAGGTGATGGTTTGTGGCATTCTTCTGGTAGTGATGGCTGTGGGAAACTTCATAAACACAGTAGAGACATTGATGGCAAAGTCGAGGGTTAAGGCAAAGATGAAGAAAAGTAAAAGCAGAGCGGAGCTTAATCACACTTCATAGTTCTCAACTCTAGGCTCTCTCGTCTCTTTCTGCATTTCATAAATTTTGTTTTTTTTTTCAAGGCCACGAGACTCATCCTCGGATTCTGAAAACTATGAACATCCTTTTCTCTGTATATGGAAGTGGCAGCTGATATTTTGATGGTTTTGTGTTTTATTTGTATAATTTTTAACTGATACTTTATAGGCTTCTCTGTAAGTGTCATCAGGTGATTGTGATGAAATAGACAGAGCCGGCCTTTTTTTTTTGCTCATGAAACTTCAGTTGGGATTGGGAGTACGGTAACTCACACATGGTTTGATACCTATGTTTGGCTTTCTTGTCCATCTTTAGTAGTTCGTATGAGTGGGCGTAGAAACCGACCAAGAAGTTTAAGTTTTCGTTTGAGCAGATTGGAGACGTTGGGTTAGGTGTTTTGATTCCGAGTCTGTTTTGTCGGATTTGAATCTGCTTTCTCAGGCTTCATCAAGTCTCTTATGATATAAAGCGATGATATGGTGAATTTTGAATGTTTTTCATGTGGAATTAAGCAAGACTCGACTTGCATTAAACAAAAAGACGCTATTACATTTTTTTTAACAGGGCTCAACAGGCCCAATCAAAAGGACCATCTACGACCCGGAGATTGGAAAATTTGGACTAGGAGGTGATCCAAGAAAGAAGGAACACTTCGGAGCACCTGATCCAATGGCGGCTTACAAATGGAGAAAGATGACAGAGTATGAAGGAGAGAAAGAAGAAGATAATACAATTTTCCTAATTACTATTTTGGAAATGACTGCTTTGCCGGTACAAATAGCTTAATGCACTAATGGTCTTTTTTTTTTTTAAGCAAATGCACTACTGGTCTTTTTTTTTTAAAGCAAATGCACTAATCGCCTTAAACCAATTTTACATATTATGCAATAGAGAAAAAAAATTAAGGGGATTCCTGGCAGCATCCTTGTCCTCAAATAGTATTGGGCATAATATACTCACCAGAATTTTGTATCTGAATCCGATTCAAAAATCCAAACTTGAATCCATTGTGATATATATAAAAAACACAAACATTATCAAATGTGCCCATACCACCAGGTCATTTCTCATGGAATCAGTTTTCGCAAACATGGATTATCTGCATTGGAGGGTTGCATCGTACATAGAAGATGCTCAATTCACTTAGATTCTTTGATATATTTGAAAAGGGAAAAATAACAAGATTTTTAATAGAATTGATAGGGATCTTAGAGACACTCTACCATTAGCAGAGACAAAAGCAAAACTTTGGAGGGAGACCTAAATACCATATGTGCTAAATGGAACTTATATTACAACCACTCAGAACAAATGTGAAGAAAATCAAACTACGCCTAGAAGGATAGGAAGTTGTTTTTTTTACAGATAGGTCTTAGAAGAATAAGAATTTATACGCTGGCAGTGGTTAATATAGAACACCAGAGGGTTTTGATTGGCCCTGGGCAAAAAAAAACCAGAACCGAAAAACCGAACCGGAACCGAACCAAATTATTCAGAATCGAAACCGAATCGAAACCCTCAAATATCCGAATGGTTCCTATATTTCTATACCCGAATAATCGAACTGAAACCGGAACCGAACCGAGAACCGAACGCGTACCCGAATATCCGAAAAAATAAGTTTTAGCTTTCTCATACAAGGTAAAATGTTATCAACCCCACTCGAACCCAGGTTTGTCAAGAAGAGTGAAAACATTGTTACCACCAGACCGCATTATCTTTTATGTACTCTCTTATATTTTATATATATATATATATATATATATATGGTATTTATATATTAAAATACAATAAATACTTATAAAACAACACTTTAGTGACTTGACCGCTGGTCGGATTCACGATTATACAAGTGTTTAACCATTAGACCACTTAAATTAACATGTCAACTAATATATTTTGTATATATTTGATTCATATATTAAACGAGACCCCGAAACCGAACCGAAACCGAACTTAAACCGAACCGAAACCGAACCGAAATTTCATAAGTACCTATTGGGTATAAGAGTGATTTATCCAATATTCCTGGAACTGAATGGTTGAACCAAATACCCTAATGCCCAGGACTAGTTTTGATGGATTGTAGTGGGCGAGAAATATAAGGAATAACCTTTCCCCTTTACAGGCGGATCACACATTTATTTGGGCAATGCAATGCATGAAAAATCTACAACAATTCCATGTGATGTTTGCGACAGATTGTTTTAAGTTGGTGAAGATAGTTTATGAACATGAGAATGGTCTGCTTTTGCTTCTTATCTCGAAGAAATACAACGGATCATAGAAAGTTTCTCAACTTTCACAATCACGTATGTATCCCGGACTCAAAACACAAAGGCATATAGCTTAGCACGCGGTGCTCACAATCAACCATGACCCAATTTGTCTTCATAGACACGGAGTCCCTTCTTTGGTTTACAGAGTTTTAATCGAGTCTATTTATGCTGATAACAAAATAAGAAGAAGATGGAACTGCATTTATTATCTTCTTTACCTCAAGCCGATAAGTATTATCTAGTCGATTATGGTTTTCTAAATAAATAAAATTTTACAATTTGACTCCTTATAGATCTTCATAGATTGTACCTGTTGCACATCATATCTTACAATTTGAACTAGGTCTTCTTTCTAGAATATATATGTTAAGAAAAGAATGGTAACAACAATAAAATCACATAATTTTATTAGAATGGTACCTCTAGTTTTACCTTTTTTTTGTTTTAGATCTTTAATTTACATTCTTTGTATTTTGACACAGTTAAATATGATAATTTGATATATTAATCTACCTAATGTATGATATGTTGAGGAAAAAATGGTACCAGCAGCAATAAAATCACATAATTTAATCAAAATGGTACCTCTAGTTTTATCTTCTTCTTTTTTGTTTGTTTTAGATCTTTAATTTACATTCTTTATATTTTGACATTCAATTTGATATAATAATTTGATTAGATAGATTTGTACTTGATCAGTATTTGTTCGGAATGATATGTATTACTATTTGTTTGATATGCGTCAATGTACGAACCTCTTTATCTAAGTTACAGATACATCATATATCACTAAATTATATGAGTAACTGTCGGTGATTGGTTGGTGCTTGGTAGTAGTATATGTGGGGGAGGGGACTGAGTCTACAGTGGCATCTTTTACGTTTGTCTTGGAAAGAAAGGGACAGAGAATCTAACCTTCGGATTTGACGACAATATTATTAATGGAAGGGCCAAAATTGTACCCCCTCCGTTTTAAAATATACGATATGTTGAAGAGTTTAAAATATTTCAAAATATTTGATGTTTTGGTATTTTTATATTAGTTTTAGTTTTACAGAAAAATGACATCATCAATGATGTTTTAAGTTGTTTTTATGATTGGCTGAATTAGTTTAACTTTATATTTTTAATGTTACTTTTTAAGAAAAAGTGTATGCTTTAATTCTTGTGCATTCACTTGAAACATCAAGAATTTTGAAGTAGAGGGAGTATTCTTTTTAAAGAGAAAGAAAAGAAGAAAAATATTGGGACAATGATTTTTGGACTGCAAAGAAACTTTGAGAGAGAGGGAAAATAAAGGAGCTTTATAGATCTCAGCTTCTCTTTTCAGATCTGGTTAAGACCGGCGTGCGTGGGCTTACACAGCCACAACGTCAGTCTTAATCCTTCGTTTAGCTTGCTTTTGGTGTTGGTTTTCTCGTGTTTGATAGAGATTTCTTCTTGGTGGTTGTGTGATTACGGTGGGAGAGGTTTCCCGGTTCGATCTCCGGTCAGAGCTAACTAATCTACTTGATTATGACGAAGAAGACGCCGGATCTGGTAGAGGTACGGAACAATTCACCTGCAAATGTCTTCTTCTCTGCATTTTACTGAGCTTCTGTTAAGATCTTGTTGTCCGGGGACCAAATCCATCAACTCTCGCCATGTTTTGAGATCTCTGCTCCGTTCAAAGGTGTTTATGGCTTTAGAAAGGCTGAATCTGAGGTGTCTTTGTTGGGATTTTAGTGTCAATCTTCTTTTACCTTCGTTCTAGCTTCGGTGTAAGCGGTGTGCGATGGTGGCGTGGTGGTGTGTGGAAAACAGAACATGTCTAACATCTTTGAGAAGTTTCAGGTTGCTTGTCCCGCTCTAGGAAAGAGTCATTGTCACGGCCTTTGGATAAGTGTATTTCTCGGTTTGTCTTTTGCTCTCGTGTTCTTCGGGTGCTTCGGCTAATCGAAGCAATATAATGAGGTTGAGGGTAGTAAGGTTTCTGATGAAGGTTCGTTTGAGGAGGGAGCTTGCCCTAGTTGTAGTTCTTCTCTGGTTGGTATATGATGTTATTCTTGTTGGTTTTGGCTTGGTACTGTGAACTGGAGGTTCAGGTAAGTTAAGTTCTGTTTCGTTGTTAAGGCCACCGCATCGCTTCATCTCTCGTCAAGAGTTCTGGCTGTTCAAACTGTAAAAGGATTAATATTGTTATCCCTTGTCAAAGATTGTCTTTAGCTTTGGTTATATGAGTCTAGAGTTCTCTTGTGTTGATTGTAGTTTTATCAAGTGTTATCCTTTATTTGAGTTTAAGTCACCCGTTGTTTGGGTTCATGTCTCCCTGTTGTGGGTTTAGGATCTCACTCTTGTATGTTCTGTTCTACAAGTTTTATTAATCAAAACCAGTTGGGAAAAAAAAATGATTCTTGGACTGTTCGCTGTGATCAACGAATGTGTTTATAATAAATTAGTATTTATAAATACACATGAGATCTTCAACTGCACATACATGACTCCGTTGTTCACTTGGCGGGGCATTTTTTTTTTTTACTTTTTTTTCCCTTTCTATAGCATATCTACTAATAATAGCAATCCTAATTAATTATAAAGTTTGTGTATTATTATAAGAATCTCAATTTTTGTTAAAAATTGTGTTTATTCATTAATGTGTATTTTGATTAAATGTTGTATCTCTTCAATATGAAACTATTATAAACATTTGTGAATAAATATTATATTACGTATTTTCATCATAAAAATATATATTAATTGATTTTTTGTTTAAAAAGTTATATATTACCTTTATAAAGGTGCTATTTTAAATAACTAATTAAAATATAAAAATTTGTGATTATTCATATTAATTTTTAAGAAAAGAAATATCTTTATGAAAAGACACATCTGTATATATTTTCACAATCTATAAGAACTAATGCAATGTTTAAGACGAAAACTTGCATCATTGCACATTTATTGGAATGTTTTCATTCATTTTATCTATATATATATATATATATAGTTGACTTTTTCCATTCTTCTTACAAGTGGCAGGGGTTTTTGCGACACGTGTCATCCATGTATTTTTTTTGCATTTTAGGTCCTTCTTTTAGATTATTGCAATTTGGCATAGTACTTTCTAATCGTGAACTATCTAATAATTTTCGCACTACCTATTATCGTATGAAGTTTGATAATCTATTTTATTATTCACTAAAATTCAAGATGAGTAAAGAAATAAATAAAATAATATAAATATATTTTACATATTTATTTTATTCACAACTAAAAATAACATAAATTATTATTATTTTATTATTTGTTACCATTTTCTATTATTTAATCTACAAATTATATATTTATTTAACTATTAAAAATATAAAATGGCCAAGCTAATAAGAAGAAATTATTGTGCAATATATAATTTAAACATAAGACTTCCACAATCAGAGAGAAAAAGCAAAATACCATAGTAACACTAACTCAATAAATGTTTGGAGCTGAAAAAAGATCAACAAAAAAGACTAACCGATCTCATCTTACCATATAATGTCTTGCATAAAACAAGCAAATGTCAGAAAAAGATAAAAAGATAAAATATGAGACAAAGCAATCTCCGGAACACAAAGGATCGCGATCAAGCACCAGCGCAAAAAACCAAAAAACGGGTGAGAGAAAGAATAATCATCGCAAGAACAAAGTTACCACGAAACAAAAAGATGCATGTCTAAAGCACCGAAAGCACAAACACCAGCTAAGAGATAAGAAGCACCTCACAAACTAAATAAGAACATACAAGGCCCTCATGCCAGCGAAGAACCACAAAACTCTGAATAGAAGAAACCAAAATTTCAAAAGACTAACTCCGCACACCTACACCAAGGGATGCATGAGAAGAATATAAACAACCTGAGTGGGAGAGAATGTAAGCCAACCACCGAGAAACCAAAGCTTAAACTTGTGACCATAAACAACCTTCCAAACGCACAAAGAATACACAGAGAAAACACTATCCAAACCTGGAGTAGCAAATATGGCGAAAGGGAGAGCCATAAGAGACGTGATCAGCGATGAAAGGTGCAACGAGATGAGAGAATAAAGAGATAAAAAGAAAAAAAATGAAATCAACAAACCGTGGAGCTGATGTTAGGATTTTCAAGGCTCCTATGACAAATGATGTAGTATAAAAGATTGTCGAACCAATTCTAAGGGATTTCAAAGCACTGAGAATGCAAGTACTCACTTAATCTAAGTGCAACCGATGATTTAAAAGATTTCTAAACTAATGATTAATGCTAATGCAGTTGCAAATCATAAAAGCGATAAATGAAGTAACTTTCTTGACTAAGGGAAAAGAGAACTCATGGGCATAGGGATTAGACCTTGGGTGATCAAGTTTCGAACTAAGGATGACAAACGATCAATCAAACTATCAACCTTAAGCTTAGACAGAGTTCTAAACAAGCTCTATGTCTAGATGAATGTTCATTTACTAACACATTTCAAACATCAAATGTCTTTGGTTGAATAATATGAAAGCAATCATTACTAACAAGTCTAATGGCTATCTTAGCACCTCTAGCAACAAATGTCTTTGGTAAAGTATGCTAAAAGCTTAGAAGAGTTGTCTCAGACATTTTATCAAACACCTTTTAGGTGAAAAATGCCTAAAGATCAACTTTTGAGAGGTCAACTCAGAAGATGCATTATGAATACTCTACTAGCAAGGACCAAGAATGATCTACACTAAAACATCCTAGCTCTAACCTAATCACCCTTAATCTCCCTAACTCATGAATTCAAAAGGTGATTACTCACTAATCTCCATGATTCCTCTTAAACCCATATTGGATTTCAGATTAATCAAGTAGAAAAATACAGAGAATCGATATGAAAACAATAGTATTGCAATAACAAAAATGATCAATTGAATCAAAGAGATGAACTTTCCAAGAGGTTTTTGGTGGTTTTTCTTAAGATCAAAAGATAATCAGCCTCCAATGGCTTACAAAAGGTACTTAAACATAGGTTTAGAAAGTGTAAAACGTGCATAACAAAATGACCAAAAAGCCCTTGATAAATCATAAGTTCGACCAAATAGACGACACAGAGCGACCTCGGCACGTCGCTCCGGGAGGTCGCTCCACGCACCCAGAGCGACCTCAGGTAGTCGCTGTGGGACGTCGCTCCTGGCTTGTACGTCACTCTCAAATCGACACAACCCCGAGTGACCTCTGGGTGTCTCTGTGGTGAGGTCGCTCTGGAGCTGGAGCGACTTCGCCCTGTCGCTCTAGGAGGTCGCTCCGAAGCGAAAATGGCGAGCGACCTCGTGTTGCCGCTCTGGTAAGGTCGCTCTGAGAGGTAGGGCACAGCGAGTTCATGGCGTCGCTCCGGTAGGGTCGCTCCCATGCACTGCTCGTCCAATGATCACATTTATCACCTCTTTTGAGCTCCGAACGCACCCAAATGTCTCCAAGAACTCCATGTGGTACTCCAATACCTAATAAAGACTCATGCATGTAAAATGCAACCTAAGTATTGCTAAATCCTAGTCTATATGATCAAAATGCACATGGGTGAATGGATAACACAATGGAAATATGAAAGATATCAATTCCCCCAAACTTGTTCTTTACTTGTCCTCAAGTGAACTTGCAAGAACTCATATAGGAGAAAGGTTTGAAGGTGGGAACTCATAGCCAAAAGTAACACTTCCTAGCACTCAACTTAACATCCTAAAGAAACATAGCAAATAGCATGAGCAACTCTCTTATTATACTCTAGCTTCTCTAGGCCTATCCCTACTCTTATGCCTCTACACAAGTCGCAATACTCATCAACTAACAAGTCCCTTCAACCAGCTCTCACATTGATTCACACACACACACACACAAAGTGAATTCTCACAAATGGGCATTTGATCTCAATCATTTGGCTAGGTAAGCAATGGTCTAATATGAATGAAGAGAGGGGTTCAAATGTTTTCATTTAAAGGTGGTTATAACTCAAAACAAGGAGCTTGATCATTATGCAAAATTTATCTAAGATTAGAAACAACTCATGCATACATAGATTCATTCTCGTCATTCTACCCCTCTTTTGTTATAAGTGATTACAAGTTCTACCCTTTTTATCATCATCTCAGAATCAAAATAAGCCCCTCACATCACTCACCCAATGAACAACTCTCCTTTCCTTTTGACTCAAAACTCTAGGGACTTTAATTCATTTTTTACATGCTCTAACTCTTTCTCATTTCCTTCCCCACCTTCTTTTTGATTCTTTTTCTCCTTTTTTTTATATGTGGGGGAAAGGTTCTTTGTTACATAATCTAGAGCTTTATACATTCCTTTTTGTCCCTAGAGTTTTCTTTTCTATTTATACTCTTTTGCTCATCTCTCTCATCTTTCTCACTTTCCAAACCCAAGATATTGAAATTTAGAACACACAAACTTCCTCACCATCCCCAAATGCTAACTCATTGTGCTAGCAAGAGATGAGAATAAACCTATGTCGCCTCCAATACTCTTAAGATTTTGCACATGACAAACTATCAAAAGAGGCCTCACTCATGCAATTCAATGTTTGGTCTCAAAGAATGGTTAAGGTTTTAGGGTAAGGAGTGCCATTTGGATTAACAAAGATTGGTATAAAGGAATAAAATAACCCAAATGTGTATGAGATCCATGATCAAGTATGCAAATGCCCATATGCAAGAGAGATTAAGTTCATTGAAGCCAAGTTAAAGTTGGAGCTGATCTTAAGGACAATGCTAACATCAAGCAAGCAAACAAGTTTCAAGAAGAGTTTTCAAGGCTCGAAGCGTGCAAGACTTTCAAGAGATGCTTAAGCTACTTGATATGTTTAACTAGGGTGTCATTTTGAGTTCTAGACAAGAGTTCTTCGCAAGGCATTTTAAATCATTGTTTTCCAATGCAAGTAAATGTAACATATATGCTCTAGACTCAATCTTAAAAGTGCAAGTGATGCAACTACATGTTTCTTTTTGTGTTTTTCAAATTTTTCAATTTTTTTTTTTATGCATATATGTATGCACAATGCAATGCATGAGACTCAAATCATCAAAGAAAACATGATCAAATACTTGGTACCTCCCCCAAACTTAAGTTACACAGTCTCTGTGTTGTCAAGTAGAGAGAGATACCCAAAAGAAAACTAATATGCAGAAAATGAAATGGTATATACAAGGAAAAGTAGTAAAATACCTTCTACGGATAGTGAGTAGGGGTAGATTCCCCAGCACCGTCGTCGTCAGGTGGGAATGTGGTGTAGTAACCACCTGTTGCTGAGCTGTAGCCTCCAAACCATGGCTGGCTCTGAACCTCGTCAATCTCGACCTCATTATCAGAAGAGGCTAGGGATGAGGACTTGTTTCCTGAGACGGAGGGTTCAATGGGTGGGTTCCTCCACTTGCGCTGGAGCTGTCTAGCAGTGAGGGGGAAACCAAGATCCGCAGGCTGACGTGGAGGCTGGGGAACTGATGTGTTCGCAAAGGCGAAGTCTGCAGAGCTATATCCAGCTATTCCTCCCCTGGTCATGACATCTGCTACTTTCTTCATGAACTTGGCTGAAGTCTTTGCTTGCTTCTTCACAGTCTTGCTAAGCGCCTTGCACTTGTCTTTCAGCTTTTCTATCGTCCTGTCTTGTGATTTGTTCCATCGCTGAAGTCGACCAATATGTTCATGAGCATCACGAAGCGCACCAGGAGGAAGAACTCCAGCATATGGCTGGAAGTAGTAGTGCGGAGGTCCATAGACAGGTTCAGATGCTTATGCAGCAGGTTCGTCATGTCTCGTCGGAGCACTCTTTTTCCTTGGTGCAACAATGGGATCGAGAGACCCGTGCTCTCCAAGAAAGTCTTCCTGGAAAATGTTGAAGCTGATAGCTCCATGTCTCTCTAAGCTCGTCAGGTTCTGGTTTGGAAGAACCAGCTCAACAGGCTTGCCTTTCAAGTAGTAGTGGTAGACGTAGTTCTTCCCATACATCCCGCTGAAATAAGTGGCAATCCTCAAGTAAGTGCCATCAATGAATCGAGGTCCTGCTGCGTCCTCTCCCAAGGGGACATTCATAAATTGAAGCAGTGGTGTGATCAACCCGCCAATTCCAACCTTCGGGCGCGAATCAGAGGTGTACCAGGCCCAGTCTCTGTAGTGCTCGAGACGACTCACGAAGAAACTGACCATCCCAAAGGTAGCATAGATGTCGGTGCTTGGAAGAGGCAGCACTCCAGGGGCTGCGTAGGGTCGGATAGCCGAGCAAAGAAGTCACATATCTTCCTCGGTGACATTACCTGCTTCCTTCCGTGGATAGAATGCATGGACGAGCATCCCATGGAGGTAGCGCACAGACGGATGCCAGATATGTGAGTTCTTATCAGACCCAGTAGAATGTCTGTTTCCGGTGATCAATTTCCAAAGCTCGGTGGGGAGATTTTCGCATTTGGGAAGAGAGGAGTCTTCCAAGTCTTGGAACCCCATGACTCTCCCAATGTCTTTGAAGTTCATGTTATAGTCTCTCCCATTGACCTTGAACTTGATATTGCCCCATCCTTGCCTCACATGCGGAGTGTTATGGTAAGTGACCTCAAGGGAAGACAAGAACTGACATGAGACCTCCTTGTAGACAGGGTAAGCCATGGTGAGGAGTTTTGACAGCTTCAAATGTTCCGGCATAGCCTCAATATCAGAATCAAGACCCAACTCCTTCGGCAAATCAAGGTCGGTGAACCTTGTTGGAGTCCAAGTGACCCCATTCAGCAAGTGGTCATACAGCTCTTCCACAGATGGAGTTTTCTCCCTGTCCCTATCAACAGCAACCGCCTTCCCTTTTGACATCTTGGCTTTCTTTGTAGGAGCCTGCTCATCCTCACTTTCACCGTCACTCTCCTCATTAGTGGAAACTGCTACACTTTTTCCTGCCCTCTTCTCTTGGTCTTTCGATTTCTTTGTAGCCAAGGTTTGTTGTCGAGAAGTCCTCTGAGTCCCATAGCCAGCTGGCTCGCAGGCTAAGGCTTTCCCTCTTAGTGCAGACTCTTTTCTTTCAGCTTCTTGCTTCTCAGCATCAAGCTTTCCCTTTGTTTTCTTAACCATTGGTACCTGAAAGATTCAAAACTTGAAAAGGGATAAGTTGATGGAAGCAAAGAAGATTAAGACTAAGAAGCCAAGCTAAAAGCAAAGAATCACACTTCTCAATCTTACCAAAATATGAAAATTACAAGTTAAGTAAAATTCAATAATCAAAGTGGTTCTAGAATGAGAAAATTCTTTAATCAAACTGTTAAACACCTGAACACACAAAATTCACCCACCAACACACTCAATTAAGGTCAATTTCGAAAAGCCCCAAATCCTTGAACCCTAATTTGTCAAAGTTCAAATTAAACTCAATTTCACCATTAATTTAACAACCCAACTTGATAGATAAGCTTTC
Source organism: Brassica napus (assembly GCF_020379485.1). NCBI lineage: Eukaryota > Viridiplantae > Streptophyta > Magnoliopsida > Brassicales > Brassicaceae > Brassica > Brassica napus. The sequence goes on from NC_063445.1 coordinate 36,042,857, forward strand.
CCTAGTCTATTTCACCACAATCAAGCAAGAAAATGACCAAATTTCGACTTTCAAATTCTAGGGTTCATGGACCTACGAAATTGAATTTAAAAACTCAATACCTTACTTTGGATGAAAGGAAATAGTGAATGGGTGATGGGGAATAGACTACAGGGGCGAAAACTTGGATTTAGAAGCAAGAACTAAGTGATTTGGTTGAGAATTGAGAGAGTTATGGGATTTTTGGTGTGGGGGAGTTTGAGAGAGTATGAGTGTGTGAGGAGAGGGAGGTTGGGGGAGATGAAAATCGTGGGTAGTGGGGTAGGTTTAGGGTCGTCCGGTTCAGTTTAGGTGGGAAGGGACCGGTCAGATTAAATTTAAACCGGGATTAGATCGAAAATCACTTACCTGAACCGGTCGTAGAGCGACTTCGGCGTGTCGCTCTGGGACGTCGCTCCCAGATCACCATTAACCGAGCGACGTCGGGGTGTCGCTCCGGGACGTTGCTCCCAAATCACCATTAACCGAGCGACGTCGGGGTGTTGCTCCAGGACGTCGCTCCCAGATCTCGACAAACCCGAGCGACCTCGGGGTCTCGCTGTGTCGAGGTCGCTCCCAGCTGGAGCGACTTCACGTCGTCGCTCTAGGTCCTCGCTCCCACGCAAGCACCTGCATACAACCTCAACTCCTTTTTTTTTTAGAAACATGATGAAAATGAAAATACTAATGCAATATGTACAAGGATATACATGGGACTTCCTCCCAAGTGAGCTTGTTTTAAGTCTCTAGCTTGACTTTGCCTCCTTTTAGATTATGCCGGGGTAGGATCAGAAAGTGGAGTTGAAACCCCATCTTCCTCTGGTGCAGTCGCCATGTAGAGCTTAACCCTTTGCCCATTGACTGTGAAGTCTCTTCCATCAGTACTCCACAAAACTATTGCCCCATATGGCCTAACCTCATTGACCTTGAAAGGACCGGACCACCTTGACTTAAGCTTTCCCGAAAATAACTTCAGCCTAGAGTTGTAGAGAAGAACTTGATCTCCTTCTTTAAACTCTCTCTTCAGGATATTCTTGTCATGGAAAGCTTTAGTCTTCTCCTTGTAGATCCTTGAGTTTTCAAAAGCATCTATTCTTATCTCATCAAGCTCATGTAGCTGTAGAAGCCTTTTCTCCTTGGCACTCTTGATGTCAAAGTGCAGCAACTTTACTGCCTATAGTGCCTTGTACTCAAGCTCCACTGGCAGATGGCAAGCTTTCCCGTACGCTAGGTTGAAAGGTGTGGTCCCCAGAGGTGTCTTGTAAGCTGTCCTATAAGCCCAAAGCGCATCATCAAGCTTAATGGACCAATCCTTCCTTGTAATCCCCTCAATCTTTTCCAAAATTGACTTGATCTCTCTGTTAGAAATCTCAACTTGACCACTTGTTTGAGGATGGTAAGGAGTTGCTACCTTGTGCTTTACACCGTTCTTATTGAGAAGTCCCTCAAGCAGTTTGTTGATGAAATGAGAGCCTCCATCACTGATCAGAACCCTTGGAACTCCAAATCTTGGAAAGATGATGCTCCTGAACATCTTGGTCACAACTCTAGCATCATTGGTGGGGCTTGCGATAGCTTCCACCCATTTGGAGACATAATCAACAGGTACAAGGATGTACTTGTTGCCAAAGGATGATGGAAATGGTCCCATGAAGTCAATACCCCACACATCAAAAACTTCAACTTCAAGGATTGGATTTTGAGGCAACTCATTCTTTTTGGTGATGTTCACTCTCCTTTGGCATGAATCACACTTTGAAATAAAGTCTTGTGTATCCTTAAACATGTGTGGCCACCAGAATCCAGCTTGTAGCACCTTTGCAACAGTCTTGAAGGTAGCAAAGTGGCCTCCATAGGATGATCCATGACAATGTGTAAGGATCCCGTCAATCTCCTCATTAGCAACCACTCTCCTAGAAAGTTGATCCTTACAGAGAATGTAGAGGTAGGGCTCATCCCAGTAGTATCTCTTCACTTCCTTGTAGAACTTCTTCTTGGCATAGCCCACAAGGTTCAAAGGTTCTTTTCCTGTTGCTAGGTAGTTCACCAAATCAGCATACCAAGGTTCTTTCTCTTCTGTTGCCTTGACTTTTTCAAGCTTTCTACCGGTCTCACAAACTGCCATCACTGATCCAATAGCCATGATCTGCTCCTCTTGAAGTCCTTCGTCAATAGGAATGCCACATTCCACTCTCAGCCTGGACAAGTGATCAGCTACACCATTCTCAACTCCTGGCTTGTCTTTGATCTCCAAATCAAACTCTTGAAGCAAAAGGATCCATCTCAAGAGCCTGGGTTTTGCATCCTTCTTGGCCAAAAGGTGTCTCAAAGCAGCATGATCTGTGTAGACAATGACTTTAGATCCCACCAAGTAGCTTCTGAACTTCTCAAAGGTAAAGACAATGGCTAGCATCTCTTTCTCTGTTGTGGCATACCTCATATGAGCATCATTCAGGGTTTGGCTTGCGTAGTAGATCACACGGGTCTTGCCATCTTTCTATAGTCCCAAAATAGCTCCCACAGCATAGTCACTAGCATCACACATGATCTTAAAGGGGAGATCCCAATCAGGTGGCTGGACAATTGGAGAACTGATGAGTTCATCTTTCAGCTTCTTGAAGGCTTCTAAACATTCCACATCAAAGCTGAAAGTGGCTTATTTGCACAACAGCCTGGTCAATGGTCTAGTGATCATGGGGAAGTCCTTGATGAATCTTCTGTAGAACCCAACATGACCAAGAAAACTTATGATGTCTTTCAATGTCTTTGGTGGGGGTAAACCAACCATAACATCGATCTTAGCTTTATCCACCTCAATCCCCTTCTCTGAAATCTTGTGTCCCAGCACAATCCCTTCCTTAACCATGAAGTGACACTTCTCCCAATTCAGCACAAGGTTGGTGTCTTCACATCTCTGTAGGACCCTGCACAAATTTGACAAACAAGCAGAAAACGAAGATCTGTAGACAGAGAAATCATCCATAAACACCTCATCTTCAATTAGATCAGAGAAGATTGACATCATGCACCTTTGAAAGGTGGCTGGAGCATTACATAGACCAAATGGCATTCTTCGATATGCGAAGGTACCATAAGGACATGTGAATGTCGTTTTCTCTTGATCATTGGGATGTATGGGGATTTGGAAGAACCCTGAAAATCCATCAAGAAAGCAATAGAATGGGTGATTTGCAAGTCTCTCAAGCCTCTGATCAATAAATGGTAATGGGAAATGATCTTTTCTAGATGTAGAGTTTAGCTTACGGTAATCAATGCACATTCTATGACCTGTGATAGTTCTTGTTGGTATCAATTCATCCTTGTCATTTCTAATTACAGTGATACCGCCTTTCTTTGGTACAACATGCACATGAGATACCCATTTAGAATCTGGAATGGGGTAAATAACACCAGCATCTAAGAGTTTAAGAATCTCTTTCTTTACAACATCCTTCAGGTTAGGATTTAACCTTCTTTGATGCTCGATAGAAGTCATTGATTCATCCTCAAGATGTATCCTATACATGCACAAAGAGGGTGATATTCCTTTGATGTCATCAAGTGAGTAACCCATTGCTTTTCTAAATCTTTTAAGTGTTTTCAAAATTTCAGATAGCTCAGTTTCAGTAAGTTCACTACTCACAATGATAAGATAAGTTTCATTAGGACCAAGGAATGCATACCTTACACCATGGGGGAGAGGTTTAAACTCCACTTTAGGCGCCTTAAGCTCGCTCCAGTCATCTTGCTGGGTGTCCTCTTCTTGAGTGACTGAGGCTTCTTGATGGACCAGTTTTGGCAGCTCCTCATACTGATCCTTACTAACAAACCCTTTGTGTGAATCCATCATCATCCCATAGGCAGTACTCTCCAGGTTCTCGATCACTTCAACCTCTCTCTCTATCGTCAAAGCATGCTGTAGAGGGTCTTCTAGTGACAACTCTTCAAGGAGCTCATCAGCAAGGGCGTCCATCTCTTCAATGTAGAAGACTTGCCCTTGAACCGTTGGTTTCTTCATTACCTCCTTGATGTCAAAGTGGAGAACGTGCTCTTTACCTAAGTGAAGATAAATCTTGTCCGCTTTCACATTAACAATAGCTCCTGCTGTAGCTAAGAAAGGCCTCCCAAGGATTAAGGGATCTTGAGCTTCCTCACCCATTTCAAGCACCACAAAGTCTGTAGGGATCTCATAGTTTCCAACCATCACGGGGAGGTTCTCCAAGATACCCACATGGTACTTCACTGAACGATCAGCCAATACCAGAGAAAGTCTACACTTCTTGTACTGAGTGAAACCAAGCTTCTTAACAACATATAAAGGCATCAAGCTGACACTAGCTCCCAAATCGCAGAGACATCTATCAAATACCATAGGTCCAAGAGCACAGGGTAATGTGAAGCATCCTGGATCTTCAAGCTTCTTTGGAACAACAAGCCTCTGGATGATGGCACTACACTCATGAGTGAGAATCACCATGCCCTCCATCTCTTTCTTCTTTGCAGCTACATCATCTTTCAGGAACTTACTATATTGAGGAATCAGCATGAAAGCATGAATAACGGGCATTGTAACTTGAACTTCACTCATCTGCTTCTCAAATAGAGCTTTGTACTTCTCTAACAGCCGCCTCTTGAATCTACCAGGGAATGGAAGTTTGGGTTCATAGGGAGGAGGAACAAAAGAATTCTCACTTGCTGGAAGAACAACTTCACCATCTTTCACTGTTTTCTTCTCTTCCACAACCTTTCCTTTACCTTTGGCTTCCACAATCTTCTCCAAAATCTCATCATTGATCTTCTCATCAACAATCACCACTTCATCATCTATGTTGATGGCCACCCCCTCACCTTGTTTCTCAGCATCCTTGGTGAGAGCTCTATGAGGTAACTCCTTACCACTCCTTAGGGTGATAGCTTTCATGGTCTCTTTGGGGTTTTGCGCAGATTTTCCAGGTAAAGAACCTTGTTGGCGATTTTGGTGAGTGTTCATGGCAGCAAACTGGTTCTCTAAAGCTTTGAACTTGTTGTTGAGATCATTGTAGGTTCTATCAATCTTTGAGTGAAGGTTCTTCAACTCATAACCAACATGCTTCTCACTTCTAGTCTGAGACTCCAATATTTGTTTCAGTAGGGCATTAGTGCTGCTTCCTTGAGAAGTAGAGGTAGAAGGATTAACTTGTTGTTGTGATGAATTGTGTCCTTTGTTGTTGAAACCAGGAGGAGGGTTTTGCTGAGGCTGATAGCTGCCTTGCTGGTTGTTCCTAGGCTGATAACTACTCTGTTGGTTGTTGGAATAGGATTTCTGTTGGTAGTTGTTGTGTTGAAAGTTTGGCTCTTTTTTGTACCAGCTACCATTGTTGTTAATGAAACACAGCTCTTCTTGACCTTCCAAACCCTCAACCTCATGGACAACAGGTGGTGTCTCTTGGTTTGGGTTACCAACAAAGTTCAGCTGCTCTTGGGTGGATTTATCAGCAATGAGTATGTCTATCTTATCCTGTAGAGCCTCTAACTCCTTCCTCGTCTGCTTGTCATCTGTTCTACTGCCTTTGTCGTGGTCTCCACTGTAGACTGCGTCACTCTTTACCATGTTGTCAACCAGCTCTTCTGCATCTGCCTCAGTTCTTCCCAAGAAGAACCCATTGCTAGCTGTATCCAATCTGGCTCTGTACTTAGGAAGAGCACCCCTGTAAAATGTGCTTAGCAAGCTTTCCTTAAAGAAACCATGGTGTGGGCATTGAGTTTGGTAGCCCTTGAATATCTCCCAGGCTTCACTGAATCCTTCAAAGTTTTTCTGTTGAAAGCTGAAAATCTCATTTCTAAGCTTAGCAGTTCTTGAAGTAGAGAAGAACTTCTCCAAAAATGCTTTCTTGCAGTCATCCCAGGTTGTGATAAAGTCGCTGGGTAGAGGCTTCTCCTACTGACGTGCCTTATTCCCCAAAGAGAAAGGGAATAGCTTGAGCTTTAATGTATCCTTGGACACACAATTGGTTTTTGACAACCCACAGTAGCTGTCGAACCTGTCCAAGTGATCAAATGGGTCCTCCAAAGCCAAGCATGATACTTGTTGTTCTCGATCACGTTGAGGAGTCCTGATTTGATCTCAAAGTTGTTAGCTGCCACAGCCGGTGCCCGGATTCCCAGTCTATGACCATGAATGTTGGGGCGGTCATAAGTGCCAATGGGTCGAGCTGCTCGCTGTGGGTGTTGTGGAACGTTGTTGGCTCCATTGGCGTTCACATCATCTTGAGGTTGGTCTCCCATATTAATATCCAATCTCAGCAAGTGAGGCTGTTGCTCTTCTTTTCTTCTCTTTCTAGCACACTCTCTCTCTAAAGCTCTGATGTCTGCAACTCTGGGAACTTGGTTTGATGGACCCCTGCTCCTCAAGTTCATACACCTGAAAGTAAAAGGGAGGTGAAGAAGGAGAATCAGTAACAAAAGAAAAAAAAATAAAAAATGATTTAGTCTCAAGCAAGTGACTAAATCTCAATGTTCAAATCTACTCAGAATTTGGCAACAGCGCCAATTTGAAGTTAGGAGTTTTCAAGGCTCCTAAGACAAATAATGTAGTATAAAAGATTGTCCAACCAATTCTAAGGGATTTCAAAGCACTGAGAATGCAAGTACTCACTTAATCTAAGTGCAACCGGTGATTTAAAAGATTTCTAAACTAATGATTAATGCTAATGCAGTTGCAGAATAATAAAATCGATAAATGAAGTAACTTTCTTGACTAAGGGAAAAGAGAACTCATGGGCATAGGGATTAGACCTTGGGTGATCAAGTTTTGAACTAAGGATGGCAAACGATCAATCAAACTATCAACCTTAAGCTTAGACACAGTTCTAAACAAACTCTATGTCTAGATGAATGTTCATTTACTAACACATTTCAAACATCAAATGTATTTGGTTGAATAATATGAAAGCAATCATTACTAACAAGTCTAATGGCTATCTTAGCACCTCTAGCAACAAATGTCTTTGGTAAAGTATGCTAAAAGCTTAGAAGAGTTGTCTCAGGCATTTCATCAAACACCTTTTGGGTCGAAAATGCCTGAAGATCAACTTTTGAGAGGCCAACTCAGAAGATGCATTATGAATACTCTACTAGCAAGGACCAAGAATGATCTACACTAAAACATCCTAGCTCTAACCAAATCACTCTTAATCTCCCTAACCCATGAATTCAAAAGGTGATTACTCACTAATCTCCATGATTCCTCTTAAATCCATATTGGATTTCAGATTAATCATGTAGAGAAATACAGAGAATCGATATCAAAACAACAGGATTGCAATTACAAAAATGATCAATTGAATCAAAGAGATGAACTTTCCAAGAGGTTTTTGGTGGTTTTTCTCAAGATCAAAAGATAATCAGCCTCCAATGGCTTACAAAAGGTACTTAAACATAGGTTTAGAAAGTGTAAAACGTGCATAACAAAATGACCAAAAAGCCCTTGATAAATCATAAGTTCGACCAAATAGACGACGCGGAGCGACCTCGGCACGTCGCTCCGGGAGGTCGCTCTGGGTGCTGGGAGCGACCTCAGGTAGTCGCTGTGGGACGTAGCTCCCGGCTTGTACGTCGCTCTCAAATCGACACAACCCCGAGCGACCTCTGGGTGTCGCTGTGGTGAGGTCGCTCTGGAGCTGGAGCGACTTCGCCCTATCGCTCTAGGAGGTCGCTCCGAAGCGAAAATGGCGAGCGACCTCGTGTTGCCGCTCTGGTAAGGTCGCTCTGAGAGGTAGGGTACATCGAGTTCATGGCGTTGCCCTGGTAGGGTCGCTCCCATGCACTGCTCGTCCAATGATCACCTTTATCACCTATTTTGAGCTCCAAACGCACCCAAATGTCTCCAAGAACTCCATGTGGTACTCCAATACCTAATAAAGACTCATGCATGCAAAATGAAACCTAAACATGGCTAAATCCTAGTCTATATGATCAAAATGAACATGGGTGAATGGATAACACAATGGAAATATGAAAGATATCAGGAGCCATCCTAGAGCTATGGAAAAGAGCATAGAAGTCAGATCACCAAAAGCCAAATCTTGAAAACCAAGACGAGCAGAAACTATTGACAGCAAACCAGCGACGAGGAAAACAACATCAGTGACAACTAAACTCTGACCCAACCCAACGAGATGTAGTTTCTAACCGTAGCCAAAACCTAAGGAAAAAGAGGACCAATATTGACCGAAATAACATACAACGCCGTAAGAAACAACCGCACAACTAGAACTAATATGTCTGATCTATAACAAATACCAAATAATCTTACAGAAAAAGAAGGTGAGGAAAAACATGAGGACTGAGGTGAGTCTTTTCCCAGTGATGGTGAGAAGCACTAACACATTGGAGAGATAAACGAAATACATAGATGGTGACGACTCAAAGTCAAAATATGGGGGAGAGTGCAAATAACAACTAAAAAGAGTAATGTTCAAAAATGTGAAAAATTAAAATAAAATTTTGACACCGTTAATCTTAGAATCTACAAATGCCTAAAGACAAAGTTATTGAAATTCAATATGTTTTACATAAGAAACTCACTTCACCATTAACAAGTAGTATTATATATACAACAACACATTATTAAAAAGAGAAACACATAATATATTAACTTATTATCTACTACTTCATAACATAATAAAACATCAAATACTCTTCACAAATAAATACTGACCACATAATCACATCATCATAAAATCATATTTAAAAACAATATTCCGCGCGAAGCGCGAATAACCCCTTAGTTTTAAATATTTTAGTTTTGAAAGTTGTATCTTTTCATAAGCAATAGATGCAATTTATCATCTTAAAAACTAAGAAACACAACTTTTCATATAATTTTTTTTAGAGATTCAATTTTTATATTAATACACTGATTTTTAGATATAAAACAATTATAAATATTTATGTAAAAGAATAATAAGTAGATATGAGAAAAAGAAAAGTGAAAGACACAACTTTTCATCTAAAAACCTTAGCAACCTATTTAATGTTGAAAGTTGTGTCTTCTCTTAAAAAAAAACTGAAATGAGTTTTGTAAAGTTGTCAAATTATAAAATGATGTGTTTATCTAAAATTTTGTGTTTTTTCATTATAATTTCAAAAGTTGTATGTTTACATTCTTTTTATTTTTTTAAAAAATGTATTAGTTTTAAAAATTGTGTCTTTTCATAAGCAATACATGCAATCTTTAATCTTAAAAATTAATAAATCCAATTTTTCATATAAAAAACTTAAGATTCAATTTTTATATTAATATACTGATTTTTAGATATAAAATGATTGTAAATATTTAGGTAAAATAATAATAAATATATAAGAGCAAAATAAAAGTGAAATATACAACTTTTAATCTAAAAAACTAATAAATAATTTTTTTTTTGTAAAAAAAAATTAGGAGATGAAACTTTCATGTATAAATTAAGAGATTCAAAATTTTATATTAATACACTGACTTTTATATATAAAAATTGTAAATATTTATGAAGTATTAATGAATAGATATAAGCAAAGTAAAAACAAAAAGACATAATTTTTTATCTCAATGCTAATAAATACAATTTTTCATATTAAAAACTTAAGAGATGGAAATTTTAATATTAACACTGATTAAAAAATTATAAATACTAATATGGTGTCATCAACAAAGAGGTATAAATTTGTTTTGATCTAAGAGGTATGAATGTGTCGTAATCTAAGAGGTAAAAACATGATGTGATCCAAGAGGTACGAACATGTTATGATCCAAAGGGTGCGAATGTGTCATGATCGAAAATGTGCAAATAGGTCGTGACCGAAAATGTGCAAACTGTTCGTGACAAAAAATGTGCAAACGGGTAGTGACCGAAAGGCTACAAACGGGTTGTAACCGAAATGATGCGAATGGATCATGACTGAAAGAGTGTGAAAGTGACCAAAATGGTGCAAATAGGTTGTGACCAAAATGATGCAAATGGCCATAATGAATATATATGAACAAAGTAAAAATAAAAAGACATAAGTTTTCATCTCGTTGATAAATACAACTTTTTATATTAAAACTTAAGAGATGAATTTTATATTAACACTGATTAAACAATTATAAATATTAAAATGGTGTCATCAATGAAGAGGTGCAAATTTGTTTTGATCTAAGAGGTATAAATGTGTCGTAATCTAAGAAGTATGAATGTGTTGTGATCTAAAAGGTATGAACGTGTCATGATCCAAATGGTGTGAACGTGTCGTGACTGAAAGAGTGTGAATGTGTCATGACCGAAAATGTGCATACAGGCCGTGACCGAAAGGCTACGAACGGGTTGTGACCGAAAGGCTACGAACGGGTTGTGACCGAAAAGATGAAAATGGATCATGACCGAAAGGGTGTAAAAGTGTCATGAACGTGACCAAAAGGGTGCAAATAGGTCATGATCAAAAGGATGCAAATGGTCATGACCGAAAGGTTGCGAATGGATCATGACAAAAAGGTGCAAACGGGACGTGACCAAAGGGTGAAATTGGTCATGACAGAAGGGTTGAGAATGGGTTGTGATCGAAAAAATGCAAACGGGTCGTTACCAAAAGGGTGTGAACGGATCGTAACCGAAAGGGTGTGAACGGATCGTAACCGAAAGGGTGTGAATGGGTCGTGACTAAAATGGTACGAACGAGTCGTAGCCAAATCAATACAAATGGATCATATATTTTTTATTTCAAAAACTAATAAATACAAATTTTCAAGTAAAAAAAAAACTTAAGAGATGCAACTTTTCATGTGAAAAACTTAAGAGATTTAAATATTTCATATTAATACACCTATTTTTAGATATAAAACAATTGAAAATATTTATGTGAAGTATAAATAAATTGATATGAGCAAAGTAACAAACGAAAATACATAATTTCACTTCAAAAACTAATAAATACAATTTTATTGTAAACAAAATTAAGAGATGTAATTTTCATATAATTTTCTTAAGAGATTCAAATCATCATATTAATACACTGAGTTTTGGATTTAAAAAAATTATGAATATTTGTGAAGTATTAATAAATAGATATTAGCAAAATAGAAATGAAAAGACACGAGTTTTTGTGTTGAATGTTGTCTTAAAATTGATTTATCTTTTCAATATCACATTAATTGATGTGTTTTTTCCAACAAATGTTAAGTGATGTGTTTTTTCATCTATAAATCTTATTAGTTTTAAGAGAAAAATATCTTAAGATGCTTCTTTTCATAATGATTATATTTTCATCCTAAGAAACTGTATAGATTTTTATAGAGCTATCTTTTGTTTAAATATGTGTCTTTTTATTCTAAAAATTACATAAATATTTAAAAGCATATAGAAATGTCTAAAAAGTGTATATTCATTCTAAAAACTGCATAAGTTTTTAATGAGATTTTCAATTATATTTTCATATCTATTTATATAAATGTTAAATTAATATTGATTTTTTAAACATATATTTGGATAATTTGATTTGTTGGTAATTAATATTTTATATCATTACATATTATATATTTAAAAAAATTAATTTATGGTTTTCAATTATGTTTTCTGGTTTGCAACACGTTTTGGTACGTTTTTGGTTGATTTGTTTTTATTCGGATTTCAGAGAAAACATTATGACTTATTTAAATAATTTATTTATTAATAGATAAATATTAACAAAATAGAAACCAAAACAATTATATTTATTTATGCACATTTAAATTTATGTTTGAATTTGATATAAGTGATTATTAACTGAATCTCTAATAGCTGACAAAAAAATTTGAATCTCTAATTAAAATTAAATGAGAAAATATAGTTAGAAATTTAAATGAATCTTTGAAATCGTCGAAGTTAACTATTATATTTACTTAAATAATAAATTACAAATGACTAAGTGAAACATTGCAATTGTTGGTGATTACATTTTATAATTTTAGATTACAACTAAAATACAAATATGTCAATACCAACAATATAAATCTTCTATTAATTTAGAATGGTATAGTCTCTTCTTTCACTTGTGTTTTTTTTGGTTTGTCTTTTGATCGGTTATATTTTTTTTCTAAACATTTTAGTTTTCTTGCGATTTAATTATCAATGATGTTGGGATTCATTGGCGAGCACCCCCAAAGAGTATATAAGCAAGTTTTTGTGTTTGATTCTTGATCTAAGTCAAACTAATTTGTCGCTGAGGAAGAAAATTGATTTCAGAGTTTAAGGGTTGGTCAATCTCAATGGCGAATGCAAGAATTAAAATGGAGTATTTTAATGGGAATGGAGACTTCTTATTGTGGAAGAAGAAGACGCCTGCACATCTGTCCACCCTTGGTTAAAAGGATGTATTAGAAGAATTTTCGTCACTTTATGTTTCATGAATCAAGAAGGATGAAACGAAGATGCACAAAAGAAGAGATTAGTGAAAGAAGAAGATAAATTGCTAGAAAGATCAGAGAAAGCTATGAATCTGATATTATCAACTTGAGAGATAATGTGTTAAGGAAGATCGAGTTTTATACTAGAACCACATCTATGTGGCCTACACTTGAGAGGTTCTACTGAATAGGATTCACTTGCATCACAAGTTTTATACAGTGAAGATGGTTGATACTGGAACTATGGATGAGAATATCGATGACTACTTGAAGGTTGTCTCATATCTATCAAGCGTGAATGAATTGTGTCAGTGGAGTTTCAAGAGATTCTGCTCAAAAATTCGCTATCCTCATGGTTCAGCTCTCTCAAGAAAATACTTAAGTATGACAATGATACTTTATCACTGGAAGAGGTGACAAGTGCAACAAGGTCTAAAGATCAAAATCTTAAAACTTCTAAAGCTTCACATGATGGTGGTAAATGATATTATGCTAGAGATGGGCCTAGAAAGAAAATTCATGTGAGGAATTATAAGGACATGTCTAGATAGGATTCATGATCTACAATAACCTGCTGGTTCTGCAAGAAGAAGTGTGGAGAAGAGGAAGAAGAAGCTGAAGCAGCCATTGTGGTAGATAAAAAATCAGAGGTTAATGCACTACTTGTATCTGATATGTAGCATCATGATAAATGTGTGATTTAACTATGGATGCTCCTACCATATGATGTCTATGAAGGATTGGTTTCAAACGTTTCAAAATCTTACTTTCATGGTTCAAACTTTGTGTTCAAGTTGGTGTAGACAGCATCTACATCCCATTGAAATCCACTGTCAGCTTCTGCTCACCCTCTAGAAATTCAAGCATCTTCTTGATCTTGCTCTCATGGGTCTGTGGTGGTGGATTCTGGTAGTAAGAACCATCATTGGCTCTGTTGTTTTATTTTTAATTGGCTTTGTTGTTGCTGTGGGGTTTCTGGTACTTGGAACTCGGGTTGTAGTTGCTCCTCTGGTTGTTGCCATAAAAATTCTTGTTTATACTCTGGTTCCCATATCTCCTATTCTGAAAACCGGTACCACTGATGAAGTTTACGTTCTCCTCGTCACCATCATCGTCGCTGACTTATACATGCTCCATATATTTTGCAAAGCTAACCTGCTCTTAAGAAGCTTGGTAACACTGTCCAACTTGGCCTTAACATCATCCATATGTTCTTTTCCAAAGCCAGTAGCCAATTTCTTCCTTTAAAAGGCAATGTTCTTGGTGCTGTTGCTAGATGCCAAGTTCTCAATAAGTCTCACAGCCTTTTCTGGATTCCTAGTATTGAAGTTCCCTTCACTAGCTGTGTCCAGAGCCATCTGATATGCCATCGCGATGCCTTTGAAGAAAGTGCTGAGCAGCTGCACTTCATTGAATATATGGCGTGGACAATCCCTCTGATAAGACTTGAATCTGATCCAAGAGGTTCTGAAAGACTCTGTAGGCTCCTGTGTGAATGTAGCAGTCTTGCTCCTCAAGTCCGCAGCACGTGCCTCATCAAAGAAATTACGCAAGAATGTGTTCTTGATGTCAGTCCAGGATGTAAGAGATCCTGGTGGTGACTGTGTAAGCCAGTGCAAAGCATCTCCAACAAGTGAGTACTTGAAGAGCTTGCAGAGAAGGTAGTCCTCAAGGACTCCATTGGCTTTAATGGCAGAAACTAGATCCTCGAACCGCTCCAGATGGTCCACAGGAAGCTCGTGTGGGTGACCATGGTAAGGTGTCTGTCCCACAAACGTGAAGTACTGAGGCTTCAGCTCGAAATCGTTACTCTGGATAGATGGAGAATGAATAGCATACCTGTTGGCGTATTATTTATCTGGACGGTTGTAATCAGCCAACGTTCTGGGTTGAGCAGCCTTTACATTATCAACATCAGCAGCTTGTTGATTAGCTGCATCAGGATCAGGGATTACAAACCCCTGATCGTCCAACGTCTGATCTGCTGCATTACGCCGATGACCTCCTGATCATGTAGGTCTCCATTCTCATCCCGAAAAAGAACTATAGTTGCAACCATGTCTGCTCGCAAATTACTGTCGATCGATGTTCTCGAAGAAGTGTCAATCTGTGGTAGCTCACAGAAATCGGTCGATGGAGATGTCCTGTTGTCAATTGATGCGGTGTGTCACTCTTTGCGGATTGTGCGTTCTAGAAGTGCAGGATCTGATAATAGCACCGATTTTTTCTTGTTTCTTCTAGTACCGCTGGGCATGCACCTGAAAAGATCACGAAAAAAAATTATGAGAAAATTAAAATAAGAAATAACCTAAACTAAATCTAAATAATTAGATCTAATAGCGATCAAAGCTCCCCGACAACGGCGCCAAATTTAATATCACTAAAATTACCGCAAGGAGTGACTTGACTCTCTCAAATAAGAGGTTTAGTTCGATTACTTAGTGATCTAATCCACAAGAACCGATGGCTCACAATAGATTTAAGTTAGTTGTGACTATGTTAGGCAAACATTTTAAAAGCAGTAAACAATAGCGAGTTGATCAATAGGTTCACTAGTTTGAACTAAATCAGCTGTTGCAGTTTCTAGCAATCCTAGCTCAAGAGAATTTATTCTAGTGTAGAACCTACCGTCGTAGTTATCCACAATCCTAATATCTGGGGTTATAGTTAGCTATTCTAGAACACAAGCATTACAAGAAATTCCTTGAATGATATCTACCACCTTAGTAATTCTATAGTTGGGGCTAATCCTTCATAACCTTAATTAAGCCTTAAAATCTAACAGATGAATTACTCAGACATAATCAAGCAAGACACGATAATAATATGAATAAATTGCATAAATACAATAAGGTATAAAAACTAGAGTTTCAGTACAAAGCTCTGAAGGAGTCTTAGATCTTCTCTTCAAACTACTAAAAACCCTAAACTATGTGGTATGAAAAATGAGAAAGTGTGTGTTGCCAAGAACAATGGTAGAGTATATAAATATTAGGTTAAAGTCGGCAAGGGGTAATTATGTAAATATGTAAAATCTTGGGCTTCAAGTCGGTCATAAACAAGCTGCCCTCTTCCGCGCTTCGTTGTCGATCGACGACAAGTAGTGTTTGTCGATCGACGGTTGACTCTGAATGTCGAGTTTGGCTGTCCCATGAACAACTATGAGTTTCTCCTATCTTTATCTCCAAAATGCTTCAAAATCACCACATTACTCCAAAAAATACCTGAGCCTGTAAATACTCTAAAAAGAATCCAAAAGACAATAAATACTTGAGATTGATCCGCGCATCCGCGCGGGTATTGGTTATTTAATTTTTACACATTGATATTTGTTTTTCATAATTAGTGTCATATATTTTAGATGTGTCGTAATATAATTAATTGTATTCAAAAGACCTGGACCGAATCGCTTAATATAGTTATTTTTGGTAGTTTCAGATACATTTGTTATTTAAATATTTTTAGGTTCCTATACATCAGAACCGAACTCATCCAGACCCAGAAGAACCCAACTCAAAACCCACATATAAATTTAAAATATTCAAGTGATGCCTAATTTCAAAACAACAAAAAAAAAACGATAACTGAAAGGAAAAACCCGTACCTAAATGGAAAACCAATGTTTATGCCTAACTGATTTTATAAAATAATAAAAATGACTCTTTCTAAGTATTTGGCTAAATTAAGTGAAATAGAAATATTTTTTTTTATTTAGTAAAATGATTATATGGAGTGAAAAATTACGTGAGTACGTATTTGGCTACGTATTTTTTTACCGATTGAAACTAAAACAATTTTTTTAGTAAAATAAACTAAACCGAACGTTTAACTATATGAAAAACTCAGTTATTTTACATTTTTTATTTTATAATTGGCACAAAGTTAATGTTGAAAACTAATAAATAAAAATCTGCACTATAATTATTATGGTAATATAATTAATGATGTGATGTATTGTTAAGCTAATTTAATTAATGAAATTGTTAAACTGAGTGAAATATGGAAATACAATTAATTTAATTATATTAATGAAATTACTAAAAGGAAAATATACTTCTCTTTATACTGCTATCCATGTTTCTAAACAATTCTCATTTATAATGATATTCATGTTTCCAAACAATTTCAATGTGTACTTCAGTTTTAATAATATAGATATTTTAAAACGCTTATATACCATGGGTAAAAACTGGTAAAATCCATGGTATATCATAGGAGAAGTTAGCGGCATCAGAAATCTAAACATGGAGTTCGATGTCACCTCCCAGGCAAGAGTGCCTCCGATTGCAAGAGGATTGCCTTTAGAAGAGGCATCATATGACTGTCAAATTCTGGGTACGTATACGCAACTACAACCGAGCAATACTTTTGCATTTGTAACATCTAAATTATCCGTTACCTTTAGAAGAGGCATCTAAGTGGATTGTCTTTATAAGAGGCATCAGATGACTGTCAAATTCTGGGTAAGTATACGCAATTACAACTGAGCAATACTTTTGCATTTGTAACATCTAAATTATCCGTTACATTATATGTTATCACTTAAATTATTAATGAATGGACAAAACATCATATTGTGAAATATTTTAACATCTGCAGAAGGTGCAGACATGTTTTCCAAGGATCAGCTATATGTTGGACAGGTAAGGAGGCTTTGAAATTGCATATGACTCTGTATGCCATATCCAACAAGTTCAGATACTTGGTGAAGAAGTCGGAGCCGAGAAAAATACTGCTTGAGTGTGTAGAAGAAGCAAGCTGCGGGTGGAGGGTGTATGCCACTAAGATTGGAGGATGCCCAAAGTTTGAGATAAATACAATAGAGAACGTGCACACCTGCTCAGTTGATGATTCTTGGGCATTCTAAAGCCAAGCAACTTCAACAGTTATTAGAGATATGATGAGGCACAAATACGGGACATGAGCTCGAAGAGGTCAAAGACCATGGACACTTAGGGTGATCATGAGAAATGACCATAAAGTTCCAATCTTGTATTGGAACGCTTGGAGGTCAAGAGAGTCGGCTATTGACCAAGGTGTGGGAAGCGCTGAGACAGCATACCTCTCGTTACTTTCCAGGTAAAGGTAAATCAGGTTGCTAATGAAAACCCGGGTCTATAATATCATTTGAAACAGTCCCGCACCAGATTGAGCGTAGAGCTTTAAATATTTGTTTCTCGCATTTGGTGCGAGTATCAAGGGATTCCCTTACTTGAGAAAGGTTGTTATTATAGACGGAACGCACCTCAAGGGGAAGTTCGCAGGCTGCCTCCTCACCATATATCCCCAATAGGATTTTGGATTGTAGACAGCAAGAATGACCAGTCTTGGACTTGTTTCTTCGACAAGCTTATGAGTGTCGTTCTGGACTCTGAAGAATTGGTTTTCGTCTCTAATCGCCACACCATGATTTACTCTGGCATAAGACGGGTAAGTAATGAGAACTACGTCATTATCTAATGTTTTAACATGATAAATATAGATGACAATCATATTGTGATACCATTGTATTACGGTAGATAAAACTATTAGTCGCTAAGTTATAGCATATCATAAACATGATCGCTTGGACTATACACATTCACTTAGCTTCAATATCCAATGTATTACTGTTTATAATATTGAAATTGACAATGGTTATTTGGCAGGTGTACCCGAAGTCACATCACTGTGCGTGCCTGATGCATCTACAAAGAAACGTTCAAACAATCTTCAAGAAGAATTGCCTGATTTACCTGATAGCAAAAGCTTACCGGTTGGAAGACTTCTACATTCACTTCAACGAGATTAAGGTTATTGATATTGTCTTTGCATATTACTTGATAAGGATTGGGTTTGAGCACTGAGCTAGGTCTCAATTCTCAGGAGCATGACCAACCTAGCTGAGTTTCTCAACTCCGCTCTTTCTAGCGCCAGGGAGTATCCAATAATGGCACTGATCGAGTACATTCGGACCATGCTAATGAGATGGTTATATACTAGGCATGCTGCAGCAGCAATACTGGGCTTGAGCACTGAACTAGGTCTCAATTCTCAGGAGCACGATACAACATAATGACTAGCAACCTAGCTGAGTTTCTCGACTCCGCTCTTTCTAGCGCCAGGGAGTATCCAATAATGGCACTGATCGAGTACATTCGGACCATGCTAATGAGATATGGTTTTATACTAGGAGTGCTGCAGAAGCAGCAAATGTTAACTGATCTCACTCAAATTACCCTAAGGAGTGAATTATTCTCTCAAATAAGATGTTCAATTGTAGTACTTAGGGATCGAATCCACAAGGAGCTAGGGAACCTAATAAATCTAATCAGAGTGATTAAGCTAGGTTGATTATGTTTAAATGTAAATAGCAAGTTGTGAGCAAGGTAGTTGCTCGGTTGGTTTGATTGGGTTTTTGACACTTAAATGAAATATCTAGACTTAGGGTTTCTATTCAAGTAATTAGGATAATAATCCTACAAATGCTTAACAGTTGTATGCATGATATTATAGAGCTCAATCACTTGAGAACAAACCGATCGGCGTTCGCTTTCTAGGTTTGTCTGTTGACCAAATCTAATGGTTTCAACAGTAGGTCGGACCAATTAGAAAGTGTCGATCGATGATTCTAGAGGAATATTGATCGATACACCTTTTGCACCGTCGATCGATTATTCTATACGAATATCGATCGACGCGCTCTTAGTCAAGCTTTACGCGCAGGTTTAATAATGCCCACTAGGCTTACTAGATCAGCTTTCGCCATACTCTAACAATCCTAGCTCAATTAGGGCAGATTCAGGGTGAGATTCAAGTGTTAACTTGTGCCTACAACTCCTAGGTCAAGGTTCTAGTTAGCTAAACTAGAAACATGCATTAATGACAATCCTATTGATGAATATAACAACTAGCAATCTATAGTTGGGGCTAATCCCTCATAACTTATTTGAACCCTAAACCTAACAGTAGAACTACTCAGACATAGTTAAGCAATTCATATCAACAATAAGGTATAAAAACTGCATAGATATAGAATAGATAATAATGGAGTTCCAATCACAAATCTCTCTGGATCTTTTCTCCAAATCTACTAAATCCTAGAAAACCTTTTGCTGTGAAAATAAGAGAACAAGAAAGCACACTTTGCCTAAAACACATTGGCAAACTATAAATATTAGGTTAAAAACTCATCACGGGTAATCTTGTAATTTGGTGAAATCTTGGGCTCTAAGTCAGCTGGAACCAAACGGGCTTCTGCGCGCTTCGCTGTCGATAGACGTCACAAGCCGTGCAACGATCGATTATTTCCTTTGAATGTCGACCGCTGGTCTTGCTCGAAGGTCAGCTCAGATGTTCTCTCCTTTTATGTCCAAAATGCTCCAAAATCATCACTTTCTTCCAAATCACTCCTGAACCTATAAATATACTAAATAGACTTTGAAATATAGTAATTAGTTATTAAAACACTTACAAACCATGGCTAAAAGTGGGTAAAATCCATGGCCTATCAACTCCCCCAGACATACTCTTTTGCTTGCCCTCAAGCAAAACATACATGCAGTCTCTCTAAAAGAGGTTTGAAAATAGCATGGACTCACAGATTTAAAACTCAGAATCATCACCTTAGGAATTTCTAATCTCAAAAGCACATTATACCATATCCTAGTCTAGCAACCAAATTCACCTAGTAAACAACTTAGCAAATCATGTTTGACAATCCCCTCTACCAACCTCATTTCTTGCTTAAATAAAAGTGTACGCTTTACCTTGGGAGTATCGATCATAGGATGCAAAGATGCTCAAACAAGTCTCTTGACCTGCAGGTAATTGATAGTTCCTTTCCTCTCTCTCTAACAGTTTCTCTCTCAGTCAAAGTCTGCTTTCATTGAAAGATCATTGACCAAGATTGGACATGCTTCCATGAATCAAACTTTAATGGTTTTAGCCACCAAATCATGTTCACTTCTTTTTGACCTATATCCTAGGATTCTTTGTGAATCAAGCATTAATAGTTGTAGCCACCAAGTCCTGTTCGAATCCTTTACCTATAGAATTCTTATAAATCAAGCCTTAATGGTTGTAGCCACCAAGTCATGTTCAAATTCTTTTCCTAAATTATCATCTATAATTATATATATATATATATATATATATTATAATTATTAATATATTTTTTTTCAATTTTGAAATATAAAGAGAGAGGGTGACATATCTTTACAATGCTTTACTTTCCAGACTTGTTTGAAGAATCCGATCCCATGTATACTAAGCCCCAAGTCAAGCAAAGTTGAGCTTAGTTAGGTTGGATGTCAGCTTTGGTTCTTTCAAACATTCTCAGCAAGTGTAACATAGTTGACAGGTTGATCCACTATAGTATCTTTAGTGCTATCTGCAACTAGTAAGTCTAGAATGGTGTGGTTAGATAACAAGTAAAATCAGTAAGTCATTGTCCCCTTCTTGACTCAATAAAAACTTTCTTTTTGAAAACATTTTAATAAGACTTATGAAATAAACCAATATCAGTAAACCTCCCCCCAGACTTAAACTACACAGTCAAGTCCCCAGTATAAGTTCAGTCGAAGTTATGGTGATAACTAAAGCAAAAGTATTCAATTTAACAAGTAAGAACGATATACTAGACCATAATAGATGTCGATCGATGTGAGGATGTTGTCATCGGTCATGGCAGGTGTTGTTTTGTCGATCGATATCGGCATGGTTTCGTCGGTTGATATTCGTGGTAATCGTCTACTCGGATCTGTTTTTTGTTTTTTGCTTTTTTTTATGACCTGCAAAAATTCAAAAACTAACATAAGTACTAAACTAATGAAAACCAATTAAAATTACCTAATAGTGGGTTGCCTCCCACTCAGCTCTTTGTTATAGTCATTTAGCTTGACTTTGGAGGGGATTTGGCTAGTAATGAGGAAAGCAGGTACTTGCTGGTAAGCAAGTCTCTATCTCTTCTCTACTCTTGTTGAACCATGTACCAGTGAAGTCTCTTATTGCCTCATCTCCTCTGCGCCATTTGTATTTCATTGTTGCAGTTGTATTCTCTATCTTCTGCAATCTGTCTTGAAGACATTCAAGTTTGAAATGATGTCTTACAAGTGTGGCGTATGTGTCATCTGAGAGCTCCTCTTCATGGTTGATTGTATCAGATATATCTGATGTCACCTTTGTTACTAGCTTTCCTCGGTCTATTGGTGTGGCTTCGTCGATCGATGTTCTACTGTGACTGTTGGTCGATATTTTGATGCGTCTGTCGATCGATGTCGATGCCTCTGGACGACTCGCGATGTATCTCTGAATCTCCACTATATCCCTCTGCATTGCTTCTGTCTGAGAGGTCAAAGAACTGATGGTGATGTCTCATGGGAAATAGATGTCATCACATCTCCTGTTAAGTCTGTCTTCTGATGCTCACAGAGTCTCGTACCATCTGATCAATCTCTGCTCTGGGGTAAGAATCTGGTTTAGACTTCGTCGGATTTGATGGTGATGGGTCATCGTCGATCGACGGCGAGATGTTTCTGTCGATCGATGCTGGTGTAGTGGCTTCGGACGCACGCTGTGTCTGCATTCTGGCTATGTCTGCATTCTGGCTATGTCTTGCCTCATCTCCTGCATGCATGTAGTCAACCAACTAATGATGTCATTCAATGGGTAGTAGACACCATCAAGCTTCATCTGGAAGTCATCTTTGTTCTTTCCGTGAGCTCCACAGATTCCATAAAGCGTCTCATTTATCTCATCCTTGGTGTAGATTTCTGGTACTAGCTTGGTCTGTGTGAATAAACTTGCATGTTCTGGAAGACATATGTAGCTGTGCTCATCCATTGAGGCTATTTCCAGAAGATTTCTAATATCATCCTTGGATACATGGATGATGTGTCCATCTACACCTCATGCACGTCCATGCTCATCTCTGTAGACTCCATACTCATCCTTCTGTTCCCAGTGAAATCTCCTTATTCCATCACGGACATACGCTATTTTTCCAAACTTAGGACGTCTGTCGATCGATGGTGGGACTCTCATGTCGATCGACAGTCGAGTATGTTGTCGATACTTTGGCTTGAAACGATCATCTACTCCACCAGCTATGTCATAGAACTCGTTTGTAAATCTTTGCTGGTACTCTAGAGTGTTGCGTTGTTGCATGAATAGATTTTCTGCTCCATTAGCCATCTGAAGGATGTCTGCAATGTCCTCTCTGGACATTTGTAGAAGTCGTTCATCCATTGCTCTTGCATAGCCTTCTTGGTCCCTGAAAATACCAAACTCATCCGGTGTTAGATAGTCATTATTTTGTTTAGCTTTTTTCGCTTACTTTGGATGGTGGTTTTGGACGATTGTCGATCGATGTTGAAGCATTGCTGTCGATCAATGGACGTTTAGCTCTGGTGAGGGGACGATAGAAACGAGTGCCTTTTCCACAAGCTTCTGCAAAGAGTGAATATGTATCTAAACGTTTTTGGTGGTTGAACAGTTCCTCAGTAGTGAAAATTGCTGTTGGCTCATATATTGCTGTTGAGGGGACGATAGAAACGAGTGCCTTTTCCACAAACTCATCTGCTCGTGGCTCATATATTGCTGTTGTGGGAACCAAAATTCACATCGTTGATTTCCGTAATCGGAGGAAAGTCAGGAAACCCTAACTTTCCCTGAGGTCCCGGATTCTCAGCGAGAGCCAACGACAAGTAACCAAATAAATGCGGAAAATATGAAAAGATAACAAAACAAATTTATAGAAAAGGTAGATCTTATTTCGAATCCGCGTAAGAGCGTTGCGATCATTACAAGAGATTATGAAAGCTTCGGCCCCAAGAGCTGTCAACGAATTACCTAGTTCTAGCAACCTAAAACCTTAAACCTAGTTGAGTCGCAGCTCGATAACAGAAGACGAAAAAGATATGAAAACAGTTTTGATTGATTTCGGACTGATCCTTATGAAAGACTGCCTACGTACCCCTTTCGAGGATCAAGCCGAACGTAGATCAAGAGTGAACCAAAAGATCGAACTGCTTGTGGCGTTCGTCTGGTAATAATGCCTCAAAGTTTCTAAGTGCCGAGATTTTTTTTGTGCCTCTCGCCTAGGACTCCTTATATACTCCCTCCAAGGTCGGTTTTAGCTTTTCCCTTCCTTCCCTCAAGCCGTCATAACTCGAAAATGGAGATATTCCATTTTTCTCGATCTTCATGATTATCCGTGGAAACTTAACATTTAACTGCGGAAGTTTGACATTTATCCTTTCTTGCGGACAAAGTATAAACCGCCATAGTATCTATGGGCTTTTCTTTAAAAATTCGTAAGGGGGTTTCTAATCGTGTTTTAGACCTTTTTGGGCCGTCATTCAACTCGAAACGTTTATTACGATTTTTATCGATAAAAATAAACTTTCCACAATTTTTATCGTAAAGTTGAAGTGATAACTCCAATCGATGGGAGTGAGAAATGATATGGCTGCGGTACTCGGGAACTAGCATTGAGGAACTGACAAGGTTTTGGGTCGTACCCGTTGATCGATGTCCGAAACAGTTCGGTCGCTACGTAGCGACCGAACGAATGGCTTGGTCGGTCGCTAGGTAACGACCAACTTGTTACGGATCGGTCGCTACGTAGCGACCGATCGAGAGGCTCGGTCGGTCGCTACGTAGCGACCGACTCGTTGCGGATCGGTCGCTACACAGAGACTGACCGAGAGGCTTGGTCGGTCGCTACGTAGCGACCGACTTGTTACAGATCGGTCGTTACGTAGCGACTGACCGAGAGGCTTGGTTGGTCGCTACGTAGCGACTGACTCGTTACGGATCGGTCGCTACGCAGCGACCGATCGAGAGGCTTGGTCGGTCGCTACGTAGCGACCGACTTGTTACAGATCGGTCGCTATGTAGTGACTGACCGAGAGGCTTGGTTGGTCGCTACGTAGCGACCGACTCGTTACGGATCGGTCGCTACGCAGCGACCGATCGAGAGGCTTAGTCGGTCGCTACGTAGCGACCGATCGAGAGGCTTGGTTGGTCACTACGTAGCGACCGACTCGTTACCGATCGGTCGCTACGTAGCGACCGACAGAGAGGCTTGGTCGGTCGCTACGTAGCGACCGATCGAGAGGCTTGGTCGATCGCTACGTGGCGACCTTGTTTGAATCCTTTTCTGATGTTCCATGAACGTGATCTTGGGCTATGGGTGTTTAGTTTCAATGAATCAACCGAGATCAGTGCAAGATTTTACCGCAAATTTCTTCGTAAAGATTTCTTTACGAATATTACTTTTCGTAAAAACGTTCATGCTGATTTTTACGGATTTTCAGACATTGATTCCGTCGTGACCGATTTTGACC
Source organism: Brassica napus (assembly GCF_020379485.1). NCBI lineage: Eukaryota > Viridiplantae > Streptophyta > Magnoliopsida > Brassicales > Brassicaceae > Brassica > Brassica napus. Next base: position 36,067,580 of record NC_063445.1, read on the forward strand.
CCAACAGCTCTTGTGGTAGTGATCATCTGCCCTACTGGCAATTGAATAGTTTCTTTCTTGTACATCGTTGAATCCATTGTCGATCGATGGGTACTTGGCGATGTTGGTCGATGCTCGTGTACGGTTTGTCTGGTGATGATGAGTGTTGATCGATGTGGTGTAACCTCCGTCGATCGATATCCCATTGGAATGGTGGAGAAATCAATCTTCTTCTGTAAGAAGAGCATGATACTCTATAGTTCGTTCCTCCTCGTAATCCTCATCATACTCTTCTGTATGCAGATTATCTCTGTCTGAAGGTGTTGCAGTGTCTACTGCAAAAGTGGGATTGTAGTAGTCATTCTCCCAACTATCACTAGAACCTTCTGGAAAATCTTCTATGATATCTTCTGAACTACTATCGATCAATTCTTCGAGGTGATTGTCGATCGATTTCTGATGGTTGAGACTGTCGATCGATGTTGGGGGGTAAGTCTCGATTGATTCCGAGTACTCTGTTTCGTACTCAGCTCCACAGTGACATGCTTCTATGAGTCCTCGATCATCTTCGATTCTTCTAGAGGACGTATGTGGCTTTATAACTGGAATTAGATCATAGTAGACGTGCGGGTCTATGAGTGTCAGGCACAATTGGTTGGTTTGCATGTTGCATACTGCTCCTACTGTTGACAAGAAAGCTCTTCCAAGTAATAGAGAAGAGTTCCAGTTCAGCTTGATATCCAAGACATGGAAATCTATTGGAACGAGGGAATTACCAATCTGCACCTCAAGGTCTCTGATAATTCCTTCTGAGTTCCTCTGAGAACAATCCACAAAAGTGAACGATTCCCTAGAAGGCTCTACCTTCAGACCTAGCTGGTCTGCCATAACCCTAGGTAGAATGCTTACTGACGCTCATGTGTCACATAATGCATGTGGTAACTCAATATCTTTCACCAGACATGGTATTGCAAACTTCTCAGGATCACTCTTCTTTTTCAGTGTAATCATATTCTTCATCTTATCTCTGACCTTATGGAACATTCTCCTAATGTCCTCTTCAGTCTCCTTGGTCTCTGTGGGAACCAAAATTCGCACTGTCGATTTCCGTTTAAATAAGGAAAGTTAGGAAAACCCTAATTTCCCAGAGGTCCCGAATATCTGCTAAACCACACGCCAAGCAATCAAAACACGAAATAAAGACGACAAAAATAAGAAATCGAAAAGAGAGAAAAATAGATCTTATTCCGAATCCGCGTTTGAGCGTTACAACAAGGTAAGAGCCTGAGCTACGAGAGCTGTCGGCGAGATTCCTAGTTTTAAAACCCTAAGACTGCAAGACCTAGTTGAGTCGCAGCTCGAATAACAAAAACGGAAAGTTGCCTAAAATTGCTCTAAGTGCTAAGTTAGCTCTGAAAAAGTTCTCTCCTTGTGCCTCTCGCCTAGGACTACTTATATACTCCTCCAAGGTCGGTTTTAGCTTTTCCCTTCCTGCCCTTAAGCCGTCTTAAGTGAAAAATGGAGATATTCCATTTTTTCCGATCTTCATGTTTATCTGCAGAAACTTAACCTTTTTCCGCGAAAACTTATCTTTATACTTTTTTTTATAAAATAAAAACATAAATCGCCATAGTACCTACGATCTCATTCTTAAAGAATCGTAAGTGGGCTTGTAGTCGCGTTTTAGACCTCGTTGGGCGAGTTGAATGGTGCATTCGGTCCAACTCTCCCACTCGGCGAGTTGGACGGTGCATTCGGTCCAACTTGCCCCTTCGGCGAGTTGGGCGATTGTTGTTTCGCTGTTCGGGATCTGTTTGTCCGAGGCCTGGAGTAACCTTTCTCGAAGACTTATCATGTGAATCTTTTTCGGAGTTGTTACGAAACTCGATTTAGTTTTTCCCACTTCTCTTTTCTTTTGAATTTTATCTCTCTTTTTCGAAGAGGACATTTTTCGGGAAGTTTTCTGAAATTAATTCCGTCGTGACTGATTTTGACCCCAACTGTTAGCCCCTCATCTCGTTAGAATCATGGTGTCCTTGCGAGCGGTTTTGGAATGCTGGGTAAGTGAATAGTGAATTCTCTTGCCTATAACTATGTGGAGTAAGTTTTCAAATTCCTTACTTGCTCATTCCCAGAAACCTTTCTCTCAAGACAGAACGATTTTTTTCTCTCTTCTCTCCCCTTGGTAAGGAAAAAAAGATTTCTTTTTAAAGAATCATGTTTTCATGGAGAAAAGCTTCAACCAAATCTTGTCACAATCGTTTGGTTCCCGATGGCTCTAGCTCGCAACATGATGATGTTGTGCCAAAGGTGGAGTTTGTGGAACACTCGGTTGATCCTGAGGAGGCCAAGGTGTACTAGGTGGCAAGGGGCGAAGTAAAGCCTCCTAGGTCCGTGACATGGGCTCCTCCTCCGTTTCGCGCTGACCCCGTTGATGGTTGTCCGAGCAAGAGCTGTCCGAATGGGCTTGCCGCCATTCAGAGTTTCTACAGAATTCTGGAGTCAGTCGAGTGTCGTCTCCAAGTTCCCGCCTGATGGTTACCTTACGTGTTTTGAAGCGTACTTAATGCAATGCTACTTATGTTTTCCTCTCCCGGAAGCTGTCGTTCGGCTCTTCGGTCGTTTCGGTTTATTGATTTGTCAGGTCAACCCGTGCAATTTGCAGCACCTTGTCAGGATTCTGGTGCTGAGTTACGAACGGGGCATGACCCTTGACATTGATCATCTCGAAGGCTTGTTGATACCTCAGGTGAATTCGGACATAGTACAGCTGGGTCCTCGTAATAACATGGCGATCATAACCGGATTCGCGTCGAACTTCCATTCTTGGAAGAAGTATTTCTTCTTTTTATGTGTCAACAATGCATCCGTGGAAGGGAGTTGCATTCCCATCTTTAGGACCAGATGGGGCCGGAGAGGTATTCCCGATCGGATACACGCTAGTTTTGGTTCTGATGATATTCAACCTTACGCATTTGCCTCTTGTTTTGCAGTGACTAATCCTCTCCCCCCCGACTTCGGATGGCTTGCTCACCGTTAGAGATTTATTTCGTGGCAGTTCATTCTATTGGGCCTCGTTCACTCTGAAATGGGTTTGTCTCGCGCTGTCTCGGTCCATTCTATCGGGCCTCGAACCGTCGCGACACGTTCTCGTGTGAGTTTGGGGAGCTTAAGGAGAGTTATCAAGCTCTCTGGGATTATCGCGAGTGTCGCGGTACCGCGGACGGATTGTATCTTACGCATGCTTCTGACTATTCGTTCGCTGTCGAGAATGCGAGGTAAACTTAGCACATGAACGAAAGAGACAGGGATCTCTCGATTCCTCAGATCGAGGAGAGGATTTGGAAGTAATGGGAACCGATTCCTGTTTCTCCCGACACGGTGAAAGCTGAGATGGGAGCCCCCGAAGAGACGGGCGAAGTGAACCAGCCGATGGTTCCCCTTGATGTAAACGACTACTCGATGGGGGGATCGATGACTGGGTACTTCGATTTTGACGGTTGATCGTAAAGCCTTCCGTGACTTATTGGGAGAATGTTCCCTTGTCTTTGTAATATATTTATGTTATCTGTTTACTTCCGGCCAAGTGTGGCCGTACTTTATGTAGTGGGAGTGGCAATGTGTGGCTTCGAATCCCTGCCGTTTACTGGCTTTTTTATGAACCATGCTTTTTATAAAAAAGGGTTTCAAGGATGTTTGGATTTTTTTTAAGCGTGGGGGGGGGGGGGGGGAAGGATTCGAGTTGTCATCTCGTCCCTTACCTCTTTTCGTGGATCATCCTGTTCGTTGCTCGTTCGAGGTGTTTGAGAAGTTCTCAAAGATTCGAGATCTTTTAGATGCGAACGAAGAGACATGCTTTTAGGATCTCGTATCTTATCGATATCATGCCTTGAGACGTTAGAGACCAGTGTGCTGGGTTTAGAGTAAAACCTAGGTTTAATTACGGCTTTAGGGAGTGTGACGACTACTTCGACTTATGTTTCCCGTATCACTTTTGACCTGATTCCGTACAGATTTCGACCTGATTCCGTACCGCTTTAATGTCCGCGATATGTTCTCGGCTTACGTGACTTGTATGGTAGGAATCGAGCATCTCTTCGAGGATAATTTTTAAGTCTCCCGAAAGTGCTGACCAAAATTTCAGATTTCTTTTATAGCGAGCTATTTATCCTAGTCGTATGTAAGAGGACCTATCCTTAGGATGGATATAAATGTGTTTGTTTAGGACAGCTAAAGTACTCGGCGGGGCCAATCGACGAGCGTTTGTAATTTATGGGGGATGAACAGTGTCGATCGACAGCATAATTCAATGCCGTGATGAACAGTGTCGCGATAAACAGCATCATTTAATGCGGGATGAACAGTGTCAATTGAAGGGGGATGAACAGTGTAGATCGACGGGTACGACCCAAATCCATGCATTCTCGTCTGTTCCTTAATGCTAGCTCCTATGTACGGCAGCCATATCATTTCTCACTTCCATCGATTGGAGTTATCACTTAAACATTACGATAAAAATCGCGGAAATTTAGTTTTATCGATAAAAATCGTAATAAACGTTTCGAGTCGAAAGACGGCCCAAATTGGTCTAAAACGTGATTAGAAACCCACTTATGATTTCTCAAGGAAAAGCCCATAAATACTATGGCTGTTTAAACTTAGTCCGCAAGAAAAGATAAATGTCAAATTTCCGCAGATAAATGTTAAGTTTCCGCGGATAATTATGAAGATCGAGAAAAATGGAATATCTCCATTTTCGAGCTATGACGGCTTAAGGGTAGAAGAGGAAAGCTCAAACCGACCTTGGAGGGAGTATATAAGGAGTCCTAGGCGAGAGGCACAAGAAGAACTTTTTTCAGAGCAAACTTAGCACTTAGAGCATTTAGGGAATCTTCCGTTTTTGTTATTTCGAGCTGCGACTCAACTAGGTTTTGCAGTCTTAGGTTGTTAGAACTAGGAATCTCGCCGACAGATCTCGTAGCCGAGGCTTCTACCTTGTTGTAACGCTCATACGCGAATTCGGAATAAGACTCCTTTTTGCTCTCTTTTGATTTCTTATTTTTCTCGTCTTTATTTCGTGTTTTGATTGCTTGGCGTGTGGTTTAGCAGATATACGGGACCTCTGGAAATTAGGGTTTTTCTAACTTTCCTAAATTAAACGGAAATTGACAGTGCAAATTTTGGTTCCCGCAGTTTGGTGCTAGAAGGAAGGGACGGATCAATCTAACTCTCAGCCACAAGACGCTCAACCAGACATGACAACTGACGACATGCGGACTGCTCTCAACGGAGGAAGCAACACCAATCTAAACACTCCCGCGGCGGATGTCTCCGCGGACAACGCACCAGCCAACGCCGAAACGCTTGAGGAGTTTAAAAAGATGTTCGAGCAATCCGTCCCCGCGGAACCAGGATAAACTCGTGAACACCTTGACTAAACAGGTCAAAACCTTAACAGCAAGAACTCGAGCAATCCGTCCCCGCGGAACCACAAAGATTCAAGGGAAAAGACTCGACTTCACAACTCCACTCGACAGGCCTGGAACATCGCGGGAACGTCCTTTGGGTCAAAAACCCAGCGAAACATCCCCTGCTGAGAACCGGAACTATGAAAACCCTCTACCTCCCGCAAGGGATACAGAGGTGGATGAAGTCGAGCCTGTCAACTTGGATCCCAGCGACGTTTCCGACGATACGGAAGAGGACGCTGACGTACATCCAAGAAGAACCAGAAGCCGTTCGGCTCGAGAAGACTCTCCGTTCGATAAACCTATGACGGAAGAAGAGGAAAACCTCTACTGGGTTGAATAGGAGGAGTCATCCGAAAAACAGACCGAGATTACCCGCAGCAAACGCCGACAGGCTCGGAAAACTGCTGGCGAAAAATTGGACATATGTTGGGGTCAAAATCGGTCACGATGGAATCAATGTCTGAAAGTCCATAAAAATCAGAATGAACGTTTTTACGAAAAATAAATCTTAGAAAAAGATTTATCTTTACGAAGAATCTTGCAGAGAAAACACATTCACGAAAAATCAGAGAAAGACGTGAACAAGGTTGCTGCGTAGCAACCAGCGCAAAAGCTGGTCGCTACGTAGCGACCGAGCACTCACCAAAGCTAGGTCGCTACGTAGCGACCGAGCACGTACACAGCTTGGTCGCTACGTAACGACCGAGCTCTCACCAAAGCTCGGTCGCTACGTAGCGACCGAGCACTCACCGAAGCTCGGTCGCTACGTAGCGACCGAGCTCTCCCCGAAGGTCGGTCGCTACGTAGCGACCGAGCACGTACACGGTTCGGTCGCTGCGTAGCGACCGAGCTCTCACCAAAGCTCGGTCGCTACGTAGCGACCGAGCACGTACACGGCTCGGTCGCTGCGTAGCAACCGAGCTCTCACCAAACGGAGAGTCTTCTCGAGCCGAACGGCTCCTGGTTCTTGAGAGTCTTCTCGAGCCGAACGGCTTCTGGTTCTTCTTGGATGTACGTCAGCGTCCTCTTCCGTATCGTCGGAAACGTCGCTGGGATCCAAGTTGACAGGCTCGACTTCATCCACCTCTGTATCCCTTGCGGGAGGTAGAGGGTTTTCATAGTTCCGTTTCTCAGCAGGGGATGTTTCGCTGGGTTTTTGACCCAAAGGACGTTCCCGCGATGTTCCAGGCCTGTCGAGTGGAGTTGTGAAGTCGAGTCTTTTCCCGTGAATCTTTGTCGTTCCGCGGGGACGGATTGCTCGAGTTCTTGCTGTTAAGGTTTCGACCTGTTTAGTCAAGGTGTTCACGAGTTTATCCGTGTTCCGCGGGGACGGATTGCTCGAACATCTTTTTAAACTCCTCAAGCATTTCGGCGTTGGCTGGTGCGTTGGCCGCGGAGACATCCGCCGCGGGAGTGTTTAGATTGGTGTTGCTTCCTCCGTTGAGAGCAGTCCGCATGTTGTCAGTTGTCATGTCTGGTTGAGCGTCTTGTGGCTGAGAGTTAGATTGATCTGTCCCTTCCTTCTAGCACCAAACTGCGGGAACCAAAATTTGCACTGTCGATTTCCGTTTAATTTAGGAAAGTTAGAAAAACCCTAATTTCCCAGAGGTCCCGTATATCTGCTAAACCACACGCCAAGCAATCAAAACACGAAATAAAGACGAGGAAAATAAGAAATCAAAAGAGAGCAAAAAGGAGTCTTATTCCGAATTCGCGTATGAGCGTTACAACAAGGTAGAAGCCTCGGCTACGAGAGCTGTCGGCGAGATTCCTAGTTCTAACAACCTAAGACTGCAAAACCTAGTTGAGTCGCAGCTCGAAATAACAAAAACGGAAGATTCCGTAAATGCTCTAAGTGCTAAGTTTGCTCTGAAAAAAGTTCTTCTTGTGCCTCTCGCCTAGGACTCCTTATATACTCCTTCCAAGGTCGGTTTGAGCTTTCCTCTTCTACCCTTAAGCCGTCATAGCTCGAAAATGGAGATATTCCATTTTTCTCGATCTTCATAATTATCTGCGGAAACTTAACATTTATCTGCGGAAATTTGACATTTATCTTTTCTTGCGGACTAAGTTTAAACAGCCATAGTATTTATGGGCTTTTCCTTAACAAATCATAAGTGGGTTTCTAATCACGTTTTAGACCAATTTGGGCCGTCTTTCGACTCGAAACGTTTATTACGATTTTTATCGATAAAACTAAATTTCCGCGATTTTTATCGTAAAGTTTAAGTGATAACTCCAATCGATGGAAGTGAGAAATGATATGGCTGCCGTACATAGGAGCTAGCATTAAGGAACAGACGAGAATGCATGGATTTGGGTCGTACCCGTCGATCTACACTGTTCATCCCCCTTCAATTGACACTGTTCATCCCGCATTAAATGATGTTGTTTATCGCGACACTGTTCATCACGGCATTGAATTATGCTGTCGATCGACACTGTTCATGCCCCATAAATTACAAACGCTCGTCGATTGGCCCCGCATTAAATGATGCTGTTCATAAATACGAAGTATTCGAAGATAATCAGAAAGATCGGGAAAATGGAATATCTCCATTTTTAAGTTATGATGGCTTAAGGGCAGAAGAGGAAAAAGCGTAAACCAACCTAGGAGCGAGTATATAAGGAGTCCTAGGCGAGAGACACGGGAGACAACTTTTTAGACTCAGAACTCTTGGCACTTAGAAACTCTGAGGAATTATTCTTGACATGCTCTGTTTCCATGACTGGCACCCGATTACCAGACGAACGTGCACAAGCAAATCGATCTCTTGGTTCACTATTGAACTACGTTCGGCTTGATCCTCGAAAGGGGTACGTAGGCAGCGTTTCATAAGGTTCAGTCCGAAATCAATCAAAAACCTTTTCTGTATTTTGTTCGTCTTTTGTTACCAAGCTGCGAGTCAACTAGGTTTGAGCTTTTAGGCCACTAGAACTAGGTAACTCGCTGACAGCCTTTGCGACCAAAGCTTTTATGATCTCTTGTAATGATCGCAACGCTCTCACGCGGACTCGAAATAAGATCTACTGTTTTCTCTAAACTCGTTTGTTATCTTTTCATGATTTCCGCATATATTTGGTCAACTTGCCGTTGGCTCTCGCAGAGATCCGGGACCTCTGGGAAATTAGGGTTTTCCTAGTTTCCTAATTTAAACGTAAATCGACAGTGCGAATTTCGGTTCCCACAACATACGCGACCTTCAAGATTACATAACTAAAACTGCAGCTGAAGTAAGGGCCGTGAAATCCGAGATCCATCATGCTACCAGCGCTGCCCCAGAGATCGACAGATTACTTGAAGGAGCTCGGAAAACACCTTTCGCTGCTCGCATCTCTGTTACCAAGGTATATGATCCGAGAAAAATCAAAGTACCAATATACAATGGTATGACTGATCCTAAAGCGCATCTTCAAGCCTTCCATATCACGATGGTAAGGGCCAGGCTGAAGGAGAGCGAAAAAGACGCTGGCTACTGCCATCAGTTCTTCGAAAATCTGGAAGGAGCGGCGCTCGAATGGTTCGCACGCCTTAAACGAAACTCCATCGGAAGTTTCCGCCAACTCGCATTGAAATTTCTCAAACAGTATTCTATGTTCATAGATAGAGAAACATCCGATGTCGATCTCTAGAGTCTATCCCAGAGAGAGGACGAGCCTCACCGCGAGTTCATAAGCCGATTCAAGCTGGTTATGTCAAGGGTTAGCGGAATAAGCCACAAGGTGTCCATAGACGCACTTAGAAAAACGCTCTGGTACAAGTCAAAATTCAGAAAATGGATAACCCTCGACAAACCACGAACGATCCAAGACGCCCTTCACAAGGCGACGGACTACATCATAATCGAGGAAGAAACCAAAGTTTTGTGGCAAAACCATAAGCCGACAAAGATGTCCTCGAAAGATGCGGACCAAGAGACTAAGAAGAAAAACTCTCGTAACGACAAGTACGTCCATCACGAGGGGAAAGAACTCCAAGGGGCGCATAACTATGCAGTCAGTTCGGAACAAGGCAGAACCTCGGGCAATACATGGACTCGCAATCCAGGAAACGACGAAAACACCTTCTGCGAGTTCCACCAGACTCGAGGACACTCGACGACTAACTACAAAGTCTTGGGAGCGAGACTGGCCACAAAGCTACTAGCTGGAGAGCTCTCCGAAGTAGCCACTGTTAAAGATCTCATCCTTGAGACCGATGGTCCTCCAAAAACCGAAAAAAGTCCACCCGCAAAAAACTCTCCTCGGAGAAATCAAGCAGGGGATAAACGCGGAAGGAGATCGGACGACAAAGGAAACGATAACAATCATCGCAGAGTAAACATGATCATCGGAGGATCACAGTACTACATCGACACGGTCTCGGCCATTAAGGCCTACCAGCGAAAGGCCGAGTCAAGTGCAAATTGGCCTACGTGGTCTCCTCCCCAAGATGGTCAAAGCAACTCGATAACTTTCACGAAAGAGGAAGCCGGCGGAATCGATCAGCCTCACTGCGATCCACTCGTCATAGATCTCGTCATACGAGATCTGGAAGTCGCAAGAATCCACATTGACACAGCGAGCACGGTTAATGTTATCTTCCGTGACACTCTCAAGAGGATGAACATCGAACTCGGGGAAATTACCCCGATACCAAAACCATTGACGGGTTTTTCAGGCGAAACGTCAATCACTCTCGGATCAATCCGGCTACCAGTCATGGCCAAGGAAAACACCAAGATCGTCGACTTCGCGGTGGTTGATCATCCTGCCATCTATAATATGATCATGGGAACCCCATGGCTGAACACCATGAAAGCCGTTCCGTCTACATATCACCTGGGAATCAATATCCTGACCCAGAGCGGGGTTGCTACCATCTGGGGTTGTCAGAAACAGTCGCGACTTTGCTTTCTCGCAGAGCATAAGTTAAGACAAATCACAACCACCGCAATGGTAAGTCACAAACGCACGAAGTTAACTCAGCCTTCGGCCAAAAACAATTCAAAGAAGGACGACCCAACATCGTCTGCTGGAGCAAACGCCTCGGATATCGAAATTCAGCCTGATTCCAAAGTAACCGCTGTCACTCAACCGGAAAAGAAAAACCCAGACAAAGACATTGATCCTGCCACAGTCACCCGATTAAGGAGGTCAACACAGCACCAACCGCCGAGTAGAAACACTCGCGGCATAAAATAGAACTACGAGATCACTCGTCGAAAGACGAGTTCAGCTATCCCCCTCTCTAAAAAGGGTGGGGGGGGGGGGGGGGAGTGGGTACGTATACTCGTATATTCCCACGTTTTAGAACATGCATTATTGTACTCGAGCTTTTTAATTTTTTTACTACAATACGTATTTTATGAACTCTTACACTTCAGCTACGCGAAAATCTCTACAAACATTAAATTCTTTCAGATCGTATCTGGTCCAAATCGCAAAACATTCGTAAACCTTTCAGAACTTAAAACGAATGTATAGTCTTCAAAATAACAGCGAGACGTCGCCAAAGTTTGAATCGAAACTATACGAACAACTGTCCAAACGCGACAATAAAATTTCAACGAATATTTACATCATGCTCGTCGATTGGCCCCGACAAACACATCAACCGTCTTAAACAAACGCACGCTGATCATTCTGATCCTCAAACATCCGAAACAAGGATAAAAGCGCGCTATATATAAAAAAAATCAAAAATTTTGGTCAAGCACTTCCAGTTGGCTTAAAAATTGTCTCTGGAGAGATGCTCGTTTCATACCATACAAGTCGTATAAGCCGAGAACCTATGGCGGACTTTAAATCAGTACGAATCAGGTTGAAATCGCAACAGGAAAATCACTAGCCGTCTAATCACCGCATGAACCTTAAAACCTAAAGTAAACCTAGGTCTTGCCCTAAACCCAACGCACTGGTCTCTAACATCTCAAGACATGATATCTAAAAAATGATACGAGATCTTAAAACATGTCTCTCCGTCCATATCTCAACGTTTATGAAACTTCGTAAAAAATAAACAAATAATTTTTTCGAAAATTCACATCTCGAGCAAACCAACAGATGGGACGTCTCGGTAGGACTTAATATGAGACGACAACTCATATTTATTTCAGGCATATTCGGAACAAAGTAGTTCGATAAAGATTAATCATATAGAAAACCGCAGAACGGTAGGGATTCGAAGCCACTAACAGCCAGTCCCGATAAAAAAAGTGGCCAAACAGGCCCACACAAAGTCTTAGCATAAAGGCCACACTCGGCCAGATGCAGATAATAAAGGCCACACTCGGCCATAAACACAAGATAGGGGGAAACCTCTTCATGTCAAATACTAACTTCGATCCTCACAGATCAAAGTTAAAATCCCCGGACATGGAAACTCGAATGCATCCGCCGGATAGTCCATTTCCTCATCATAACCAGAAACCTCGGTCGTGACCTCCTCCGTATCGGAAGAAACCGGGATGGGATCTCAAAATCTCTGAATCCTCCCGTCGATCGGGAAATAAGTGCCTCATCATGGGCATGATCCTTCATGCCACCTTCCATGATTTCCATCTAGTCCTTGAAAACAAAGTCGTCTGTCCGCGTCATCCAGAGGGTACCAACTGAACCGCGACAGTCGCGAAAATCGCTCACCAAGGAAAAAGCCTCCTTAAGGTTTCCATACTCGGTCTTGAACTGAGAAGCATGGTTTCTCATCACCTCAACGATCTCTCTCCTACATCTCCTTTCTGCTCGATGGACGGCCTTGGCATGATCCTTGGCAAGTTTCAAATCTCGCTCTAAAATTTAGTTTTGAACACGTGCAAGGTCTTTTTCCGCTTTCTCTGCCCTGAAGTGATAAACGATGGCCTCCCTGTGGCTTGTCTCAAGGGCTGAGCCAAGCATGTTCAGACCCTGCAAAAACGACCAACGTGTTTAAAAAAAAAAGAAACTATCTGCGAAGTTCTTAAATAGAAAGAAACTAACCCCGTTGATTATGCGAGATCCTATCGCGACTACCTTGGACCTTCCCAATTCGTCCACATACAAAGGAGGATCGAAACTCGAGGGTAGACCAGCAAAGAACTCGTCAAAATCCGGAATAGGCACCTCGCTCGAACCACTACTGTCACCATAAGCAAGGTCCAAGTCCCATCCCGGAAGAATAGAGTCATCTACGGAAAACTCTATATCACCGAGATCAATGGCTTTACCCTTAGAAGGTCTCGCGTCCGTTTCCTCCGCGGGAACGTCGCAAGGAGAAGGATCATCGGATTCCGAATCATTATCCGCTTCTACGCGCACTCCAAGATCGGGATGCACGAGTCTCAACGCCTTGCGAACTCTCCTCGGCGTAAAGAAGGTCCAGAAAAATGGACCATTCCTGAGGAGATCCCTCATTTCGATCACGTCTTCGGGGAATGGGTAGAGCGGTTGATGAAGGGACTGTCATTCGGCTTGCTCCGGAACAGTGAGATGCAATTCTCTTCGATGGACGCAGCATTTACACGAACAAAAAAGAAGAACTTCGTCCACGAGTTAGAGTTGGAAATAACCCCCTTAATCACTGTCATATATTTCCGAGGGACCAACCGGCAGACTGTACGACCTCAGAAACGATCGACATCACCATCTCAATATCGATCGACAAAAAATCATGTTGCCGATTGACACCTATTGAAATCCCTGAAAGTTTGAGTTGTCCTCAGGACATTGCAGACTCGACACTGATGAGCACCGATGTATCAAGGTGTTATCTTACCCTAGATGTAGACAAAGAAAACACCATTGAAAATTTCTTGGAGCTAGAAGAATTCTTGGAGCTAGAGGAGGGAGAAAAGCTTGAATATATAGATTATGATAGGGAAGTCACTATGGAAGACTTTTTAGAGCTTGAGGAAAGGCTTGACTTAGAGCAGAAGCTTGATGATGAATGGAACACTACGAGGGAAAATCTGGAGACTTCGTCAAAAGCTAGCATCGATCGACACCATCATTATGAGATCGATCAACACCCACCCTACATCATCGACCAATACCCTACCTATATTATCCATCGCCACCCACCAGATAGCATCATTCTATACCCACCCGACTGCATCGATCAACACCCATTGTTGGACGAATTGCAGAGTTGCGTGGTTGAGCTGGAACCGATTGAGGAAATAATGCACAAAACTGAGAGCTCGCACCTTGCTGTCCCCGAACATCTGAGACCATCTATATGCACAGAAAAAGCTGCTGTGATTCACAAAAAAGTGAAAAGGATACATGACCCTGTGAAGTTTGTGGTTCCATGCGTTGCGGTTGAAGTTGAATTTCCTATCCCACCAGATAGAAATGTGCATTTAGGTTCCTACAATGGGGTATTTGTTGATGATATGTATGCAGTAGCTTCTTAGAAAGAGTTGAGATGTAGAGGTGAAGTCGATAAAGGCCCAACAGAAGCAGTATCGATCGACACTACCACTTCATCGTCGATTGATGCTGCTTATGTTGCTCATCGTCGATCGATGCTGTTTCTGTGATTATGTCTGAGTAGATCCACTATTAGGTTTAGGGATTTTCTAGGATTTTAATTGAACCTCTGAAATATAGAATTGCTAGGGGGATTTATTAGGATCTTTCACAGAATTTATCTTATTGCTTGCATTCCATAGTATCTAACTAGAATCCTAAACTTAGGTTATTGATAACGGTGAGAGTAGGTTAATACATGGTAATAATTCTGTTGTGCTAAGTTATTAGACACAAGCGATAGCTAGTTTAATTGACCTAGTGAGCTTATCGACCTGAACGTTAATGCATGTTTAAAAGATATATCGATCGACACTATATAAGTGTACCAATCGATACTCGTTCCATATTGAATACGAAAGTATGAATACAGATTTAAGCGTGTAAACTCGCAGCGAGAGCTAGATATCTTACTATTGCAACCGAGTTCTAGGATCAAACCCTTAACATCTATACATCATAGTTCTAATAACTCATCTATATTGTCGTCTATTTACTTTATTATTATTTACTGTTTTCTATTATTTAAACTAGCTTAATTTGAAGCTAAAGTTTATTGTGTGAAATATCTTGGCATCTTGTTCAGTGTACATGTGTACATGGGAAGATGAAAAGAATCCAAATGTACATCGTGCAAACAATGTCTATATTGTGTTAACACTATCTACATTATGTTAACATTAGCGTGAATTCCAAAAGTCGTAGAAGCTTGATTTTTTAGATGGAAAATCTACAATAAGTTGTATGTCAGAATCATCAATGTGTACACATATATTCATTGTCCACATGTACACTATTTTACAAAAAGTTTCATGTACACTGTTCATTTGTACACCAACTAGGTTTTAACATACATTTAGTGGTGTGAATATTAGAACGGTCATATTGTCTAATAGTGGTTTAAATTACATTTTAAGTGAATAAATTACATTTGTGTATTTATTTGCATATCATAGGGGAAAATATATATTTAGAATTTTGGAGGTGAAATTAAGAAGCAATTTGCACGTTTAAATAATATTAGGGTCAAAACTGAGATAGGACAAAAGTTGAAGGGTTGGACGTGCAAAAACACCAAAGTTAGCCATTGTTGCTCTTAAGCTTTTTGTACCAGTTGGAGGTTGCAATAAAGATGAACGAAGGTCACGGCACGACGAGAAAAGAGGAGCTGAGACACAACAAAAATGATTGAGGCAAAGTGAAAACGGGACGGACTGGGTTCAATCGTCGTGTGACACCACGAGGAAGATGAACACGACAGCCACGAGATCGAGCTTGGTTGAGGGCCGCCTGCGGTTTTGAAGCAAGAACAGAGTACGGCGATGCGAGAAAATCGAAAAAACGTAAACGCCATGGTTGAAGCTTTAATCGATCACATTGTTAACGTCATCGTATACATCACGATTATACCACCATCAGAAATATAACTTGACATATCTCAAAAGATAGACTGAATAATGAATATACTGATTAAATACATGTTTTTTTTTTAAAGAAAACTTCTGGAAAAACAAGATTCATTTTACAAAAAAAAAAGTGAAGAACTCAAAAAGAGAAAAACGAAGAAGAAAGATATATGGGACCCACTTTATTTTTATTGTTTGTTAGGAAGAACTGTGATTAAATCCTATAGCTAGTCAACGAGTAGTTATAAAATAGAATTAGTTAGTTTAGGCAAAAGAAAACTGTTAAGATAAACTGCCTTGGTAGAAGAAAGTTTCTTATTTTGTTATAAAAAGCTCAAAACTGCCTTACAGTGTAATTATTCCGGGAGAAAATCATGTCTGGAAGCTGACGATAAAAAGGTGGCTGATGTGTTCTTTGAAATCACGCTTTGAAGATATAGAAAGAGAGGAACTAGGTTGCCATTGAGTAGTGATTGATTAGTTAGAAATTGTTCAGCGTTGATTCACTGGTAGTGAAGAAAAGTCAATCTGATTAAACAGATTAAGTATAATTTGTTTAAAGAATTTCTAATAAAATATGGATTTGTGTTTTACTTAAAATTCATATTTGATTACCTGTGCTCAAAAATTTTCAAGAAGGATATAAGGAAACTTTAGACATACATGTTTTCTTTATTTTCGTTAGGTTAATTTTTGTTTTAATTCATTTGTAAATGCCAATTTTTCATTGATCAATAACTTTGAAATTTAAGTAAAAAAATGTCTTATGTAAATGTTAAATTAATCATTTTAACCATTGTGTATTAGTTTTAACAATAAACTGATTATTATAAGCTATTTAAGACCATTTCTCCAACAGAAATCATAATTTCTTTAATTTTTAAGTCACTTGTATTATTTATTTGTAAGGGTAGTACATTAGATTTCTAAATGTTAAGTTGGAGAACATAGTTTCCACTTGTGGATAACGAACTAATTAAGCTGGAAAAATAATTCCTACTAATCATCTATATATTAGAAGAGAAACATTATAACATTCGATATGTGGCACATGTCATCATTAAAATGCTTCTTAAAAGTTTTTACAGAAATAGTTGGTCAACTAAACATATAATATATAATTCTCATTAAACTAATCATAAAATTAATTAACAATCTACGATTAATATTTTCTTTTTTCCTTAAATAAAAGATACAAAATTGAATAAAATATATATTTGACAATTAACTATTTAAATAATAAATATTTAATAACAATTTATATAACCTCCATTATTTTTTAATGCTAGATAAATTAAACAATCATATTAATCATATAATAAAAATTTAGCTATTTTCGTATATGTTATTGATATACCATGGATTTTACCCACTTTTAACAATAGTATATGTGTTTTATTTACAACCTGTTATGAATTGCTTTACTATGTCTGAATAGTTCACCTACTTAGGTTTACGATTCAAATAGGATTACGAAGGATTAGGCTCAAATATAAAATTGCTGAGTCGTTAGTGATATCCATCAATTGAGTTGATATCCACACCATGGAAGCCTGGTTTTTTACCTGAACTGATTCATATTGTGCTAGAATTTCTAGAAACAGACGGAAGTTGATCTAGGAAACCTAGTGAACATATTCAAACCCGCACGCTAAAGCTTGCTGGAAAGAACATCGATCGACAACCCTATCGATCGACGTTCTGAAAGGTGTATCGATCGACTATCCATAGATAGTATCGATCAACACTTTCTCAAGATCAACAAACGATAGTTGAGATTTGAGATCCAGACAATAGATAGTCTATACAAACGGAAGTTGATAGAGTTCTAGAATATTCAATATACAACCTTAGCTTCTATACTATTATAATCCTGATTTTTTTTTGATGAAATTTCAAATTTATTGATCAACCAGGTAAAAGAATTACATTTACAAAGAATCATATTATGAAGAATATACTGAAAGTAGAAAAGAATAGGGAGACCTATAGAAAGACCTCCATCTGCCTAAGCCGTGAGCTCGAACCATCTCTGTAGCAGTCCAGCATATCGATGCTGCGGACCATACTTCAGCGACACTATCCTATTTCTCATCGATCGATCAATGGCCTTATGCATTCGGTTCGTCGATACCCAGTTGCCCTGATGCTGCCTTGAGTTTCTCTCTCTCCATATGTGGTAAATGACTGTGTGGAAGATCATCTTGAGTAGGATGGAGTCAAGTCTATTTGCCCTTTTGCGTTTGATCGCATTGAGTGTGATATACCAGTCAGGGTTGGTCCTGCGTCCAAAGAACCCTCTCCCTAGACCTTCCCAGACAGTGAAGGAGTAGGGACAAGCAAAGAAGAGATGATCTCTTGTCTCATCCCTTTCTCCACAAAGTCCACACCCCTGCGTAATACCCCAGCTCCTCATCCTGTCTCCGGTAGAAAGCCGGTTTTGCACTGCTAACCAAGTGATAAAAGCGTACCGAGGTGTGCTCTGCGTGAACCATACAGCCTCAGACCATTCTACCTTAAGCTTTTTGTACCTAATCTGCTCCCAAGTACTTGCAGTCGAGAAACTGTCTTGAAACTCGTCCTCTCCTCGCTTCCACAGAACCAGATCATCTCCCCTGTCTTCATCAGGAACCGGCATTGCGAGTATCTGATTGTATAGAGTCTGGAACCTCCTGCTGCGCTTATTCCTCAAGCTCCAGCTATCCCTGGAGACCGCATCACACACCAGCTCTCTTCGAGGTAGGCCCAAATAAGTTGTGCCTATGGCTCCTGTGACATCAATCAACTTCCCTGAACCCATCCAATTATCAAACCAGAAAGACGTAGTTGATCCATCTCGAACCTCCATTTTCATAAACTCATACGCTAAGTCCCTTAGCTTAAGTAACTTCCTCCAAATCCAAGATCCCTTACTGTCATCCCTCACATCCCAAAAGGAGTTTTGTCTAAGCAGATAGTGCTTAATCCAACAGACCCATAAGGATGTTGTTTGAGTAAAGAGCCGCCATATAAGCCTTAACGCGTAGACTTTAGAAGTATCTCGCAGTCTCCTAACTCCAAGCCCTCCTTCTTTCTTGGGATAACACACGTCTGCCCAACTCACTCTAGCCTTGTGGGTTTGTGTTGGCGATCCCGACCAAAGGAAGGCACTACACATGCTTTCTATTGTATCCAAACATTTTGCTGGAAGAATAAAAGCCGAGCTCCAAAAGGTCACCATGCCCAAAATAACCGATTTTATTAACTGGAGCTGACCCGCAAAGGACAAGCCCTTATTAGACCAACAGAGCATCTTTCTTCTGATATTGTCTATCAATGGCTCATAGTCGGGAGCTGTTAAGGACTTGGTGGTTAAAGGCATCCCTAAGTATCGGATAGGGAGATTTCCAACTCCAATTCCCAAGGATTCTGCTTCAGTAATCATGGCCGTTTGATCACTCCCTGCTACAAAGATTTGAGATTTTGCTGCGTTTATGTGGAGACCAGACAAATCAGCAAACTCCTTCATAACCTCTATAACCCCATTTACCGACTCAATGGTACCATCAGTAAAGATCAGAATGTCGTCAGCGAAACTTAGATGAGTAAGCCTAACTCCCTGACACTGAGGATGATAGGCGAATTTCCTGTCCTCAGCTGCTTGATTCAGAAGTTTTGAAATTACATTGCTCAGGATGACGTACAGATAAGGCGATAACGAGCAGCCCTGCCGTATTCCACGTGCGCTGGTGAAGAAACCTTCAAGGCTGCCATTTACTGAGACCGAAAAGGAAGCTGTTGAGATGCATAACCTGATCCAGTTGATGAACTGTGATGGTAGCCCCATCGCCTGAAGTACTGATACAATAAAAGACCACTTGACTGTGTCAAATGCTTTAGAAATATCAAATTTGATACCCATTTACTAACTCGGAGGCCAAGAGAACATTTTCCAGCAGCAGCCTCTCTTTTATGAAAGCGCTCTGATATGCCTCAATAGCTCCTGGAAAAATGAGCTTCAGCCTGTTAGCTAACACCTTTGAGATAACCTTATACAGTAGATTGCAACACGATATGGGCCTGAAGTCCTTCATCTTCTCAGCACCTACAAACTTTGGGATCAGCGTTAGACTTGTTGCGGTTATTCCAGTAGGGAGAAAACCAAAGAGAAAAAAGGACTGAATTGCCGTAATAAAATCCGTGCCAATCACAGTCCAAGCCGCAACATAGAATTCTTTTGTATAACCGTCTGGTCTCGAAACTTTGCCGTTTGGTAATGAGAGCAGGGCCTCATATATCTCGCGTCCTGAGACAGGAGCAGCCAGCTTTGAACAGACGTCCCCTGGGCATCTATATGTCAGAAGATCACAGAGCTCATCGCTTGTAACCTCTGCTGCAGTCGCATCTTGAGATTGCAGGAATCTCTGGAAGTGCGCAACCGCTTCTCGCTTAATGTCGACAGCCCCTGTGAGCACTTCTCCAGTCTCGGTAATCAGCCTTCTAATGGTGTTTCGAGCAGTACGGGTCTGGACATAACGGTGATAGAAGACTGTGTTTTGATCTCCAGCCTGCAGCCATCTGATACACGACTTTTGTAGCCAAAACTTCTCCTCTATTTTTGCACGCTTTTGCCAACAATCAGAAGCTTCAGACTCCTGAACACAGTTTTCAGGACTGGTATTCACGAGCACTCTATTCTGACATTCGCAGAGTTCCTCGTATGCTTGCTTGGTTCTGTTTGGCAAATCGCCAAATCTGGAACGGTTCAGAGCTCTGAGATTGAACTTAAGCAGCTTTAGTTTCTTGTGGAAGGAAGATAGGGCTGAGCGCGAGTGATAAAGCTGAGGCGATGTATCCCAAACTTCCTTGACTGTGTGCAAGAAATCTTCGTGTTCGACAAGATAATTAAAGAAGCGAAATGGCTTTCTAGATTCATCAAGTTGTCCTGAGAGCCTGACCAGACATCTTGCATGATCTGAAACCCCTCCCGCTTCAAATTTAGCAAAAGACTGAGGATATCGCTGCATCCATTCCCCATTCACCAGTGCCCTGTCAAGATTTTTGCCAATAGGATCTGCATCCCTTTTGTTCCACCATGTAAAAAGAGCTCCAACATATGATAGATCCGACAACACACAGTCGGTTGTTACTTCTTGAAACTGCATCATTCCAATCTGATCAGTTCGATAATCTAGAGCACGGGAATGCACAGAAGACGATAAGGTCTCATTGAAGTCGCCAATGAGTATCCACGGTAAATGCAGATGAGAGTAAGCTGCTTGAGTTGCTCTCAGATCTCTCCAAAGCTGGGTCCTTTCTGCTGACGTATTGTGTGCATAGATAGTTGAGCATATGAACTCCTGCCCTGTTTCTGGTATCTGAATGGCGCAAGATATGATCTGATCACTCATGTGCAATTTTGTTACCATTACCTCCTCGCTAGACCAGCAGAACCAGATCCTACCAAGTTTATGGTGCTCATAGTTAGTTAAAACTTTCCAATGAGGCATAGCCGCGTCCATACACTTTATCAGTTTTTCTTCACGAACCCTTGTTTCTACTAGACATCCAATCCTTGGCTTCTCAGACTGAATCCAACTTCTAACTGCTCTGTGTTTGCATGGCATGTTAAATCCACACATATTCCAAGCAAAGAAACTCGTCATAGCTTCCTTACGGAAGATTTTTTTTGTTGTCCCTGCTTGCCCACAAACTTCAGATCTTTTGCTCGGACGATAGATTTCTTTGCTGATTTATTCCCTAAGGTGGGGATCTTTCTTCTTCCTTTTGCTACCTCAGTTTTGGGTTGGACTTCTTTCTTTTCAACTAACTCTCCCTCTTCAATCTCCTCTACCACATGGTTTGTATCCTCCTCATACTGCTTCTCAAGGTCTTCAACCTCTTGCTCCAAATCCAGAAGAGGGCTGAAACGAGATGGTGATCCCAATAAGGTAACGTCATCATCCTTTGGAAACTTGGGACTCCCCATTGAGACACCAGGTTGCTTGCCAGACACCAGTGACCAATTTCCTTCTCCAGCTGCTGAAAAAGATTCAGTTGTTGGCTCAACAATTTGAATACGAGAAGTTTCAATAGAGTCCATAACATCCTCCTCCTGCGATGCCATCTCCAAGCGGACCCCGTTTTGCATAAAAGGATTGATAGGTAGAGCTGAGAGCTCCTTCAGCAGGTCTGTAACCACATTTCGTCCTCTTGCGTTGCCATCTATAGCCACACTTCCTCCTCGTGCACTCTGCTCCACTGGAACAGAGGGAACTACTTCAAGTCCCCCATTATTCGCATCCTCACCTCCCCGCTTGAGTATCTTAATACTATCTGCTTTACAGTCTGAACCCTTGTGCCCCCACCCTTGACAAACACTGCAGCGAGCAGGGAGCCAGGGGTAGCTAACTGCAATCTCTCATTGGTCTCCATTCTTAGCTTTGAAAGTAATCTTCTCCACCAAAGAGGTATGCAGGTTCACCTCAGCCAACGAGTACATCTTTCCGTATTAGGATGAAGTTTGACAAACTTCCCCGCGGCCCTTGTCAAACACTTCAAACCTTTGTGAGAAAATATATCGTTTGGGACGCCCTTAAGGTCGATCCACAAGGGCATGGCCGTAAGATCTGGTGGGTTCAAGGCTGATTCAGGGGTCCATTCGCTCACCACCAATGGCACGTCCGAAATGTGCCAGTAACGTCTTTCAATCACTCGAGCTCTCTTATGTCCTGATTACCTGAATAGAAACCCTAAGTCTAACGCTTTCTCATATTGTTTACAAACCTCAAAACCAACCAACTGAACAACTGTCTTGTTCACCCTGCAATTTATTATTTACATTGGACCTCTTATTTGAGAGAGTACAAACCACTCCTTATGGTAGTTTGAGTGATATCAAATTTGGCGCCGTTGCCGGGGAGCTTTAATCACCATTAGATATTGTTTAGTTAGATTTAGTTAAGGTTTTCTAATGTTTCAAGAAAACTGATAAAAAAAAATTTCTTAATTTCTTTCAGGTGCATGCCCAGCAGTACCATAAGAAACAAGGAACAATCACTGCTATTCTTAGACATAGCACTCTTGGAATGCACGATCCGTAAAGAAAATAGATCTGTATCAATCGACAACAACACCCGTTCTTCGACCGACACTTCTCAGCAAACGTCGACTGATACTCCTAATACGTCGATCGACAGTTGTGAGCTCCTGCCGATCAACACTTCCATCAGAACATCGATCGACATCCGTCCATAATACATGGTTGCGACTCTAATCCTAGAGCGGGAAGGTCATCTGCGTAATGCAGTAAGTCAGAGGCTAGATGATCAGAGGGCTGTAATTCCTGATCAAGATGCTGAAGCCCCTGCAGTTGTTCAAGCTGTAGACGAGGCTGCTTGACCCAGAAAGTTGGCTGACTACAACCGTCTAGATCAGTACTACGCCAACAGATCTACTGTTCGTTATCCTGCTAT
The DNA here is from genome assembly GCF_020379485.1 of Brassica napus. NCBI lineage: Eukaryota > Viridiplantae > Streptophyta > Magnoliopsida > Brassicales > Brassicaceae > Brassica > Brassica napus. The sequence continues at coordinate 36,090,377 of NC_063445.1, forward strand.
TCAGAGGAACGATTTCGAGCTGAAACGCCAGTACTTTACACTCGTGGCGCAGACACCATCCTGTGTTCTATCACACGAGCATCCTATGGACCATCAGGAGCGGTTCGAGGATCTGGTTTCTGCCATTAAAGCCAATGGAGTCCCTGAGGACTATTTTTCTGCAAGCTCTTCAAGTACTCACTTGCTGGAGAAGCTTCTCGCTGGCTTAAGCAGTTACCACCAAGATCTCTCACATCATGGGCTGACATCAAGAATGCGTTCCTGCGCAATTTCTTTGATGAGTCACGTGCTGAGGACTTAAGGAGCAAGATTGCTACATTCACTTAGGAGCCTACAGAGTCATTCAGAAGCTCTTGGATCAGATTTAAGTCCTATCAGAGAGACTGTCCACACCATAGATTCAATGAAGTGCAGCTGCTCAACACTTTCTTCAGAGGCATCACACTGGCATATCAGATGGCTCTGGACACAGCTAGTAAAGGGAACTTCAACACTAGGAATCCAGAAGAGGCTGTGACGCTAATTGAGAACTTGGCGTCTAGTAAGAGCACCAAAACCACTGATTTTGAGAGGAGAAAATCGACCACCTTAAGAAAGGAGGATTTGGACGATGTTAAGGCTAAGTTGGACAGTGTTCACAAGCTTCCCAAGAAGCACATTAGCTTTGCAGAGGATATGGAAGCTGTAGATGTCAACAGTGATGGAGATTTGGAAGAGGATGTGAATTTCATCAGTGATATTGGTTTTCAGAATCAGAAACCTGGGAATCACAGTGGGTACAGAAATTCCTGTGGGAATGGACAGATGAGTAACTTCAACCAGAGTTCACAGTTTCAGAAACCCTACAGCAACAATTTCAACAATAGCAGCAACATAAACTATGGAAACTCTTCCTATCAGAATGTGCCACCACAGACTCGAGAAAGCAAGATAGAAGCAATGATTGATCAAGTTCTTGAGTGTCAGCAGAAGCTTATGGTGAATGTCAATGGAAAGATAGATTCTGTCTACACAGAGCTAAATGCAAAGTTTGAAACTTTGAATACACATGTGAATAAGTTGGAGACACAAGTGGTTCAGACAGGAGAAGCTGTTAAGAAGCAAGAGACCTTCATCAAAGTTAAATGAGATGAAGCACTGAAGTACCACGTGAATGCCATCATAGAGGATAATTTCTTGCAAGTGGTTAAGGAGGAGAAGCTTCAGGAGGGAGACTTCGAAGTTGAAAGCTTTATGAGCTTTGGTAGTTCACATTGGTGTCGACCAACGCTAGAAGTTTAACATCGATCGATGGACACAGACAAACACCGACTGATACCTTCTGTTCATCATCGATCGACGGAGTCAGTTGCATCATGCGAGACGGTGAGAATCATGACCCCTGAAGAATTTGCAGCTAAGCACCCTCATCCACCCAAACCATTTATTGTAAGCATCGATCGGCAAAGCGAGCAAGTCGCCAATTGACAGAGAGAATCAACCAGCGATCGACAGTCAACTCCAGTCATCAATCGACAAACACCTCTCTGCTACCGAGTGAAACTCTCAAAAATCGATGTAACACAATTAAATGCACTCAGAAACCCATTTAAACCTTTAGACATCAATAGAAAACATCAGTGAGCAATCTGAAGATGCACCAGAGCCTATGCAAGTTGATCAAGCTACTGTGGGAAGGACCTTGAGGAAGAGGAAAGAAAAGGTTCCAAAGCATCTGAAGAGAGGAGCTAATGATAAGGGGATGGAAAGTTTCACAAAGAGGATTCTAAGGATCTCATTGGATAAGCCATTTGAGGAGGCTTACTTTACCCACAGGTTGTGGATGTTCTTCAGAGAGACCAAGGAAACAAAAGAAGACATTAGGAGAATGTTCCACCAAGTCAGAGAGAAGATGAGACAGAGGATTACACTGAAGAAGAAGAGTGATCCTGGAAAGTTTGTGGTACCATGCTTGATGGGAGGCATTGACTACCCTAGTGCGCTCTGCGACACATGATCTTCAGTCAGCATTCTACCTAAGGTGATGGCAAATCATCTAGGTTTGAAGATAGAGCCTTCAGAGGATTCATTCACTTTTGTGGATTGTTCTCAGAGGAACTCAGGAGGATTCATCAGAAACCTTGAGGTGCATATTAGTAATGCCTAGTTCCAGTAGACTTCCATGTCCTGGACATCATGCTCAACTGGAATTCTTCTCTATTACTTAGGAGAGCTTTCATGGCTACTGTAGGAACAGTATGAAACATGCATACCAACAAGTTGTACTTGACACTCATAGACCCTACTGTCTACTATGATCCAGTGAGAGTTGTCAAGCAATAGACAGGCTACATGGAGATTGGTGATGATCCATGATTCATTGCAGTATGCCACTGTGACCATGAAGCTGAAGAGGAATCAGAGGTTGAAACATCGATTGAAACTCAACCTGACATATCGGTCGACGCCCAGCTTGTAGCAACGATCGACAAAGAGTTCAAAGCACCGATCGATAGTGAGCCTGCGAATGAGATAGACGATTTTCCAGAAGGATCTATCAATAGTTGGGAGAATGATTACTACCAACCTAGCTTCACGATTCACACGGTTACACCTTCAATTAGAAAGATCTGCGCAATTGAGCCAGATGAGTTTGATGAGGACTACAGAGAAGAAGAGCTCATTGAATATTGTGGCCTTGCCATGCAAGAAGCAAGAGTTTTCAGTATTTCCCATGAGACCAGAGAGGAAACATCGATCGACGAAAATAATAAGACATCGATCGATACTCATCACAGAATAGAGCCAGACGCTAGAGCAGAAGATTCAACATTGATTGATAGGAGAGGTCAACCTTCGATCGATGGTCACTTCGAGATTGAACAGAGAGCCTATGATTCCAGCAGAAACAAAATATTCAAGTGGGAAAGAAAAGATGAGTACGGCGTATACAGAGACAACCATGGATATGTATGAGCGCCAGATGGCATAATCATTCATGTGTCTAGGAAAGACATCAGAGACATTCTGGTAAGATCTACAATGCATGAACAAGCTCAAATCTGTTTACCAGAACATGCAGAGAAGTTCACCAGAACCTTGCCAAAGCTAAGAAGTTACAGCAGAGAAGACATTGATGATATAGTACATGGGATCTACAGAGCCCAGGAGATGTCACTGGATGACACCTACATGAGGCTCAATGATGTCTACTACCCACACAACGACAACATTGATAGACTGACTACACACATAGATGAGCTGAAAGAGGAGATGGACATGATTCAGAGACAGAATGCAGTCGGACCAGAAGCATCGATCGACGGTTACACTCGACCATCGATCGACGATAGGCATGCATCTTTGCGGGAAAGGCTGGTAACAGTAAAGTTGTTAGAGGACAAGTTTGATGAGATTATTTTTTCTCAAAACTTGATGAGAGAAGACTTTTCCCAGAGATTGGAGGATGTCAAGGAGACAATTCACGCCAGACTTAGAATGTCGCAAGGCTGTATTGGAAACCTTCAGAACCGGATGCATGTCAATGAGGTTGATAAGGAAATACTGAAAAATAAGTGGACCAGAGGAGATGAAGCCATAAGAAGCTTCATTGGTACATGGTTTCAGATGAGAAAGAAGATGTACACACTTGTTTCCCAACAAGTAGTCATCCACTTCCTTACTAGCCAACATACTTCCAAAGTCAAACTAAATGACTATAGCAAAGCGCTGAGTGGGAGGCAACCCACTATTAGGTAATTTTTACTTAGTTTTACTTCAAAATATTACTGATTTTTGCATTTAATCTATTGCAGGTAAAAAAAATACAAAAAAAAAAACCTGAGGAGACGATTGCCCAACCTATCGACCGATGAGACCTAGTCGACATCGATCGACAGTACATGATCAGCACCGATCGACGGCCACTTTATTCTGTCAATCGACATCAAACACCAGCGAGCAGGTATATCGTTCTACCTTGTTAATTATGCACCTATGATTTATTTCTCACCAACTTTCGACTATATATACACTAGGAACAGTGTAATTTGAGTATGGGGGGAATTTTACTCATATATAGTTTATTTTTATGAGTTTTATAAAATGTTTATCAAAAAAATTTTATTGAGTCAAGAAGGGGATAATGAACTTTACAATTTCACTTATTATCTAACCACTCTCTAGCACCACTCTTAGATTTATTCACTACGGAGTGTATTAGAGATACTAAAGTGGATTACCTACCAATTATCTACACTTGATGAGAATGTTCGAAGGAACCAAAGCTGATCTCCAACCTAAATGAGCTTAATCTGCTTGGCTTGGGGCTTGGTATACATTAGATCGGATTCCTCCTGTAAGTCTGGAAGGTAAAAGTCTGTGTGTAACTAGTTCCTCTTTCTCTCCTCTTCATTTTTAAAAAGGAGTAAAATATGACTTGGTGACTACAACCATTAAGGCTTGATTCATAATAAAAATCTAAAAAGAGATAAATGTCAAAAAGAAGTGAACAGGATCAGGTGGCTACAACCATTAGAGTTTGATTCATAGAGACCTGTCCAAATATCTCAATCAATTAAAAAATAAAATGATACCTTTTAAAAAAGGAAGGCATTGACTGAGAGAAGTGAGAGAAGAGAGAAAAGAACTAGAAAAGACTACATGTGTGTTCAGAAACTTGTTTGAGTAAGAGTTCATGTATCTTTTGATCGATACTCCCAAGGTAAAGCCTACACCTTTTTATATATGTACTAAATGAGATCAGTAGAGGGGCGAGTCAGACAGTATTAGCTAATTTGTTGGTTAGATGGATTTGGTTGCTAAGCTAAGATATGGTATATAGAATATCTCTAGAGTTAGAATTTATTTGATGTGGCTTGCAACATTGTAGAGGTGATGATAGTGAGTTCTATAATAGTGTGAATCCCTCCTGTTTACAAACCTCTTTCATAAAGACTATTCTTTTTTTTTTAGGACAAGTAAAAGGGTAAGTCTGGAAGTTTATATACCAAGGATTTTACCCACTTTTAGCCATGTTATATAGGTGTTTTAAGAACTATCCCATGTACATTATTTGAGAAATGATTTGACACATTTCATCTCTACAATCAATTTCACTAAAAAAAGATAGCATGCCATACTAGAATTAGTGACATGGCTAACGGCAAAATATGACATGACAATTGCATTTAATGTTGATTTCTATTTTTGGTAAACTTTTTAAAATATGGAAATAACTCATAATCATCATAAAATAAATATATTTAAATCTGACATTAAATAATATAATAAGTATAAAATATTTATAAATTTCAAAATAATATTTAGTTTATTTTTATGATCATACAATTTTTATTACTAAACAATATTTTCAAATTTTTGAATATATAAATTTAAAATTTTATAAATTCTATTTACTTTTTTTTATAATTATAAAAATTTCATATCATTTTTTAAAATAAAATTTATACTAATTCATTTAATTTATATACACTAAAATAAATAAATGAAAATCTATCTAAAATTATAATTAAAAAATATATATATATATAATTTATTAAATATAATTTTAAATAAATCAAAATTTTTATTTTATCTTTATTTTATGCTTAACTGAATTTAAATTTATATTAAACATTGGTAGAAAATTATAAATTTCAGAATATTATCAAAAACAAATTCAATATAATTTAAATTTAAAATTTTTATTACTGCAAATGATGTAGGAAAACACATAGTTTATTATATATTGGAGCTTTTTTAGCACATTTACAGGTCCAATAGTGTGTTGGAGAAAAGTGATGATTTGGGTGAATTTTAGAGAAAAAATGAGAGGAAGCTCGTAGTTGACCATCAAACCTATCTCAAGGTCGATGATCAGAGACAAACTTCGATCGACAGCGAAGCGTGCAAAACCCAGCTAGGTTTCCAGCCGACTTAAAACTCAAGTCAAGACATATCTTCATAAATACTCCTTGCCGACTTTTAACCTAATACTTATGTGCTCTGCCATTGTTCTAGGCAAAAGACGCTTTCTTACTTTCTAGTTTTCCACGGCAAACAACCTTTAGAATTTTAGTAGATTTGGTGAGAAGATCCAAGACCCTTCAGAGCTTTGTATTGGAACTCCAGTTTTCTTACTCTATTTTATTATATGCAGATTTATTTACATCTTGTTATGAATTGATTTGCTATGTCTGATTAGTTCACCTTGTTAGGTTTAGGGTTCAAATAGGATTATGAAAGATTAGCCCCACATATATAATTGTTGAGTTGTTAGTAATATCCATCAATTGAGTTGCTCTTATTGCTTGTGTTATAGAGTAGCTAACTAGAACCTTGATATTAGGATAATTAGGTGCAAGCGGAAGCCTGATATTTTACTTGAACTGATTCATATTGTGCTAGGATTGCTAGAAACAAACGGAAATTGATCTAGGAAACCTAGTGAACATATTCAAACCTGGTCGCTAAAGCTTACTGGAAGGAACATCAATCGACAACCCTATCAGTGTATTGATCGGCGTTCTAAAAGGTGTTTCGATCGACTATCCATACATAGTATCGATCTACACTTTCTCAAGATCAACAAACGATAGTTAAGACCTGAGATCCAGATAATAGATAGTCTAAACAAACGGAAGTTGATAGACTATTGCTTAGTTTGAGTTCTAGAATATCCAATATACAACCTTAGATTCTATACTATTATAATCCTGATTATCTAAAGAGAAACCTTAAGTTTAACGCTTTCTCATATTGTTTAGAAAGCTCAAAACCAACCAACTAAACAACTGCCTTGTTCATCCTACAATTTATTATTTACATTATTCACCTAGCCTAATCATCAACTGTTTAGATCTATTGTGTGCCCTAGCTCCTTCTGGATTTGATCCCTAAGGAATAATCGATCAACTTCCGTATTTTTAGACTATCTATTTCTAGATCTAAGACCTTAGTTGTCGTTTGTTGGTCTTGAGAAAGTGTCGATCGATACCAATTATGGATTGTCGATTGATACACCTTTCAGCCCGTCGATCGATGCAACTACTGAGTTGTCGATCGACGTTCCTGCCACTAAGTTTTACCGCACGGGTTTGACTTGTTCACTAGGTTAAACTAAATCAGATGTCGCTTGTTTCTAGTAATCCTAGGAAAATGTAAAAAAAGGACCATGCATCCGCTTGCGCCCTAATATCTATAGACAAGGTCCTAGTTAGCTACTCTAGAACACATTCATTAAAGAAGAGTTCAATTGATTGATATCCTAACACTTAGCAATTCTATATTTTAGACTAATCCCTCATGAATATCTGAACCCTAAATCAAACATAGCTAAGCAATTCATAACAAGATAATGAATAAACTGCATAAAATAGATGGGAGTAGAAAAACATAGAGTTCCAATCACAAATCTCTGAATGAGTCTTGGATCTTCTCTCCAAACCTAAAACTCTAAGTATTTTGCTGTGTGAAAGTATGAAAGCGTATGTTACCTAGAACAATGGTATAGCACATAAATATTAATTTAAAACTCGTCAGGAGCAATTTGGTAATTCTTGTGAGCTTGGGCTAAAAGTCGGTTGAAACTAAGTTTTGTCTTTGCGCGCTTCACCGTCGATCGACAACATAAGGTGTGTGTCGATCGATTATCATCTTCAATCATCGACCGCTGGACTGTTCGATAGTCAACTACAGGTCTTTCTCATTTTATCTCCAAAATGCACCAAAATCACTAATTTCCTCCAAATCACTCCAAAACCTGAAAACATACTAAAAGACTCTAAAACAACTGCAATGTATCTAAAAACACATATGTACCATGGCTAAAAATTGGTAAATTCCATCGTATATCACTAGCTGCTAGACATGGATCCTAACGAATATTGGAAAAATCAGATTAATATGTTTTTTTTCTTTTTTAATACTTTCTCTATTTTATAATATACTAGAGCTTGACCTGTGCGCCCGCACGGGTATTTATTTTTACTTTTTTTATATAAATTTCTCTTTTTATGTATATTAATGATTTATACATATTAAATAATTGATTAATACAACATTTCTAAATATATTACTTTAACTTATTACATTAAATATTATCTTTTCTTTTTCAAACAGTCACTTGTATCACAAATATTTATTATCGTATTCAGTTTATATTGGATTATTGTTTATATGAACATATGAAAATAATAATATATCTATAGATTAATTTATATTTTTTTTATATATTATATAAATTGCTTATTTTCACGTGAAATTATAGATCTATTGTAGTTAATATCAAAGGAATATTGGGATGCTCTATGATTTTGTAGTTATATTTCCGATTAGTGACTGAAATAAAGACAAAATATACAGCTTTATGGGGACCCAAAATATCACTCGACCCGAATCAGTCATGCATTCGGAACTAGAAGCACTGCGATGGGCAATGGAGAATATGCTTCAACACTCGACATGTCAGAGCTTTGGGACAGACTGTTAGGACCTGATCGCAATGATAAAGGAACCTCATGCTTGGCCAAGCTTTGCGACGGAATTGGAGAGGATAGAGACGCTTCAAATATGCTTCACGGACTTCAGCATCACTCATGTACCAAGAGCGCGCAATCAGATTTCAGATTTTTTAGCTAAAACTGCAAGATCCTTTCATAGGGAGTTACTTTTTATTGGTTGTTCTATTCCGGTCTGGTTACCCATGCCACCTCTAGCTTGACTAATAGAATGGTCTTTCGACATCAAAAAAAAAAAAAAAAAAAAAGACAAAACATATAGATTTTTCTATAATCGATCACTTAAATATAAAAGATATATTTATATTTCTGTTGATGTATAAGCGTAAAATGAAAGATTCTTTAGTAAATATTTCATATGCTTAACTAAATTAGTCTTTAGTAAATACTCCTTCTGTTTCATAATACATGAAGTTTTGACTTTTTATACACATATTTAACATTTTTATTTTTCTTAAAAACTATTAGAAATATAATTTAAAATTAATTTATCTAACTATAAACAAAATAGTAAAAATACAATTTGCTATACAGTTTTCAATAAAATTAAAATTACCTAGATATCTAAAAATATCATCTATTGTGAAAGAATAAAAATCACCTAAAACATCATCTATATTGAAACAGATGGACTATCATTTAGGCTTAAGCTAGATTATAGGAAGTAGTTTTGATTAAAGAAATGACCACCTAACAATGAAAGTGAAAATATATATTGTTAGAGAAAATGAGTTAACTACATTTATTATTTGTAAGGAATTAATTATGATATCAATTTAGGTAAGTATGATTCAAATTCGGAAAATGCAATAAATACTGAAAGTTAAGATTAATTAGTATCTCAGTGGGATTAGATATAATTAAATAGTTAATTTAAGGGTTTGTTTATATTTGTAATTCAGTTTTAATAGTATAGATGACATTTTAAACTACCTTTTATTTCAGATTATTTATCAACAAATAACAAATTATTTATCATTTTAATGTTTAATATAAAATTTATTATTATATTTAATCTATATATTTGTATTTGTAAAATTTGTCTTATTATTGATTGATGTGGTTAAATGAATAATTAATGATGTTTTTAACTAATATAATTAATAATTTTTGTTTAGAAAATGTATATTTTGAATTTTTTTTTATTTGTGTTTAATGTCTAAACATCAACAAATAAAAATAGAGAGGGTATTGTTCAACAAAAAAAAATATATAAGATAATAAAGAACGTTATAAAAAAAACAAAACAAAAAATGAATAAACCATTTAACTGTCTAGACAATGGCCATTACCCAGAGTACTCGCATATCAAACCAACATCAGTGGGTCGACACTCTCCCGCAAGCTTACGAATAGCCTTGTAGTTTAAGAATCATAACCTGTTACAAATTGCTTTGTCAATTACTCATCTTAGATGAGAAGAATCTAACCAATCTTGGTGGTGCTTGTCAGGTTTCTGTCTCTCCACATATGAAAGCTAGTGTTTTTGTCTAATTTTCAATTTATTGATCAATAAAATTATGTTCACAAATTAATTAAAAACTCATAATAAAAAATACAAAATAATTTAATTGAGCAACTAATTTAACACCATCATGTTTTAATGTATGCACTACAAAAAATAGCATAAACTACACTAAGTTTATAAAAAAACTGGTGCATGTGCACGCCTTGTCAACACTCTACATCTACCTTTGAGTATAAGGGCACATGAAATACGCAAATTTGTTCACAACTCCAAACTCCATTCGCTCTCCTGTGAATAGCCTGTTTTTAGAAATCAACCAAGCAATAAGAGAATACCAAAAAAAAATAAAAATAAAAATAAATTAATAAATAAATAAATAAGAGAATACCAAGGGAATACAGCTTCAGATTGCATTGGGTTGCTTCAAACGAATATGCTCTCTTGTTTTTGCAGCTGATAAAGAAGATTGGAACTCCCCATTATGCGTTCACAAACTGTAACGACCCTGATTTTTGGTCGAGCCTTTTTGGCTTTATTAAAATTAAAGCTCAATTTTCTTTTTTTTTTTGGTCCCACATTGGAAGTTTAGAAAAACTACTTTTTTTTCCTCTATATAAGAAATTCTACTATTTCTCTTTATTCTCATCAACTCAAAGTATTTCTTTGCGCGTGACGAGTTGTTGTTGAATTATCCGACGATCAGTCACTAGTAAAATTTTCAGGTGAGACAGACGAGCAGCAGTGATTGCTATCGGATTGGTGCTTTGGGCGTTTTCTTTATTTCTTTTTTTAGACTTGCGGTTTTTATGCTTTTATCGATATTTTAGGATTTATCTCTTTTATTGCATTTGTGGTTATTTATTGGATTTATGACTTTCGAGTTTACATTTTAGGAGTGATAAATAGAGATTTCAGACTTTTATTTGTTTATTTTATTTTGGAAAATCGAAGTATTACAATTTGGTATCAGAGCCAGGTTCCCGAGGCTGATGAGATGCTTAACCGGGTGATGAGACAGATGAAATCTGTGAGTTTGGATACTTTTGGGGGAACAGTGGACCCTGTAGATGCTTATAACTGGAAGCATAGGCTGATTACATGTCTGGAGACTATCAATTGTCTGATACGTCTTTGCCTTAATATCGCAGAGTTGTATCTTCATGGGGATGCATTAGTATGGTGGGATGGAGTGCGATCGATGCGTCATGGTGACCTGACTTATCGAGATATCCTCGTTGCGTTTGACAAAAAACACTTTCCCAGAGAAGCGTTGCACCAGAAGAAGAATGTTTTTGAGCATCTGAGGCAGGGTACTAGGAGCGTCAGGGAGTATGAGCGGGAGTTTTGCCAACTCCGCTTGTTTGCTAGTAATAATTTCGATGCGGAGGACTTGATCAGGAGGTTCTTAGATGGGATGAGAGTTGCCACGGAAGGTGCACTATGGTTACTTACACCAGCTTGGAGGATCTGGTGGAGAAGGCTGCTGTGTAAGAGGCATGTATTCCTGAGGAGCATAAATACTCCAAAGCAGCTCAACCTAAGGCGGGAAAGAGTTCACAGCCACAAAAGAGAACATGGGAACAGTTAGGAGCACCTAGTTGCGACAAGTGCCATCGCCACCATTTTGGAGAGTGCGTCCAGTGTTTTACTTGTGGAAGGATGGGACACGTTTCCAAGTATTGTCGGAGCAGACCAGCCGATGTTCAGGGTACTGGGCAGATTGCAGCTCCAGCAGCGGGACCTGGTAGTTGATTTAATTGTGGTCAGACGGATCATTATTTCAGAGAGTGTCTGATGCGCCCTAAGGAACGAACACTCGACCGGTAAGGAAAGATATGGACTCGATCCGAAAGGAACGAGAACTGATGGGATGAACGGTGACACAAAGGGTTGCGGATGGCCCAATGATACTACCAGGGTGCTTGAATATCGCCTGATATGACTCACAGGTCTGACAAGGAAGCAAAACTTGATCTGTTGCCGGATGTGACGCACCAGTCCAACAAGAAAGAGGCGTTTAACTTGGAGCTAACAACACCAAGAAAACTAAGAGGTGTTCTAACCAAAGAACAAAGAGATAAACTCATAAAAAAGGGAAAAACAATCTGATTTATTCCTTGGATGTGATTACATATTTATACTAGTTTGAGTCAAAGAAAGACTTAAAGAGTTTGTGGAAAATCACACCTAGAAAATGAAAACAAAGACTAGAAAATATTAAAGTGAGTCAAAGACTCTTGATTTCCAGATCTGAACGAAAATGACTCTTCAGCTGATGTCAAGGTTCATTCTGGTCGTGCAGGTCCATGATGGGAAGGATAGGACACACGCGGGACGATCCACACACACGCCGGACACTCCACATGAGCCGCCGGTTGATTTTCATGACCAAGATGTGTACTGGTGTGAGACAAGTCTTCAGACATCTAAGTTTCCATTCCTTAGTGAAATATGGATGAGAGAAATCCATCAAAGGGTCGGGCACTGAAGCAAGGCCGTCAGGACAGCCTTCGGGACACGCAGGCCGCACCAAAAGGGCCATAAGAGAAAATCTGTGAACATCTTCGGATTCTTCTCGTCCCAAGTTGAATCTGGATTGACTATCAGTCTTAGAATGTTGAATTGGCTGGGAAAGAAGTGAAGTGGGTCGATCAAATCCATCTATAGGTCATGGTTCCAGACTGAGCTCCAATACGGACGTCTGTGGGTCAATACGATGGACAGCACGTGCGGTACGGTCGGGGTGATCGGATGGGTCAGCAGGGACGGTCTGATCAGCACGATCCAAAGGGAAATTATGATCAGCATGGACGGAAAGATCAGATGGAATGACACGAGCAGTAGGACTGGCATGATCCGACATGAAAACCTCAGTTTGGTCGAGCTGGTAAACAAGAACACCACCTTGGGCCGTGTCCATGAACCAAACAGGACGGTGCTCGATCTAGGGCGTATCATACTCTCCCTCTTCAAAAGGATTTGTCCTCAAATCAATTTTACCTGGATTAAAAGAAAATAAATCAGACAAAAAGAATTTTAAAAACATGAAAATTTCAACGAAGGAAAAATTTGGAGAGAAACTTCCTTGGAGTTTTGAACTTGTTTCCCTCAAGTATTTCCAGTTCCATGTTCCAAAAACACAAGTGTGGTGTCGTCCTCCTCTGCTTGCTTCCATCTGAACCTGATCTTTTATATCCTGCACTTTGAAAACAACTAGAGAAACCACATCAAATCTGCGAAAAAAATAATCAAAGGGTTTCTCTTTTCTTAAGACATAAAAAACAAGATCCAATCTCTTAGGATAATCATCAAGCATGTGGGCCAACATCAAGCAAGTAAAATGATTGCCAAAAATTGGTTTATCAATCTCAAAATCAGGCCAAGCTGTGAAACTGTTAGGAAAAGAATGAGGAAGTGCCAATTTCGAAAAATTCTTAGCATGAATGAAATCAAATTGATTCTTTGGCCTAAGCAATTTTGGTTCATGCATTTTCCTAAACCAAATCACTTTCAAAGCACAGATCAATGAAAACAATTCATGAAAATGTTTAAGCAAAACGTTTTTCAACCAAGTAAAGATTTGTTTTTGCTTAGAAATTCTCGGTTTCAAAACATTTTCAAGATGAGCAGAGACAATCAACCCATGATCCTTACAGTGCTTTTGGTTTGGACAAGTGGTTGGATTTTGGCTCACTGCTTCAGACCTTAAGAATGGGATCGTGTATGTGCTTTCTTTGTAACTCTCTTCCACGGCTTGAAGTGTTGGAAACAACCTGAACCAATCATCAAGCTGTCTAGGCCGCTGAGAACTCATGGGATCATCACGACTATAACCATGAACTGTTCCATTCCTCAAGTTCATGAAACTCCAAATCTCAGGCTGATGAACAAGGGCAATGCTTTCATTTCTTTGAGACTGAACCTGTCTTTCTTGGACACTCAAAATAGAAACTAAAAGACCAGAATCATATGTGCAAGACAAGTACATGTTCAAATCAAAAATCAAGATCTCTTTTTCGAGAACAAGTAGCACACATTTCAGCCTTCCAAGATGCACATCAAAGTAGACATTATAGACCAAAATGGTGTCAAGGCATGCAACAATATCAATCATTCTCAAAACATGCATATCCTTCTCAACATCTGAACACAAAAGAGTAAGTTCAGATTGAGAAACATTTATCAAAAGCTCAAGGCGTTTTCAAAGAATGTGTTGTAAACCACAATATCATCACGGTTTAAGACAACACAAATATTACGAAATGATCTCAGAAGATGCCAAGTTTTATAATTTTCAGAACTCAAGAGGTCAGGCTTCAAAACAAGATCACAAAAGTCAGTTTCAGTTCCAAATGATTTCGGTTCCAGCAACTTCTTAATCAGAATTTCGTCCAAGGCATAAGAGGATGCAAACAGATCACCAGTGATTAGTGCATGTCTAGAAGAACTCAGATCAAAGTCATTTCCTTTGAAAACAAACGATTCAAAAGATTTTCTAGCACATAAATTAGTTTGTTTCAAATCAATCTCAAGAGACTTTTCAAAATGACCAAAGCCTTTGTTATGCTTTAAGAACTGATCAAAACTCAAAATAATTCCAGAATTGATGCCATTGCAATTTTGAAAACATTTTTGATCAAGAAGTTCATCAGGTTTAAACACTTTAAAAAAATTTATCATATATTCACCTTTTCAAGACCAAAACGAATCACATCAAGAGAACTGATCTTAACAAACATATCAGGCTGAGAATTAAGCAAATTAGATTGCTCACAGTGCTCTTGAAGTTCAGAAGACAAAGGGGAAGGAGTCGTGCCGGTATCAAAGCAAAGATGGCTCTCCATGACGATGGAGGTGTTGCTTGTTGCTTCCTCATCAAAGACTGGACCAGGTTCGTCCTCCTCATCAAAGATAGGACCTAGATCCTCATCCAAGGGGTTTCTAGTGTAAAGACATGGTCCTTGATATGGATAATCCAGTGGCTCTTCCTCAAAAACTTGTTGAGACAAAACAAGACTACTCGGATGCTCCGGTTGCAAAACGGTTAGTTGTACAATAGTCTGTTCATTATCATTCATAAACTTAGATTCAAGAGAAGGAAGATCACAATTTTTCTCACAAGAAAACAAGCTTTCAATTGGCTCTTCATCAGATTCATCAAAGATGGGTAAAGAATCTGAAAAGTCTTTAAACTCTTCAACATGGGTTTCAGATTTACCTTTAGGTTTTTCACTGATGAACAATGATGGGTCAGCTATAGGTGCACGTGTGGATGTGCTCTTTTTATGGCTCTTGCTGATGTCTTTTAGGGCTTTCATCATTCCCTTCTCAAAATTGTCACAGATTTTTTGGACATCAAACTGAAGTAATCACCTTTTTGGATCAGCCACATCTCTGTTCGTTTTGATATGATCCTTGCGCCTTATGACTAGCCGATCCTGCACACTAACAAACTTATCAAAATTATTCAAAAAATATTTAAATGGAAATTGAGAGACAGTTTGTCGTGGGAATTTCTCTTTGCTACTTTTCCTTTGAAGACCAAATATCTTAACCTGAAAATCTCAACACAAAAGTTAGGAAATAAAACCTCACACTCTCAAGTGTTTAATCTCACCCACTCAAGTGTTTCTCTCAGATTTTTGGTGATCACACACAAGTTTCTTCTCAATGTTCTAGGAGAACATATCAAGGAATCCCAAGGGGTAGATCCAAAGCAAACACAAGGGAATTTTGTAAGATAGAAATATAAGAGATTTAGCTTTTGGAATCCGATTTAACCACCTCTAAGGCTGGATTTCTCCTCAGCCAGCAGGCTTACTCTTCCACCACCAATCCACAATCGAAAACTTTTGATTTTTTTTTTATAGGATCTTTCTTTTTTTTTTTTAATATGGATCTTTCTTTTTTTTTTTTAATTATATGGATGGTAAAGAGGGGCCTGGATTCAAGAAAGATAGAAGTAGAATTTTGTGAAGAAAATGGTAGATGAGAAAGATGGAATGAAAAGATATACCGGAAGAGTAGCTCTGATACCACTTTGATGCGCCCTAAGGAACGAACACTCGACCGGTAAGGAAAGATATGGACTCGATCCGAAAGGAACGAGAACTGATGGGATGAACGGTGACACAGAGGGTTGCGGATGTCCCAATGATACTACCAGGGTGCTTGATTATCGCCTGATATGACTCACAGGTCCGACAAGGAAGGAAAACTCGATCTGTTGCCGGATGTGACACACCAGTCCAACAAGAAAGAGGCGTTTAACTTGGAGCTAACTACACCAAGAAAACTAAGAGGTGTTCTAACCAAAGAACAAAGAGATAAACTCGTAAAAAAAGGGGAAAACAATCTGATTTATTCCTTAGATGTGATTACATATTTATACTAGTTTGAGTCAAAGAAAGACTTAAAGAGTTTGTGGAAAATCACACCTAGCAAATGAAAACAAAGACTAGAAAATATTAAAGTGAGTCAAAGACTCTTGATTTCCAGATCTGGACGAAAATGACTCTTCAGCTGATGTCCAGGTTCATTCTGGTCGTGCAGGTCCATGATGGGAAGGATAGGGCACACGCGGGACGATCCACACACACGCCGGACACTCCATATGACCCGCCAATTGATTTTCATGACCAAAATGTGTACTGGTGTGAGACAAGTCTTCAGACATCTGAGTTTCCATTCCTTAGTGAAATATGGATGAGAGAAATCCATCAATGGGTCGGGCACTGAAGCAAGGACGTCAGGACAGCCTTCGGGACACGTAGGCCGCACCAAAAGGGCCATAAGAGAAAATCTGTGAACATCTTCGGATTCTTCTCGTCCCAAGTTGAATCTGGATTGACTATCAGTCTTAGAATGTTGAATTGGCTGGGAAAGAAGTGAAGTGGGTCGATCATATCCATCTATAGGTCGTGGTTCCAGACTGAGCTCCAATACGGACGTATGTGGGACAATACGATGGACAGCACGTGCGGTACGCTCGGGGTGATCGGATGGGTCAGTACGGATGGTCTGATCAGCACGATCCAAAGGGAAATGATGATCAACATGGACGGAAAGATCATATGGAATGACACGAGCATTAGGACTGGCATGATCCGACATGAAAACCTCGGTTTGGTCGAGCTGGTAAACAAGAACACCACTTTGGGCCGTGTCCATGAACCAAACAGGATGGTGCTCGATCCAGGGCGTATCAGTATCCAACGAGGGGACATAATACACTTCCACCATAGGCTAAGCGTCCGGCTATCGCCCCGTGAGGATTTACTGCAGGAGGCAACGAGGGTTGAGCCGATTGATGGTATGTATCTTTCACCTTGGTAGTTTATGGTATATGTGTGTGCATGTTGTCCTCTCTGGTTATCATGTGTTTTAAAAAAAAGGGTTTGTAAGATCAAGTTTATGTTTGTTTCCTTTGTTTTCATCTCGTGTTCTTCTCTCCTTCGTATTGGTTGAAGTTTTTCTAGGGATCCGTTTTGGATCCGGGAACGAATTCTAGTTAAGTGGGGGAGAATTGTAATGACCCTGATTTTTGGTGGAACCTTTTTGGCTTTATATTAAATCTCAATTCTCTTTTTTTTTTGTTCCCACATTGGAAGTTTAGAAAACCTACTTCCTTTTCCTTCCTCTATATAAGAAACTTCACTCTTTCTCTTTATTCTCATCAAGTCAAAGTATTTCTTTGCGCGTGACGAGTTGTTGTTGAATTATCTGATGACTAGTCACTAGTAAATTTTTCAGGTGAGACAGACGAGCCGTGATTGCTATCGGATTGGTTCTTTGGGCGTTTTCTTTATTTCTTTTTTAGACTTGCGGTTTTTATGCTTTTATCGATATTTCAGGATTTATCTCTTTTATTGCATTTATGGTTATTTATTGGATTTATGACTTTCGAGTATACATTTGAGAAGTTTTAAATAGAAATTTCAGACTTTTTATTTTGGAAAATCGGGGTATTACACAAACAATTATCTTGCTGAAGATGAGCTGTTGCTATTAGAGCTTTTTAAACATCTGTCTTGTGATCGTAATATTCCAAACTGGACCAAATACGTATTGCATCTGCTACCAAAAATAAATACTCTGATGTTGTAACTTGTGCTTATGGTTTTTTACGTTGACTCTTAGCTCACGAGTTCCAACTTCTCCCGTGCAATCCATTATGTAAGTGCGGACGAGTCAGAAATATAGAGCAGAAAGTAAATGACACACTGAGTTTGTTAACGGGGTTCGTTTCCTATATCCCCGGGACCTCGTCCAGATTTCATTAATCACTAGAACAAGAATGCAAATACATCATTATTTCCTAACATATACATCATGCACAAACCTCCTGACACGCTCTTTTCTAGAAAGATATCTATGAAGATTAGGATTCAAGCACACAGGTAGGCATAGATCCCATCCGGCCGCACCAGAGCTCACTGTCTTCACACAGCTGCAATCTTTCCAGACCTCCTCAATGAAACCATCTTTTCTAAACTCCCCCTAAGTCAAGGCTTCAACCTTCCACCTCTTGGAAGGTACATCACCATGTACTTCATCAAGTACGTCACCGAGTACTTCACCAAGTACGTCACTGAGTACGTCAACACCAGACGCACACCACATATACCAACGAGCACGTCACACCAACGCACAGCTTGGTCACCACACCTCAACGGACACACCAAAATGCTTGATCACCCAAGCACACACAAAGCTCACAAGAGCTACACATAATGGCTAACTCAACCACACAAAGCGCCAACTCCAACGCCACCAAACTAAGTCCACATCAGACTCCGATGGACACTACGTCAGACCGTAGGTCAACACTCAACACTTAATGAAAACTCCCTCTCTCTCTGTTTCCACTTAATCTTTGGGTGTTCGTCATCTCATAATGGCACATCCCTCCTTATATATTAACCGTAGACTTGCTCTCCAAGTTCATTAAATGCACCTTAATGAACTTCCATTCCCATATAAGGAAACTTCCTATTCCTCTCCAAGTAACACTTCTTCTCCAAGCAAAGCCTCCTTGCTTAATGGAAAACGTCATTTGTCTTCAACAAAATATTCTCTTTCTTTTTCCAATCTCCACTTACACACGCAATCCATAAAAGAAAACTTCATTATAAGCATCTTCACAACTCAACGCCTTGACATACGTCTTGACACACCTTCGGATGTACATCACGAACTACATCAGAACCTCTCTGGAAATATCATCTACAATCTCCCTCTTTTTGACTATGCATGTGAACTCAACAACCCAAGCATGAAGCAGCATCTTCAATCTCCCTCTTTGAGTCACATCATGGTCAAAAACTAACATGAAGATGATCGTCATCCTCCATATTGAGGATATAAACTCATTCCACCATCTCCATGATGACCAAATATTCCATCAACATCATCACCTCCACGTGTAGACTCTGACACAGAAGATAACATAGATCATCCCGCAGACTTCTTCTCAGAACTAAGAATCCAGAGTAGTGAACGCCACCAAACTCTTCTTGAAAGGAAACTTGACTCTCTCCATAAATCTTGATGCAAACTCTGTCATACTTTCTGACGCAGTTTCTGTCACTCATCCTGATCTACTCGAACTAGTCGTAAACTCTATCGAGCCCCGCTCTGATACCAATTGTAAGTGCGGGCGAGTCAGAAATATAGAGAAGAAAGTAAATGGCACACTGAGTTTGTTAACGGGGTTCGTTTCCTACATCCCTGGGACCTCGTCCAGATTTCATTGATCACTAGAACAAGAATGCAAATACATCATTATTTGCTAACGTATACATCAGGCACAAACCTCCTGACACGCTCTTTTCTAGATAGATATATTTGAAGATTAGGAATCAAGCACGCAGGCATAGATCACATCCGACCGCACCAGAGCTCACTGTCTTCACACAGCTGCAATCTTTCCAGACCTCCTCAATGAAACCATCTTTGCTAAACTCCCCCTGAGTCAAGGCTTCAACCTTCCACCTCTCAGAAGGTACCTCACCATGTACTTCACCAAGTACGTCACCGAGTACTTCACCAAGTACGTCACCGAGTACTTCACCAAGTACGTCACTGAGTACGTCAACACCAAACGCACACCACAGATACCAACGAGCACGTCACACCAAAGCACAGCTTGGTCACCACACCTCAACGGACACACCAAAACGCTTCATCACCCAAGCATACACAAAGCTCACAAGAGCTACACACGATGGCTAACTCCACCACACAAAGCGCCAACTCCAACGCCACCAAACTAAGTCCACATCAGACTTCGTCGGACACTACGTCAGACCGTAGGTCAACACTTAACACTTAATGAAAACTCTCTCTCTCTCTTTCCACTTAATCTCTGGGTGTTCGTCATCTCATAAGGGCAAGTTTCTCCTTATATATAAACCGTAGACTTGCTCTCCAAGTTCATTAAATGCACCTTAATGAACTTTCATTCCCATAAAAGAAAACTTCCTATTCCTATCCAAGTAACACTTCTTCTCCAAGCAAAGCCTCTTTGCTTAATGGAAAACGTCATTTGTCTTCAACAAAATATTCTTTTTCCTTTTCCAGTCTTCACTTACACACGCAATCCATATAAGTAAACTTCCTTATAAGCATCTTCACAACTCAAAGTCTTGACATACGTCTTGACACACCTTCTGATGTACATCACGAACTACATCAGAACCTCTCTGGAAATATCATCTACACATTAATCTGCCAAAACCTAGCTAGTCATCCTACTGGATGAAGTGCTTTCCATCTCTTACCTCCACACGAAAACTTGCAAGATTAGTGTTGAACATTAAAATTTATGTCTACACCTAAAAACCTTTTCAGTCATCCTTGTCGTTTGTGATGTAATATGTCCCTTGATTAGGCCCAATATGTAAATGAATTCAGACTAATAACAAAAAAGGAAGCAATTGGAGAAACCAAAGTCAGCTAAGGAAAATGAAAAAAAGTCTGCGAGTTCTATCTATTCACAAACACACCAAGTCGGCACAAGAACTAGGGTTTTAGATTTATTTCTTTAAGCTTGTTCTTGATAAGTTCATCGTCCTTTAAGCCAATTTATTTCGTATTTGTTTTTGTAATCAATTGTTGAATCTTCAATAAACGTCTTTAAATAACTCATCGTCGAATTTTTATTTCAGTTTGGACATACCAAATTCAGATTCAAGAACTGGAAATGTGTGTATGAAAATAAAAAGCAACACCAAGAATATTTACGATGATGTTACCCGAAGGAGATAGCACCAACAGTCAAACCGACCAAGCACAGATCGGAGGTGTTCCAGCTGCAGTGGTAGATCAAACCCCACCACTAACAGACCTCACCGCCTTGATGGACATAATGCAATCTCTAGTAAAGTTACTCAATCTTCAAGATGCAGCCATGTCAATTGGTGCGTAGAGGCCTCGAGGTGGAAGTAATGGAGAAAAAGTATATGCATATAGTATATATAATACTAGTGTTACCGCCCGTGCATATGCACGGATCTATTTTCTGTATTTAAAGTTATTTGATTATTTTATAACTTTCAATCATAATTAAATTATTTTCTGTCAAATATTTTATATATGAACAGTGGTGTATTCAAATTTAATCAAATAGGTTGAAAGGGGGAGGGATTAAACAATAATTTTGATATTATTTTTAAAATGGTTACATGTTTGCAATATTTTCCAAAACTATTGAGATAAATATTGAATTTTAAGATTAAAATTTTTATTTTTTTACAATTAAAATTTTGATTTTAATCTTACTTATTTTGATTTTTAATACTTAATCTGTTTAATATTAAAATTTACAAATTTAGTTTGTGTTGTGTAAAAGAAAATTTTGTTCTTAAATTATTATTTAAGAGTTTTGGAAAATTATTTTATTTAAAATATTAATTCTTTTCTGTTTTAGGTAATTTTTAAAACAACATAGGAAGTTTGTAAAAGAAAGTTTGATTAGAATTGTATTTACTTTTGATTTTTTTTAGAATTGTATTAAATCTGAAAATAAACCTAAATAATTTTGGATAAATATAAAAATTATAGAAATTTGGATATATTTCTATCTTAGAAAAAATATTACAATTAACTAAAATACATCTTCTAACAATTGACCTTAATCTAATACCCACGACAGCAACTATACCATTTTCAAATTCCTCAATAGTAAGATGCCGTAACTTTTCTTTTTTCTATAACCATAATAAACCAAAAAATCTAGTAGAAAAAAGCTTTACACATAATTTTTATGGTAAACTGAATATAAATACTCACGTTTGTATTCCAAATCAAATTAAAGTCTGATGTTTTGTATCTATTTACACAGTAAATAGTCAAAATCCTTTTTTTGTTAAAAAAAAGAAAAGAGTAATATATCAAAATTATGTTTTATAGTTATTGTTACCTGGGTTGTTGTCTTGTTGACCATGATCTGATTCTCCATTTTTGGAAAAAAGTAAGCTCTTAAGGAGGAGGAAAATTCACTGGCATCATGCAAAAAAATAAAAGAGAGTATCAACTTAAGAAGAGAAAGTTGAACCTGGATTTAAATAAGGAGGATTTGCCAAAAATGACTCGAAACTTGATTTTGAATACAAAAGTGTACCCCAAATTCAATCAAATGAAAAAGTAATTCAAAAGCCTAGTGAAATTACAACAGCCCCCTTATGAACAAACAAAAAACATGTATTCAATTTTACCATTATAACCCTCCGTTAGAGAAGACTTCTTTGTAAGTCTTTTCTACGATGACTTCTTTGTAAGTCTTCTCGTTCAGTAGATCTTAAAAATAATTTTATAATTTTATAAAAAATATTTTGATGGGTAAAAAATTGAAATCATGTAATAATAAACATTTTTCAAAGATGTAAATTTAGTTTATCTGAAATTAAATTATTTTCAACATAGATGAGTGAATGTAGATTGGTTCATGAGTCATTGGTTTAGAGTTTGGTAACATATGTTATAGTATTGTTGGTATCTTTAGGGTTAGACTTGAAATCTTATCTTCATTTCTTTTTTCTTTTTTAAATTGACTTATATATGTTTAGTAACTATCTGATAATTTGATTTAAACACTTTCTAAGTTTTTTTAAGTTTAAAAAGGTTTTTTGCATAGTTATTTGATTTTAGGGTCTAGAAGACTCACATAAAACTTAAAAAGAAGTCTTCCGACACATCCCAATCTTCACGTCATCTCTTTGTACCACTTTACGTAGAAGACTTCTTTTGAAGTCATCCACAAAAGACTTCAAAAGAAGTCTACTGGGTGTAGACTTCAAAAGAAGTCTTCTATTTAGGTCATTTTTGCAATTGCAAATTTACGAAGGAAGACTTCTTAAGAAGTCGACTCTACAGAAGACATCTTGGAAGTCTTCCTTTGTAAATATTGGCTTACTTTTGAAATTAAATTTTTTTCGAAATTCCCAGATGAGACTTCTTTAGAAGTCTTCTCGGATAAACATGTTACTTTTGAATTTGACCGAAGTTAGTCAGAATTTTGACTTTTTGTAGAAGACTTCTAAGGAAGTCTACCTCGAGAATACTTCAAAAGAAGTCTTCTCTAAGTCTTCCGGAAGTCTTCTCAATGTCGCAAGAAGTCTGATGGGTTACTTTTGCAATTGACTATATTTGACTTTTCGAGAGAAGACTTCTTTAGAAGTCTTCCGTCGGATGACTTCTCTAGAAGTCTTCTCTCGCGGGCAAATGTTTGACCAAAACCCATAATTAAACTCAAGAAGACTTCTGACTTCTTTAGAAGTCTTCTCATTGATATTAAATGTTCTACTATTATTTTTCAATTGCAAAAGTAACCCACGCAGACATCTTCCGGCATTGAGAAGACTTAGGGAAGATTTTCAGAAGACTTCTATAGAAGTTTTCTCTAGGAAGTCTTCTACAAAAAGTCAAATTTCTTACCAATTTCGGTCAAATTTAAAATTGACCTGTTTATCCTAGAAGACTTCTGAGAATTTCGAAATTTTTTGTTTACAAAGGAAAGTTAGAAGATTTCTCTAGAAGTCTTCTATTAAAAACACATAAAAGGTCAATTTTGAAACTAACATATGCATCGACCAGAAGACTTCTAAAGAAGTCTTCTCGATGAAGAAGACTTTTAAAGAAGTCTTCTTTGTTGAACAGATCTGAAAAATAAAATGTAGTTCGCGATTTCATACCTTGAACTCATGAGATGACTTGCGTGGTTTCTCCAATCACCCAGAACTTCACCACAACAGCTACCTACTCGTTAATCACCAAGAATCGTGAGCTTATGAAACTTACATAGTTTGTAATCAAAATCTTCAATTTTTCTGATGAATTTTGAGAGAAAGTGTAAGATATGTGGTTTGTGTGGATAGGAAATGAGAAAGGATGAGAAAAAATAGAAACTTTAGGGTATTAACACTCTCAATTTGGTAGTTCATGGTGGTTGAGGTATTGATGTCAATGGCAAAGTCGTAAATAATTGGTGAAGATAAGGATGGTAAGGTAAAAGCCTTATTTTCGGAAAAAAAAACAGTAATGGCATTTTCGTGAATAACTAGAACTTCTAGGGTGAATATGACAAAACAAAGTTTCAAAAAAAACATAAGTTATTTTATGTTTGACTTGAAATTTTGAGTCATTTTTTAAAGAACACCTTTAAATAACTATAAACATGTATCTATTTTTGCTATACTCACCACCCAAAACCAAATTGACGAAGAAGAAGAGTACACACTCTAGAGAAATAAAGGGAGAGTAAACAGAATAAACAAATTGATTGAAAGTTATAAAGAAAAAAAAAGAAACCGTTTGAAACTTGCCATGATTTAAGGAGTTGTAGATGAAATGATTTATTTTTAAACGTGATGGTAAATTTTTTCAGTTTCAGAAAATGAAGGATTGATTTTTTTTGTTTTATGATAACGTAGAAACCGTTTTTTTTTACTTTAAAAACTTCCAGTGCGATTTTACTTTTCATCGACTAAAAATGCATTTAAATTTTAGATATATTAAAGTTGCATTTTTTTAGCAATAAAAATACATTTTAATTTTGTTTTTAAAAATATAATGAAGCACAAGTCATGTGTCAGCAATTAATTGGTCACGTGACTTGTGCTTTAGTATAGAAGAGACTACAAAATAGATACATGTTTGCAGTATTTTTCAAAAATAAAAAAAATGAATACAAAATATAAAATATAGTTAAAATACTTTGAGACATTAATTTATTCGATATAGATCTAATAAATTTATTTTCTTCTTATTTTACATTTTAAAATAATTCATTGACATTTTATGTTAATTTACCTAACCTATATTTCTATAAAACGCAAATTTGAACATAATTAAACCACAATTTTTATTTTGATAATTTATGAATTTATAAAATTAGAATTAAAACTTTTGTTTGATTTTTACTAAGCTATAATAAATTGTCCAGCAATAAATTGATTGCAAGTTATAAAGAAAAAAAAGAAACCGTTTGAAACTTGCCATGATTTAAGGAGTTGTAGATGAAATGATTTATTTTTAAACGTGATGGTAAATTTTTTCAGTTTCAGAAAATGAAGGATTGATTTTTTTTGTTTTATGATAACGGAGAAAACCGTTTTTTTTTACTTAAAAAACTTCCAGTGCGATTTTACTTTTCATCGACTAAAAATGCATTTAAATTTTAGATATATTAAAGTTGTATTTTTTAGCAATAAAAAAACATTTTAATTTTTAAAAAAAAAATATAATGAAGCACAAGCCTTGTGTCAGCAATTAATTGGTCACCTGACTTGTGCTTTAGTATAGAACGGATTACAAAATTGATTCATGTTTGTAGTATTTTTTAAAAATAAAAAATGAATACAAAATATAAAATATAGTTAAAATATTTTGAGACATTAATTTATTCGATATAGATCTAATAAATTTATTTTCTTCTTATTTTACATTTTAAAGTAATTCATTGACAATTTATGTTAATTTACCTAACCTATATTTTTATAAAACGCAAATTTGAACATAATTAACCCATAATTTTTATTTTGATAATTTATGAATTTATAAAATTAGAATTACAACTTTTGTTTGATTTTTACTAAGCTATAACAAATTACCCAGCAATAAATTGATTACAAGTTATAAAGAAAAAAAAAGAGAAACTGTTTGAAACTTGTCATGATTTAAGGAGTTGTAGAAGAAATGATTTATTTTTAAACGTGATGATAAATTTTTTCAGTTTCAGAAATTGGAGGATTAATTTTTTTTTTGTTTTATGATAACGGAGAAAAAAAAAATTTTTTAACTTTAAAAACTTCCAATGCGATTTTACTTTTCATCGACTAAAACTGCATTTAAATTTTAGATATATTAAAGTTGCATTTTTTTAGCAACAAAAATACATTTTAATTTTGTTTTAAAAAATATAATGAAGCACAAGCCATGTATCAGCAATTAATTGGTCATGTGATTTGTGGTTTAGTATAGAAGGGATTACAAAATTGATACATGTTTGTAGTATTTTTCAAAAATAAAAAATGAATACAAAATATAAAATATAGTTAAAATACTTTGAGACATTAATTTATCCGATATAGATCTAATATATTTATTTTCTTCTTATTTTACATTTTAAAATAATTCATTGACATTTTATGTTGATTTACCTAACCTATATTTTTATAAAACGCAAATTTGAACATAATTAACAAAGAATTTTTATTTTGATAATTTATGAATTTATAAAATTAGAATTACAACGTTTGTTTGATTTTTACTAAGCTATAATAAATTGCCCAAAAATAATTAATTAAATTCCAGCTACAAAAAATATTAATTAAAGTAAATTCAACTTTGGATTCAGAAAACCAATGGCTCTATGATACGTCCATTTAGTTTCATGGTCGAATTCAATTGCAGACTTGCAGTGGTGATTGCTTAAAAATAATTGATCCAATAAAAACAAATATTAAGGAGTGAAAAATTGGTTAACCTTTTCTGTCAGGCTAAAACCTGATGCTTTCTCCGTTTGTCTTTTTTGACTGATTGGAAACTCAGCATGTGAATGTAGTTATGGATTCCTTCACATATCTCCAAAGTATGACTTCCAGAGTCTGTAAATCAATAGATAGAGAAAGTTTCTAAGCTAAATTGAAATACTCTAAAATGGAATCTCTTCAAAATAAATTTACCAGTATCTTGTCGATGATGGATTACTAAATACTAATCCATGCTATAAATAAGAAATAATAAAAGTTTTGAATTGCTGGAAAAAGTTAAGAAGAACCGTAGAGGTAGAGATCAAAATTCACATGGAGATGATAGAAATGACGGGGAAAAAAGTACAATGTAAATTTAAATAAGAAAAAAACAGTTTGAAATAATGACCATTTAACTATGAAAGTGGATGTGATATTTTGAGAAAAAATAGGATACAGTTGCTGAAAATTAGGGGTTGATGAGAAATTTATTTTAATCAATTTTTTCAATCAATTATTTCTTAAAACAATTTCCACGTGTCAAATTTTGATTTGTTAGGTGACTTTTGCTTTAGTATATAAAGGATAAGTATGCATTAGTATAATGATCGTTGCATATATTGATGATGTATTGGGTGATAATGAGAATTGTGTATGTGGGTAGTGGGAAACGAAACTCACTGGGCAGTTTAGTTGATCATGACCCTACTTGTTCCGCAGGTAACAATTAGTGGGAAACTATATGGGGTGAAGGAGCTTAGGCAAATCTTGTGTAGTATTGTGCTTTTTTGCAAATAGATGTACATATTTAGTATGTAGTAGTATTACCGCCCGTGCATACACACGGATCTATTTTCTGTATTTAAAGTTATTTGATTATTTTATAACTTTCAATCATAATTAAATTATTTTCTGTCAAATATTTTATATATGAACAGTGGTGTATTCAAATTTAATCAAATAGGTTGAAAGGAGGAGGGGTTAAACAATAATTTTGATATTATTTTTAAAATGGTTACATGTTTGCAATTTTTTCCAAAACTATTGAGATAAATATTAAATTTTAAGATTAAAATTTTATTTTTTACAATTAAAATTTTGATTTTAATCTTTGATTTTTATTACTTAATCTGTTTTAATATTAAAATTTACAAATTTAGTTTGTGTTGTGTAAAAGAAAATTTTGTTCTTAAATTATTATTTAATAATTTCGGAAAATTATTTTATTTTAAATATTAATTCTTTTCTGTTTTAGGTAGTTTTTAAAAACAACATAGGAAGTTTGTAAAAGAAAACTTGATTAGAATTGTATTTACTTTTTTATTTTAGAATTGTATTAAATCTGAAAATAAACCTAAAAATTGTGGATAAAAATAAAAATTATAGAAATTTGGATATATTTCTATCTTAGAAAAAATATCACAATTAACTAAAATACATCTTCTAACAGTTGACCTTAATCTAATACCCACTACAACAACTATACCATTTTCAAGTTCCTTAATAGTAAGATGCGGTAACTTTTCTTTTGTTCTATAACCATAATAAACCAAAAATTCTAGTAGAAAAAAGCTTTAAACATAATTTTTATGGTAAAATGAATATAAATACTCACGTTTGTATTCCCAATCAAATTAAGGTCTGATGTTTTGTATCTATTTACACAGTAAATAGTCAAAATCCTTTTTTTGTTAAAAAATAGAAAAGAGTAATATATCAAAATTATGTTTTATAGTTATTGTTACCTGGGTTGTTGTCTTATTGACCATGATCTGATTCTCCATTTTTGGGAAAAACTAAGCTCTTAAGGAAGAGGAAAATTCACTGGCATCATGCAAAAAAATAAAAGAGAGTATCAAGTTAAGAAGAGAACATTGAACCTGGATATAAATAACTATAAACATGTATCTATTTTTGCTATACTCACCACCCAAAACCAAATTGATGAAGAAGAAGACTACACACTGTGGAGAAATAAATGGAGAGTAAACAGAATAAACAAATTGATTGCAAGTTATAAAGAAAAGAAAAAAGAAACAGTTTGAAACTTGCCATGATTTAAGGAGTTGTAGATGAAATGATTTATTTTTAAACGTGATGGTAAATTTTTTTAGTTTCAGAAAATGAAGGATTGATTTTTTTTGTTTTATGATAACGGAGAAACCATTTTTTTTTTACTTTAAAAACTTCCAGTGCGATTTTACTTTTCATTGACTAAAAATGCATTTAAATTTTAAATATATTAAAGTTGCATTTTTTTAACAATAAAAATACATTTTAATTTTGTTTTTAAAAATATAATGAAGCACAAGCCATGTGTTAGCAATTAATTGGTCATGTGACTTTGTGCTTTAGTATAGAAGGCATTACAAAATTGATACATGTTTGTAGTATTTTTCAAAAATAAAAAATGAATACAAAATATAAAATATAGTTAAAATACTTTGAGCCATTAATTTATTCGATATAGATCTAATAAATTTATTTTCTTCTTATTTTACATTTTAAAATAATTCATTGACATTTTATGTTAATTTACCTTGCCTATATTTTTATAAAACGCAAATTTGAACATAATTAACCCATAATTTTTATTTTGATAATTTATGAATTTATAAAATTAGAATTACAACTTTTTTTTGATTTTTACTAAGCTATAATAAATTGCCCAAAAATAATTAATTAAATTCCAGCTACAAAAAATATTAATTAAAGTAAATTCAACTTTGGATTCAGAAAACCAATGGCTCTCTGATACGTCCATTTAGTTTCATGGTCGAATTCAATTGCAGACTTGCAGTGGTGATTGCTTAAAAATAATTGATCCAATAAAAGAAACATTACAAATATTAAGGAGTGAAAAATTGGTTAACCTTTTCTGTCAGGCTAAAACCTGATGCTTGTTCCGTTTGTCTTTTTTGACTGATTGGAAACTCAGCGTGTGAATGTAGTTATGGACTCCTTCACATAGGAATCTCTTCAAAATAAATTTACCAGTATCTTGTCGATGATGGATTACTAAATACTAATCCATGCTATAAATAAGAAATAATAAAAGCTTTGAATTGCTGGAAAAAGTTAAGAAGAACCGTAGAGGTAGAGATCAAAATTCACATGGTGATGATAGAAATGAGGAAAAAGAAATTACAACCTAAATTTAAATAAGAAAAAAAAACAGTTTGAAATAATGATCATTTAACTATGAACGTGGATGTGATATTTTGAGAAAAAATAGAATAAAGTTGCTGAAAATTAGGGGTTGATCAGAAATTTATTTTAATCAATTATTTCTTAAAACAATTTCTACATGTTAAATTTTGATTTGTTAGGTGACTTGTGATTTAATATATAAAGGATGGTCATGTTTTGAACGTTGAGTCTTATAACCTCGGTTCAGTCGAAATTACATTTCCGGTCAAACCCAGATGCCAATTCGAAACAAATCAGATTTGAAGGCGCATAGCACCAAGATCATTTACGTCACCAGCCTATTTTTGAGATGGATTATGCATGTCCTTCAACAAGATCCATTATATAAATTAACTCAACCTACTAGCAAGAAGAGAGTTGTTGGATAAAACCAAATCGGCTAAGGAAAAAGAAAGAAAGTCGATGACTTTCTGGTATATATAAATAAAGTAGAACTCACAGATAGGATAATCACACGAAGTCGGCACAAAAACTAGAATTTTGGTCCTATTGTTTTAAAATTGTTTTTGACTAGTACATCGTTTTTTAAAGCCAATTTTCTTTTTATCTTTCTTGATAACTCAAGGAAAAATTTGCTTAAAATTCATACGTGGCAAAAGAACGAAGAATATGTCCATACTATAATTCAGGACATATGGGATAATTTACACATAAATTTGACCGAAATCTTCCACCGGGCGCGTGCGCGATCGACACTCTAAAACTAAAGCTGTCATACTATACTACATATCATATAGTATATGCACATAAATGATTTAATCAATTACAAGGTTGGGTTTCATCTATTACGTAACTATACTATACATGTTTACGACATAGTTTAGAATACTCGACAAAAACATATAAGCTTGTTAATTTTGTGTATGTCCACAATACTTTACCAATTTGGTGGAGAAGATCAAGGATAGTGGTAAGGTACATAGCAACCGTACTAGGAACCAAGTTTACAAAAAAAGCTGGCATGTTCACCAAAGAAGAGAACATATATGCACGCATGTCCATGCATGGGAAAAGGATGACATACGACTATACTATATTCAATATAGTATGCAACATCGGATTTGGGTGTTTTTATCCAAACAAGCTGAACAAAATTAAACAGAGGGGAAATCAGCAACTAGGTTACTACGGGCGTTAGTTTGGGTTAAATGTAGAGTCTTCAACTGCATACGTCCTAATTGCAATGCGTCTGTTTAGAGCTCTCGTATAGTATATAAGATAAAAAATTTATTCTTAATTTTTTTTAGAAAGTACGTTTCTCGTCGTTTTGCCGTTAACCCCTTCTAACAAGATCTGAAAACTAAACAGTGGTTTTGATTTCAGATAACACACAAACATATCGGGTTGCTTAGACACTGATGATATGTCCACTACAACTATTAATTCAAAAGACACGGTGGGAAAAGGTAAAGAGATCACAAGTAGTGGCGGTGGTGGTAGAAGATGGTGGCAACAATGGTGGTGAAGGATCATACAATCCACAACGTTGGTAGTGGAAGCAAAAGCAGTGAAGATGATGGCAAAAATGGTGAAAGCGCGGATTGTAATACCCCACCTTTGAGGACAAAATGGTCGAGAGAGTAAAAGTCAGAATCTGAAGCCAAGCTTTTGGGAGTCTACGTATTTGGAAGAATGTTGAGTTTTGATCACATTAAACTTGACATGCTTCGAAGAAAATGGAAGATTGGTCGAAAATCAACTTGGTGGTCGAGTCGCGGACGATAAGGATCGATCGAGAAATTTTGAAGTACGAGGTGGTCGAAGAATTGATCGTGAGTGAACCATGAGTCGAGTAAGCTGCTCGACCATGGTTAGACAATGTGATAGATTGATCTGAAGAACGTTTTGGAAGCACCACGTTTTTGGAAGCACGACGTTTCAGAAGCTCGACGTTTTAGAAGAAGGACGTTTCTTCAGCACGAAGTTTTCTACAAAACTTCGTATCAGTAATATATTATGTTGGAAAAATAATATGTTGGAAGCAGGATGGGAGTTAAGTAGGATGGAAAGTAAGCACGACGGAAAAACCCAAAATTGGACGAAAACCCTAATTTCGGTATTATGGAAGTTTTTGATGAAGTTGAAGGATAGGGAAATATTTACCGCCAAGGTCAGAATTCAGATTGGAGTTTATTAAAAAAATTCATCTCATCAGAACGGGAGCAGAAAAATATTTTGGATTGATCGAGGGTCGAGAATATGCCGAAAGGACCGAAATCAGATAAATAAACCGAGAAGCTCGAGGTGGCTTGATCTATGGGATAAGAACGTGGTGGCAACCATCCAACCAGCTAAGTGTCTTCAGAAGCTTGAGGTGTTGCCATACATGGAAGCAGCACATGCAGCTTGACATGCGGAAGCACGAGATGTCGCATTGCATGCAAATGAAGCATGTTGATCGACATGTAGGGAGCCGTGTGTCGCGTTGCATGCACTCCAGCCATGAAGCAAGCCATCTGGACGTGTAGGTGTCCTATTACATGTGACTGAGACATTCATGAGGGCATGTGTACGCCCGTGTGTCGCCGCGCATGCAACCGGAAGCATGCGGGCTGACACACAGTCGTCGGTGTGGCTCGATATTACTGGTCGGTGGTTTCTATAAATACTCAGCCACCCCCTTCAGTTTCATTCATCCATTCCACACCAAAAGCAAATAAAAAACGTGGCTTGAGAGAGAAAGTGAAAGAAAGAAGTTGTTTTAAGAGTGTAGTCTTTTCTAAAGACCGATACTTCACCGAGAAGGCCAGTTCCGTCCAATCGATGATTCTCTACAATTGTGACGCAGAAGCTCTGTCCAAGTCAATCCGTCAAAGCCAGTCATATTCTTCTATGGTCAAGCGGAAGTGCTGTCCGGAGTTAGTTCAGGTCCACGGGTTCAGATCAGTCAAAGTTCGGCTCGATATTCCGTCGGGAAGTCCGAAGAACTGTCCAGAAACTAAAGGAGGTTCTATCCGAGTCCAGTTCAGTCTGTCCAGGCCTGTCAGTTTCTTTATGATCAAACTGAGGTTCTGTCCAAGTCGAGATCGGTCCAGTCCAGTCCAGTCAAGTCGTCCCTAGGAAGGCCAAGTCCTCTCCGATCAACCAACTGCTTCTCGCCTAGAACATTGTGAGTTGGCTTGTTTGAATTCCATTTGGAACTTAGGGTAGTTTTGTGAGTTGGTTTGTTTGACTTCCACTTGGAATTTAGGGTAGATCGTGTCTGCATATGGAGTAGAATACAAACATTATTGCTTGGTAGAGTCCTTAGGGTTATTTTAATTATAGAATCGGACACAGTTTAGCACGGGCTAAGTAGAGATGAAAGGAATTAAGTCTGAGTTAATAACCTGACTAGGAAAAGGGCTAGGATGCATCATGTTTTCTATTCTTGCGTGTTGATATGGTTGAGTGCAGGTTCCCGTTATCTTTAAAGATAGATTTGTAGCAGGAGGCTAACTATCTGGGTAACGGTTTGATTAAGTAGATTGCTTGTTAGATTTAATTAAATGCTTGCTCGTTTAATTAATCTTGTCGACTGAGGTTAGTCAGCTCTTGGTAAGGGAGTGACTAACTGGTTGAGTTGTTAGAACTAGTTTATTTGGTTATGTGTTAAAATCTTAGTGAATCAGTCATGAGTACGTGTTTGGCCAGAGAATCCTACTTTGATTCTAGAGGCAAAGTATTTTTCTTAGGAATTTAGATTAGTAGTGTGTTAGGTAACTCGCAAGTGTGTGAGATAGAGTTGAGAACCTCGTGGTGGTTCTACTCTTGGCAGGTCATTGCTTCCTCAAATTGGTAACTCGCAAGTATTGTTCATGTTTGTGTTTGATTTAGATTAGTAGTGTGTTAGGTAACTCGCAAGTATCGTTCATGTTTGTGTTTGATTGTTGGCCGGTTGGTCGACCATATGTCTAGGACGGTTCGGAGGTGTTACAGAGGTGGTATCAGAGCATGGTTTCGTCCATGCTTCCGGAACTCATGATTTAATCAGTTTTCAAATATTTAATCGGTTTTCAAATATTTTATCGAGTCAAAAAGAGTAACAAAAGGCATTAGGGAAACCGGTCACGTCAAGCAATAGGATTTTTGGTTTTAGGAATTAGGATTGAGATAGTGGAATCTAGAATTTCTACGTTGCTTGGTTTGAACTGCTAGGTTGCTTGGTTAGCATTGCTAGGTTGTTTTTGTTAGCATTGCGATTAGGTTGTTGTTGGTAGATTATTTGGTTAGTTGTCTACTAACTTGCGTGTGAAGTGTTCTTTTGAGTTGCAGCGAATAAGTGTGTTCGTTGATCGGAACTTTAAGGATGCAAACCTTAAAGTGAAGGGAGTTCGAGGCCAAAAACCCAAACCCGAAGAGATGAGAGACAGGACTGGACAAATGGTAAGGAACAAGACTTCGTTGGGAAAGGACTTCATCAGTATTTGGGAAAAGTAAGATCGAGAGGATTTGAGGAATCTGGACAAGGATGATATCTATCGAAAGGACAAGATAACATCATGGGAAATAAGTGTGTCACGGCAGAGTAAAAGCAAGAGAACGACTTAGTGATCATTCCAGTGAAAAGATATGAAGAAGATTGTGGAGACCTTGAGGAGGACACTCAAGGAATAGTTGTGAACAACATAAAGAGATTATGGAGATAAATTGAAAATGGATGAGCCATGGGAATTCGAGAAGAAAAGAAAGGATTCAAGACCAAGGGAATGCTTTGGGATGTATCAAAGTAGGGTGAGTTCAGAATCAGAAGTCTGGATGGAGACCAAAGAAATCGAAAGACAATAAGAAAGCCGAGCCGACAAAGAAGCACATCATAGGACCAAAACCACAAGACGAAGCTATCAAAGAAGTGATCATCATCACAACACATCAAAGAGGAGAATGTCGTGAAGCTGAGCAATTATGCAACGAAGAACTTGAGGACGGATTCTATTAAAGGGGGGGGGGGGAGAATATAATACCCACCTTTGAGGACAAAATGGTCGAGAGAGTAAAAGTCAGAATCCGAAGCCAAGCTTTTGGGAGTCTACGTATTTGGAAGAATGTTGAGTTTTGATCACATGAAACTTGACATGCTTAGAAGAAAATGGAAGATTGGTCGAACATCAACTTGGTGGTCGAGTCGCGGGCGATAAGGATAGATCGAGAAGTTTTGAAGTACGAGGTGGTCGAAGAATTGATCGTGAGTGACCATGAGTCGAGTAAGCTGTTCGAACTTGGTTAGACAATGTGATAGATTGATCTGAAGAACGTTTTTGAAGCATCACGTTTTTGGAAGCACGACGTTTCAGAAGCTCGACGTTTTAGAAGAAGGACGTTTCTTCAGCACAAAGTTTTCTACAAAACTTCGTATCGGTAATATATTATGTTGGAAAAATAATATGTTGGAAGCAGGACGGAAGTTAAGTAGGACGGAAAGTAAGCATGACGGAATCGAAGCATGACGGGAAAACCCGAAATTGGACGAAAACCCTAATTTCGGTATTATGGAAATTTTCGATGAAGTCGAAAGATCGTGAAATATTTACCGCCAAGGACAGAATTCAGATTGGAGTTTATTAAAAAAATTCAGCTCATCAGAACGGGAGCAGAAAAATATTCTGGATTGATCGAGGGTAGAGAATATGCGGGAAGGACCAAAATCAGATAAATAAACCGAGAAACTCGAGGTTGCTTGATCTATGGGATAAGAACGTGGTAGCAACCATCCAACCAGCTAAGTGTCTTCAGAAGCTCGAGGTGTCGCCATACATGGAAGCAGCACATGCAGCTTGACATGTGGAAGCACGAGATGTCGCATTGCATGCAACCGAAGCATGTTGATCGACATGTAGGGAGCCGTGTGTCGTGTTGCATGCACTCCATCCATGCAGCAAGCCATCTGGACGTGGAGGTGTCTTATTACATGTGACTGAGACATGCATGAGGGCATGTGTACGCCCGTGTGTCGCCGCGCATGCAACCGAAAGCATGCGGGCTGACACACAGTCGTCGGTGTGGCTCGATATTACTGGTCGGTGGTTTCTATAAATACTCAGCCACCCCCTTCAGTTTCATTCATCCATTCCACACCAAAAGCAAATAAAAAACATGGCTTGAGAGAGAAAGTGAAAGTGAAAGAAAGAAGTTATTTTAAGAGTATAGTGTTTTCTAAAGACCGATACTTCACCGAGAAGGTCAGTTCCTTCCAATCGATGATTCTCTACAATTGTGACGCAGAAGCTCTGTCCAAATCAATCCGTCCAAGCCTGTCATAATCTTCTATGGTCAAGCGGAAGTGCTGTCCGGAGTTAGTTCAGGTCCACAGGTTCAGATCAGTCGAAGTTCTGCTCGATATTCCGTCGGGAAGTCCGAAGAACTGTCCAGAAACTAAAGGAGGTTATGTCCGAGTCCAGTTCAGTCTGTCCAGGCCTGTAAGTTTCTTCATGATCAAGCCGAGGTTCTGTCCAAGTCGAGATCGGTCCAATCCAGTCCAGTCAAGTTGTCCCTAGTTTTTTGGCCAAGACCTCTCCGATCAACCAACTGCTTCTCGCCTAGAACACTGTGAGTTGGCTTGTTTGAATTCCATTTGGAATTTAGGGTAGTTTTGTGAGTTGGTTTGTTTGACTTCCACTTGGAATTTAGGGTAGATCGTGTCTGCATATGGAGTAGAATACTAACATTATTGCATGGTAGAGTCCTTAGGGTTATTTTAATTATGGAATCGGACTCAGTTTAGCACGGGCTAAGTAGAGATGAAAGGAATTAAGACTGAGTTAATAACCTGACTAGGACAAGGGCTAGGATGCATCATGTTTTTTATTCTTGCGTGTTGATATGGTTGAGTGCAGGTTCCCGTTATATTTAAAGATAGATTTGTAGCAAGAGGCTAACTATCTGGATAACAGTTTGATTAAGTAGATTTCTTGTTAGATTTAATTAAATGCTTTCTCGTTTAATTATTCTTGTCGATTGAGGTTAGTCAGCTCTTGGTAAGGGAGTGACAAACTGGTTGAGTTGTTAGAATTAGTTTATTTGGTTATGTGTTAGAATCCTAGTGAGTCAGTCATGAGTACGTGTTTGGCCAGAGAATCCTACTTGGATTCTATAGCCAAGTATTTTTCTTAGGAATTGAGATTAGTAGTGTGTTAGGTAATTCGCAAGTGTGTGAGATAGAGTTGAGAACCTCGTGGTGGTTCTACTCTTGGCAGGTCATTGCTTCCTCAAATTGGTACCACTAAGCCGGTCGTGGTCCGGAAAGTGGTGGGCTCGGTTTAGCTTGGTTGATCACCAAGGCCGAGTGTCACACGTGGATGTGACAGCCCCTGGCGAGACCGATAGAGGACCGGGGCACGGCGATTCTGATTGAGGACCGTGATCGGGTGATTCCCGAGCGCCTTCGCCTGTGTGGTGTAATAGTGAAGGGATTGCCGGTGTCCCTTGTGTGGAGGAAGAATGATTTTGTTGGGCCCAATTAGAGTGTCGTGTATAGTAGAGGGTTGAAACCCTAGAGTGAGTGGTAACACCGGAATACGGTGTTAAGAGTTAGACTCGAGTCATAGTTAATTAGTGTCTTGTTATTGTGAATGGTGTGATTAAATTAAAGATTGGTTGTTGACTTGTTTTTCATGTAGATTCCCGTTACTCGAAGTTAGATTCATGGCAGGAGGCCTTGTCTAACTTAGTGACGGTCTGATTAGATAATAATTGAGGTTATTGATTTGTGATCGATTGTTTAGTCGTAGCTTTGATTGCATGCTAAGGCTAGATTGATTGTTATTTTGGGTTGTCCGGGTTAGAGTCTAGGTTGCGGGTAGAGGCCGCCAGCTCACTGAGTGACGTTAGGTTACTCATCCAACTTCGTTGTCCTTTTTGCCGGTAGCTCTAGGTAAGGATGATCAGATAGCTTGGTGTTGGACGTTAGGACCGCCGGAGTAGATTTCATGCCTTTTGTAAACGGTACATAATGTGGTTGTGTTTTGTTGGCTCGATTTGGCATTAGGCCGGGCCCAGTCTTGAATTATTTTAATGTATGGTTATTTCTTGAATTAATAAAGTAAATGTTTTATATGCGCATCATGAGTACTCTGATATTTGACTAGTCCGGTCTAACACAACGTTAGGTCGTTGTACGGGTTGAAAAGCCTTAGGTCTCGATCTAACAGAAAACGCTAACTCTAGGTACGGGTTGTAAAGCCTTGTGCCTTGACGCAGCGAGACGAGCTAGTGGATGAACTGGTCTAGGTCGTGGAGTAAATTTTGTGACTCTGATCGGATCGTCCCTAACCCGTCACGTAGCGCTTCCGAACCATGGTGTTGGGTTGGACGGTCAGTCATGTTCTTGTTTGATTGTTGGCTGGCCTGTTGGCTCAATCATCTCTAACCCTGGGTGTTGGACGGTCGATCGGTCATGTTCTTTTTTGATTGTTGGCCGGTTGGTCGACCATATGTCTAGGACGGTTCGGGGGTGTTACACGGATGGTGTAGAAGAATGAAACAATTGGCAACAGCGATTGTGGTGATGTTACAAACAGAGGTGATTGAAGCGGAAGAAAGTGAAATAATGAAAGATAAAATAGACAAAATTATAAACACAGAGAAGAAGAAAATATGTAGTGCGCGCTAGCGCGCGTGTGGTATATGTGGTATCAAGGGTAAAAATGCAATTAATACAGAATGTACACAGAATTTCATAGCAAAAATAGTGTTATGGGTATAAACTCCAAAGTAGTATTATGGGTATAACTTCATTTCTATTTTTCTTACATATATGCGCAGCAATTCTCCATAACTCAATATCGAATTTTTGTTTTTATCTCAAAATTTAACACTTACATCTTGAATAAGAAAAATTTCACATGAGATAACTAATGCTCGTATTATGCAACCTAAAGTGATCAATAAAATTAGCATAAGCTCCATATTAGGCTTACAGCACACACAAGTAATGATTCTTGTGATAACTGTTTTAAATTCAAAATTTTATGTCTGGCATTAAATTTAAAATCAAATACCCACTATATGTATTACTATTTACCATGAAACATGATATTTAAATTTGATACATTATAAAAATTTCTCTAAATTAATATTTGAACATAATATTTTATAATAAATATATTAATTAATCAATAAATTGAAATTTACTTATTCATAGTTTTGTAGTTGTTATAATAAATTTATATAAAAATAGACATTTGAAACTAGTTATACTTTAAGCAATGAAGTATCATGTTTATTTTTTAAATTTTGTAAAAAATTATTTTTGTTATACTTAAATTATTAAATATATGGTATTATTGAGCTCTAGTTTTACATAAATATGTTATCTTAAACGATTTATTAATATTTGAGACTTTGAGTATCAAAAGCGAGAAAAGTATGTGGGCAATGATTACTTTTTGGCGACTGGAAGTAATGAATGAACTAATTGTATGAAGAATAAAGACGTAGGAGATGAATGAGAAAGCAAGCATTTTCTGCCCCTAATTACCTTTACTACCGTCCGTAAATAACACTAAATAGGCTAATTTAGAGAATCTCTTTAAGCATGTCTAGTTGAAGTAACCAGAGTAATTAAAAGAATAATCACTTTGACTAATCTCCTTTTATATTGACAAAACTCATGAAGCTTCTCCCCACGTTTTGCAATAAAGCATTCACCCATTTATTATTATTTTTTTCTTTTGAAAGTTCGCTTTCTATTAAAATTCATTTATTATCTTACGGTACAGTTTATACTTTATACACACAAAAAAAAGAAACACTCACGAGGTCATGATATGCATTTTATTGATGTGTATTACTATTGTTTTTTTTTAAATAAAATTTTATGTTACTTTTGTTAATGTGTCAAGTATTCGGCATAACACATTAGTTAAAAACAAAACATAAAGATGGGGGAATTAAGAAGGTTTATCTTCAATAATTATTTTGATAAAATTTATCTTACACTTAAAACTGAATAACATTTGTTAATTATATTTTAGCGGCTACAATTAAACTAAAGATGGGGGAATTAAGAAGGTTTATCTTTTCTTCTGCTATGTTCCCTCTCCTAAACCTGACATAGAGGAAGGATTGAGCTGAAACCTTAACCGGAGTTTCTTACAAATCCACCTCCGGTTATCAAGTTTGATTCTGGGAAGCGGTGATACCTTCTACACCGCTATCGCTAGCTTTTGTCTCCGGGAAACGGTGGCTTTGACAGCACCGGTTTCGCCGGCTTTCACTCCCGGGAAGCAGTGGTTCTGACAGCACCGTCCTTTCACCGGCTTCTTCTCTGATTGTTCCGGAATCCGTTTCCAATCTACACCTATGGTCTTCCTCTGCCCAATCGACTCTCGATCTGAGAATCCATGTTGATTTCTTGGATCGATCGCAGATGATTGATGTTTTCTTGGAAGCGTAGATCCATGGTTCGAAATCTATAGTCTACAATAGTTTTGGCCTCCATGGTGGTGTTTGGTCACACCTTTTCTCTGACTCCGGCGGAAGATGATGTCACTTTCCGGTGGATGTCCGATTAGTGCGGCGATAGAGGTTGCATGCCGGTGGAGTGAGGGGGCTTCGATCGTAGGACACGTGCCCCTCAAGTGGTGTTTCGGTCAAGATGTGGCGGCCTTATGACGCGTGTTCCTCGCAGGTGAGGATTTCAACACATGTCCTGTCCACGCAACACGCGTGAGTGAAGTGGCGCCTCCCAGATTTTAGGATGATGGGCTGAAGGCCCAAAATGGTCGTGGTTTGGTTCGCCCTAGTTTGTTGGGCATTATGGATTTATCCTTGTAACGTAATGGACTTGGTCCTATGGGTTTTGTCCCTTTAATAAACTTTAGATGGAAAAAAAAAGAATAACATTTGTTGATTAAATTTTATACATTTGATTTTCTTATTTTTATTAGATTATGAGATAATTTATTTATTAGAGATATAAAATTTATAATATAAACAAATTTTTAGAGGTAATTGATAAAATAAAAATAAAAAGTTGATATGAAAATAAAATATTTTGTATATATAGTTTATATGAATTATAGAGTAATTATTAGTATCTCTGATATTATTTTATAGAAGTTATAGTTTATATATATTTACATATTATCAGTTATAAATATATTGATAATTTTGGTTATTAAGTAGCTTAATAAAGAATCAGAAGTATAAATAGTGTAAAAATAATTATCCAGTGAACTTTTTTCTAACTATTTTATGAAGTTTTTTTGGCTAAATAAATGATGATT
Source organism: Brassica napus (assembly GCF_020379485.1). NCBI lineage: Eukaryota > Viridiplantae > Streptophyta > Magnoliopsida > Brassicales > Brassicaceae > Brassica > Brassica napus. Next base: position 36,131,727 of record NC_063445.1, read on the forward strand.
AAGAACATGTGATTTTTTTCGTATATTCTAAAATATTTTTTAGGTCTAAAGACTAATCTTACGAAACATTGCATCCATATAAACAATTAATCTATCTAAATAGCATGACTATGTAGCTAAAACAAATCGAATTCATGACAGAAATTTCCATCTTGAACTTTTTTACCACTAAACCAACATGACTTGGTTCATTAACAATGGGTGATTTGATTTTGTATCTTTATTCTTAAAAGTTTGTCAAAATATCTTTAATTGGTTGATCGGGTTCACTATTAATACACAAAATTTTGTCTACATTCATCCAGAACAAGATTTTTATTTAAATATATTTGCAATCATAAATATATAAAAATAAATGCCAGCTTGAATTTGCCTTCTTCTTAGATTTTTATGTATTATAAATGTTATCTTTCACACGTGTTTAGCTGCATCACATTCTCACACTCTATTTCATAAAAATGTTGTTTTGATATTTTTCTTGTTATACAAAGTTTATTTTAAAATTTTGATATAATTTATACATACTCCCTTATTAATTACAGACTGTATTAATTTTATAAATAATTTTATTTATATCAAATATTATTGATCAAATAGATGTAATTAATAAGAACATAAATGCATTTCAATTATTGTTTAAATATGTATAAAAAATAATTGAAATGGAGGGAGTATCCACTTAAAATATCAATTTACTTGGTTACCAATTTCGACATTCACGGATGTTCACTTGTAACTACTTTTTTCAAAAGAAAACTATTAATTACTAAAAGTTTCAAAAAAAAAATCACAAAAGATTAGTATTTATTCTTTATAATAATACGAAAACGATTGTCTTACTGTTCCACGAATCAAACGCTCTTCCCCAGACTTAAGAAATTTTTTTATTCCATTATTGGAGGGTCGTGGGGTGGCGAATAGTGATACCGTCACGGCCCATGTGCGAGTCCTAAGAATCGCACACGAAGATACTACTTGATCGAACGGTAACGAAGATGCCTGTGATAAAGGAATCAGTGAGTCTAGCAGATCATCAACATCTTCAAAAGGGAGTTAGTAAGATGAATGAAACTGTTCCATAAAAGCAATAAGATATTGGAGTTGACTTTCTTAAAATTGAATTTTTTGGGTTCAATGCATAATGGTCTATTTTCTATATATATACTTAAGCTCAAACACTAACCAAACATTTCATCATCTTCTTCATCTAACATCTATTTTTCTCTCTCTCTCTCTTTCTGAACCACAGATCCACAAACTAGTATCTGTTCTTTGCTAACTTACGCATCTATATGTGTGTGTTTGTCTTTGCTTTTATAAGAGTCAGTTTTTTTGTTTTGTTTTGTTTTTGTGAGGTGGCTAGCTTCGTTGATATTCCTCTTCTAACGTAGAAACAACTTTATAAAATCCTTCAAAGCATGTAATTTAAAGTCTCAGATCCATTTTCTTCTACTTGCAAAAAAAAAAAAATTAACTTATATATAAAATTTTCATAAATTGGTGTCTCTCTCGTTTTAATTTGTGTTTGGTGAAACAAGTCCTGGCAAAGTTTAAAACACAAGTGTAAACCCAAATTTATAAAAACTTCAAATCATGTAAATTTCGTTTCTATTCAATTTATCTACCTTCCCCCCAAAAAAAAAAAACAAAAAAAAAATCAGAATTTAGGATTTTTATTTAAAACTAAAAAAGAAACAAAAAGCCCAAAAAAAAAAGAGTGAGAATTTGGAATGGGTCCAACGGAGGCTGAGATGGGTGCAGTGGCGGTGACGGCTCCTCCTACGCCAGGAACGCCGGGAGGACCGTTGATCACGGGGATGAGAGTGGATTCAATGTCGTTCGATCATCGGAAACCGATGCCTCCATGCAAATGCTTGCCGGTGATGGGACACGCTTGGGGTCAACCCGACACGTGCTTCACCAATTTTCCCTCCCCTGTTGTCTCCCTTACTCGCAAGGTACGTAACTCTTTTATATTGTTAAGGAAATATCAACATATTTTGTCCGATTATGTGAAAACATAGGAATCCACGATGGGGTTGTCAAAAAAAAAAGGAATCCACGATGGGAAAAAAATGAATGATTAGTCTAGATTAATGAGCAAAAATAATGAGATCCAGACATCATTTATATATATATGCAGTCACAACTCGATCGTACATTTATGTTTGAATAATTTTTGTTAGCTCTGAAATTCTGAATATTGTAATCTTAGTTGATATTTATATAGTTCTCAAAAAAAAATATTTATCTTTTCTTTATACCTACTATTATTTATAATGAAAATATCATAGGGGTTTACGTCAGACTTGGGGGAGATGGTAACATGACATGCATGAACTAGCAGTCGTAACCGATATAATTAAGGCTCACTCGAACTCAACTTAAATTATTCAATATGGATGCCGACTCTCCTGATCGTATGGATTTGTATAATTTTTATATGTGATTGGCATATATAAACACGCAAGTTGCATAAATATAACTAATTGTAACTAATTGGGGGGGGGGGGGGGGGGGGGGGGAGCTTCCTTCACGGAAATTAAAACGGTCAAACAAATAATCAGATCACTGATCTTTTTCTTTAATTACGATGCTAATTAGTTAAATACTACGTCTTTCTAGTTTTTATTTTATTTCAATTTTATGAACGAAATATGTTAAGTAGGTTTGGTTAGATCAATTCATTTAATTGGTGTGAGCGTTTTCTTCTCTGTCCAAGCAGCCAACGAAAGGATCTTGGCATTTCAATTCATAGCTCCTGTCTTTTTTTTTACCAACCAACTAGCTAATAACCCGCGTCTTGCGTGGAATGTGATTATTAGTTTCGCTATTTTTTAATAAGGAGACATTAATTTGTTTAATTTGGATATCAGTTCGGTTTTAGGTTATTTTTTGGTTTTTAATCTCCTAAAATATAACTATCATTTTAAATCAATATTTATTTGGTTTTTTCGGTTAAAATGTTTGATGTTTTTGGTTTTTTTCGTGTGATAATCAAAAATTAATATTATTTGTTTGTTTTCATGTTATGAATCTTAGATACTTGTGATGTCGAACCAATGGTTTCATATTATAGTTTCTAAACGGATAATAGTTAAAAAAAAAGAAGAAAATTATCAAGATAAATTATTTTACTACAATTTGGTTGATAGTGAAAGAACCATTAAGAAAAATAATATTTTAACTTCCAAAAAAATTAAATATTTCAGTTGTGGTAAATACTTAGTTATAAGGTGCTTACGTCAATGTGCACATGTATGTGTATGTAAAAGTATATAAAGAACTTCTCTATATACCTTAAGGCAAAATAACCGGAACCGAAGAACCGAACCGGAACCGAACCGAAATACCCGAAACCGGAACCGGAACCGGACCAATACTCTCAAATATCCGAACGGTTCCTATATTTTTATATCCAAAATAACCGAACCGAACCGGAACCGAACCGAGAACCGAACGGGTACCCGAATATATAAAAATATTAATTATGTATACATATAACATCACTAAATATATATTTTTAATTTAAAATTCTATTAAAAGTATTTGAAAATAGTTGAGGATAACTAAATTATTATAAAGTATCCAAACTACCTGAAAGTATCCGAAACTATCCAGATAGTTTTATCCGAAATATCCAAAGTAATCCGAAATATCCAAATTTTTTATCTAAATTATCATAATTATTTGATATTTTACCTTAAATAACCAATATTTTATCCAAATTATCCGAACTACCCGAACTATCCGAACCCGAACCGGATCCAAACGAGAACCGAACTTTTTCCGGATATTTTCCGGTTCCTACATTTACTATCCGAACCGAACCCGAAACTATCCGAACCGAACCGAACCGAAAATAGGTCAAGTACTAAATGGATCCTCTAGCCCCTATCCGAACTACCCGAAACCCGAAATACCCGAACCGAACCGAACCGATACCCGAAATGTCCAGGCCTATAAAAAAGGTTGATAAATATATAAAGATACTTTTAATTAATATTAAATAACATTTTTTAAAAATAATGCATGAAAAATAAAATTCTTAAAATGAAATTATTTAAAAACAAAAATATTGTAAAATTTATATAAACTATAATATATAACTTATATATAATTCTTTAAATATATGTATATATATATGCATATAACAGATCAAATTGGATATCCGTTCTTATAAATATTGATATTTGTGATTTGCTTTTTTTTTTACGAATATTGCATTTTAGTATTTGATTTGCTTCATATAGTAACGGATATCCAGATTTTTCGGCTCGAATCAAAACGAATAACGAATCGAATTAAAATTTATAAATATATAATTTGTCCAGCTCTATTTGTAAACAGTAAAAATAACGTAAAGAAGAACCATGCATGTGAGTTTTATATTAAAAAACGTAAAATACATAGTGTGAACATATACATATGACATGTGTCTATTTTAGTGTGAACGCATTTATTACAATGTTTTTACACGTGACATGTGTCCAGTTTAGTGTGACCACATTTATTACAATGCTTCTCCTTTAATATATACGGGATATGTTTACTCCGTAGAATTATAAGACTGGAATATGAGCATTACGGTAGTATGATTAGTAATTACTAACGATTTATGGTTTTGTTCTAATAATCTATGATATTAAATGTTCTTGATTGATTTTGTTTCGAACAGGCGAGAATATTATGGGCAGCTATAATACTAACCGTTGACTGTATCATACCAACTAATAGTTTATACCAATTGAGATTAAAATTAGAACCAATTTAAACTGTGCTTAAATGCATTCGTAAATAGCTTATAGCTAGTAACATTGTGCGAGTTCTTTCGATCATTCAGATAAAATATTTAGTTATTTTGTATCCGCTTCTTGCTTTTTTTTGTTCCACAAGATATGTCTCTCTATCTGGCCTCTTCACATTTGTTCAATGCTTTCATGTGTTGTGTGTGTGATGCAGCTTGGAGCCGAGTTCGTGGGAACATTTATCTTGATATTCACAGCGACGGCCGGTCCAATCGTGAACCAGAAATACGACGGAGCTGAAACCCTAATTGGTAACGCGGCATGTGCGGGACTCGCAGTGATGATCATAATTCTCTCAACCGGTCACATTTCAGGAGCTCACTTAAACCCTTCGCTGACCATAGCATTCGCAGCTCTAAGGCATTTCCCTTGGGCCCACGTGCCTGCTTACATAGCGGCCCAAGTCTCAGCTTCCATTTGCGCTTCATTCGCACTCAAAGCAGTTTTCCATCCTTTCATGTCGGGAGGTGTCACTGTTCCGTCTGTTAGTGTTGGACAAGCCTTTGCTCTTGAGTTCATCATCACTTTTATTCTCCTATTTGTCGTAACTGCCGTTGCCACCGACACTCGTGCCGTAAGTCTCTCTCTCTTCCCAATTCTATATATGGACAAGTGATATTCATATATTGTCTAACAGTTTTTGCATCTTTATACTTAAGGAAAAGAAAGAAAATTTTCGTAACTGTTCATTTAATAAGGTCATTCTTTGGTGTTTTGTCTTTTTGCATCTTTTACTAAAAACACTCAAGAGTCCTGGTTATGTTTAACAGAAACCAAACTGTTATAACAGAAGGGACTCTAACTGCTTGGATCGATGCCAAATGCAAATTCTGTGTAAAAAAACACTCAAAAGATAATACAATAATATAGCTAATTATAAACAAATTTACAAGTTATGGTTTACTTTATCAAACCGTTTAGTCTCTACTGTTGTATTGCTCATAGGTTCCGTCGTTGATGTTGTCCATAGTTGATGTTGTCCATAGTTTGTTTCGGTGTTGTGTTGTTGTTTGCTTACCCGCTACTAGCCGTGAATTGTAACATCAGTCAAAAACGAAAACTGATATAATATTTTAACATTTTACAAAACAAAATTACAATAAAAATCGATGCTTAAACAGATTAGCCAGTGATAGTTATTTATGTAGCTAATTTTAATTGATTTTCTTTTCTTTGTTTGATTTCATGTGCAGGTTGGAGAATTAGCTGGTATAGCTGTTGGAGCCACTGTCATGCTCAACATTCTTGTCGCAGGGTAGGTCCAAATCAAAGGCTTTTAAAGCTTCGCATCATCCTGACATTTGATTAAAATGTCTCTAGCTAAAACATTTTAAAATTTTTGACAGGCCATCGAGTGGTGGATCTATGAACCCGGTTAGGACTCTAGGACCAGCCCTTGCATCAGGAAACTACAGGTCACTTTGGGTTTATCTGGTGGCTCCTACACTTGGTGCCATATCTGGTGCAGCCGTCTACACAGGTGTCAAGCTTAACGATAGCGCGACTGACCCGCCACGTCAGGTTAGGAGCTTCCGCCGTTAAGTTGAGTGAGAGACTTGTCGACAAGTCTTTTGCTTGTTACTGTTACTGTATAATTATAATAATGTAATGATATGAAAAGCTTTGGAAGCTTGTGTGAAGAATAAAAGGAGATGTGACTATAAGTCCACGCTCAATGTGTGCATAGCATCGGCTTATAAGTCTGATGCAAACTCGTCTTGTCATTTACAAATTGTGTCTTTTGTAATAATGTACACTATGTTTGGTTTGTGTTTCTTTGTTGGTTTGTGGTACCTACTTGGAGACGAAGCTATTTTATTAATAAATAATATTGCGTTTGTGTGCAACATTTTTTGGGTGATTTAGCAGATCGGACGCTTTATAAAAGTTTTGATTCGCGCTTTCAAAGCGTAGAATAACTATTTGGTTTAACTTTTCAATTTAAAAGTTATTAATTTTTTTTTGTTTAAATTTTAATATTTGAGTTTTGACATCTATAACTGAGATTAATTTATTTTGACATCTTATAATGATGGTCTTCGAGTTTTAGATTTGTGTGGGTTTGGGTTATTCGGTTTTCAAGTTATAGGGGTTGGGTGTTTCAGACCCGTTTATGAACCATATATTTTTCGGATCAGATCGATTCGGGTAATTTTGGGTTCAAATCAGGTTTTTATAATCTGTAAAACCCGAAGTGAAACAAATTAAAAATAGTTTGGGGTTAATTAAGGTTTATAGCCAAAAATCTGATAAACGCTAAAAAACCAAGTTAAACCTAAAAACCTGGAAAAAAAATCAGGTAATTCATGTAATTCGGGGTTTTGGATATTTTTATTTATAAATTAAATTTTATATTTAAATTAATATTTTATTATATTTTAAATATTTGGGTATCCATTTAGTATTCGGTGTGATTTTAGTTTTTCTGATTTAGAAAAATAGGACCCGTTCGGGTTTTTATAAACCGACATGTGGGGGTTGTTAAAATTCATTTTGAATATACCAATAAAAATTTAATATCTTTGTTGCCTATTTTGAAAATAGTTTGAGTAAATACGGATTTGGAAATTTAGTGTAGAATCCGTATTGTTTATAGGTGATATTTAATTAGGGACGTCTATACACATAGAATGTAATACATGTATGTTACTACATACTCAGTAATTTACATACATACGAAGTAGAAATGAACCATATATATAAGTGTTTTGGGTTTTATCATGATGAGTATTTTTTTTTGTTTAACAGGGTTTAAGATTATGTGAGTTAGATGTAATAAACTCGGTTTCATTATTTACGTTTGATACTTGAAAAAAGAATGATACTTGAATGTTTTTTAAAGCATTAGAAATATAAGTGTGTCAAACCTATGTAAATTATAAAGGCCTGTTAGTTGGTTTAAGCATATTTATGTGGGTGAATAATAAATTAATATATAATTAGTAATTAATAGGCAATGACACTCTTATAAATACTTGCAAAACATAAAATCAGCTAAAAAGACCTTATATATTAATAGTATAGATAGATTACAAACTTGAAACATTTTGCTGGTAATTTAATGAAAACTTTTTGCTGGTACATTTAAATATAATCAAGTGTTGGTGATGTGACTGATGTCAGTGTCTTGTTTTTTTAATTTAAATGCCACTTAAATATAAACATACTTAAAGATGGTACTTAAATCTGTTATTCTTAATTAATATTGTTGGTCTAGTTGTATATGGTAATTAATTTCGTTGAGTAGTTTTAGAAAACTTTGTTATTGCTGTGAAACTAGAGAATATAATGTATGTTTCTGTATTATTCATAAACATAAAAAACCCTTTATATATAGGGAGTTATACCGTCATAGAAATAATGGAAAGACTAGAAAAAGAAATACAAATATGGAAAGAGTACAAATCATAAACCAATAAGGAAAAGGAAAACCAAAGGTGGCCGACTCTCTCTCTAATGGTATGGACCGGTTATGGACCGGGCCGGTTATGGACATCCACAATATGATTTATAACACTCCTCTTTAGATGTCATAACCATACAGAGTTTGTAATACGTTTTTGATGTTGCCTCATTAAAACCTTACCAGGAAAACCCAGTGGGACAAAACCATGGTGAAGGAAAAAGAGTACAACATGTATTACTCCCCATGTTCTGAACATCACTGAAGGTCTTTCAGTCTACGCATCCCAATCTGATGCGTGAGCTTCCTGAACGTGCAAGTCGGAAGTGATTTGGTGAACAGATCGGCTGAGTTGTCGCTGGAACGCACTTGGGCTACTTGGACCTCGCCGGCTTTCTGTAGCTCGTGCGTGAAGAAGAACTTCGGTAAGATGTGCTTCGTCCGGTCTCCTTTGATGTAGCCATCCTTAAGCTGAGCAATGCAAGCTGCATTGTCCTCATACATCACGGTTGGTGCGCCCTTACCTTATGGACCATAACCACACAGACTCGCGGCTGGCCTCGTGAATAGCCAAGATTTCCAAATGGTTTGATGAAGGGGCCGCGATTGTCTGCTTCATGGAACGCCATGAGATGGCCGTACCACCATGAGTAAAGACGTAGCCGGTCTGTGATCGAGCATTGTGAGGATCCGAGAGATAACCTGCATCAGCAAAGCCAACTAATCCTTCTTTGTTATGGTTAGTATAAAATAAACCCAAGTCTTTCGTTCCTTGCAGGTAACGAAGAATATGTTTAATCCCGTCTCAGTGTCTTTGGGTTAGACAAGAGCTAAATCTAGACAATAGATTCACGGAAAAACATATATCTGGTCGTGTGTGACTAGTCAGATACATCAAAGCTCCTACGACACTGAGATATGGCACTTCGGGACCTAGGACATCTTCATCGTCCATCTTAGGACAGAACGGATTAGTGTCCAGGCCGAGAGACCTCACGACCATGGGGCTAGATAAGGGGTGAGACTCGGCCATGTTAAATCTCTTGAGTACTTTTTCTGTATATGTCATTTGATGCACAAGGATTCCATCTCTTATGTACTCAAGCTGTAATCCCAAACAGAATTTCGTTTTTCCTAGATCTTTCATCTCGAACTCTTTCTTAAGATATTCAACTGTTTGGGAAATCTCTCCAGAGGTTCCTAGGATATTCAAATCATCAACATACACTGCTATGATTACAAAGCCCTTGCCGAATTTCTTTATAAAGATACAAGGGCTGATCGGATCATTCTTATATCCTTCTTTCACTAAGTACACACTTAGTCTATTGTACCACATTCGACCTGATTGTTTCAATCCATAAAGTGATTTATTCAACTTTATGCAGTATTGTTCTCGAGTACTCGATTTGTTTTTCAACTCTATACCCTCTGGTACTTTCATATAAATCTCATTATCCAGTGGCCCATATAAGTATGCAGTTACAACATCCATTAACCGCAAGTCTAATTTTTCTCTTATAGCCAGACTTATCAGGAATCTAAAAGTAGTAGCATCCACCACAGGGGAGTATATCTCCTCATAATCTATTTCTGGTCTTTGTGAGAATCCTTGCGCAACAAGCCGTGCTTTATATCTCACAACCTTGCCGTGTTCATTTCTTTTCCTCACAAAGACCCACTTATAGCCGACTGGTTTAACATCATATGGTGTCCGGACTATTGGTCCAAAGACATCTCTCTTCTTTAAAGAGTTTAACTCCTCGTTTATAGCTTCTTTCCATTTGATCCAATCTGATCGTTGAGTGCACTCATAAATAGACGTGGGTTCATGATCCTCATTCAAATCCATAAGTTCAAGTGCTACCTTGTATGCAAATATATCATCAATGTCGACATTGTTTCTGTTCCATTGTATCGCAGACAAGACATAGTTTATTAAGATATCATTATTATCAGGACCTTCAGTACCTTGAATCTTGGCGTCCCAAGAATCAGTATTAGATACATCAGGGCCGGCCGCATCTAATCATTCATGATCGGCCGCGATCGCTATTAGGGTTTTGGGATCGGCCGCGGTTAAGTCCTGGGATTTAGGAACGGCCGCGGTCGCGTCTAGGGTTTCAACAACCTCGGTTTCATTCTCTGCACCTTTCTTAGTTTTCCGAGGGTTCTTATCTTTGGAACTTATTGGTCTACCATGTTTCAAATGTTGTCTAGACTCTGTAGCAACTTGATTGTGTCCCTCTTGAACATCAATTCTGATTGGTGCATTAGCAGCTGGTATATATGACTTAGTCACTCTTTTTGGGTCAGCAAAGGAATCTGGCAATTGATTAGCTAGCTTTTGTAAATGTATAATCTTTTGGACTTCTAAATCACATTCCTGAGTCCGAGGATCTTGCCAAGATAAGGATGTTTGATTCCATGTAATCTTTTTTTACAAGCTTATTGCTATCTCCCCCTAATGTTGGATGTTCGGATTCATCAAAGTGACAATCCGCATACCTGGCCTTAAATAAATCACCCGTAGTTGGCTCAAGGTATTTTATAATCGTGGTGGAATCATATCCAACATATATCCCCATCCTCCTTTGAGGTCCCATCTTTGTTCTCTGTGGTGGAGCAATTGGTACATAGACGGCACAGCCAAATGTCTTAAGATGGGATATGTCTGGCTCATGACCCGTAAGCAATTGAGATGGGGAATATTTATGTTCACTAGACGGTCTGATATGAATCAGTTCGGCCGCGTGCAAGACCGCGTGTCCCCAAGCTGTGGCCGGAAGCTTAGACCTCATAAGCAATGGTCTAGCTATTAGCTGAATTCGTTTTATGAATGATTCGGCCAAGCCGTTCTGTGTATGTACATGTGCCACGAAGTGTTCCACACTTACCCCCATGGACATACAGTAATCATTAAACGCTTGGGACGTGAACTCACCAGCATTGGTCTCTATCATTCCGAGCTTATAATAGTAAAAGGCCAGTAGAGAGCGCATGTATACACTCTAGGACTTTCTTATAGCCTTGGCCGATCTCTATGATCTGAAGGAACTCTTTGTTTCCTTCCCCCTTAGTCTCAATATGAAAGCCATTCATTCGAATGTCTTTAAAGCTCAATAGGCTTCGCTTAGAGCTGGGAGAATACAATGCTTCTGGTATCTCTAGATGCGTACCCTTAGGCAACAGGATGTTAGCCTGGTCGTAGCCCTCTATGAGACTGGCTATACCCGGAAAGATACTTTAGAGACTTCATATAAAAACTTTCATTCATTAATAAAATAAGTTCAAAGCAATCAAAACATAGAAAACATAAAGCAAAGAACACGAAAACATAGATGTCGAATTCAACTTCATTCTTTTAAACAATTTGAAGTTTCATAATCCATAAGATCGTCTCGTTCTTGATTGAAATCATCTTCACCATCTTGATAAGTCATATGAGCTTCAGGATTCTTCCCTTTCAAACTCTCTTGGTAGAGGTCAACGAGATGTTTGGGAGTCCTACATGTCTTAGCCCAATGAATATCCATACCACATCTATGGCACACGGATTTGGTCGAGTTTTGTGGCTTGAAAGATGTACCACGGCCTCGGCTATGTCCATGGCCTCCATAGGAGCCACAGCCATATGAGTTGCCTTGGCCTCGACCAAACGATTTTTGGTCTCGACCACCACGTCCATGCCATTTTCCACGACCATGGTTGTGTTGGCTATCACTCTGGACATTGTTCGACTCTTTCTTAGCCTCTACGGTCGCATGTGCCTCAGGTAATGGGTTTGTTCCAGGAGGTCTCAATTCACTGTTTCTCATCAACAGTTCATTGTTCTGCTCAGCGAACAAGAGACAAGAGATCAGATTAGCATAAGTTGTGAAGCCCTTCTCGCGGTACTATTGTTGTAACAACACATTGCTTGTGTGGAAGGTGGAAAAGGTTTTCTCAAGCATATCATTATCCGTTATATCCTCACCACACAGTTTCAATTTTGAAACTATTTTAAACAGGGCCGAGTTATACTCGTCCACGGACTTGAAGTCCTGGATTCTGAGATTCCTCCAATCATACATAGCCTTTGGTAATAACACCGTTCTCTGGTGATCATATCTCGTTTTCAACTCTGTCCAAAGGTCTAGAGGATTCTCAATAGTCAAATACTGATCTTTGAGACTCTCAATAAGATGATGTCGTATAATTAATATCGCAATGTATCTATCTTTCTCACGTGCATTATTGCCCTCGGTGATACATTCACCGAGTCCCTTGGATTTTAAGATGATCTTAGCATCAAGTGCCCATTGCAAGTAATTATCTCAAGAGAGACTTAGGGCAGCAAAATCCAAGTTGTTGATTTTCGACATCTGAAATCATATGTTTCATAATTTAGATTTAAAAGTGTTCAAGAGAATGCAATCAATATGCTCAAGCAGTCCGGATTCTAGGTATGATGCAAATAGGTCATTCGTATATGATGCATACATGTTCAATCTTAGCATTCAGATTCTATATGCAATCAGTTCGTACTATTATGTATGCATGATGCAAACAAGCCGCACAGCTACAATCTTAGCAAACGGTTTTAATGCAATCAATACAATGGTTATTCGTTTTCAATCTTAGCAAACGGTTTTCTAAGAGTTCAATGTGTAATTGCAATCAAACAGTCGAGCAATGCAACAATTAGGGTTCATTCGAGAATGTATGAAAACTATCAATACTAGCCGGATCATTATCAAGACGAGAATGCATAAATCATTTAACTTGGCAAGCGATTTCTATTTCAATTCAAGCATTCGGTTTTAATCAATCAAACAAGATAGTATTCAATTTTAATTTCAAGACATTAGGGTTTCGATCAAACAATCAATACGACTTCAATTTGAAAATCATTCAATCGGTTTTATCAATTCAAACAACCAAATTCAAGAATGAGATTATCAATCCTAGCAATCGATTTCTATGTGATCAAATTCAATACGGTTTTAATTAATCAAGGCTAGCATACAATATCCAAACATACAATCATTCAAACAATCAATTTCGATTCAAAGCATTATATTAGGGTTTCGATTTTAATTCATTCATTCAATCAATTTGATTTCAAATTAGGGTTTGTAAAATCGAATGTGTTTTAGTATTAGGGTTTTAAATAAAATCGATTTCATGCATTCATGCAATAAGCATGTATGCGGCTAGGATCATGGATATTAGGGTTTCGATTTTGATCTTAGATCATTGGGGTTTTGAGATACAAAACCATTAAGGTTTCGATTTTAATTGATCAAACAATCAATCTCGATTAGGGTTTGGGGTTTCAAACTTATGATTATGAGCTTCGATTTACTCATTGGGGTTTTAATCTATTACCATATGGTTTTGATTTCAACATTAGATCATACTATTAGGGTTCGTAGTTTTTATGGTTTCTATTCTTATTAAACAATCAAATTCGATTATGGGTTCTCTTTAAGGTTTCAAATTACCTTAACCTCAAGTAGGGTTGAATGGACCACCAAAGAGATGAACTGCGAGCTGGAACTGATCGGAACGCGAGCTGATGTTGTCGCGAGCTGTCTGATTTCTGAGATCGGAAACGCGAGCTGTCCAACGTGCTGATCGGGTCGCGAGCTGTCCGCGAGATGTCTAAGATCGTCTTGTTTGCGAACTGGGGTTGAACAAGCCGAGATCGTCTGAGCTAGGATCAGTAACGCCTTGAGCTGAAGCTGATCGGGAACAAATTGCAAACAAGGATCAGGATGTAAGGTTTCGCGATCGGGATTAGGATGGTTCGCCGGTAAGGATGTTCGCCGATTAGGGTTAGGGTTTTAGGCGGTTTGTTTTAGCTTAGTGATTTAGATTCTATCGTGCTGATATCGTGTTGTGAAACTAGAGAATAGAATCTATGTTTCTGTATTATTCATAAACATAAAGAACCCTTTATATATAGGGAGTTACACCGTCATAGAAATAATGGAAATACTAGAAAAAGAAATACAAATATGGAAAGAGTACAAATCATAAACCAATAAGAAAAAGAAAAACCAAAGGTGGCCGACTTTCTCTCTAACGGTATGGACCGGTTATGGACCGGACCGGTTATGGACATCCACAATATGATTTATAACAGTTATTTAATATTTGAGTTTACAAAAAATAAATTCCAAGACAAACAGTAAATATGTTTCGCGCTTTTAAATATTTGATTTTAATATTTAATATTTTAACTCTAACTTATTATAATCTCTTACAAAAAACTTATACAGAAAGTTTGTGAGACATAATCTGAACAAACTATACGGTTTTACGTATATAGGAAGCATATTTTATAAAATATTAAATATAAAGATTCAGTTACATCCAAAATAAGATTCACTTAAATAACCTAAGTTTTGTACGTATTATTAATTTAGAATAAAGTTAAATACAGTTATATATATTATTTAACTTTATACATATCATTTATGGAATTTATAAACTATATGACCAACTTTATTTCATAGAATTGTCTTCGACCATCGGCCATCTCTCCATATTTAATAGAATCTAAGGCCCATAATATATTCTTAAAAATATATATTTATTTCAATCCTAACCAAAAATTGGTTAATATCACACATTTCAAATCATATGAAACTGAACCGGACAAAACAGAAAGTAAAAGTAAACCCTGGTTAACCGGACTTGTTGGTTGCACTTGCCCCTAACCACCCGCAGTCGTGACTCGTGATCTTCTGAGTTCCGAGCCACCTCACTCCTCCCAAAGGACAAAAACAGATCTCGGGAGTATAACTCAGAATAGAAGCAGCAGATCAAACAAATAAACTATAGAACAAACCTTACGAAAAAGAAGAAAAAAACAGATCTTACAAATATATAAAGGATACATAGCTTGTAAGCTCGCTTGTAGTCATGGCGGAAACGAAACACTTGCAATGGAGAACATTCAAATTCCAAACTTTTAATCAGGAAACAACAAAAAATCCAAGCTTTGTTAAGATCTCGACTTTGGAATTGAAAAAAATCTTTCGTTAGTTACAGTTAAAGGAGAAAGAAAATTTTAAATAGTTTGGTGTTTAAATAAAAAGAAATTCAAAAAATACAAAATTGAATTAAAAGTGTAACTTAAAAATAATCCAGTGGCATTGTCTTATAAATATTGCTGAAACAGGAGGACACCTAAAACAATGGCCTTCTGTTTTAATATTATTGATTAGAAGAATGAGATAGTTTATGTATAGAATTCAAAGATTAAGATTTAAAAACCATTTTCTTATTGATTTTGAAAATAACTCAAAAATAAAGCTCTCAATCTCTAAACTCTTGTAAGCTATGTTACAATTTGATATCCTCTTATATAGAGATATAAAAATCCTTATTCTATTAGGTAACATATTCAGATAACTCCAAACATATTCTAATTCTTAATTTTTATATCTTGACAGGATTAGGTCTATAACTTGCACCATAAGTTTCCTTCAAGCTTAATCTAACATTCTTCTCCTTAATCTTGAACTCATTCTTTGAAAAATCTTGAACTCCAATAAGATCCCTCATTTCTTTGAACTTTATTCTTCCGAGAGCTTTTGTTAAGATGTCCACCCTATGTTCGTTCCTAAGAACATGAACGAACATGCTCAACTTCGATTATTCCTTCCTCAATGCATTCTCTTATAAAGTGGTATCTTGTGTGTATGTGTATACTTCGACCATGAAATACTGTATTCTTTGTAAGAGTAAGGGCTGATTGACTGTCTATTTGAATGATAACTTTCTTGCACAATGTTGCATTGATTTCTCCAAGAAAATCTAAAGACAAATAGCCCGTCTCGCATTTTTTGTACCCGCCATGAACTCAACTTCACAGGATGATAATGCCACGATATCTTGTTTTTGTGAGCACCATTGTTGGACCCAATTTTGCTCAATACCATAATGGGCCGCGAAAGGCATGGGCCTTAAAGGGCCGGAGCCCGTAGCAAGAATACGAACTCGAGAAGGAGTCACCGTGGTCGCGGAGATCGAGGAGCTACCACAGAGATCTCGAAGTCGACTTTCTATAAAGGAAGAGGGGTGGAAACAGAGGAGGACACGTTGAAAACCCTAGAGAGAGCTACACACGCACATCGATCTTGTTGTCTTCCCACTTTTAGATTCTTTCTTTACCGATCTCGTTTGTATCACTCGATCTAGTTCAATTGATTGTATTCGATCTTATTCTTCAATAAAGTCCATTTTCACCTACTGGAAACTATTTAACATCGTTGTGTTCTAAAGATATCGTTGCCTACATCATTTGTCTTCCCTATATCAAACCCCGATCACTATCAAATACTTAGTGTAGATTTTAGGTTCTACATTTTGGCGCCGACTGTGGGGAAGATAAACGAAAAACATCTTTGCTAAGAAACCGATCTAAGTTTCCTAAGCGCGACTATGGATTCCAACCAAGTCCGACCTGATTGCATCGGATCTATCGATCTCGAACTCCTCAGATCGGGGAAATCGACCACGTCAAGAGAGGTCGATAATCTCGATAAACGCTCCCATACCTCGCGAGAAACGATTAACAGTCCCAATATCACCGCATTCGAGGATACACCACAGAAAAGGGAAATCTTGACTTTCCACGAGCATGAAACTGTAAAGCTCGATATGCCCCACGATGACGCCTTAGTGATCGCATTAGAAGTAGGAGGCATCGCCCTCTCGAAAATTTTCGTCGATACCGGAAGTGCTGTTAACGTCATTTCACAAGAAACGCTACGGTCGCTCGAACAACTGGCCCCAAAGATCAGACGAGAGGCGACCCCCCTCGCCAGTAGCAAAGGAAGGTCGATCCTTTCGCTCGGGGTCGTATTATTAACTACGAAAGCCTGCGACCTGAAGCGAAAAACAAAATTCACTGTAGTCGATCTTCCCATGCCTTTTGATGCCATTGTAGGACGCCCCTGGTTACACCAGATGAGGGCAGTTCCCTCAGTTTATCACCAATGCGTGAAGTTTATGTCTCCAACCGGAGAAAAGACCATACTCGGAAGCCAGAAACAAGCTCGAGCCTGTTACATGTCCGAATTCCGAAATATGCCACAGAAGGAGGAGAATATCCCACTCGCACGCGACCTCTCGGTCAAAGACCCCGCCAAAGATCAATCCAGTACCGTCCCTCTGGACGAAAGTTCCCCTGAAAAAAGCGTTAACATCGGGAACGGTTTACCTCCAGAGTTAAGGCGCGACCTCTTGTCGTTCCTCAAACAAAATATCAAAACGTTCGCATGGTCCGCGGCAGACATGCCAGGAATCGATATCAATGTCGCTTCCCACGACCTAAACGTCGATCCCACATTTAAACCCATCAAACAGAAGCGAAGGAAGTTGGGTCCCGAGCGAGCCAAAGCCGTGAATGACGAAGTGGATAAGCTTCTGAAAATCGGCCCCATTCGCGAAGTCCAATACCCCGACTGGCTCGCAAACCCAGTCGTGGTTAAAAAGAAAAACGGAAAATGGAGAGTGTGTATCGACTTCACCGATTTCAACAAAGCATGCCCGAAAGACAGCTTTCCATTGCCGCATATCGACCGGGTAGTAGAAGCCACAGCCGGACATGAACTACTCTCCTTCATGGATGCATTCTTTGGCTATAATCAAATCCTCATGAATCCCGAAGACCAGGAAAAAACGAGCTTCATTACGGAGCGAGGAACATACTACTATAAAGTGATGCCATTCGGGTTAAAGAATGCCGGAGCCACTTACCAAAGATTAGTAAACAAAATGTTCTCCAAGAAACTTGGGGAAACAATGGAAGTTTACATAGACGACATGCTAGTAAAGTCGTCGAAAGCAAGCAACCATGTTCCCCAGTTACAAGAATGTTTCAACATCCTCAACAAATTCGGAATGAAACTAAACCCAACCAAATGTACGTTCGGAGTAGCCT
Organism: Brassica napus; assembly: GCF_020379485.1. NCBI lineage: Eukaryota > Viridiplantae > Streptophyta > Magnoliopsida > Brassicales > Brassicaceae > Brassica > Brassica napus. The sequence goes on from NC_063445.1 coordinate 36,149,878, forward strand.
CTGGGGAGTTCCTCGGCTACTTGTGTCATGTCCCCGATTCTGGATAGGATCGTCCGGACGGACTGCGGTGCGTGGAAATGCAACAGTATGGTCATATGGCCCAAAGACAAGCGTGTCATAGCCTGGAAGGAAGGTTAAGGGCATCAGGAAGCTAAGGCATAGCTAATCCAAGAAGGAGACAAGCTCAAAGGAGCTGGACAAGCGAGCTGGTAGCTGGACAAGATCCAGGTGAAGCTCGATGAAGTGAGTGATCAGAATGGATCATGGGAAAACTAAGTCTAGGTCTGGAAATTGACCAAGGGACTTAGAAGGATTGAAGAAGATAAAAGAAGCAAGCTGGACACAGTGTATAACAGCTGGGCGATGCAGTAAGCAAGCTCGACCAGCTAGGTGAAGTGTAGTGCAGCTCAGTGTAGCTCACTGAAGAGTGTGTCAGCTCCCTGAGCTGGATGGTCTAGCTCACTTAGCTGGGTCATCTGGGGATCAGCTCAACTCAGCTGGACTGAGTGTTCAGGTCTCGGGCAGTTGGGCCGGGTCTGGACAGTGGCCGGGCCATATGGACGGTTATGGGCTGGTGGGATCTTGACATGAACCACCAAGGGTCTGTGGGTCTTGGCCGCAGACAAGGGACTCAGGATGATGTTCTAGGCCTAGTTTTCGGACAGCCCAAAGGAGAGAAGAGCAGTTGGGCAGTTATTTCCGAAAAGGTGCAAAAGGGGCAGTTTTGTGCCCTTTCTCTCTAACTGCTTGTGGCGGTTTCTCCAGGACAGTTGGGGCTCAGTTTCTCTATAAATAAAGAGTCCCTGGCACAGATAATGGCACAAAATTCCTTAGGCAAAGCTCTGCCAAAATCTTACCAGAGAGATAAAGAGAGAGAGACCGGCGGTTAAGAGAGGAGGACCGTGTGGAGTGGTGTGATCTTGCTGGCGTGTTCTGATCGTGGGAAGACCAGGCCGTAGAGAGGCATGCCAGGGCTTCCCCCTACACCCTGAAACACAAAGAAACACAGAGAAAAGACAGAGAGTTGGTCGGATTCCCAATCCAAGACCCATGGTGGTGTGAAGGCCATAAAGAGGCAGTTTTGGGAGAGATCAAGGGGGAAAGTTATGAACGACTTTCTGGTGGCTTTTGATCCGTGATGTTATCACCCAAAGCATCCTCCAGGACCTGAGAACACACGAAAATGGTGAGGAAAGAAGGTAGATGACCGGAACTCATTCCCAAAGGCCAAGACAGCCTTAAGGGCAGATGTGTGTAGAAAGGCAGTTTCATGGGCACTGAAGGGGGAAGTGATGGACGACCCTGTGAGGATGTTTGATCATGGATGATCACATTCTGGGCTTTCTCTGTGTCTTGGGAACACACGCAGATAACCAGGAGAGAAGGGAGAAGGCCAGACTCCACTCTTACAGGCCAAGACAGCTTTGAAGGCGGATGTAGTGTAGAAACTGGTTTCATGGAAGTTCCATGGATAGGAAGTTGGTGCGACCCTTGAATAGATCTTATCAATACTGGAGGTATGTGATAGGACAATGATGGAGGCGTGCCCTGGAGGAGCATGGCCATCCATGATAAGGGAAGGCACATGATCTAATCAGATCATGTATAAGGTAACCGGTTTTATGATTACCTTTTGAATTACAATTCTGTTGACTGTGGAATTGATCATGGCCAAGTATGGCACGTCCTTGAGGAATATATATATTATGAATGATTATGGTGTAGTTTGTTGGATCAGACTTGATGACACTGAACCATGGCTTGGCCGGTTCAGAAGAACCCTCCATGGCCTTGGTTTGGCAGCTAAGTCCGGATCTCCTACTTCCTAATGGATTTATGGCGATCTGACTTTGGAATCCTCTTAGTGGTGAATTATCATGAATTATCATGGTATTTGGGGATTTTTATCTGATTGATTTCGAGATGGTCAAGGTGGCCGGTGGGGCTGTTCTAGGTCAAGATCTATAGGATCGAGATCGGTTCTTGGAATTCTGACTTGACCATTCTCTTAGTTAAGATTTATCATGAATTATCATGAATCCTAATGAGCTTTTAGGGATTGATTTAGAGATGGTCCCTTGGGCCGGTTTGGCTGATCTTGGCCGAGATCTAGGGGCTGGAGGCCGGTTCTGGGAAATCCGATTGGACCATTCTCTTAGTTATGATTTATCATGAATTGTCATGAATTTTAATTGATTTTTGGAGCAAGTTTACTTGGGGTCGAAATTGCACTTGAGGGCATATTGGGGTCAGATCCTTGCGTTAGGATATCTGATCATATGTTTGTGTGCTGGAACATATTGTCACTTATGATATTGATCATAAGGAATTGCTGGTTATCAACCTTGGTGTTGATAAGGCAGGCCGTGTGTGATCTGATCATGGGCAAGGATGGACGACCTGATCCTTGGAAGATGGATCAAGGTGTCTGATCTGATTGATCAAAGGATGCACTGGTGGTAAGAGCGACACTAATCAGGTTCAGTGGGACATGGTTCCATGACTGATTAGGAAGTATGAAGACTCATCAGTTCTGAGTCATGTGGGGTGGTTGGTTGATTGACTCAGGATCTGAAGGGCATTGTTAGTTCATGAGCTGGACTTGGTATCATAAGTTGATAAGGCAAAAAGGATGTGGGACAGTGCATGAGCCGGTAAGGGCCAGATGCATGTCCTTAGCTGTTTGAAGACTCCTCAAGGGTTACTTATGTCTGTGGGGATGGTTGGCTGAATGACTAAGTACCCAAGGGAAGAGTTTATGCAGGTGTAAAGGAGCTGGACGCAGTATATGGCAGCTGGCCATAGCTCGGTCCTAGCTCAGTTCGAGTGTGACAGCTCGATCAGCTGGTTTATGAGTTCATTCAGCTAGAGTAGCTGGGCCGATGAGCTAACAAGCTCCGTGGATGTGGCAAAGGTATGATCTAGCAATGTTGCATAGATCTAGATAGAATGGCTTAGGGGAACGGAACCTCTGATTGTATGACTTGGTCTAGGTTCAGGACCGACCTTGGAGCTAGCTGGCAGTTGTGTTTACTGACCAGTAGCTGAGGAGATCTGACCAGACAAGTGTTAGATTGGATTTAGTCCAATGGATGATAGATGTTATTCCGCTGTGCATAAGTTGAAATGATCTAAGCTAGGGAATGACTAAGGTAGTCTTGAGCTAAGATCTGAGTTAGCCCTCGCCTATGGGCGATATTTTTAAATAAAGGGCAAAATTTTTAGAGGTTCGGTCCGGGTATGGACTGAGTGACGTGAGGCATCGACCGCGGCCTAGTCGGCCGGGATCGGGTCTTACAAGTTGGTATCAGAGCATGCTTGATCTTGTTACGGACAGTGCTCAAAGATGTTGAGTTCCAAACCAAATTTATTTCTGAAAACTGTGATGACTTGGAACCTTAGTTGTGGTGAGCCAAGTGAGAGTTGAGGTAAGTTTGGGTTTCATGCTTGTGAACGGGGAAGTTCCAAGATGAGCCGGCTTAGCCAAGATACACTCTTCCACGGCAAGACCCTGAAAACATAAAGGTTAGTTTATCTAGTTATTTGGGAATAATGGACGGATTGGATGATGGACGCAATGCAAGATCTTTGTATGGACGACCTGGACAAGGGAAGTAACATGGAACAGAGAGTGGCTTAGGTTGAAAGAAACGTGCAGCACTCTCTTAGAGGTAAATGTTATTCCTTGGTGGCCGTTCAAAACAAGTGAGCATATGCAATGTTCATGTTAGTCTAAGGGGGACGCTACATGGCTAGTACATGAGTAGGCTTGTGATCAGATGGATCAGCTTGGACTCAGTGTAAGTCAATGTAGGATTCCTTAAGATTGAGTGAATGGAATGGATCAATTCCAAGAGGAATTGGAAACACGATGTTAAGTATCTTAGTATGATGAGGATTGAGGTATACTATAAACACTTTTGTGAATGGTATGGGACGTTCACAAATGTGTGATGCTTTGGAGAATGGTATGGGACATTTTCCAAATGTGTGATCAAACCGAGATCCTACTCATCTAAGTACTTAATGATCGGTGGTGATCTTGGATAGGCCGATGCCTATAGATCTGATTGTGGTCCCCCTCAAGCATCATGAAGTGATCTTGGGCATGGACTGGTTGGGAAAGTATCGGGCAACTCTAGATTGTCACCGGGCAAGGGTGCAACTTGAGAACGAGTTTGGACCCCGATTAAGTACCAAGGAATCAAGCCAACCTCTTGTAGTTTGGTGGTTTCAGCAGTCCAATAGAACGGATGCTTGGAAATGGTTGTGAGGCCTTTTGGCTACCATTTACACTGATGAGGTTGTAGGGGCCTGTGACCCAGAGGGTATACCGTTGGTTCGGGAATTTCAGAATGTGTTTGGGGCACTACAGGGCATTCCCCCTGATAGGGCTGACCCATTCATCATTGAATTGGAACCTGGAATGGCCCCATTATCTAAAAGTCCATATAGAATGGCACCAGCTCAGATGGCAGAGCTGAAGAAGCAAATTGAGGAGTTGCTTGAGAAGGGGTTCATACACCCTAGTGTATTGCCTTGGGGAGCGCCAGTTCTTTTTGTGAAAACAGAAAGATGGTAGCTTCAGGCTGTGTATTGATTGAGACGGTTGAGTCCCTGAGTGGACCAGAACCGGAATATGATCAAGTCCGGTAAGGGACGAGGATCAGGACACGACCTACCGGAGATGGACCTATGGTCGGAATGCACGGTCGAGTCCTTGAGTGGACCAGGACCGGAATATGATCACGTCCTAAATGGACCAGGATCGAAATATGACAAAGTCCAGTGATGGACAAAAGTAAAGATAAGGCGGTTTAGTCTAGTAGGGACTAAGATCGCAATATGGCCAAGCTGGAAAAGGCTATGGTCGGTTAAGGGATGATCCAGTACGATTAGGCTGGGATCATGAACCCTTGGTGTCTGTAAGGACATAAGGAAACAAAACAATCTGTTAGGACTTGTGGTACAACAAGCGGCCTAAAGATTGAAACGAGTTCATTAAGACTTGACTGATACATTGAGTGGCTTGGAGATTGGGTAAATCTACTAAGACTCGGGTATGCAGTAAGTTCTTAGGGATTGAAAATGATCTAGTCATGGACTAGGGTCAGAGAGTAAGAGACTTGGTGTCTACTAGGACCGCAACCTGGAGAGTTGGGTCAGTGACACAAGTCATGTCTTTGTATGGGTGCTTGATGGACCACTTGATAAGATTTTGTGTTAAATATCTATCAAGTGGAGGAGACTTGTTGTGTATATGATGACCAGGACGTGGTCAGTGAGAAGGAACAAGGTGGGAGATGCAACAAATTGGTTAGAAAGAACCAATCGAGCATGCTCCATGTTCCGGGTACAAAGGAGTTCGTATGGAACCTTTGTCATGAGACAAGAGGTTAACACCACTGGATTCGAGGACGAATCCTTCGTAAGTGGGGGAGACTTGTCATGTCCCCGATTCTGGATAGGATCGTCCGGACGGACTGCGGTGCGTGGAAATGCACCAGTATGGTCATATGGCCCAAAGACGAGTGTGTCATAGCCTTGAAGGAAGGTTAAGGGCATCAGGAAGCTAAGGCATAGCTAATCCAAGAAGGAGACAAGCTCAAAGGAGCTGGACAAGCGAGCTGGTAGCTGGACAAGATCCAGGTGAAGCTCGATGAAGTGAGTGATCAGAATGGATCATGGGAAAACTAAGTCTAGGTCTGGAAATTGACCAAGGGACTTAGAAGGATTGAAGAAGATAAAGGAAGCAAGCTGGACACAGTGTATAACAGCTGGGCGATGCAGTAAGCAAGCTCGACCAGCTAGGTGAAGTGTAGTGCAGCTCAGTGTAGCTCACTGAAGAGTGTGTCAGCTCCCTGAGCTGGATGGTCTAGCTCACTCAGCTGGGTCAGCTGGGGATCAGCTCAACTCAGCTGGGGATCAGCTCAACTCAGCTGGACTGAGTGTTCAGGTCTCGGGCAGTTGGGCCGGGTCTGGACAGTGGCCGGGCCATATGGGTGGTTATGGGCTGGTGGGATCTTGACATGAACCACCAAGGGTCTGTGGGTCTTGGCCTCAGACAAGGGACTCAGGATGATAATCTGGGCCTAGTTTTCGGACAGCCAAAAGGAGAGAAGAGCAGTTGGGCAGTTATTTCCGAAAAGGTGCAAAAGGGGCAGTTTTGTGCCCATTCTCTCTAACTGCTTGTGGCGGTTTCTCCAGGGCAGTTGGGGCTCAGTTTCTCTATAAATAAAGAGTCCCTGGCACAGATAATGGCACGAAATTCCATAGGCAAAGCTCTGCCAAAATCTTACCAGAAAGATAAAGAGAGAGAGACCGGCGGTTAAGAGAGGAGGACCGTGTGGAGTGGTGTGATCTTGCTGGCGTGTTCTGACCGTGGGAAGACCAGGCCGTAGAGAGGCATTCCAGGGATTCCTCCTACACCCTGAAACACAAAGAAACACAGAGAAAAGACAGAGAGTTGTTCGGATTCCCAATCCTAGACCCATGATGGTGTGAAGGCCATAAAGAGGCAGTTTTGGGAGAGATCAAGGGGGAAAGTTATGAACGACTTTCTGGTGGCTTTTGATCCGTGATGTTATCACCCAAAGCATCCTACAGGGCCTGAGAACACACGAAAATGGTGAGGAAAGAAGGTAGATGACCGGAACTCATTCCCAAAGGCCAAGACAGCCTTAAGGGCAGATGTGTGTAGAAAGGCAGTTTCATGGGCACTGAAGGGGGAAGTGATGGACGACCCTGTGAGGATGGTTGATCATGGATGATCACATCCTGGGCTTCCTCTGTGTCTTGGGAACACACGCAGATAACCAGGAGAGAAGGGAGAAGGCCAGACTCCACTCTTACAGGCCAAGACAGCCTTGAAGGCGGATGCAGTGTAGAAACTGGTTCCATGGAAGTTCCATGGATGGGAAGTTGGTGCGACCCTTGAATAGATCTTATCAATACTGGAGGTATGTGATAGGACAATGATGGAGGCCCTGGAGGAGCATGGCCGTCCATGATAAGGGAAGGCACATGATCTAATCAGATCATGTATAAGGTAACCGGTTTTATGATTACCTTTTGAATTACAATTCTGTTGACTGTGGAATTGATCATGGCCAAGTATGGCACGTCCTTGAGGAATATATATATTATGAATGATTATGGTGTAGTCTGTTGGATCAGACTTGATGACACTGAACCATGGCTTGGCCGGTTCAGAAGAACCCTCCATGGCCTTGGTTTGGCAGCTAAGTCCGGATCTCCTATTTCCTAATGGATTTATGGCGATCTGACTTTGGAATCCTCTTAGTGGTGAATTATCATGAATTATCATGGTATTTGGGGATTTTTATCTGATTGATTTCGAGATGGTCAAGGTGGCCGGTGGGGCTGTTCTAGGTCAAGATCTATAGGATCGAGATCGGTTCTTGGAATTCTGACTTGACCATTCTCTTAGTTAAGATTTATCATGAATTATCATGAATCCTAATGAGTTTTTAGGGATTGATTTAGAGATGGTCCCTTGGGCCGGTTTGGCTGATCTTGGCCGAGATCTAGGGGCTGGAGGCCGGTTCTGGGAAATCCGATTGGACCATTCTCTTAGTTATGGTTTATCATGAATTGTCATGAATTTTAATTGATTTTTGGAGCAAGTTTGCTTGGGGTCGAAATTGCAGCTGAGGGCATATTGGGGTCAGATCCTTGCGTTAGGATATCTGATCATATGTTTGTGTGCTGGAACATATTGTCACTTATGATATTGATAATAAGGAATTGCTGGTTATCAACCTTGGTGTTGATAAGGCAGGCCGTGTGTGATCTGATCATGGGCAAGGATGGACGACCTGATCCTTGGAAGATGGATCAAGGTGTCTGATCTGATTGATCAAAGGATGCACCGGTGGTAAGAGCGACACTAATCAGGTTCAGTGGGACATGGTTCCATGACTGATTAGGAAGTATGAAGACTCATCAGTTCTGAGTCATGTGGGGTGGTTGGTTGATTGACTCAGGATCTGATGGGCATTGTTAGTTCATGAGCTGGACTTGGTATCATAAGTTGATAAGGCAAAAAGGATGTGGGACAGTGCATGAGCCGGTAAGGGCCAGATGCATGTCCTTAGCTGTTTGAAGACTTCTCAAGGGTTACTTATGTCTGTGGGGATGGTTGGCTGAATGACTAAGAACCCAAGGGAAGAGTTTATGCAGGTGTAAAGGAGCTGGACGCAGTATATGGCAGCTGGCCATAGCTCGGTCCTAGCTCAGTTCGAGTGTGACAGCTCGATCAGCTGGTTTATGAGTTCATTCAGCTAGAGTAGCTGGGCCGATGAGCAAACAAGCTCCGTGGATGTGGCAAAGGTATGATCTAGCAATGTTGAATAGATCTAGATAGAATGGCTTAGGGGAACGGAACCTCTGATTGTATGACTTGGTCTAGGTTCAGGATCGACCTTGGAGCTAGCTGGCAGTTGTGTTTACTGACCAGTAGCTGAGGTGATCTGACCAGACAAGTGTTAGATTGGATTTAGTCCAATGGATGATAGATGTTATTCCGCTGTGCATAAGTTGAAATGATCTAAGCTAGGGAATGACTAAGGTAGTCTTGAGCTAAGATCTGAGTTAGCCCTCGCCTATGGGCGATATTTTTAAATAAAGGGCAAAATTTTTAGAGGTTCGGTCCGGGTATGGACTGAGCGACGTGAGGCATCGACCGCGGCCTAGTCGGCCGGGATCGGGTCTTACAACTTGGTAACCGAAAGAGGAATCGAAGCCAACCCAAAGCAGATCGCAGCACTCGTCGATATCTTACCCCCAAGATCGGTCCGAGAAGTACAACGCCTCACCGGGAAAATAGCCGCATTAAACCGTTTTATATCCAAATCGACCGATAGATGCCTTCCTTTCTACAAGTTGTTGAAAGGAAATAATAAATTCGAATGGAACATCGAATGCGATTCTGCCCTAAAAGAGCTCAAGGCGTACATCAGCGAACCACCTGTGTTGTCAAAACCGATCGTAGGAGAAAACCTCTTCCTATACTTCACGACCTCTGAACATGCGGTGAGCGGAGTCCTGATCTGTGAAGAAAGCGGAGAACAGAAACCAATATATTACGTGAGTAGGTCGCTAGTCGACACCGAAACCAGATATCCCGTAATGGAGAAACTCGCACTAGCGGTAGTAACTGCCGCCAGAAAACTGAGACCCTATTTCCAGTCTCATTCAATCATAGTCATGACGTCGCAACCCCTTCGGACAATACTTCACAGTCCGAGCCAATCTGGTAGGCTCGCAAAATGGGCAATCGAGCTTAGCGAATATGAAATAGAATACAAACCACGAACGAGCTCGAAAGCACAAGTACTAGCAGATTTCATCATCGAACTCGTCCCAAAGGAGGATAGCTCGAGCTCGATTACTGAAAAATGGAGATTACATGTCGACGGGGCATCATCGAAACAAGGATCCGGGATCGGAATACAGCTCAAATCCCCGACGGGAGAAATGATCGAACAATCATTTCGCCTAGGGTTCAGCGCGTCGAACAACGAAGCCGAATACAAATCCTTGATCGCAGGGCTATAGCTCGCAAGAAGTGTCGGTGCCCGAGAAATCAGTGCCTTCAGCGACTCGCAATTAGTCACAAGCCAATTCCACAGAGAGTACGAAGCAAAAAACGAAAGAATGGAAGCATACCTTTCAGTCCTGCAAGAAATCGCTCAGCAGTTCGACAAGTTCGAACTAACAAAAATCCCAAGGGGAGATAATACGTCAGCGGACGCGCTGGCCGCACTGGCTTCAACTTCCAATCCGGCGGTAAAAAGAATAATACCAGTAGAAGGAATAGATAAACCAAGCATAAATCTCCCATGTAAGGGAATCGACCTTAAGGAAAACAGTCCCCACGCATTGATGCAATCACTACGCGAAGTAGGGCACGGAGAGAAAGCCAGGGTCTCGACAACGAAAACAGCGACGAGCCCGACACCAATCGGCCCCGAACACATAGCTCGTCGGGACCAGAAGAACAGCGACCACGGCAGCTATCCCTGAAGAGGCCGTCCATGAAACCAGCAACGAGGCACACGAAGCCTTCAAGAAGGAGCTAGAAGCCAGACCAGATTGGAGAACCCCCGATATTCAAATATATAAAGGACGGCGAGCTCCCCGCCGAGAGATGGGAAGCTCGAAAAATAAAAGCCCGGAGTTCGCGCTATTGTATCATGGAGGAAAAACTATACAAAAGAAGTCTAGACGAGTCCTATCTATTAGGTGTATCCCTTAAGGACGCGTTCACAATCCTGAAACAAACTCACGGGGGAGCGTGCGGAAGCCACTCCGAGGGACGATCCCTAGCAGCCAGGATAAAGAAACTAGGCTACTTCTGGCCAACAATCGCCGATGATAGCGAGCAATTCGCGTTAAAATGCAACAAATGCCAAAGGCACGCACCGTGATACATCAACAGACTCAAAAACTGTCTACGATATCCTCACCATACCCTTTCATGAAATGGTCCATGGATGTGGTAGGCCCGCTAATACCTTCCGGACCAGCCCAGCTGCGATTTCTTCTGGTATTAACTGACTATTTCACCAAGTGGATCGAGGCCGAAGCATTCTCAAGTTTCACTTCCACGACGGTAACCAGCTTCATTTGGAAAAACATCATCTGTCGACATGGTCTACCATACGAAATAGTAACCGACAACGGACCACAATTCATTTCCAAAATGTTCGACGAATTTTACGTGAAATGGAAAATCAAGATTAAGGCCGCGAGCCCCCGATACCCAAAAATGCAACGGTCATGCCGAAGCCGCAAATAAGACTATAATGAACAACCTCAAGAAGAGGCTCGACCTCAAGAAGGAGAGATGGGGAGAAGAGCTGCATGGTGTCCTATGGGCCTACAGAACAACCCCCCCACACCACAACCAGTGAAACTCCGTTTTCATTGTCTTACGGAATCAAGGCCGTAATCCCAGCCGAAATTGAGGTCCCGTGTCAGCGACGAAGAATATGTCTAGAAGACGCTGAACTCAATGAAGAGTTGTTAATCCATCAGCTGGATATGATCGAGGAACGACGCAAAAAAGCAGCAATACGCGTACCAAAATTACCAACAAGCCGCGGTACGTTATTATGATTCCAATGTAAGAAACCGCGCTTTCTCCGTAGGCGACCTAGTTCTCTGGAAAGTGTTCGACGGAACGAAAGAGCCAGGAGCAGGAAAGCTAGGAACAAAATGGGAAGGACCATACAAAGTTACTAAAAAAATCCGAACAGGAGTCTACGAGCTAGAAAAATGCAAAACATGCCTCTCAGAAATGAGAGCTTGGAACGCCTACAACTTAAAGAAATACTACAAATAACGCAAACCCGAACCTCGATCATAACTACCAAAGCTTCGAGGTAGGGGGCCATCAATGCCTACAGCTCAGTCCAAAATGGAACTACGATAAGGCTTGATCCCTCGAAAGGGGTACGTAGGCAGCTCGTCACCGAGCGCAGCCCAAACAACCGAACAAACAGCCGTTAGCTTTCTTTCATCACTTTGAACATCTAATTCCTAAGCATAGCCCATTTACCAACTTGCTATCAGGCCATATAAAGGCCCACAAAACAGATTCCTGATCAGTCTCTGTTTCACGCCTTCCAAAGGATAAAATAACAAGCTCAATGAGGCTTAAAACAAATCGGAAACATACGATTAAAGAGGAATTATCCCATAAATCCGTTGGAAACATATATATGTTTCTCCAACAACAAAAACACAAAAAAACATACATATAAAACACAGCAAACTTCAAACTAAATCGAAATAACCCTCGCATCAATCCTGGTTGACCGAGTCTCCGGAGATCTCGGGGAGATCGAGATGACCAAGAGAAGGGTCTGACACCGAAGCAAGACCGTAATCGACGTCGACCGAAACCTCTAGGTCTTTAAGACGCTCCAACTCCGCCTCGAGCTCGAAGCCGCCCTCACTATACTCGGTCAAAGCCTCGATACGAGCTCGCGTCTCTTGCAAAAGAATCTCTGCGGCCGTTTCTTTCTTCTTCTTCTCCAACTTACCCTTGACCATAGCCAAAACCCCCTCGTACTCCTTCGCAAGAGAGACACGAGCTAGATGGAGATCTTTGCGAGCTTTCCTATCCCGACCTTCGATCTCTCCCCTATACTTCTCCTTCATCGAGTCAAGGTCGCTCTGAACAACGACCTTTTCGGCCTCAGCAGCCGCCAACTTCTTCTTCAATTCCTCAATCTCCACTTCGCGCTGTCTCTCCGCCTCCCGAGCAGCATCCAACTCACCCCGAAGCTGTTGGATCGTGAGAAGGTGACCCACGATCTCTTCCTTACTAGGAAAATTTGCCAATCGCCCCTCCATTAAAGCGGCATAATCGTTGCTCGCCTCCATAGCCTAAGCAAAACGATAGCGTCAAAACTAAGCATCCCAGTCCATAAAGAATCAAGCGAAGACAACGTACCTTGGCATTTGCGACCGCCATCTGAACATAGGCGTCGCGCTCTCGCATGTGGTCCAAAGAAGGGAGCTCGCATCCTTCTGCTCTGACTTTACACCAAATCGCTGCAAGGGAGTCGGGGTTCTCAAGGATAGGGATCTCGCTGTCATACGCAAACGACCATGAAAAAGCTTCGGGCACGCTCAAAGGAAGGACACCGGGGTTAACCCGCGAAGTGCCTTCACCAGAAGCACGTAACGGCGGAGAAAGTCTCGGGCTCGACGATCCCGAAGTCACAGAGTTAATCTCCTCCAAGACCTGACGTCGAGATCGATGAGACGACGAATCGATCTCGTCATTAAGAGCTCGATCACCAGCAAAGCTCACCGAAGTATCCGGTGCCTCAAGAGCTCCACAAGATGGAATAGTGACCGACACTGACCTAGCAAGAAGACCAGAAGACTGAACCTGCGACCTCGGTATAAAGACCCGCCCCCGCTGGACTTTCCGAGCTCGCTCTAATGACCCGGCCTCAGAAGATTCGTGAGGACGATCAAGCAACCCCTCTTTCTCCTTCTTCCTTAAAAAGCAAAGCAAACTTAGGATCATATCAACAAAGCGCCCCAAATCATGCCAGGAAGAAGAGCAATATAATAGTCACTTACTTTTGGTGCCCCTACCTCTCTTGGGCCGAACAGGGGCCACCAAGGCGACATGACTAGCACGATTCACACCCGGTGGGAGAGCGCAGGCGGCCCGAATTCGGTCAGGAGTAAAGGATAGCCATCGAGTGCTACCTCGACGCAAAGTCTCCATTAACCCACGAAGCTCGGGAGACATAGGCGCAGATCCAAAAGGCTCTATAGATAAAAGGAATTCTCTTTTCTCTTTTTTTTAAAAAAAAAAAAAAAACAACAGACATCGTTTACCAAGAGGAAATGATAATGATAATAAAAAAAAAAAAAACAACAGACATCGTTTACCTAGAGGAAATGATAATGATAATAAAAAAAATATACTAACCAATATCGTCAGACCATTCCCGAGGGATCCTCTCGAAATCGAAGTCTCCGAACGACGCCGAGTTTATCTTAAAAACGAAGAACTTCTCCCTCCATCGATCACCCTTATTAGGAATGCCTTCGATGATACCACGACCACCTTGAGGAGCAAGAATCATTGTGCCAGGGAAGCCATTGTTTCGCTTCATGTCAAATAATTGCCTCAACTCCCCGAGACAAAATTCGAGACCTTCCTCCAAAGCTCGGACCCAGCAACCCAAGAAATACCGGAAGAAGTTAGGCGCCATCTGGGTAAACTCCATCCTGATCTCCGCCAGCACTTCGAGAAGAAAACGAGGAAGAGGAAACGATAAGCCGCCAGCCTCGAAATGAGACGCGTAAGCTCCACAGTACCCCTGTAACACCCCCGAACCGTCCTAGAGATATGGTTGATCAACCGGCCAACAATCAAACAAGAACATGACCGATCGCCGTCCAACACCCAGGGTTAGAGATGAATGAGCCAACCGGCCAGCCAACAATCAAACAAGAACATGACTGACCGTCCAACCCAACACCATGGTCCGGAAGCGCTACGTGACGGGCTACGGACGATCCGGTCAAAGTTACAAAATTTACTCCACGACCTAGACCAGTTCATCCACTAACTCGTCCCGCTGCGTCAAGGCACAAGGCTTTGCAACCTGGCCAAGAGTAAGCGTTTTCCGTTAGATCGAGGCCTAAGGCTTTTCAACCCGTACTACAACCTAACGTTGTGTTAGACCGGACTAGTCAAATATCAGAGTACTCATGAAGCATATATAAAACAATTAATTTTATTGATTCAAGCAATATCACATTGAATAATTCAAGACTGGGCCCGGCCTAATGCCAAATCGAGCCAACAAAACACATAACACAATACCGTTTACAAAAGGCATGAAATCTACACCGGCGGTCCTAACGTCCAGCACCAAGCTGTCTGATCATCCTTACCTAAAGCGACCTGCAAAAAGGATATCGGAGTTGGATGAGTAATCTAGTATTACTCAGTGACCTGGCGGCCTCTACCCGCAACCTAGACTCTAACCCAGACAACCCAAAATAACAATCAATCTAGCCCTAGCATGCAATAAAAGCTAAGGCTAAGCAAACCGTTACTAAGTTAGACTTGGCCTCCTGCCATGATCTAGCTTCAAGTAACGGGAACCTGCATTAAAACAAGTCAACAACCAATCCCTAGTTAACCATATATACGCCTGAGTTCAGTACTCATGTAGTGTTAGATACATAGACTATACAAGTATCCTTAGCCGGTCGACCAACAATCAGACAAGAACATGATCGGCCAACCAATGATACCGCATAGCTTTAATATCCACCACCCTTCACAAGCAATCACTCAAACACATATATGCCAACGTCAGGCCTACACTAACCAAATACACACCAAGCCAAATCTGAAACCTAATACAGACTTAGGACTTAATGTCAGAACCTGCAAGACAAACAATCAACAACCACAACCACAACAATAATTAGATAGTAACTACCAATGACTCGATCTAACTCGTAACACCATATATCGGTGCTACATTAACTTGAGGGTTCCATAACCCTCTATGACACACTAACACAACACTCTAACCTGGGCCCTGGTGACTTCGTGTTCCTCCTCTCTATCTGCAATATCCTATCTCCTTACCACAAAGGCCAGAAGAAGGAACTTTCAACCGACCGCGGCCCACAGTCCTTCGGGTCACCGCGCGACAGTCTACAGTCCTTCGGTTCACTGCCACATTAAACCATCGTTTAATACTCAGCCATAGGACATGACCCCATTCGTCTGAGTCTTCCCGATCCAGCAAATAAGGGGTTTCCTTGAATTCGCTGGGTACGAGGCCGAGGAAACACTAATCATTCCTAAAAAAGCCTAGTATGGGCGGGTTACGCACATACTGTCGGCACACTCACACAACACAAACTCAATCTAGAACCTAATCTAAAGATAAAGTTCCAGATCCTAACTAGACTCTTGATTCAACAAGACTAACCAATAGTACCAGTAGTCCGGCGTATATGGCCTAAGACCTTAGTACTAACTACTAAGCAACAATATCAATACTAAACAACTCAATCAAACCGTTACCCAGATAGTTCAGCCTCATGCTATGAAACTATCTTTAAAGATAACGGGAACCTGCACTCAACCATATCAACACACAAGAATAGAAAACATGATGCATCCTAGCCCTAGTCCTAGTCAGGTTATTAACTCAGTCTTAATTCCATTCATCTCAGCTTAGCCCTTGCTAAACTGAGTCCGGTTCCATAAATAAAATAACCCTAAGGACTCTACCATTCATTAGCGTGATCATTCTAATCTATATGCGACTCGATCTACCCTAAATTCCAAATGGAATTCACACAAAACCAACTCACAGTGTTCTAGGCGAGAAGCAGCTGGTTGATCGGAGAGGACATGGCCAAAACCCAAGATGAACGTCTTGACTGTACTGGACTGATCTCGACTTGGACATAACCTTGGATTCATCATTGAGACACTAACAGGTCTGGACGGACTGATCTGGACTCGGACAGAACCTCTTTTAGCTTCTGGACAGTTCTTCGGACTTCCCGGCGGAGTATCGAGAAGAACTTCGACTGATCTGAACCCGTGGATCTGAACTAACTCCGGACGGCACCTCCACTTGATTGTAGGAGAATATGACTGGCTTGGACGGATTGAATTGGACAGAACTTCCGCGTTACAATCGTAGAGAATCGTCGATTGGACAGAACTGGCCTTCTCCGTGGAGTATCGGTCTTCAGAATCGACCATACTCTTAAATCGACCACTTTCTTTCTCTCTCTCTCTAGCCACGTTTTTGAAGTGGCTTTGGTGTGTTATGGATGTTTGAAAAAGAAGGGGGGTGGCTGGGTATTTATAGAAAACACAAGCCAGTCAGATTCAGGTTGGTGGCCTCCCATGTGTCTCCCCGCATAGCTCCGGATGCATGCGCGGCGGCACCTCGTGCTCCACATGTCTTTCAGCATGGCCAGGGCTCATGCAAAGTGACACCTCTTATCCTGCCTGGAGGACAAGATGTCCATCATCATTACAGAAAAACCGAAATTAGGGCTAGTCCAATTTCAGGTTTTCCTGTCGTGCTTCGATCCCGTCGTGCTTGATTCCCGTCCTACTTAATTTCCGTCATGCTTCCAACGTATTATGTTTCCAACATAATATATATTACCGATACGAAGTTTTGAGGATTACTTCGTGGTTAAGAAATGTCATGCTTCTAAACCGTCGAGCTTCTAAAACGTCGTGCTTCCAAAAATGTGATGCTTCCAAAACGTCTGTCTGATCAATCTAAGACATCTACTAACTATGGTCGAGCAGCTTATTCGACTCATAGTTCACTCACGATCAATTCTTCGACCACCTCGTTCTTCGAAATTTGCCGATCAATCTTTTCCGCCCGCGATTCGACCACCAAGTTGATGTTCGGCCAATCCTCTGTCTCGACCATTCTGTGGGTTATCACAACCCCGGTCTCACATTCTCCGGAATCTCATCATCCTCGGGGAGTTCGATTTCTACGGCGTAGCTGACTCCCCAGAGCTCGTAAATGGCGTCGATATTTTTCCCATTAAGAATTGTCTTGTGATGCGGACCAAATTTTTCGGCAACCATTGTTTCGAATTAAGAAGAAGTGTCGCGAAAGAGAGAGAAAACACCAGGAGGAAGATGGCGAAAATGGAAGAAGGATCGAAGTGACGAAGAAGACGATCTGCTCAGTAAAATATATACAATAAAAAAATGGGTCCTCGAGAACGCTAGGAACTAACCGGCCACGAACTTTCGATCTCGACCATACGATCCTAAAATGGCCGACAAGTCAAATCAAGACGACGCGCGTGGCACCCCATTCCCCGAGAATCGCGATACCGCAAAGTAACGGTAGTTTCTCGCCTTTTCAGTTTTCCAATAAACCAAAAAGGCTGGGGGAAAAATGTTGGACCCAATTTTGATCAATACCACAATGGGCCGCGACCAAAGGCATGGGCCTTAAAGGGCCGGAGCCCGTAGCAATAATACGAACTCGAGAAGGAGTCGCCGAGGTCGCGGCGATCGTGTAACAAGAAGCTGAGATCGCAGAGCTACCACAGAGATCTCAAAGTCGACTTACTATAAAGGAAGAGGGGTGGAAACAGAGGAGGACACGTTGAAAACCCTAGAGAGAGCTACACACGCACATCGATCTTGTTGTCTTCCCACTTTTAGATTCTTTCTTTACCGATCTCGTTTGTATCACTCGATCTAGTTCAATTCATTGTATTCGATCTTATTCATCAATAAAGTCCATTTTCACCTACTGGAAACTATTTAACACCGTTGTGTTCTAAAGATATCGTTGCCTACATCATTTGTCTTCCCTAGATCAAATCCTGATCACTATCAAATACTTAGTGTAGATTTTAGGTTCTAAACCATGTTTTTGGAATCTCGCCGAAATAAAACACATGTCCGGTTGTGCTTTTGCATCGTCTGGATCTACGTTATGACTACTGTAACCCACTAGTCTTAACAAACTCGTGTCTGATAGTTGGAATATAAGCCCATAAGCGGTGGTGCCTTGTAGGTATCTTAAACATTGCTTCATTGCTGCTCCATGAGAATTTTGAGGTTACTTCATATATCAATTCCACACACCTACAGAGTAGGAAAAATCCAGACTTATATGAACCAAGTAACGAAGACAACCGACGTTCCTCATGTACCTTGTAGCATCAATCTCTTTTCACTTACAGCTTTTGATAGTTTGATACCATAATCCATTGGCGTATGAGCTAGGTTACAATCTTTCATCCTGACTTCTTTTAAGATCTTCAAGGCGTAATTCCTTTGCTTCAACGTTATTCCTCCTTGAAGTTGAATAAATTATGTTCCAAAATAGTAAGTTAATCTTCCAAGATCACTTATCTCGAACTTTGATGCCATCTCTTCCTTGAATCCATCGATGAGTTTTGAAAGGTGTATCGATCGATATTATCATAGAACATCGATTGACACTTTCTCATGATTAACAAACGGAAGTTGAAATCTGAGATCTAGACAGTAGATAATCTAAACAAACGGAAGTTGATAGATTAAAACTTAAGTTTGAGTTCAAGAAAAATTAACATTTATAAACTCCTATTAATTCATAAAAGGCATACTTGTCATACCTGAGAAATCACCTGAATCTAGCTATTCTTCTTTATTTGTTTAAAACCTAAA
Source organism: Brassica napus (assembly GCF_020379485.1). Lineage (NCBI taxonomy): Eukaryota > Viridiplantae > Streptophyta > Magnoliopsida > Brassicales > Brassicaceae > Brassica > Brassica napus. Next base: position 36,168,626 of record NC_063445.1, read on the forward strand.
ACCAATCATCTGAACAACTACCTTGTTCACCAAACCTTAGATTCATTTACTGCTTTAATCATAACCGTCTAGCATTACTTCGAAAACTACAAATCTATTGTGTAATCCTAGTGTCTCTCTAGATTTGATCCCCAAGTACTACAACTGAACCCTTATTTGAGAGAGTAAAAAACGACTGTTGGGGTCAAAAACGGTCACGACGGAATTAACGTTTGAATGTCGTCTAAAAATCAGCATGAAAGTTTTTACGAAAAGTATTCTTCGTAAAGATTACTTTTACGAAAAGTCTTGCGGTGAAATATTGCATTAATGTTGGTTCATTCATCAAAACAAAAGAACACGTTCATGAAACGTTGGAAAAAGATGCAAACAAGGTCGCCACGTAACAACCGACCTGCGAACAAGGCGGTCGCTACGTAGCGACCAATCCACAACGAGTCGGTCGCTATGTAGCGACCGATCCGCAACGAGTCGGTCGCTACGTAGCGACCGATCCGCAACGAGTGGGTTGCTACGTAGCGACCGATCCGCAACGAGTCGGTCGCTACGTAGCGACCGATCCGCAACGAGTTGGTCGCTACGTAGCAACCGACCAAGCCTCTCGGTTGGTCGCTACGTAGCGACCGACCCGCAACGAGTCGGTCGCTACGTAGCAACCGATCCGCAACGAGTCGGCGCTACGTAGCGACCGACCATGTTGGGGTCGAAAACGGTTACGACAAAATTAATGTCCAAATCTCCGTAAAAATCAGCGTGAACATTATTTACGAAAGTTTTTCTTCGTACAAAGAATCTTCACAAAGAGCCTTGCGGAAAATCTTGGTCTTATCTCAATCGAACCGCTAAATATCGATTGTCCAGAGGAAACGGACACGTATCCACATCGGCCACGGACGAGCTCAAGTACGGCCATCGGACCACGCACAAGCCAAGCTCGGTCGCTACGTAGCGACCGGGCACGCACACGGCTCGGTCGTTACGTAGCGTCCGAGCTCAAGCCAAGCTCGGTCGCTACATAGCGAGCGAGCACGCACACGGATCGGTCGCTACGTAGCGACTGAGCTCAAGCCAAGGTCGGTCGCTACGTAGCGACCGAACTTTCCCAAAACATCGATACAACATGAATCCATGCATTCTCATCTACTCTTTAATGCTATCTCCCGTAGACCATGGCTAAACCATTCTTTGTTTCTCATCAGTCGAAGTCATCAGTCAGACTTTATGATAAAAACCGTGGGAAGTTTGTTTTTATCAAAGAAACCGTGATAAACGTTTCAAGTCAAAGACGGCCCAAAGAGACCTAAAACGCAACTCGAAGCCCAGTTACGATTTATTAACCGAAAACCCATAAGCCTTATGATGGTTTATGCTTGGTTCGTAAGGCAAGATAAATGTCAAGTTTCCGCGGCTAAATGTGAAGTTTCTGCGGATAAATGTGAAGTTTCCGAAGATAATCACGAAGATCCGGAAAATTGGAATATCTCCATTTTTGAGCTATGACGGCTTAAGGGCAGAAGGGGAAATGCGCAAACCGACCCAGGAGCAAGTATATAAGGAGTCTTATGTGAGAGGCAAAGCAGGATTCGAGACAGAGCAAACTTTGCACTTAGAGCATTTAGGCAACTTTCCGTTTTTGTTTTTTCGAGCTGTGACTCAACTAGGTTTTGCTGTCTTAGGTTGTTGGAACTAGGAATCTCGCCGACATCTCTCATAGCCGAGGCTTCTACCTTGTTGTAACGCTCATACGCGAATTCGAAATAAAACACCTTTTGCTCTTTTTTACGATTTCTTATTTCTTTTCGTCTTTACTTTCGTGTTCTGATTGCTTGGCGTGTGGTTTAGCAGATATCCGGGACCTCTGGGAAATTAGGATTTTCTTAACTTTCCTAATTTAAACGGAAATCGACAGTGCGAATTTCGGTTCCCACAGTTTGGCGCTAGAAGGAGGGGGGGGGGGTACGGATTAATCTAACTCATAGCTGGAAAACGCTTGATCAAAACAATGTCTGGAAATACGAAAGACAAAATCGCAGTTCGCAACAACGCTGGTACGAAAACTCCAGCCGCCACTGCGCCTATGGCCAACGCTTACGCAAACGCCACAATTCTTGAGAAAATCGAAAACCTACCCGCGACTTTTCGCCACAGGAAGTGCAACGAAACGAGCTCGCAATTTCTCTGTTTAACCATAAAGGGAAACAATAAATTTTATCAAAACCCGTAAGTTTGGCTCATTACCGAACTAAAAAAGTCTCAACGTGTGAGGTTTTTACCAAAACACGTTTTCGGAAAAGTAAAACTTCCTCTCCCCAAAACCGCAGAAAGGCCCTAGGTTAATCGCGGAAAAAAGAAGCACAGGAAATCGGGTACATAACTATTGTACTTCTTTCGAATATCTTTCGGAAAAACCCTATATTAATCGTAGAAAAAGGAAGCGCAACAAATCGGGTATGAAACCCCCACGGCTGTATTTCTTCCAAATAACTTTCAGGAAAACGAAGTTAATTTCTATAGAATCACTCGAAACCTAAAACGGCTGACGAAGACTAAATAAAGCAAAACGGGAGATCATATCCCCACCGCTAAAACGATTTCTGAAGCCTAAGGTTTCGTAAGAATTCAAGTATCACTTCCGTAGTAAAAAATTCCGCGAGTTGTCGATGTTTGTCACCTAAATCTTACTTTGGAAAAAACTACTCGAAACTTCCACGGATCAATCCCACGGATATGAGAAAAACTTCTGATTAAGTTTGGTTGCAATAATTAAACTCGTCACGGCTCTCGTACAACCAAAACTTGAAAATTTCTTTACGGAACAAATCTCGTAAAATTATGCTCAACAACATCTTGCGAAATAACCTTTAGAAAAATTAAGCTCGACAACATTTTAGGAAACAACTTTTGTAAAATTAAAATCGATAACATTTTGCAGAATAAACTTTCGTAAAATTAAACTCAATATTATTTTTCAAAAAAACTTTCGTAAACTAAAGTTGGCAACATTTGACAACCTTCGAAAATCTAACAACAATCATAGAAAAATAATCTCGGATAAGGAAAGAGATGGAGCGAAATCCGAGAATCAAAATTCGCCCATCCGCCTCTCTCAACGGGCTCACCGACCTTCCTCTTGCGCCACGATCTGTCGCCAAAATCTCATCACCTGGCACGTCTTCCTGATCATCCTTGGCATCTCTTGATCGTCTCTGGCTATTCCTAAACGCTAAAAAGTTTTCGACGAGATGCTCATTCATTTTCGTAAATCCAATGATACTAAGATTGAAACATGGATCACGAAAACCACAAATATTGGCAGCAGCCTAAACACGGCCAGGAAAGCAAAGAACTCCAGGAAGAATCGATATTCTTGCTATTCGAAATGGGCAGACAGACACGAAAGGAGTAAGGGCAAATGAGCAAGCAAAACGGAGAAGAGGCTAACCCGAATCTTCGAGAGAACTAAGGTATTTCTCACTCGAAATCAGGTTTGGAATTTTCGTAGGAAATTATTAAGAAATAGACACGCCTTTGAGACTGCCGTAGAACTTTAGGGAACTTAAAACCTAGGTGGATAGTCTAGCGAACTAAGTCTTAGGCGATTTTTCCTGTCTTGGTATATTGTTCCATGACTGTTCAGGAAAATCTTGCAAACCGATCTAAACTCTCTGAAAATTGAGAAACGATCGCCACGCATATTCAGATCACTTTCTAAATAAAGAAAGAACTAGAGACACGAACGTCGTCTTAAAACCGATTTGTTTCTAGTGATTTTCTTAAAGCCGACATATCCCCAATCGTCAACCTGGAAACAACCAAATCGCAGTCCCAACGTCGTCTTTAAATCGACCCGGATTGTCGATCATTCCAAACCTCGGAAGAAGAAACGTACACAACCCTTCAAAGTATCGGTTCAACCTTTTTCTTTCGTAAAAAAAGGGGGAGTAGATATGTATACTATACTTGTATACTCCCAAACTTCAAAAACTTTTGCAAATCGTCAAGAAAACGCTTTCGTCAAAGCAAATCGTCCTAAATAGGCAAACGACAATCTAAAATTTGTCTAAATGCCAGCAACACATCCAGACGATCATGAACATAATCTCAAAGACTACACATCATTTCTTGTCGCAATCATGCGTATAGAAAACATGTACCAATATGAAACTGAAACTAGACGATTAGCCAAAGTCTTGAAGAAAACGCCAGTTTCGTATAAAATTTTCTACGAGAAATCTTCAAGCATCAAAGCATTTCTTTCAGTTTCCGTTGAACCAAGTGAGTCACGGAAAAGCATCGAAAACATTCGTGACGAAGAAAACTCGAGAATAAATGTAGCATCGAGCACATTAAAAGGAACACTTTCTTCCCGATTGAAGGCTAGCTCTACCTCTGGTTGACCAATTCGTTCCAGAAACGAATGTGTCATGATAATCCTCTAAAAAAAAAAAAAAACCGACGAAAAACGTTCTGCGACTAGATTGTAGTGAAATAAACTTCGGTAACACTCCATGAGTAAATCCAAGCTACTTTCACATAATATTGAAATCACAGCAGAAACGTTTCTCGTAAAACCCGCAGAAACAACGCTATTTTGACATGTTGATACCACTCAAATTACCCTAAAGAGTGAATTACTCTCTCAAATAAGAGGTTTAGTTGCAGTACTTAGGGATCGAATCCACAAGGAGCTGGAGAACCTATTAAATCTTGTCAGGTTATTAATTCTAGGTGTTTGTTGTTTTATTGTTTAAAAGAAAATAGCAATCCTAATTGAGCAAGTCTTTTGATCACAAGAAAGTGTCGATCAATGATCCTATATGGATATCGATCGATACACCCTTCGCAATATCGATCGATTATCCGAAGACAATATCGATCGATAACTTCTAGCTAAGCCCTAGGAGCGGGTTGATAATGCTCACTAGTCTCCTAGATCAACGGTTAGCTCTCTCTAGCAGTCCTAGCATGACAGATTAGATTCAGGACAGGATGATCAAGGATGCTTGACACATGCAAATTCCTAGGTTCATGTTCTTGTTAGCAAGGCTAAAACAAGCAATAAGAACAATCAATCAATGAATATCACAACTCAGCAAATCTATAGTTGAGGCTAATTCCTCTAACCTATTTGAACCCTGAATCTAACAAGTAAACTACTCAGACATACCTAAGCAATTCATGACACAAATATAGATAAAAACTGCATAGAATAGAATAGATGAATCAATGGAGTTCCAATCACAAATCTCTCTATGATTTTCTCTCCTAAAACTCTCTCTCTCTCTCGCTGAAAGTAAGAATACAATGGTGGCTAAAAGCTCTCTGCCTCCTAACACTTAGGCAAGTATATAACTATTAGGTTAAAAACTCGTCAGGGGTAATCTTGTAATTTGGTAAAGCCTTGGGTTTAAAGTCAGCTGGAACCAAGTCACGCATCTAGCGTCTCGACATCGATCGATGGTACAGGATGTACATCGATCGATCATAATTTTCAATCGTCGAGGCTTGTCTTCTGTACCGATCGACGGCACTGGATCTGCATCGAACGATTGCTTCTTCTTCGTGTAGACCTCTAATGGTCAGCTCGGATGAAATCTCTTTTAAGCTCCTAAATTCTCCATAATCATCACTTTACTCCAAGATACTGCTGAACCTGAAAACATACCTAATAGGATAGAATATATAATATATAGATAGTAAAACACTTATATACCATGGATGAAAATGAGTCAAATCCATGGTATATCAACTCCCCCAGACTTACCTTTTTGCTTGTCCTCAAGCAAAACAAACATGCAGTCTCTCTGAAAGAGGTTTGAAAATAGCAGGAACTCACAAACCACATCTAAAAAAGTCCTAATAACAAAAGCACATTATGCAATATCATAGCTTAGAAACCAAATTCAACTAGTCTACAACTCAGCAAATTCTGTCTGACATTCCCCTCTACTAACCTCATTTCTTAACATAAATATAAAAGTGCATGCTTTACCTTGGGAGTGTCGATCACAGGATGCAAGGATTTTCAGACAAGTATCTGGAACTGCAGGTAAAAGTTAGTTCTTAATTTCTCTCTCTAATTTCTCTCTTGAGTCAAAGTCTGCTTCCATTACAGGATCAGTGACCAAGATTGGACAGACTTCCATGAATCAAGACTTAATGGTGGTTGCCACCAAGCCATGTTCACTTCTGTTTGACTTATATCCAAGAATTCTTTGTGAATTGAGCCTTGAAGATTGCCGCCTCCAAGTCCCTTTCGAATTCCTTTATTGGAATCTTTATGAATCAAGCCTTAATGGTTTTAGCCACCAATTCCTGTTAAGACTCCCCCTAACTAGATCCTAAGTCCTAATTAAGTAATAAATTTCAGATTTTTTTTATTTTTATTTTTATTTTTATTTTTATTTTTTTAGATAATATCACTAACTACTCTAGGGTCGAAAATAGAGAGAGGAAATGTGATAAATGAATCTACCCAAGACGTTACCTTCTAGACTTGTCTGAAGAATTCGATCTCATGTATACGAACCCCCAAGACAAGCGATTATGTCAGGTTTAGTGTTGGAGGTCAGCTTTGGTTCCTTCAAACAATCAAGGCAAATGTGTATAGTTGACAGGTTGATCCACTTTAGCATCTTTAGTACTATCTGCAATCAGTAAATCTAGAATGGTGCTAAAGAGTGGTTAGACATTCAAGTATAAATCAATAATAAGATCATAGTCCCTTTCACATAGCTAAGCATAACTTTATTAAAATCTTTTTATAAGAATCAGAATAAATAATATCAGTAAACCTCCCCCCAGACTTAAATTACACTGTCCTAGTGTAACACAGTCGGAGTTATGGTGGAAATAAATCATAAGTACTCAATGTAACAAGTTAGGAAGATAAACCTGACCGGAGTGGGAATCGATCGATGTGCATCGGTATGCATCGATCGTCGTATGTGATTGTAAGTCGATCGATGTCGACGTCTCGTCCACGGTCGATATGTTGGTAATTATCCTACTTGGGTCTTGCAATAAATCTGAAAGAATGAAAACGAAAGTAAATACTAGTAACTAAGAAAACCAACTAAAATTACCTAATAGTGGGTTACCTCTCCCACTCAGCGCTTTGTTATAGTCATTTAGCTTGACTGTGGAGGTATGTGGCTAATTGGTGGAAAGACAGCTACTTGTTGGGAAACAAGCATCCACCTCATCTCTGCACATTCTGGACCAAGCTGCAATGAAACTTCTTGTGGCCTCATCATTTCTGGTCCATCTCTCATCCATCTTCTGTATTGCATTTGAGATGTTCTGAAGCCTCTCTAGGATGTTTTCAATGCTGAACTGATGCCATCCTATCTTGTCGTAGGCGTATGCTGATAGCTCGTTCAGTTCCTCATGCATTGACTCCATTTTGTTTTGTATCAGCTGCTCGTCGTCTGGTGTAGACGTGGTATCGATCGATACGACCAAGTGTTTATCGGTCGATGCTGGTGCCTTACTGTCGATCAATTTGAAGCATTTTCTGGTGATCGATGCTGATATCTGGTGTTGAGATGCGAGTTGCCTCTGAATGGCTTTGACTTCCTTCTGTAACCACTCTGCTTGGCTATCCAGTCCACCGAGTGTGACGTCGAATGGAAAGTAGATGTCATCACACCGCTTCTCAAGTCATTCCTCCATTGTGTCTAGAGCTGTGTAAAGCTTTGATGTGATCTGATCAACTTCTGCTGTTCTGTAGGGAAGATGTTCTGTAGGTTTCTGGCCGTCGAGCGATGCCCCACGGAACTCATCATCTGTGTAGACAAGGAGTCCAAGTATCACATGATAGGTGAGGTGAAACAATCGTGCATATCCTCGTAGGTTTGTAACCTATCTTCCACGGCTGCGAACTTGCTATCGATCGATGTGATGGTGCAGATATCGATCAATGTGGCTGGTTGTGGATCCTTCTTGCGAATGGTGTCCAAATCTTGCTGTATCAGATCAATTCTCGTGCTTAACCAGTCCACGTTGTTTTTGGGAGGGTTGTATATGTCGTTAATCCCCGTGTTGATGTATGCGATCTCCCATTCATCCCTCTTCTCTGCCAAACTTTCCGGTTCTGTAGGAATCTGGGATGTCTGTGGCTTGAAGTCGATCGATGTTGCTTTGTTGGCGTCGATCGATGGTGATGTCGTAGCTTCTTTCTCAAGGTTGTGCTGCATACTCTCAATCTCTGTCCTCATCTCTGCCATATTTCTAAAAAGCTCATTGTAACCTCTGTCCAAAGGCTGATAAGTGTCATCTACCAATGTCTTGAGTTCATCTCCTAGCTTTTCCTGAGCTCCACAAATACCAGTCACCATCTCATTAATCTCATCCTTGGTGTAGATCTCTGGTGGTAGTTTTGTAGGTGTGAAAAAAGTGGCATGTTCTGGAAGACATAAGTGACTCTCTTCAAATAGGGATGCTCTCTCCAGAATTTTTCTGATGTTGTCCTTGGTAACAAGGATCATCTCACCAGCTACGCTCCTTGCATATCCAGACTCATCACTGTAGACACCATATTCGTCATTCTGTTCCCATCTGAACTTTCTGGCTCCATAGATGTCATAAGCGCGATGTCCAAATTCGTAACGTCTATCGATCGATGGTGAAGGTGCCTTGTCGAGCGACATTGGTGTTACCCTGTCGAACGATGTAGGAGCAACCTTGTCGATCGATGCTTGGCCAACTGGTCGGCACGATTGGTGTGAACCAATTTCTGTTGTGTCGGCCCTTGGATATTCGTCTGGAACAGCTGAAATGTTGTCTGGAATGCTGCCTTGCTGCATAAAAAAGTTGTCTGGTCCATTGGCCTCCTGAAGAATGTCTGATATGTCCTCTCTGGATACTTGTAGAATCCTTCCATCCAGAGATCTTGCATGGGCATCTGGGTCCCTGAAAATACCAAATTCATCAGGAGTTAGAAAACCGTAATCAATACTCATATTCTTCTTTGTAAATAAAGAAAGTTTAGGTTTAGAATGAGAATCAATCGATGTTGATATTGGAGTATCGATCGATGGTAGACGTTTGTTTGCTAAATTAGAGTTTTTGGATCGAATGCTCTTACTTGATGTTCCTTCTGATTGGTTAGTGAGAGCATTCATCTTTTCTGCTTCGGTGTCGTGATAAGTTATCTGGGGTGCAAAACTCCTGATATAGGTGTTGGTAAACTTACTTGAGATTGGAATATTCCCTTTCTCCTTTTTTAAGGCGGCGGCTTTAATATCGATCGATGTACCAGGTGTTGTATCGATCGATGCATAAGATCGTTTTGCTGGATGAGGGTTGGTGGATTTAATATCGATCGATGTTCTAGAACTCTGTCAAGCATCGCTTCAATCTTGCTTTCCTAAGTCTGTGGTGGTGGATTCTGGTAGAATGAGTTTCCATAGCCTCTGCTGTTGTTGCTGAAAGGTTTCTGGAACTGTAAACTCTAGTTACTCCTCTGACCATTGCCAAAAAAGTTTATGTTTCCACCTTGGTTTCCAGACCTCTGGAATCTAGTACCTCCAATGTAGTTCACATCTTCTTCTCCTTCCATGTCTACAGCTTCTTCTCCTTCAGCTGAGCAGACCTGCTTCCTAAGAAGCTCATGAACCACATCTAACTTTGCTCTATCTTCGTCCATCTGCTCCTTCCCTAGGGATGCAACAAACTTCTTCCTCTCAAAGTCAGTGTTCTTGGTGCTGCTGCTGTATACTAGATTTTCTATCAGTCTCACAGCATCCACCGGATTCCTGGTGTTGAAGTTTCCCTCGCTAGCTGTATCAAGAGCCATCTGATACCTCAAGGCAATACCTCTGAAGAAAGTGCTCAGCAGTTGCACTTCGTTGAATCCGTGGTGTAGACAGTCTCGCTGGAAGAACTTGAATCTGATCCACGCATCTTTGAAAGACCCTCCAGTCTCCTGCGCGAATGTAGCGATTTTGCTCCTCAAGTCTTCAGCGCGTGCCTCATTGAAGAAGTTTGGCAAGAAAGCATTCTTGATGTCGGCCCAGGATGTTAAAGATCCTGTGGGTAGCTGCTTAAGCTAGTGCATCGCTTCTCCAGTCAGAGAATACTTGAAGAGCTTGCACAATAGGTAGTCCTCGGGGACTTCATCCATACGAATAGCAGCAATAAGATCCTCGAACCTCTCCAGATGGTCCATAAGATGCTCGTGCGGTAACCCAAAGTAGGGTATCTGCGACACGAGGGTGTAGTACTGAGGCTTCAGCTCGAAATTCTGCTTCTGCATCTCTGGAAGTCAAATTGCTGATCTGTTGGCGTAGTACTCATCTGGACGATTGTAGTCAGCCAGTGCCCTTGGTCGAGCAGCCTCTTCTACAGGTTGAGCAGCTCCTGTAGCATCAGTATCAGGGATTACATTCCCCTGAGCGTCTAGTTTCTGACCTGTTGCATTACGCAGATGACCATCCTGGTCATACAGGTTTCCATTCTCGTCCTGTCTGAGAATAACAATCGCAACCATGTTTCGCGACTGATGATGGATCGATGTACGCGGTGTAGTATCGATCGATGTCGAACGATGTAGATCGGTCGATGATGAAGGTTGGATGTCGGTCGACGGTTGGGTGCGAGAATCAGTCGATGTGAAAGCTGCTGCGTCGAGCGATGTGGAACGTTGGTCTTTGCAGATCGTGCGTTCCAAGTGAGCAGGATCTTCTGAGAATAGTAGGTGTTTGTCCTTGTTGCTTCTGGTACTGCTGGGCATGCACCTGAAAAGACAAGAAATTTTTTTTGTGTCAGAATGGGGGTACAGAAAAGAATAAGAATCAATAACACTAAATCTAATGGCGATCAAAGCTCCCCGGCAACAGCGCCAAATTTGATACCACTCAAATTACCCTAAGGAGTGAATTACTCTCTCAAATAAGAGGTTCAGTTGCAGTACTTAGGGAATGAATCCACAAGGAGCTAGGTAACCTATTAAATCTAGTCAGGTTATTAATTCTAGGTGTTTATTGTTTTATGGTTATAAAAGTAAATAGCAATCCTAATTGAGCAAGTCTATTGCTCGACTAACAAGATGATTGGGGGTGTAACTTTATTGGAAGATATTAAATGCAGGGTTTCTATTCAGGTGTTAGAGATTATAATCCTATAGATGCCTATCAGTTGCATGCATGATATATTAGAGCTCAACTCCTTAATCACAGTGATCAGCGATGGCAATGTTTCATTGGTTAACTAACTAGATCTTGGATCTCAACTGTCGTCTTTTGATCACAAGAAAGTGTCGATCGATGATCCTATATGGATATCGATCGATACATCATTCGCAATATCGATCGATTGTCCGAAGACAATATCGATCGATAGCTTCTAGCTAAGCCCTAGGCGCGGGTTAATAATGCTCACTAGTCTCCTAGATCAGCGGTTAGCTCTTTCTAGCAGTCCTAGCATGACATATTAGATTCAGGACAGGATGATCAAGGATGCTTGACACATGCAAATTCCTAGGTTCATGTTCTAGTTAGCAAGGCTAAAACAAGCATTAAGAACAATCAATCAATGAATATCACAACTCAGCAAATCTATAGTTTGGGCTAATCCCTCTAACCTATTTGAACCCGGAGTCTAACAAGTAAACTACTCAGACATACCTAAGCAATTCATGACATAAAATATAGATAAAAACTGCATAGAATAGAATAGATGAATCAATGGGGTTCCAATCACAAATCTCTCTATGATTTTCTCTCCTAAAACTCTCTCTCTCTCTCTCGCTGAAAGTAAGAATACAATGGTGGCTAAAAGCTCTCTGCCTCCTAACACTTAGGCAAGTATATAACTATTAGGTTAAAAACTCATCAGGGGTAATCTTGTAATTTGGTTTAGCCTTGGGTTTAAAGTCTGCTGGAACCAAGTTGCGCATCTCGCGTCTCGACATCGATCGATGGTACAGGATGTACATCGATCGATCATAATTTTCAATCGTCGAGGCTTCTCTTCTGTATCAATCGACGTCACTAGATGTGCATCGAACGATTGCTTCTTCTTCGTTTCGACCTCTAATGGTTAGCTCGGATGAAATCTCTAGCTCCTAAATGCATCATAATCATCACTTTACTCCAAGATACTGCTGAACCTGAAAACATATCTAATAGGATAGAATATATAATATATAGAAAGTAAAACACTTATATACCATGGATGAAAATGGGTCAAATCCATGGTATATCACATGTGTATACATATCACCGATTTACAATCTTCGTAAAACCGGTCCCCATTACATACCCGGAAAGTTCTTCGTACAATCAGATCAAGTCTTACGAAGAAACTTTCGAAAGTAAACATAACTGGTTTTACGAAGAAGTATATTTTCTTTTGCAAACACAAAGCTGTAAGATCTGACTTTGGATGATCAATCTAAACTTTATCTCTTCGCATTACGATGTAATAGATCTCATTTTTTAGCCCTGCGGCTAGCTGACTTTTGCCTTTCTTTTCCCTTGGCCACATCCGAGAAGGCAATCCCACAGCTGACTTTGCACTGGTTCTGTATTAAACCTCTTAGGCTTTGTCTTCCTCAGACAAAAACGAATCAATTTTCGTAAGACTATAGGTAACATTATACGAAACATTTGTCGTCTAACTGAAACCTAGAGAGGAAAAGCGTTTTCTACGACTATCGGCCATCTTAAGACGGATGAAACCAGGCAAGCTTGGCCTATCAATCTGGGCAAGCGCTATTTCGTCCTCGATCAATTACACCTTCCAGTAAAAGTCTGAACAAGAACTCGAAATCCCCTTTAAGTACAATCGTAAACTAACATGATCTTCATGTTAACACAAAAGTACCATGGTCTAATCCTTGACCTACAACGTCCTTGGCTATCTGAGTGAACACATCCTTCACGCCAAGCCTTTGAGCAACCACGGCTCCATCACTTAACGCATAAACGACAATCTGCGATTTGTCTAAAAATGTCATGTGACTATTAAGAGAACAATTATCGTATAACCCATAGTCGAAAATCATATGATAAAATTCTTCGTAATAAAACTCAGTCCTAACAACCAAACGGTTAACGGAAAATCTAAACTTGTCGACAATTGACCAAGTTCAATACGCTCCACCATTAACTTTAAATCCTGCTATGTTTTACCCATAATACACGGCATGTAAGGAAAAATTTGTAACAAAGCTCCTAGAGCTATACGAAACATCCTCAAAAATGCACGAAATAGATCTCGGAAGGCCAACACTTCACAAAGCACTATGAAGAAAAACGCTTCTTCTCATGGAAAAATTTACGCGACCCCTCGGTCCTAATTCCTCGATCGCAAATCAAACTACTTAACATCAAAAATGGAACAACAATTTTGGCTGCGAACATCCGCAGATAAACCAAGACGTTTCTCCAACGCAGGGTTAAGACTAAACCCTTGCAACACCGGAACACCTTCAAGCCCGCAAACATTTCAAGCACGAAACGCGGCATACGAAAGAATAACAAATCTCCAGCATCGCGAGACGTCGCAGACGCCCGAAGATTCGTTCTTCGACAAAATTTTCTTCCTCGATAAAAACACCTTCTTGGAAGACCAGACAGTCATACGCACTAACATCTTCTCAAAACATATCATTCGCGAAGACTCAAAACGGTAATTTTTACCATTAAGTTTGTTGCTGATCACAACAAACTCTTAACGTCCTAAACAGACTTAGCCATCTCGTGGAGATAACTCTCGTACATCCGACACAGGGATAATAGCGTTATAAAAGAAACCAAAAATTTTTGGTCAGCACTTCCAAGAGGCTTAAAAATTATCCTTGGAGAGATGCTTGGTTCCAACCATGAAAACCATGTTGATCATTAAGCTTGCCAATGTCCCTCTGGACATTCATCATCTGTGTTGAACCTATCGATCGATGTTGAACCTTCTTCCTGAAAATCATGTTGATCATTAAGCTTGCCAATGTCCCTCTGGACATTCATCATCTGTGTAGACAAGGAGTCCAAGTATCACATGATAGGTGAGGTGAAACAATCGTGCATATCCTCGTAGGTTTGTAACCTATCTTCCATGGCTGCGAACTTGCTATCGATCGATGTGATGGTGCAGATATCGATCAATGTGGCTGGTTGTGGATCCTTCTTGCGAATGGTGTCCAAATCTTGCTGTATCAGATCAATTCTCGTGCTTAACCAGTCCACGTTGTTTTTGGGAGGGTTGTATATGTCGTTAATCCCCGTGTTGATGTATGCGATCTCCCATTCATCCCTCTTCTCTGCCAAACTTTCCGGTTCTGTAGGAATCTGGGATGTCTGTGGCTTGAAGTCGATCGATGTTGCTTTGTTGGCGTCGATCGATGGTGATGTCGTAGCTTCTTTCTCAAGGTTGTGCTGCATACTCTCAATCTCTGTCCTCATCTCTGCCATATTTCTGAAAAGCTCATTGTAACCTCTGTCCAAAGGCTGATAAGTGTCATCTACCAATGTCTTGAGTTCATCTCCTAGCTTTTCCTGAGCTCCACAAATACCAGTCACCATCTCATTAATCTCATCCTTGGTGTAGATCTCTGGTGGTAGTTTTGTAGGTGTGAAAAAAGTGGCATGTTCTGGAAGACATAAGTGACTCTCTTCAAATAGGGATGCTCTCTCCAGAATTTTTCTGATGTTGTCCTTGGTAACAAGGATCATCTCACCAGCTACGCTCCTTGCATATCCAGACTCATCACTGTAGACACCATATTCGTCATTCTGTTCCCATCTGAACTTTCTGGCTCCATAGATGTCATAAGCGCGATGTCCAAATTCGTAACGTCTATCGATCGATGGTGAAGGTGCCTTGTCGAGCGACATTGGTGTTACCCTGTCGAACGATGTAGGAGCAACCTTGTCGATCGATGCTTGGCCAACTGGTCGGCACGATTGGTGTGAACCAATTTCTGTTGTGTCGGCCCTTGGATATTCGTCTGGAACAGCTGAAATGTTGTCTGGAATGCTGCGTTGCTGCATAAAAAAGTTGTCTGGTCCATTGGCCTCCTGAAGAATGTCTGATATGTCCTCTCTGGATACTTGTAGAATCCTTCCATCCATAGATCTTGCATGGGCATCTGGGTCCCTGAAAATACCAAATTCATCAGGAGTTAGAAAACCGTAATCAATACTCATATTCTTCTTTGTAAATAAAGAAAGTTTAGGTTTAGAATGAGAATCAATCGATGTTGATATTGGAGTATCGATCGATGGTAGACGTTTGTTTCCTAAATTAGGGTTTTTGGATCGAATGCTCTTACTTGATGTTCCTTCTGATTGGTTAGTGAGAGCATTCATCTTTTCTGCTTCGGTGTCGTGATAAGTTATCTGGGGTGCAAAACTCCTGATATAGGTGTTGGTAAACTTACTTGAGATTGGAATATTCCCTTTCTCCTTTTTTAAGGCGGCGGCTTTAATATCGATCGATGTACCAGGTGTTGTATCGATCGATGCATAAGATCGTTTTGCTGGATGAGGGTTGGTGGATTTAATATCGATCGATGTTCTAGAACTCTGTCAAGCATCGCTTCAATCTTGCTTTCCTAAGTCTGTGGTGGTGGATTCTGGTAGAATGAGTTTCCATAGCCTCTGCTGTTGTTGCTGAAAGGTTTCTGGAACTGTAAACTCTAGTTACTCCTCTGACCATTGCCAAAAAAGTTTATGTTTCCACCTTGGTTTCCAGACCTCTGGAATCTAGTACCTCCAATGTAGTTCACATCTTCTTCTCCTTCCATGTCTACAGCTTCTTCTCCTTCAGCTGAGCAGACCTGCTTCCTAAGAAGCTCATGAACCACATCTAACTTTGCTCTATCTTCGTCCATCTGCTCCTTCCCTAGGGATGCAACAAACTTCTTCCTCTCAAAGTCAGTGTTCTTGGTGCTGCTGCTGTATACTAGATTTTCTATCAGTCTCACAGCATCCACCGGATTCCTGGTGTTGAAGTTTCCCTCGCTAGCTGTATCAAGAGCCATCTGATACCTCAAGGCAATACCTCTGAAGAAAGTGCTCAGCAGTTGCACTTCGTTGAATCCGTGGTGTAGACAGTCTCGCTGGAAGAACTTGAATCTGATCCACGCATCTTTGAAAGACCCTCCAGTCTCCTGCGCGAATGTAGCGATTTTGCTCCTCAAGTCTTCAGCGCGTGCCTCATTGAAGAAGTTTGGCAAGAAAGCATTCTTGATGTCGGCCCAGGATGTTAAAGATCCTGTGGGTAGCTGCTTAAGCTAGTGCATCGCTTCTCCAGTCAGAGAATACTTGAAGAGCTTGCACAATAGGTAGTCCTCGGGGACTTCATCCATACGAATAGCAGCAATAAGATCCTCGAACCTCTCCAGATGGTCCATAGGATGCTCGTGCGGTAACCCAAAGTAGGGTATCTGCGACACGAGGGTGTAGTACTGAGGCTTCAGCTCGAAATTCTGCTTCTGCATCTCTGGAAGTCAAATTGCTGATCTGTTGGCGTAGTACTCATCTGGACGATTGTAGTCAGCCAGTGCCCTTGGTCGAGCAGCCTCTTCTACAGGTTGAGCAGCTCCTGTAGCATCAGTATCAGGGATTACATTCCCCTGAGCGTCTAGTTTCTGACCTGTTGCATTACGCAGATGACCATCCTGGTCATACAGGTTTCCATTCTCGTCCTGTCTGAGAATAACAATCGCAACCATGTTTCGCGACTGATGATGGATCGATGTACGCGGTGTAGTATCGATCGATGTCGAACGATGTAGATCGGTCGATGATGAAGGTTGGATGTCGGTCGACGGTTGGGTGCGAGAATCAGTCGATGTGAAAGCTGCTGCGTCGAGCGATGTGGAACGTTGGTCTTTGCAGATCGTGCGTTCCAAGTGAGCAGGATCTTCTGAGAATAGTAGGTGTTTGTCCTTGTTGCTTCTGGTACTGCTGGGCATGCACCTGAAAAGACAAGAAATTTTTTTTGTGTCAGAATGGGGGTACAGAAAAGAATAAGAATCAATAACACTAAATCTAATGGCGATCAAAGCTCCCCGGCAACAGCGCCAAATTTGATACCACTCAAATTACCCTAAGGAGTGAATTACTCTCTCAAATAAGAGGTTCAGTTGCAGTACTTAGGGAATGAATCCACAAGGAGCTAGGTAACCTATTAAATCTAGTCAGGTTATTAATTCTAGGTGTTTATTGTTTTATGGTTATAAAAGTAAATAGCAATCCTAATTGAGCAAGTCTATTGCTCGACTAACAAGATGATTGGGGGTGTAACTTTATTGGAAGATATTAAATGCAGGGTTTCTATTCAGGTGTTAGAGATTATAATCCTATAGATGCCTATCAGTTGCATGCATGATATATTAGAGCTCAACTCCTTAATCACAGTGATCAGCGATGGCAATGTTTCATTGGTTAACTAACTAGATCTTGGATCTCAACTGTCGTCTTTTGATCACAAGAAAGTGTCGATCGATGATCCTATATGGATATCGATCGATACATCATTCGCAATATCGATCGATTGTCCGAAGACAATATCGATCGATAGCTTCTAGCTAAGCCCTAGGCGCGGGTTAATAATGCTCACTAGTCTCCTAGATCAGCGGTTAGCTCTTTCTAGCAGTCCTAGCATGACATATTAGATTCAGGACAGGATGATCAAGGATGCTTGACACATGCAAATTCCTAGGTTCATGTTCTAGTTAGCAAGGCTAAAACAAGCATTAAGAACAATCAATCAATGAATATCACAACTCAGCAAATCTATAGTTTGGGCTAATCCCTCTAACCTATTTGAACCCGGAGTCTAACAAGTAAACTACTCAGACATACCTAAGCAATTCATGACATAAAATATAGATAAAAACTGCATAGAATAGAATAGATGAATCAATGGGGTTCCAATCACAAATCTCTCTATGATTTTCTCTCCTAAAACTCTCTCTCTCTCTCGCTGAAAGTAAGAATACAATGGTGGCTAAAAGCTCTCTGCCTCCTAACACTTAGGCAAGTATATAACTATTAGGTTAAAAACTCATCAGGGGTAATCTTGTAATTTGGTTTAGCCTTGGGTTTAAAGTCTGCTGGAACCAAGTTGCGCATCTCGCGTCTCGACATCGATCGATGGTACAGGATGTACATCGATCGATCATAATTTTCAATCGTCGAGGCTTCTCTTCTGTATCAATCGACGGCACTAGATGTGCATCGAACGATTGCTTCTTCTTCGTTTCGACCTCTAATGGTTAGCTCGGATGAAATCTCTAGCTCCTAAATGCATCATAATCATCACTTTACTCCAAGATACTGCTGAACCTGAAAACATATCTAATAGGATAGAATATATAATATATAGAAAGTAAAACACTTATATACCATGGATGAAAATGGGTCAAATCCATGGTATATCACATGTGTATACATATCACCGATTTACAATCTTCGTAAAACCGGTCCCCATTACTTACCCGGAAAGTTCTTCGTACAATCAGATCAAGTCTTACGAAGAAACTTTCGAAAGTAAACATAACTGGTTTTACGAAGAAGTATATTTTCTTTTGCAAACACAAAGCTGTAAGATCTGACTTTGGATGATCAATCTAAACTTTATCTCTTCGCATTACGATGTAATAGATCTCATTTTTTAGCCCTGCGGCTAGCTGACTTTTGCCTTTCTTTTCCCTTGGCCACATCCGAGAAGGCAATCCCACAGCTGACTTTGCACTGGTTCTGTATTAAACCTCTTAGGCTTTGTCTTCCTCAGACAAAAACGAATCAATTTTCGTAAGACTATAGGTAACATTATACGAAACATTTGTCGTCTAACTGAAACCTAGAGCGGAGAAGCGTTTTCTACGACTATCGGCCATCTTAAGACGGATGAAACCAGGCAAGCTTGGCCTATCAATCTGGGCAAGCGCTATTTCGTCCTCGATCAATTACACCTTCCAGTAAAAGTCTGAACAAGAACTCGAAATCCCCTTTAAGTACAATCGTAAACTAACATGATCTTCATGTTAACACAAAAGTACCATGGTCTAATCCTTGACCTACAACGTCCTTGGCTATCTGAGTGAACACATCCTTCACGCCAAGCCTTTGAGCAACCACGGCTCCATCACTTAACGCATAAACGACAATCTGCGATTTGTCTAAAAACGTCATGTGACTATTAAGAGAACAATTATCGTATAACCCATAGTCGAAAATCATATGATAAAATTCTTCGTAATAAAACTCAGTCCTAACAACCAAACGGTTAACGGAAAATCTAAACTTGTCGACAATTGACCAAGTTCAATACGCTCCACCATTAACTTTAAATCCTGCTATGTTTTACCCATAATACACGGCATGTAAGGAAAAATTTGTAACAAAGCTCCTAGAGCTATACGAAACATCCTCAAAAATGCACGAAATAGATCTCGGAAGACCAACACTTCACAAAGCACTATGAAGAAAAACGCTTCTTCTCATGGAAAAATTTACGCGACCCCTCGGTCCTAATTCCTCGATCGCAAATCAAACTACTTAACATCAAAAATGGAACAACAATTTTGGCTGCGAACATCCGCAGATAAACCAAGACGTTTCTCCAACGCAGGGTTAAGACTAAACCCTTGCAACACCGGAACACCTTCAAGCCCGCAAACATTTCAAGCACGAAACGCGGCATACGAAAGAATAACAAATCTCCAGCATCGCGAGACGTCGCAGACGCCCGAAGATTCGTTCTTCGACAAAATTTTCTTCCTCGATAAAAACACCTTCTTGGAAGACCAGACAGTCATACGCACTAACATCTTCTCAAAACATATCATTCGCGAAGACTCAAAACGGTAATTTTTACCATTAAGTTTGTTGCTGATCACAACAAACTCTTAACGTCCTAAACAGACTTAGCCATCTCGTGGAGATAACTCTCGTACATCCGACACAGGGATAATAGCGTTATAAAAGAAACCAAAAATTTTTGGTCAGCACTTCCAAGAGGCTTAAAAATTATCCTTGGAGAGATGCTTGGTTCCAACCATACAAGTCGTATAAGCCGAGAACCTATCGCAGACTTTAAATCGGTATGGAATCAGGATGAAACTGAAACGGGATACGTAAGTCGAATTAGTCATCGCACCCTCTAAAACCAGGAGTAAACCTAGGTCTTGCCCAAAACCCAGCACACTGGTCTCTAACATCTCAAGACATGATATCCAAAAGTGATAACGAGATCTTAAATCATGTCCCTTCGTCAATATTCTAACTCTCTCGATCGAATTTTTTTGAAAAATCAAATTCTTCGAACAATGCCATCTAGAACGAGCAGCGAATACGACGATCCAACAAATAAGTTAGATACGAGATGACAACTTGTATTCTTCCCTCTACATTCGCACGAATACAAACTTGCTTTTCGAAAAAAATAGTTTTCAATTCGAAGCCACATGGCTCAGTCTTGAAAACATAAATACGGCCACACTCGGCCAAAGCAAACAGCCTTCAAGGCTAAATCTCGTGGCCGACAAAGGTCCGCTACAAAATGTCGTCAACGGCAGCATAACCGGACCGTAAAAGGTCTCACTGGAAAACAGGTCATCAGAATCTTAACTCCAAGACGAACTACAAATGGCTTGATCCCCTTTGACAAGGGTACGTAGGCAGCTTTCATAGGGCGCAGCCCCAATCTTACCAAATTACACTCTTTTAGAGTGAACGTACAACTTTCAACTGACATTTTCAACCATTAATTTCGCCTAACTTGCCTAACTTGTCTTATCACTCGCTAGAACCTCACATTTACGATCCACAGTTCTAACGGGCTGGCGGGCTAACTGTTGGGGTCAAAAAGGTCTCGACGGAATTAACGTTTGAATGTCGTCAAAAAATCGGCATGAACGTTTTTACGAAAAGTATTCTTCGTAAAGATTACTTTTACGAAAAGTCTTGCGGTGAAATATTGCGTTAATCTTGGTTCATTCATCAAAACTAAAGAACACGTTCATGAAACGTCAGAAAAAGATGAAAAGAAGGTCGCCACATAATGACCGACCCGCGAACAAGCCGGTCGCTACGTAGCGACCGATCCGCAACGAGTCGGTCGCTACGTAGCGACCGACCAAGCCTCTCGGTCGGTCACTACGTAGCGACTGATCCGCAACGAGTCGGTCGCTACGTAGCGACCGACCAAGCCTCTCGATCGGTCACTACGTAGCGACCGATCCGCAACGAGTCGATCGCTATGTAGCGACCGACCAAGCCTCTCGGTCGGTCGCTACGTAGCGACCAAACCGCAACGAGTCGGTCGCTACGTAGCAACCGATCTGCAACGAGTCGGTCGCTACGTAGCGACCGACCATGTTGGGGTCGAAAACGGTAATGACGAAGTTAATGTCCAAATCTCCGTAAAAATCAGCGTGAACATTTTTTACGAAAGTTATTCTTCATAAAAAGAATCTTCACAAAGAGCCTTGCGGTAAAATCTTGTTCTAATCTCAATCGAACCGCTAAATACCGATTGTCCGGAGGCAACGGACACGTATCCAAATCAGCCACGGACGAGCTCAAGTATGGCCATCGGACCACGCACAAGCCAATCTCGGTCGCTAGCGACCGAGCTCCAGCCAAGCTCGGTCGCTACATAGTGACCGAGCACGTACACGGCTACGTGTCGGTTGCTACGTAGCGACCGAAAACTTTCCCAAAACGTCGATACGACATGAATCCATGCATTCTCGTCTACTCTTTAATGCTATCTCCCATAGGCCATGGCTAAACCATTCTTTGTTTCTCATCACTCGAAGTCATCAGTCAAACTTTATGATAAAAACTGCGGGAAGTTTGTTTTTATCGAAGAAACCGTAATAAACTTTTCGAGTCAAAGACGGCCCAAAGAGACCTAAAACGCAACTCGAAGCCCACTTTCGATTTCTTAACCAAAAAACCATAAGCCTTATGATGGTTTATGCTTGGTTCGTAAGGCAAGATAAATGTCAAGTTTCCGCGGATACATTTGAAGTTTCCGAAGATAATCACGAAGATCCGAAAAATTGGAATATCTCCATTTTTGAGCTATGACGGGTTAAGGGCAGAAGGGGAAAGGTGCAAACCAACCTAGGAACAAGTATATAAGGACTCCTAGGTGAGAGGTAAAGCAGGATTCTAGACAGAGCAAACTTAGCACTTAGAGCATTTAGGCAACTTTCCGTTTTTGTTATTTCGAGCTGCGACTCAACTAGGTTTTGCTATCTTAGGTTGTTAGAACTAGGAATCTCACCGACAGCTCTCATAGCCGAGGCTTCTTCTACCTTGTTGTAACGCTCATACGCGAATTCAGAATAAGACACCTTTTGCTCTTTTTTACGATTTTTTATTTCTTTTCGTCTTTACTTTCGTGTTCTGATTGTTTGGCGTGTGGTTTAGCAGATATCCGGGACCTCTGGGAAATTAGGGTTTTCCTAACTTTCCTAATTTAAACGGAAATCGACAGTGTGAATTTTGGTTCCCACAACGAAGACGAAAAAGAGGCCGGCTATTGCCGCTTCTTTGCCGAAAACCTCACCGGTGCCGCTCTCGAATGGTTCGCCGGCCTAGAAGAAAACTCAATCGACAACTTCACACAATTGGTGTCTACATTACTCAGGCAATACTCGGTTTTCATATAAACAAGGGTTACTGAGGCAAATCTCTGGAATCTCAGACAAGCACCCTTCAAACTGCTAAGAGCATACATAAATAAGTTCAGAGAGATCAAAGCCAAGATTCCGCATCCAAACGAAGTCGTGGCCCTAGCAGCACTAAAGAACGGCGTCTGGCTCTAATCCAAATTCAAGGAAGAAATGGCAGTGCGAGCACCTATCTCGTTGGACGTCGCCTTACATCGAGCCTCCTACTTCGCAACCCACGAGGAAGAGGTCGCAGCTTTAAAGGAACAGTACAGCGCAAACAAAAATAACGCCGCCAAAAATATTAATGCTCCCAAAGAACCAGCAACTAAAGGGCAACACTCGTATGCGATAAAAAATTCACCGCAAAACAAATTGTTGACGTACGATCTCAACAAATTATGTGCCTTCCATAACCGTAAAGGTCATTCAACCGAGGATTTTCGAGCAGCAATTTGCAATCAAAACAAAAATAAAGAAACCAGCGAAGATACTGGAGAAGAAGAGGAGGCACCGGCAACTCCAAAAGCCAATCGTAAAACTAAGGGCTCTTCGAACAAAAGAAGCAGATAAACCGAGCTAGAATCACCTTGCTCTCCACCCCCAACACCGAAGAAAATAGTCGACATGATTTCATGGGGACAAAAGAGCGATACCCCTAACAAAATCGAAGGACAGACCGAAGGAAAAATCTGCATCGATATTATAGTAGCAATCCACACACTAGAGAACCTCGACGAGGCTCCTCCTCTTCCTAGCGTTACTCAAGACAACCCAAATGCAAAGTCTCCCTTCAGGAGAATCCCCAATATCAAGTGAAAGCATAAGATGGCCAAAATCCGGGAACTACTAGAAAGACCGATTGCCCCACAAATTCGGAAAGAATACAGCACGCGAACTCTTAATCGCAACCAGTCTGGGGGGACAGAGACTCTACCAACCAGCACCCCCAAAAAATGGAATTTCCCGGGTCGCGGTAAAAATAAAAAAAGAATCGACTTTATTTACGGAGGCTCTAAGTTCTATAACTCAGTTAACTCGATCAAAGCATACCAACGAAGAGCCGAAAACAACGTCGGAATCAAGGAGCCCCTATCAGGTCCCGACCATGAAATAACCTTCGACGAAAATGAGACAGCAGATCTCGACAAGCTGCACGACGATGCTCTCGAAATACGACTCTACGTCGGCGGTTGCGAACTATCTCGGGTCATGATCGATACAGGAAGCTCAGCCGACGTCCTCTTCTATGACGCGTTCAAGAGAATGGGATTCACCAAGGCCCTCCTTAAACAAGAACGGACTCCGCTAATCGGATTTGCAGGAGAAACTACTTACTCCCTTGGGTCAATCGAACTCGCAGTAACCGCCGGAGAAGTCAGGAAAATCGTCGAATTCATCGTGATAGATCGTCCAGCCCCGTTCAACGCAATCCTCGGAAGACCCTGGCTGTATAGCCTGAAGGCAGTTTCCTCATCCTATCACCAATGCCAGAAGTTCCCAACTCCAAAAGGGATCAAAACTATTAGAGGAAGTCAAAAGAGCTCCAGAACATGCTACCTTGCAAGCTTCAAGGATATCGAGCAGCACGCCTAAAAACAAACATGCAAAGTCCCCGAACAGACGTACGCACGTACGCGACCCTACTCCTAGGGAAAACAATCGAACTACGTTATGACTTGATCCCTCGCCGAGGGTACGTAGGCAACTCATGACACGAGTTCAGTCACCCACCAACTGCAAAGCTCAAAAAGACGCACGAATGAAGCATGCTAGTACGACGACATCGACCTCGAATAGAAAGTCAAAACTACCATCTCTATCCCACATTTGTAATATAACGACATTTGACATTTTAATGAAATCTAGTTTTTTCTATGCTTCGCACTTCGAGCTCATTCGATATCTTATATCCATTCAACGCAATTCCTCGAATACTTATAATGGTTGGGTGCAGACCAAGACCTTGATCAAGTCTTCAGAAACAGCCAGCCCAGCCATCCAACGCGGCAAAAACTCGTAAACAAAATCTTTTGTTGCATCAGACACACGTCGATAAAAGTATCTACGACAAGTCGACCCGGCCCCAAAAGATTGGCTCACATAAGAATAAAAACAAAAACTCAAGAACTCACCGCCATCACATCGAGTTCGGACCCGAGCTCGAACTCCTTCGCTCGAAGACACAGCAACCCGTCCGAAGCCAACATGTTATTGTTCATGATCTCCTTCAGAAGATCTATAATAGCCATAACTTCCTTAAGACGAGCTTCACAATCAGCTGCAACCTTCTTCTTCTCCCACTTCTCCATCAGAGATATAAGCACATCCAAATAGCTGTCGGCTAAAGCTTTCTTAGCATCGTAAGTTCCGCAACAGAGATCATCGGCAAATTTATTAGCAGAAGACTCGATCTTCGCCTCCAAAAAAGAAACCTGCTCAAGGGTAGGCTTCCTCTCGTTACTCACAACTCGCAAACGAGCTTCGAGCGAAGCAGCCTGATTCTCTAGTTTTTCGGCAGCAACTAGCTGAGCAGCGTTAGCGCACTCTCAATCCTGGGCCATCTTCAAACCGAGCTTCAACTCGCGAACGACCTTCTTGATCTCGTAAAGCTCGTCAGAGCACGGGACATCCTGCAAACGCCTCTCTAGAGTCGCCGCAAACTCGTTGTTAGCCTCCATAGCCTTGAGCATCACAGGTCAGCGCAAATACAAACGAATTAAGGATTCGAAGATACGAATATTAAAAACCGACCTTAGCGTGCGCAACAGCCATCTTAATGTAGGCATCACGCTCTGTCATGTTTCGAAGAGAAGGGAACGGACACCCG
This sequence comes from Brassica napus, assembly GCF_020379485.1. Lineage (NCBI taxonomy): Eukaryota > Viridiplantae > Streptophyta > Magnoliopsida > Brassicales > Brassicaceae > Brassica > Brassica napus. Next base: position 36,194,092 of record NC_063445.1, read on the forward strand.
GCCGGCTTAAAATGCCTGACCAGATGAGCGACACTATCCGGATCTTCCATAATCGGGCAATCCTTGGAATGGGAGAATTGCCAATGAAACAGTTTCGCAACAGCACCATCACCCACTACAAGAAAACACATCGAATTCCGACGGAGGTTCCGACGGACACCAAGGTCGTCGGACATTTGTGACGGAATACTGACAAATTTCCGACCAAATCCAAAAAAAATAAGTCGTCGGAATGCCGTCGGCCATTTCCGACGGAATTCCGACGAAATATGGTCCGTCGGAATTTTCCGACGACTTTTCGACGACATTCCGATAAAAAATGTAACCGTTGTAGTCGTCGGAAGTTCGTCGGTATATTCCGACGAAATTCCGACGACATTCCGATTAACAGCAAAGTCGTCGGAATTCCATCGGTATTTTCCGATGGAATTCCGACGAACCATGTGACCGTTGCCGACAAATACATATGACCGTTGTGTAGCCGTTTGGGATTGGACAATTCCGACGGAATTCCGACGGACTTCTTTACATCCGTCGGAATGTCGTCGGAAAGTCGTCGGAGGTCCGTAAGCAATTTCCTATAAATACAACCCCTCCTCATTCAACTCATTCACACTTCATTCTCTCTTCATTCTCTTTAGTCATAACAATTCCGTGAAAATCATGTCTTCAGAAGTTTATTATCGTTCGTGGATGGATAAACCTCATTTGGATCCGAACACCAATTTGCTTACGGAAGAATACGTTCAAGGGATTGGAGAATTCATGAGGCTTGTTCAACAGCAACCGGATGCAAAAAGTGGTATGTTAAGATGTCCCTGCTCTTCTTGCAATAATAATAAGGTTATAAAAGAATTTGATGTTTGGACTCATTTGTATATGAAAGGGTTTTCACGTAATTATAAAGTTTGGTACCTTCATGGGGAAACTGGTTATGAATATGGTAGTACTAGCGAACCTCAGCCTGTTAGTGAACCTCAGCCTGATATTAGGTTAGAAGAATCTAGAACGGATATAGATTATGGTGTAGGTACTGAGCAGATGGTACATGATCATTATAGAGGGGAAGAACCAAACCCCGAGTCTAGGAGATTTTTTGACATGTTGGATGCAGGAAAACAACCTTTGTATCAAAATTGTAGAGATGGTCATTCAGTCTTATCATCTGCAACTAGATTAATGGGTATTAAGACAGACTATAATTTGGCTGAAGAATGTATGGATGCGATTACTGATTTTGTCAAAGGTATTCTACCTGAGGATAACCTTGCACCGGGTTCATACTACGAGGTTCAGAAACTTGTTGCAGGTCTTCAACTACCGTATGAAGTGATAGATGTATGTATTGACAACTGCATGATCTACTGGAGAGCGGATGAGACACGGAATGTATGCAAATTTTGTGGGAAACCTCGTTATCAGGAGACGAGGGGAAGAGTTCCGATCCCATTCAAAAGAATGTGGTATTTGCCTTTGACGGAAAGATTGAAGAGGTTGTATCAGTGTGAGCGCACAGCAAAAGCAATGAGATGGCATGCAGAGCATTCCACAAATGGTGAGATTAGACATCCTTCAGATGCAAAGGCTTGGAAACATTTCCAGTCAACATATCCAGAATTTGCGGAAGAGAGAAGAAATGTTTATCTTGGATTATCTACTGATGGTTTCAGCCCATTTGGAAAGCATGGAAGGCAGTATTCTCTATGGCCAGTTATTGTGACACCGTACAACTTACGGCCGAGCTTGTGCATGCGACGAGAGTTTTTGTTTCTCTCAATTCTAGTCCCCGGGCCAGATCATCCTAAAAGATCACTAGATGTGTTTCTTCAACCACTAATATATGAGTTGCAACAACTATGGGCGCATGGTTTTGAGACATACGATGTTTCGCGCAAAGAAAACTTTCAGATGCGGGCAGTACTTATGTGGACAATAAGTGACTTTCCAGCATATGGTATGTTATCTGGATGGACAACACATGGGAAGCTATCATGTCCATATTGTCAAGATGACACAGATGCTTTCCAACTAAAGAACGGAAGGAAAACGTGTTGGTTTGACTGTCACAGACGATTTCTACCACCTGATCATCCATACCGCAGGAGTAAGACTTCGTTTACGAAGAACAAGCAGGTGTTTGATGGTCCACCTGAGGAAGTTAGTGGGAAAGATTTGTTGAAGCAGTTTAGGTATTTTGATGCAGAAAGGACGCCAGATGTAGGTGGACATGAAAACATTCGAGTCAATGCGGTTGGAGAGCTACATAACTGGCACAAAAAGAGTATTTTCTGGGATCTACCATATTGGGAGAGTCATCTATTGCGGCATAATTTAGATGTCATGCATATTGAGAAGAACTTCTTCGATAATCTGATGAACACAGTCCTTAACATCCAAGGTAAAACGAAGGATAATTTGAAGTCAAGGTTGGATTTAGTCGATATTTGTGATCGTTCTGAACTTCACGTTGATGAGAACGGTACGGCCCCTTTTCCCATTTATCGGCTAGATGGTGCTAGAAAAGAAGAGTTCTTTGATTGGATTACAGAGAAAGTGAAATTTCCTGACGGATATGCATCAAATTTGGGGAACTGCGTTGATAGAAGCGAAGGAAAGTTTACTGGCTTGAAGAGTCATGATTGTCATGTAATTATGCAGCGCCTCCTTCCGTTTGCCTTTTCAGCATTATTGCCACGTAATGTTCATGAAGCAATTGCAGGGATTAGTGTTTTTTTCCGTGACTTATGCAGTAGAGTATTGACTGAAGAGGGATTAATAATTTGAAGACAAACGCACCAGTCAGCATGTGCAACCTTGAGAAGATATTTCCTCCATCATTCTTTGATGTAATGGAACATCTTGCTATTCATCTCGCAAGAGAATTGGAACTTGGTGGTCCTGTGCAGTACAGATGGATGTATATTTTTGAGCGTTATATGCATCATCTGAAGAAGATGGTCAAAAATCAAAGCAGGGTGGAAGGATCTATAGTGGCACAGGTGATCAATGAAGAAACTGCAATCTTTGCTGAAAATTATTTTCCACCAGAAGTGCAAACAAAACACCGAAGACCTGCTCGGCATGATGATAGAGGGGAGAGAGCAACATATCATGTTACTGTCCCAAGCATGTTCAAGGAAATAGGACGACTTAGTGGAAAATTCACGAAGCGGAGACTTACGGACACTGAGAACGCTCATTTGCAAACATATTTGCTCACCAACTGTGAAGATGTTCTACAATATGAGAGGTAAAAATATTTATTCATTTATTGTTAGATTAATATTCAATAAATTTATTTCATATTGATAATATTTTTGTATATAGTGTATATATGGCGGAGTTGCGTATGACTCACAGGCATGCAACAGAAGATGAGCTTCGACAACTTAGAGATAACGGATTTGCTGCGTGGCTTCGTAGTTATGTGAGTCATATATCCTATTACCCTATGCAAATGATTAGTTTAAATTTAATATATATAAACTAATTAATTTTGCAATCATATATGTTTTTTTTTATAGGTGAATGATGGTTTGGCCAGAGGTCTTGTGTTCGATGATTGGGTACGCGAATTTGTGCAGGGACCAAACTATGTGGTCAAATCATATCCTAAATTTTGTACGCGAGGATATGCATTCACAAGGAAAGGTCATTCTAAGACAACATATGATGCTGGTGTTTCATCTTCTTCTGGTGACGATGTCTACTACGGCAACATAAAAGAAATATTGGAAATCCAATTTCCTGGAATGGTTGGATTGCGTTGTGTAGTATTCTATTGTGATTGGTATGACACCACCCCAGATAGAGGAGTGAAGATTGATGCGTTTGGTGTTACATCAGTTCATTCGCGGCGGAAACTTCAATATTATGATCCCTTCATTCTTGGTTCGCAAGCTGATCAGGTATGTCAATATATTCATAATTTTTTACCAATATAATTAATTAATGTTATATATTGAACTAATACTTTGTATAATTGATATGTATAGGTGTGCTACATCAGTTACCCTCGGGTGACGTACAGAGACGATCCATGGGTTACTGTAACGCAAATCAACCCAAGAGGACGAGTGGATGGAACTTCTGATGATGATGAACCATTGCAACCAGAGTCTACCAGCAACGCCCAGGCAGTTGAAGATTTGGAAAATGTTCAACTCGTTGAGAATTTGACTGTGTTTGGACATGATGCTGTCGTACATTCAGAGCCGGAAGCCGAGGTTGGGGAGTTTGATGAAGATTCAGAAGATTCTGATTAGTTTTTTTTTTTTTTTTTTAATGGTCCGTCGGAAATCCCTCGCAATATACCGACGACATAGCGACGACAACGGGTTTCATTGAAAATTGGAAAGGTCGTCGGTATTTCGTCGGAAAATACCGACGACATTCCGACGAACTCGACAAGTTCGTCGGAATGTCGTCGGTATTTTCTGACGAAATACCGACGACATGTTTTTCTATAAAGTTTCAATCATAAAAATCTATAAATTTAGATGCCAAAACTATGAAAATAACACATAATAAGTGTTTAGTATAGTATTAGATCGCAACCGTTCAAATATAACAACTCATTAAAATATTTATGTATGCATATCATTGTTTTCATAACATCTCATCTTAACATTATGTACTTATACAATCATATTTATATAAGCTTACACTACAAAAAATATTGTTGTGTAAAATCGTGTTATAAAACATTTTTATTGTTAAATCTTTATGCAAATACTATATATATTATCAAAGGTTTGGATTTTGCATTTAGAAACTTGAAAAGAACACCCTAAACACTAAGTCGTCGGAATTCCGTCGGAAAATACCGACGGAATGTGTCCGTCGGAAAATACTGACGGACACGTTCCGTCGGAATTTCAATTAGCCCGGGAGAACCAAACCGCTTGAAAATTTTCGCGAATCGGCATTTGGTATATTTTAAATATACCGACGGAATACCGACGAACCCGTGTCCGTCGGAATCCACGGAAATAAAAAACCTTCTCCTTTCTTCTTCGTTATCTCCGCGGCCTCTCCCTCTCTCAAGACACTCCGGCGATTCCGGCGATTTCGGCGACTCTCCGGCGATTCCGGCCTCTCTTCACCGGCGAATCCTCTCCTCACCCTCCTATCTCTTCCCCAAACCCCAAATCATGTAAGAATCATCCCAAACCTTTTTTTTCAATTGTTTAGGGTTTTGGAAGTTGATCTCGGATTTTAGGTTGTTTGATTGAACATTTTAGGATTGAATGGATAGTTTAGGATTTATAAGTTAGGATTGTTGTTTTAGTTTTTTTTGGAACATTTTTTGATTTTTAAAAACGTTTTTTGATTTTTTAAAACGTTTTTTTTTTATTTTTAAAAACGTTTTTTGATTTTTAAAAACGTTTTTTGATTTTTAAAAACGTTTTTTGATTTTTAAAAACGTTTTTTTGAAAAAAATATAAATATTTAACACCATTTTTCTTCATTTATAAATTTTAACAACATTTTTCTATATTTATAAATTTTTTATAATTTTGTATACATATATATATATGTAAATCATGTATAGTAAAAATTTTAAAATTTTAAAATTTTTTATATTTTTTTTAAGTTTCCACTAATAAATATTTAACAACATTTTTTTTTTAAAATATAAATATTTAACAACATTTTTCTTCATTTATAAATTTTTAACAACATTTTTCTATATTTATAAATTTTTTATAATTTTGAATACATATATATATATATATATATATATAAAAGGTTTAATAGTTTTTTTTAAAACGTTTATAAAACCTTTTGTAAATATATAAATGAAAATATGTTTGATGGGTTAATTTTTTTTTTTTAGGGCCGAGGATGAAGCCCGCCCCGCAGCCCGTCTTCGACGTAGTTCGGTGAGCGGTTCCCGTGCATCGGTATCGTCTCATGACTCGGTTCCCGCATATATTCCCGCTCCAGCTCCCTCTGCCCCTCACGCTGCCCCTCACGCTGCTGCTCAACAGGATCCGGGGGTCATGCCGGTTCATCTATTGGTTCAACAACCAGGTCGAGAGCATCTCCCGTTTCTCCAACCCAACCCACGACGAGGCCATAGCACTTGGTTAGTATTTTTTTTTATTTGTACCGTTATATTTTTTGCTTTAATTAACTTGCTAACTTGTATTTTTTTTAAAGGTTCACCAAGTCGAAAAATGGCATTAGCCGGAGCATCAACCAGATGATGTACTCCATGCTCCGTTTTGGATATCCAAAGTGGAGTGTGATCCCTTCCGACGAACGAGAGTTGTGGTTTCGTCAGTTTGCGGTATAGTAACCCTTCATTTTTTTTAAGTTTTTACATTTTTTTACATATATTTACTTATTAAATTGTGTTTGTTTTGTAGCAAGAGTTCAACTGGCACTCCGATCTTACGGAAACAGTCCGTAAGAAATTCAACGAAAAGGCCATGGACTCTTACACAAAGCAGATAAACGCGTGGAAGACAGTTTGGCAGAAGAACAAGAAGCCACGGTTCATCAACGGGGGGGTGTGGGAGCAGTTGATAGCTCATTGGGAGAGGGAAGACACTGCAGAGACGTCTTCTAGGAACTCCAGGAACCGGAAGAGCGATCGTGGCGGGAAAGGTATGTATGTGCACAACCTCGGCGCTTGCTCCATGTCTACTAAGGAGGATGAACTTGTAAGTTTTTTATTATTATTTATCTTTATATTTTTTAAATAAATATTTTATATATTTTTTGGCTAATAATGGCGGTTTTTTTAGATCGAAGCAAATGACGGTAATCCCGTTGATCGTCTCCAACTCATTAAGGTGGCTCACACTAACAAGACGACGGGTCAAATTCAGGACCCCGTGATCAGAGGTGTAGTTGATTTGGTGGAAGCTGAGATAGTTTCTCAATCTCAGCCTCTCTCTGATGACGGCGACTCCACGGGAGCTTCAACCAACCTGTCTCTATTGCAAATAAATGAGATGGTTGAAAAGGTAATTTTTTTTATTAATATATTTTTTTATAATGTCGATTACTTACTTGTCCATATTTACTTACTTTAAATATTTTTGTAGGCGGTTCCTAAAAGGAAAGGAGGCCGTTTAGTTGGGTTGGCCCGTCGTGCTTCTTCGTATCCGGCATCTTCTTCGCAAGCTCCGTATGCCGATCCCATGATTCTCGAGGAGCTACATGACAAAGATGAACGGATTGGGGCATTGGAGGAGCAGAACACCACTATCCTTTCGGAGAATGCCACTATCCGTTCGGAGAATGCCACTATCCTTGCTGAGTTGGCATCCCAGAAGAAGTTCAACACCGAGATTATGCAGAAGCTAGATCGTTTGATGTCTTCGAGTTCTTCTTAGTTTATTTCGGCTTTATAAAACTTTCGGAATGTTTTTTTTTTCTATTTCGGTTTGTATGAATTTTAAACTTTATGAATGTTTTTTTCCTATTTCGGTTTTTATGAATTTAAATTTTATAATATTATTAGTTTTAAATTTCCAATTTTTTAAATTTATTAATATCAAAAAATATATAAAAATGCAAAATTAATTTGTAAAAAAAAAAGGTATATACCGACGGACAACGGTCGTCGGAATATACCGACGGACATATATCCGTCGGAATTTACCGACAAACTCATTTCCGTCGGAATATACCGACGCCTACAGTTCGTCGGAATAAACCGAGGAACCACGTTCGTCGGAATTGTAGTTTTCCGATGAACTTCTGTCTCGTGTAGCCGCATCGTAATATCGTCGGAAGTTCGTCAGAATGACGTTTCTTGGTATTCGTCAGAAAGTCGTCGGAATTTCTGACGAAATTCCGACGAACTTTTTTTTTCCGACGAAACGATACCGACGGACGGGTTCGTCGGAAATTCGTCGGAATAGACCGATTCCGACGAATTACCGACGATTTCGGCCATCAGAATCCCCCTGTTTTCTTGTAGTGACCCGAGATACCAGGACGATGATCATAACCAGTCATTCTTGCCTTCTTCGGAGGACGGTCTCGACCCTCTGAGCCAGTCGGGCTGTTCGAGCTCGTACGAACCGCCACCTTTTTTCCTCCAAGGTCCTTCCCCTCTCCGCTAACGGGGGCACGAGGAAGTTGGGTCTCCTCGTGAAGGACTTCCCTAAGCGCCTCGCTCACATCACCAGAACGAATTCGTTCTACGCCGACACTCCCATTTCAGCCTCGAACCCTCTCAGACTCATGAAGACCCACTCTTCTCGACGACATATCAATAAGAGAAAAAACAAAGACCCCGCTCAAAGTATGAACTTAGTACCTAGTAGGATAAGACCTTATAAAGGATGAAGGCACCACAAGATCTCAACAAGAAAGGGGAATAAAATCAAAGATTATATATTCCGAAAGTAGTAGTTATCCATTTGAAACAAAAAGATATCGAAAACAAAACAGAAAAGATCATCTATATTCGATACAAAAGCAATAGAAAATAAAATAAAATAAAACTCTAAGAACTAAACCCTTCGCCGGAAGACGAATCCTCAGCTTCGACGTTGATGACCGAATCTTCAAAAACTTGAGGAAGATCGAGACCCGCCACCAACCAGTCCGGAACAGCGACCAAGCTGGCAATAGCTTCGCAATCCTTCTCCATCTACTTTAGTCTCAAAAGCCACCCTTTCACGACGGGCCCTCTGCCATTCATCCTTCAAGAGCATCGCCTCCCCCATCTTCTTTCTAGTTTCTTCCTTGGCCACTCGAAGCTCCTCCGTAAGCCTCCGAACTTCGGTCTTTCCCTTCTCCACTTCACTCTCATTGCAAAAAGCACGAATGCGGTCCTCCATCGATACGGTAAACTCGTTGAAAGCTTCCATAACCTGGAAAGGGGAAAACCTCAGAATTAGTACACCATCATCTATAACAGAAACACATGTAGCCCAACAAAACCGACCTTGGAGTTCGCAACGACCACATTGGCATAAGCTCCCTCCTCTTCAGGAGAAGCAAGAGATGGAGAACGACAACCCGCAGACCTCGTACGACGAGCAATCGAAACAAGATCATCCTGGCCCACAGATGAAGAACCATCGCCCTTTAGAGCAAACCTCTGACCTTTCGGCTTTCACTTGGAACGAGGTGACTCCTCCACAACGGTCTTTGACGAGCGACGCCGTTTGCGATTCGCGACAGCAGAATTGTCCTGCAAACCAGGACTCAAAGAGATCGGAGATCTCCGACCCTCGGGCGAACCCTCATCCTCCGAATCCGGAATTGAAATCGGAGGCAGCACACTAGCAGCTTTGCCCGCCAACATCGGATTAGGAGTACGAAACGATGACCTCCTCGCGAGCTGCCTCTCCAACCTATTGGGAGGAGGGGGATTGCTAGAAGGGGCCCCCACCTCCTCCTGAGAGTGCTCCGCTTCATCCTCGGCAGCACCCGCGACCTCCGGGGCAACACCTGATCCGTCCGGCATCGAGAAAGCAGCTCGAACTCAAGCACGATCAAACGAAGGCCAATTCGAGTGACCTCCCCTAAGAGCTCCTATTAAACCCCGAAGCCCGTCGGTCATATCCGATCTCCCCGAATGAACTGGAACGAACAAAAAAAATCCATCAACAAAACCGCCCGGGCATGCAAAAGTACTAAAGAGGAACTTACCCATATCCTCAACCCAATAGCGAGGAAGCCTCGAGAAGTCGAAACTTCCCATAGACGCCTCGTCGATCTTAAAGATAAAGAATTCTTCCCGCCAGTTCTGATCAAGATATGGGATGCCCTGTATGATGTGACGTCCTTGACGGGGGGGGGGGGACATAAGAAAGGTCCCAGGGTTTTGATTGTTTCGCTTCATCAGAACGAGATGACAAAGCTCGTCGAGGCCAAACAATAGACCTTCTTCGCGAGCCATAACCAGGAGTGCCAAAATATGTCTCAAGAAATTGGGACACATCTGAGTGAGCGATAAATCCAGCTCTGCCAGAATACTAAGGATAGGTTCTGGGATCGGTAAGAAAAGACCGCAGGTCTCAAAGAAGGTGATATACGCCCCACCGTATCCATCACGAACAGGTTCCGGAGATTAAGTCTTGGAAGCCAAGTCAACTACGACGGCCCGATCAACGCTGTGGACGGTATAAAGATCCTCGACCCATTTAGCCGTGGTCGTCGGAAGAGGACATAAGAACGATGAAGCCATCTTATTAGAATTCGGTAACGAAAATTCTTTGATCGCAAAAGAAGGAAAAGAAGAAGAGGATTAAGACGACGTAGAAACGCTCTCGAGTACTTATAAGCCACCGCAAGCCCTAACGGTTCTATCGCTAGGCCCAAGGTATTTAATGATTCGCCCTAAGGTGGCGCATATAGCCGTTACATTGGCAAACCAAAAAGCGCGCACGAAGTAACGTACAAAACCTATATAGATCATCTCCCTTCATTTATCCTGAAGAAAAGAGATTGGGGGACAAATGTTGGACCCAATTTCGGTCAATTAGGTAGTTGGGCCTAAATGACTTGGGTCACGCGATCAGAAAAGAGCCCCGACTACGACGAGCAGGAAGAGATCGACTCAAGGAGCCAGAGATCGCAGAGTAGTTCCAGAGATCGTGGAGTCAATCTACTATAAGAAGAGATCGTGGAGTTAATCTACTATAACACTAAAAGTTTGACAATTAATAAACATAATATAAATACAATGTAAGAGGATTATCAATTATTATTTTGTATTTTTGTCTCAATATTTTTAAAATCTAAATTATATAGAACATATAATGTTTATTGGCTATTGTTATTTTGTCGATGTTTTATGAGTTGTTGATGTTTATAATCCTTTCAATGCCACTGAATTTTTCTCGGTCCACAAATACAATAAGTGTTATTTTCAAATCCAAGTTTCCTAATTGATTATTAAAAGATTTTGATCTAAAACTTTTATGCCATAAATAGAAATATTAAACAAAAGAACATAATTTAATACATCGACTACCGGAATGAATCTTGAAGTTATATGATTTAAAATATTAATTTAGAATTTGTATCTAATTTAATAATATCAAATTTGTATAAAAATAAATATTAAAATTGTTAAGTATATATATTAGTCCGCACAGGGTGCAGACCATCAACTAGTTAATAATATTAAACTATAGAAATACTTTTTTGAAATTTACAGTTTATTATGAAATAAAAATATATATTTTTTGTCGACTAGATTTCCATTAAAGAAAACAAAAGCCCAATAGGTTTCAGCCTATACATAAAGAGTCCCACAGGTTACAACTAAGTTTACAATAAAGCCCAAATGCAAAAGTGATTAATCTTTACCAATCTGGCTACGCGTCCACTCTAACCAAAGTAACAAACACGTGCCTCTACACGTTGCAAGCATGCATCCCCTAGGGTTAACCAGTCTCCGGAATGTTGCTCCGCCATGAAATCGCTTTCCGATTTTACATCTTTGCCGTAAATCGAGCCTCTCCGATTAGATGTCGGAACTCAATGAGTAGCTTCTATAGCCGCCTCTCTCCCATCCTCAGCCTTCATCAGCTTTCAAAACGACCACACCTGTTTCTCCGAAAATCTCAGCCAGGAGAAGCCCCGTTCACTAAGGATTACAGGTCGTAATAAGTGCGATATTACCCGGTTGAGAAGATGAATCCAGTTGAGTAGAGGTTAGATGGACTAAGATGATGAAGCCGAGAGCCACCCTTTATACTCCGATTGGAATCAAAGTTTTTGGTCAGAGCGTTTATTGATTCAACCTGTAACAAAACTAATGAAGAGAAAGATGAAGATCGATTCTGGGTAGAGGTTGAAGAACACACCAAAATCGCCTTATGCGAAACAAGAAATCGCTTTATGCAAAACAGAAATTTGGATTAACGCGAAAAAAAAAACGATCTCTGGTGTCGAAGATATTTTACATAGAAAAGAACTTAATCAACATCTTTCTCTGAAAAATAGAGGTTTGGTAAGAGGAAGAAGTTGAGAAAGAACTCCTCTCTCTAAACAAAGAGAGGGAGAGGAAATAAAAAATACATACATATTCAAAAATATATCTTTTAGGAAAGAAAACAACCTTTATAATTTATAAACGAAATATCAGTTTTATGTGTGTTTATTTCAACCAAACCAAGTCAGTACCCAACCCGCGTCTATTTGGATAAACAGTATTAAAAAAAAATTGCCAATATTTTTCCACAAGAAGATAGACTAAAAGGTACTTATGAAGCTTCTGGCTTCAGATCATTTTTAATAAGGAAAACCAAAATAGAATAATTACTTACCAAAGACGCGAATGGCTGGCGGGTGCGAGTGATTAAATACGATTAGAGAGAGAGAGCGAGAGAGAGAGAGAGAGAAAAGCTTGAAACTTTGACGATTTCGACATCTAAAAGGAGATTGTAATTGACCGCAAGAAAGAGATTCCTCGGGTACACGTCTTTGAATTAAGAATTTGTTCTTTTCTGTTCTTTGTTTGATGATTGATTCCTCCTTGGACCCATTTCTAGGTTACCTTCTCGATTAGGATCGAAAAGTGTTTCCTTTTTTCCGATTCTGAGTTTTCGTGTTTTTGTCTCAATCAGCTCTGTTCGACCCGTTAAATCGCATCAAAGCAAGAATCTTTCATGACGACCAGTTTCGCATTCACCGGTGATGATGACTCTTCAAAGCAACTCGTCTTGCTTGCATCCGTTTGTTCCGGCATGCTCATGTGCAAAATCGTAAGTCCTTTAGGTCAACGATGCAAGATAAATAGTTCGCAAGACTCTGTTTTTTTTTAAAAACAATTTGTGTTTTTCTTGTTCTTAAGGTTTATGACTTGACTGGTTTCATAAGTCCTTTGCTCTTCAGTGCTTATGGGAAACTCGATGGCAAAGTTAGAATGGAATGGAACAACAGGTTTTGATTTCTTTTTCTTCTGTCTTGGATTCAAGATTTGTATTTGAGTTAAGATATTTCTTTTTTTTTTCGCAGGGGATTCTCAACGTTCCATGCTGTTTTTGTTTCTGTGGCTTCAATCTATCTCCTGGTGATTTCAGATCAGTTTGATGAGAGTGTTCATGGTGATTTAGTCATCAATAGTACAACGAGGCTATCGGAATCTGTAATGGGGGTAAGTTTTCTAGATCATCTTTTATTCTTCGCATTTTATGTTTATTAATGAATCTTTATGTCTCTTAACAGATCTCCTTAGGCTATTTTGTAGCAGACTTAATGATGATCTTTTGGCATTTTCCTACTCTTGGTGGTGTTGAATATGTAAGTATCAAAGCATCATATATTATTTTCCATAAATGTTGATACAGAGTTAGCATTTAATTCCGGTTTGGATTTTGTATAAGCTAATGTTTGTTTTTTTCTATTGTTACCTATTCAAGGTTTTCCATCACTGCTTATCAATGTTCTCCATCATTCTTTCTGTCACAAGTGGACAGGCACAGTTCTACATATTCATGGTTCTCTTATCGGAGGCCACTACCCCGTTTGTCAACCTACGGTGGTGAGTTTTTTCGGATTTAGAAAGTCCAGTTAAAGATTTTAGATACGCGTGGCCTCTAAACATCAAGCGTGCGAATGGCAGGTACTTGGATGCTAGTGGTCAAAAAGGCTCCAAGGCTTACACACTCAATGGAATTGCCCTCTTCTTGGGTTGGCTGGTAATGTTTGATTGACCTAAAACAATCATCTCTCTGTTCTAGCCTAACCGAATGTAATTGCTTTTTTTTTTTTCAGGTGGCGAGGATCCTTCTGTTTATCTACTTCTTTGTACACATGTACTCCCATTTCCATCAGGTGATTTCAATGCTGAGCTTGAGCACCTTTTAGAGATGTGAATCTAAAAAGTGGCTATTTTTGCAGGTGAAGCAAGTGTTTCCACTGGGATTTTACAGCCTTCTTGCAGTAGGACCGGTCCTGTCAACGATGAATCTTCTTTGGTTCTGGAAAATCACCAAAGGATTGATCAAAACAATCTCCAAGGCGACGGGGAAGAAAAAACAGTGATGGTCTCTGCTTGACATGAAAAAAAGGGATTTGGTTTGCATTCACTTTGATCTGTTCATGAAAAAAGATTGATTGATATCATGTTGTTGATGTGTCTTGGAAGCCTTTTCGGTTTATAAGACTGCCTTTCTATGGGAATTGTATATTCACAACCTTCAGCTGTTTCCTAGGTATTCAACTTGTAAAGTTTTAAGCAGAATCAGTGTTTCACGTCACTCAGATTTTATTGATGCTAGTTTTATCATTGGCAAAAGAATGGTTTTAGGCTCCGTTTTGTGTAAACCGAGCAATGACAAATACGATCTTTAAATCGATTAGGTGATTTCTTGAGTGAAGTCACTAACACATAAAGTTCCAAGATAAAATTTTAAAAATCACAAAATGTATCACCTTCGACACATATCATGGGTAGTTGGCGCATTTTGTCGCGCACGAATGATTGTATTAGGTCAACTAAATAGTGAGGAACATTAACATTTTGCACCAATTTGTTAACCTATAGGACAATTGGAAATAAGTAAAATCTAGATATTGATCGCACGTAATTTTCTCTCTTGTGCATACCATATGAATTTGGTCGTTGAATAGTTCACATGAATATCTTAACACTTATACATTCCGGCTTAACAATTATTGTTCGTTCACACTGAAACAGACCACACCAGCTTCGGCTTAAAATCCAGCTGAGACAGTTTCTGAAGCATCCTCGGTTCAACGCTGCCCTACGTATTGCAGATCAAGTTATCTTTTTGCTTACAATTTCTTCTTCTCCATTCGATAGCCATTTGATTCATGATGCTTTCGAACCACTATTAGCAGAATTTGATACATCTCCCACCTCAGTTACCTCATCATTGTGATATTCAACACCGTATTGACTTAAATCAAGATACTTTCTTCCTAACTGCTCTCACTACAGAATGAGTGAACACGAAGAATTACAACAATAAATTTAATAATTTTCTCCGGGAAAGCCTTAGCCGTTGTGCCTTTCCCACATTGTTCAATCCCCAAAATCATGGTTCATGGGTATGTATGTTGATAGTCGAATCATTAACAAGATCATGGTACAATATCACTCCCCTATTTCTCGACATGAAGACTTGTTAGACACAAATTGGTACAACGACTCTGTTTTCTAAATTGGATCTCAAAAGCACGTATCATCAAATTCGTATCCGTCTAAGATTTTAGGGGAAGACATCTTTTAAAACATGAGTGGGTCTCTTAGAGTGGTTTGTCATGCCACTTGAGTTATCAAAAGCTCCTAGTACTTTTATGCGGATCATGAATGCTCTTCAACCCTGCATCGAAAAGATTAGGAAGAGAGATCAAGAGGAGATCAAAACATTGGTTATCTTCACCACCAGTCTGTATAGACCAGAGAAAGAAGAAAATGAAAAAGAAGGAATAGACTTGGTCCATCGGAATGAGTCTAATCCAACAGACAAAAATGTGATCTTCCCTGTTCGGGAACGCGCTAGGCGCTAGTCGGCGGTCGGGTTGGGCCTAGTCGACTAGCGCCTAGCGCTTAAAGAAAAAATCGGGGATTAATCGGAAATTATGCGGGGCAGAATTTTTAGATTGTTTACTATGTTATAAAATATGTTAATCTTTAATTGTGTATAACATTAATACATTTTCATGTTTAAAACCGTATAAAACACACAAATAGAATATATAAACTTAATATAGTGTAAATTTCATCAAAATTATGAATATAAATGATATTTATAATATTTTAGATCAAAAAAATAAATAAAAAAATTATTAAAAATAAAATAAAAAATAATAAAAAATAATAAATAGATTAGGCAGCCGCCTACGCGGCTAGGCGGTAATTTAGGCGGTCTAGGCGGAGAAAATCGGATATCCAATTTTTTAAACCGATTTGGCATAAATCGGGGCGGAAGAGTGACGCGTAACGCCCAGGCGGCCGATTTTTAGAACAGGGGGATTAACCAATCAAAACTCTTCAATTTTGTTTTGTTTTTCTTTGCTATACCATTCTTTTCTTTAATAATTTTGTTAAGAAAGTTGGTTTATAATTTTTATTTAATTTATATGTTTAGTATATTTGATAGTTTTTTGTTTATGTTTAATTATGATTCAAAGTATAAAGTTGAAGGTTTGATGTGCATGATACTATTGTAATTAGGAATTTATGGTTTGTTTAAGATTAGAAGTTAATGCGTGGAAAATAAAAATAGAATTTATATCTAAAATTTTGAATTTGTGGAATCCCTTTAGTCCAGTGGTTTGACTAAGGATTTATTAATGCTTCTACACTCGGAGGTCTGAGGTTCAACCCCCGGAAAACGCAAATTATGCATATTATGGAGAAATGATTACAAGAGGTCTTCAGCATGGTGCATGACGTACCATCGAACATGGATCTCATACGGCAGCTCGGAGTGACGCAGTCAGACGTGTATTCTCATCTGATAGTAGAATGTCGGCTGTAGAATCGTCTATGTAATATTTCTCAGTGTTGTAATAGCATAACTAATCAAACGTGAAAAAAAAAATGTAGAATTTAAGATTTAAGTTTGAAAATATTAGATTTAAAGTTTTGTATGTAGGGTTTAAGTTATATGATAAAACCTAGTTACATATTCCCACAAATATTTTTTTGTCACTAAAATTAGCTACATTTTCCATAATTTAGTCTTATTTTGGTATAGTGTTATGTTTGCCACAAATTTGGCAAATCATGATTTTTTTTCTCATCACGATCTATTTGTGAGAGAAACATGATATAATTAGCCACTAATAGTCAAATATAATACGTTTAGTCACATTTTTTTCTTCTATTCCTGTATTTTGTAGCTATTCTAACATTTTTGTGACTGTTTAAAATATAGTCACGAAAATATCGCAACTATCATGTGGTAACAGAATTAGCTAATTTTTACTAGTGATAATCATTTAATACATTCATAAATAAATATACATTACCCACATATATATATGAATGTGTGTATGTATATTTATTGCTTGCTTGAATCGATGAATCAAGTTAACAAAACAGATAGGAGGCTTGAATGTTAGAGAAACGAAATATATTAGAAGAATAGATGGGCACATGTGCAGAAAAAGAAGCCCTAACTTTGGCTTTTGCCTAGTGCACGGCATATTCATGCTCATGTATACTTTTTTGTAACGTAGGCTTATTCATGCTCATATCTTATTTATATCTAATGTATTAATTTAGAATCCTACTTTTATTTACTGATCAAAAAATGTTAATTAAAAATAGGTCCAAACTTAATTAACATTTTGCGTGCATGATCTCTTCAGATTATTCATACTTTTGGTCGTGAGGTTATATAGAGTTTTCGTTGAACGGTATATGACAATACATGACCGTTCATCTATAGTTTTTTTTTGGTAGAAATGTTAAATAAAAAAGGTGTTTTCACCTCTTTGCCTGGAACCTAAGCATTGTAAATAGTCTTTTCCAATGCAAATCGAACCCGGGTGACGAAAGTTACAGCCAAAACCCCTTTACCACTGGCCAACTTGACGTTGGTCGTTTATCTATAGTTAATTAAGAATAGAACCTATTCTTATATAAACAATATGACCGTTCAACGATAACTATATATAACCTTTTTTATCGAGTATGAATAATCTCAAGAGATCATACACGCAATATGAGATTTATATGTATTTCTACAAATATGAAAATTTAAAGAAACAAATAATTTATTTTTGCGAAAAGTAAACTTTCCAAAAAAAATTCATGCTGTATGCTAACTTAACTTCAGTCTCTAGCTTTGAAAAGCAAACTGAAAAATATTTATCAAACAAATTATAAACTTACGTTAAAAAAAAATAGAGATAATTAACTTACTATACAAATATTTAATACATAGTTTTTATAGGTTCGGTAAAAAAATAAATATTTATTAAATAAATTATGAACTTAAGATATAACAAAATAAATAGCCAACTAACTTATTGTACAAATATTTATACATAATTTTTATAAGTTTGGTAAAACAATATCCTGCGTTTCAACGTGGGTAATATCCTACTATACTATATAACTAGCTTAAGATCTGCGCCTTATACGGAATGAATATTATGTATACAAATGATTTTTACATATTACTCTCTCCGTTTCATTTTAAGTCGTTTTAGACTTGGACACACAAATTAAGAAAATATTTAATTTTACATATTTCCAAAATTAAAAACATCATTACCAAGACACCTAATTGTATTTCAACCAATGAAAAATAGATTGGAATATAAAATAAATAAATTTTGCATTGAAATTATAAAACAACACTTATTTTGAAACGAAAATTTTACTCTACAACGACAATTAAACTAAAACGGATGTCGTATAATTTATTTTTTGTTTATTTATGTATTATGTATATAATTAAATTAGAGTAAACACATAAATCAAAACAATACCTCTTTGTTTATTTATAATATTTTTTGGTAAATAAATCAAAACAATCATTTTATTTGTTTTATATAGTATATAATTAAATTTCAATGATTTTGAGATGGATATATAGTATAAAAATATTTATTATTGAGACTTTTTACTCATTTGATTTTATTAACATTTGTATATTTGCTGTAACAAAAGCAATTTAACCCATTAATCACAAAATTTTCAATGTGAGATTTTTTTCAATGAAAATTTCAAAATTAAATTGTTAACGTCTCCATACTTTTTCAAAGAAAATTTTGTAATTAACATTTTCATATATTTTGATATGGTATATAGTTTAATTTAAATGATATTAATATATATATATATATATAAATATATATATAATTAATATGAATATTTATTAAATGAGACTTCATATTTATATGATTTTGTGATCATTTGTATCTTGTTATAACAAAAAAAGTTAAAACATTGATCACAAAATTTTCAAAGAGGGATTTTTAATATTTTAATATATCCGTTTCAAAAAACTCAGAATATAATAGATAAAAAAAATCTAAAATTTTTATTACTCCATCTGTTTAATAAATAATGACTTTTAGATTTTTTTATTTTTTCCAAAAAAGTGTCATTCTACATTTAGATGACCAATAGATGTTTAGTTTTATTATTTTTATTTAAATCATTGTATAATAAATAAGGGTACACTACTAATATTTTGTTAGTTTCTTAATCTCATAAGTGACATTTATTATGAAACGGATAGAGTATATGGTTAATGTGATTGTTTAATTTTTTTTAATAATATAAAATTTGACAAGAAAAAGGAGGATACAAAAATTGTTAATAAATATTTATTATTCATAATCATTAAATGTCATATACATGTTAATTTTATTAGGTAATTCTGTGTGTTTATTTAAGGAAAGAATAAACAATATTCTTTTGTACACTACTAGTAAATTTGATATTTAATTTAATAAAATAATTAGATGAGTCGTAATATAACTAATTGTATTTAAAAGATCTGGACCGAATAGGGTAATATCATTATTTTTTGGTACAAATATCCAAACTCATTTCAGATACATATTTTATTTAGATATTTTTAGGTTCTTATACATCAAAACCGAACTCATCCAGACCCTGAAGGATCCAACTCAAAGCCCACACATAAATTTATAATATTCAAGTGGAGCCTAATTCCAGAAAAACAAATAACGATACCCGAAAAGAACAACATGTACCCAAATGGATAGCCAAGTTTTAGTAAAACAAACTAAACCGAACGTTTAACCATATGCAAAACCCATTTATTCTATAGTTTTTATTTTATAATTGGCACAAAGTTAATATTGATTAACTAATTAAAAAAAATTGCAATGTTATTATTATGGTAATATAATGATGTAATGTATTGTTAAGATAATATAATTAATAAAATTGTTAAACTAAATGAAATACGGAAATACAATTAATGTTATTATATTAATGAAATTGATAAAATGACACTATATTCTTTTTATGTCACTATCCATATTTCCAAACAATTTTCATTTATATTGCTATCTATGTTTCCAAATAGTACATAAATGTACTTCAGTTTAATAATATAGATATAATATATATTTAGATAGACCAATCGATTTTCTAATGATTATAAGAATCATCACTAAATCCTAGTGATGACACGTGGCTACAAAAAAATGTTGTAATGCTTCTCAATTAATACATAAGGGATTTTATATCTCCATGTACATCATTCCTCTTTTGTATTTATATAATTATATTAACTAGATTTTGATCCGCACTTCGAAAGCGCTGGTTTGTTTTCGAAACTACATATATATTTTAAATGAATTTCTATATAGGATAGTATGTATGTCTATGTATATTTATCCAAAACCGTGAACCAAACCTACCAAACTGAAAACAAAAAAAAACGAAACCAAATTATACTGAATTTCGTATATATTTAATTTTGAAACAATTCAAAGTACTCAATATTAAAATTGAAAATCCCAAATTATCCAATATTTTTTATCTACAAAATCCGTAATTACCCGAAAAACCATAATGTAAGCAAAATTGAATTAGACCCTTATTTTTTTAATATTAGCTGGTTCCTAACTTTTTTATTGAATCTAACCAAAAAGGAAAATAACCCAACTAAAACCAAACTAAACTTTGTAAATAAATGAAAGATTCCTAAATTTCTTGAACCATATTCGAAAGTTTAACCTTATTGGAATTTTTGTTTCCATATATATAAAGAAAAATTTACACATTCTCTCTCCTCCTCTCAAATGGCTGCAACAAAAATATTATGTTCCTCATTTAAAACTCTCCAACCTCTATTTAATCTCTTTGAACTTATAAACACCAAACTTTATATCGATTTATTGTTTTTGTCTCATGTCTTTCTCACTAGTTTATCTTGTTTTGCAGGGTTTTCATCACATGGTTCTCATCTTCCACTCATTTAAAGGTAGGTCTATTAATTTTAGATATGTATTTTTGTGTGTTCTATAAAGGTAGATTTATCTAATCTTCCACTCATTTTCTCTGTTTTTAAACCATTTGAACGTTTTTTGATATGTATGTTTTTCAGATCTTGGTTTGATATACATGTTTTTCAGATCTAGAGAAGGCTTTGGAAGACTTATGGGAAGTATTCTCGGAAGTCTTCCAAAGTCTTCTAAAATATAATGTGCTAGAAGTCTTCTGACGGAGTCTTCTTCCATATCAAGTGGAGTCTAAGTTTGTCTTTGTAGAAGAATGATCTATAATAGTTTTGTTTGTGGTCTGTTTTGTGATTTGCATATGTACTCCTTTAGTTGTGATTTTTTTTTTGTAAATTTGATGAGATATTAATAAAAAATTTGGTAAATATTTTCATATTTCACAATATTATCTTGCCAAAATTACTTGACTTTGAAGTTATTATTGTTACACTTTCAATAGCAAAACACAATAACACAAAAAGTTAATCAAATTTATTACAACTAAGGGAGAATAATTCTCAAGAAAACTTAGTCAAATTCACGAAAGATAAACCATTACATAAGTTCAAAGATAGAACACTTTTATTTGAAGTTTTCTCAGAAGTCTTCTCGGAAAACTTAAATTTAAAGCACGAAATTGAAATATAAGCGGAAAATTTAAGGGGAAAAATTAAAATTTAAGCAGGAAACTCAAAATTTTAAGTGAAAATTGAAATTTCAAATTTCTTAAAAGTTAAAATGTATTTCTTATGATCTAAGAGGACACATTAAACCATGTTACTTGATATTTATAAAGTTACTTAACACTTTTGAAAATTAAATAAACATATCTTAAAGTTAGTTAACAAATTTACAAAAACTAACGTAGAAGACTTCCATGAATGTCTTCTGGAACCATTAATACACATGAATGTCGGTAAAATCATAATGAAAACCAATTAAGTTATGAATTTCATTCAGGTGCTCAAATATCGACTAATATACATGAATTAACAAAAAAATATTAAAAAGTCTTTATAGTTTTAGAGAAAATGGAAGTTTATTAAACATTGACGCAGACGACTTTCATAGGGGTCGTTTGGTAGACTTTTAGGAAGTCATCCATTTGGGTTAGTTTTGCAATTGATTTTTAACCTAGACGACTTACATGGAAGTCATCCATCTTTGTTTGTTAAAAAAAAATCGAGACGACTTCCATGTAAGTTGTCTAGGGTAGACGGGTTAGTTTTACATTTGACCGGATTGGGTTAGAAATTTAACTTTTCCTGAACGACTTACATATAAGTCATTCAGTAGAAAATTAAAAAATATACATTTTGTTAAATCTAGACGACTTCCATGTAAGTCGTCTCCGGTTATTTTTGCAATTGAAAAATAAAATAAAAAAATATATTTTTTTTAAACGACTTACACGGAAGTCATCCGTCCGGTGACTTATATGGAAGTCATCCAAGATAAGCAAGGTTTGGCCAGAATCTCGGAGTAAAATCATGGATGACTTTCGTGTAACTTGTCTAGCGGACGACTTCCGTGTAAGTCGTCTGAGAAAAAATAAATTTTTATGTTTTATTTTCCAATTGCAAAACTAACTTGAAACGACTTACATGGAAGTCGTCTAGATATAACAAAATATTGATTTTTTAATTTTCTACTAGACGACTTATGGGTAAGTCGTCCAGGAAAAGTCAAATTTCTGACACAATCCGGTCAAATGCAAAACTAACCCGTTTACTCTAGACGACTTACATGGAAGTCGTCTCAATTTTTTTTTGAACGAACAAAGATGGACGACTTCTATGTAAGTCGTCTCTAAAAACACATTTAAAAGTCAATTGCAAAACTAACCTCTCCATTGACCAGAAGACTTCCATGCAAGTCGTGTACAGCCATAAGACTTACCCGGAAGTCGTCTGGACGAACAAATCTGGAAAAAAACTGATTTCATAGTTTCAACCAGTGAGATAACTTGTTTATCACACATAAGTCTTCTCCAAGCACCCAGAATCTCAAACAAAAGTGATCCACCAAGAAACGTAATCTTCAATGGCTCTATGAACCATAAAAAATTTAGAATCAAAATCTTGGGTTTTTCTGGATGAATATGGAGAGAAAGTGAAAGAGATGTTGCTTTTAGTTCATAAGAATTGAGAAAAAAGAAGCGTAAATCGATTTGAGGTGCATTAAGAGCTTCAAATTGGTTGTTCAAGGTGGTTGGTGTATTGATGGCAATGACAATCTTGTAAATACTTGAAGATGATGAGGTTGAGAGAGTAGAATTGAAATTTTCGAAAAAAATATTAATGGCATTTTCGTGAATAATCTAAACTTGTGGGGTCCATAGGGCAAAGGAAATGTTAAAAAAACATATGTTAGTTTGGTGGTTTAATTTGAGTTTTGAGTCAATTTTGTAAAAAGCCCAAACTAAATAAACTATTTGATTTGCCATATTAAATAAATGCATTGTATTTATGGTACATATTTTAATTTATAGGTTTTGTAATGATCAATTATTACAATTTTAATGTATGTAGTTTATCCCTTTTGTTTAGAAGCATAAAATGGATTTATACCTATTAATTCAATTAAATTTATGAATTCTAGAATGAGATTTTTTTAGTGGGTCGTGGATATAATGAATTAAACTAACAGGTATGCATGTATAGCTTTATTCTTTAAATCATTTCACCAAAAGACAAAATTTAGGGATATTTTGAAAAGTTGTGACTTTAGAAAATAATATAGATAGTTGACAAAAAAATAGTATAGATATTTTTTGTTAACTTATATTTTTGTATTTGTTAGTATATTTAAGTGTCACTAGATCTCGATCTGCGCAACCGCGCGAGTTTTTGTTTTCATTCATTGAATAGATTGTTTCAAACTTTCACATGTATTTATATCTTCTTCTATATATATATTTTCGGATTATTATTTCATTATTAAAATGGTAACTATATATATATATATATTAGTAAAATATTGTTCTATTGTCATATTCAAAAATATTGTAACATTTCATAAATTTAGATTTTCTTAAAATAATTAAACTTTTCGCTTCATAGATTTATATTATCGAGTAAATAATTAAACATTTAGTTTTTGTTTAATTTTTAAAATAAACTATATAGTTAATTTGTTTTCATTAGTTTAAGGTAGTAAAGATTAATCATTGTTAGATAATATGATTTTTGTTATTTAAATTTTTTTTTTATAATTTTAAAAGTTAAAATCGACAAATATTTAAATAATTAACGTATGGAGGTATAGTATTACAACATTAAATTATATCTATTTAATTTATGCTATCTATCAATCCAATGGATCATCAATTGTTTAAATCCAATTACTGATAACCCAATAAAATTTTTTGGTTGGTCCAAAATTTAAATGATAAGATTAGAGATTAAATGTAACATGACTTTTTAGTAATATGTCTATTAGGTCCATTTTTTTAAAAAAATCACACATAAATCAAGGTTGTGACTTCTGTTTTAGTATATAAGATTGTTTTACTTTGGTTGTTCTATTCAAGTTTGGTTATCCAGACTATATTAAACTTGAATAATAGAATATTCGTTCGTCGTTAAAAAAATGCTCGCAAGAAAACACACTTTCCTATGCACGATTTTTGAAACCCTCATAGAAACAATAGTTTTTTTTTTCCATGGTGGGTAGAAATAATATTTGAAGATGATATATTTTTCATATCTCAGATCTCATGTTATAATAGGAATTAAAACTTATATTATAATGTTGGAGGAATAATTGTAATCTATACACATCAAATGGAGTCTAAAAGATTACGTTTTTGTATATGACAAACATATTCTGTCCATTAATATTAGTGGATCTCGTAAGTATGTAACAGAACCAAATTAAGTTGGACAAAAATATTTTCAGTGGAGGAAAAAATTCTGTTAGAAAAACCTGTAGCAATTTATGTAATATATTACAATGAAGTAAGATTAATAAATAGGGATTATCTTATTTTGATAGTATTGATGTTCTAAATACTGTTAAATCTTTTGTTGGACCATTTCAAATTTAAGTGACAACGTTTTTTAGTAGATAAAATTTAGTACTCTAAATTAAAAGAGTAGATTGGTAATCGTAGTTGATGGGATAAATATGAATGATCTTGTTTAATATATTATTCTCGTGTATTTTAAGAAGTTGCTAGCCTGTAGGCATATCCTTTTGACTTCTTCATCAAATTTATTTCGTTTTTTCATATAAATAGTTACATAAATCACTAAACGAAATCCAACAAAATATGCTAATAAAATAAACTTTTAAAATAAGTTTTGCAGGTGGGAAAAATATATAGCCAACTTCTAATATATTTTAAGAAAATAGACATCTATTAAAAAATACTTTGAACAGTTTATAAAATATTAATTTGTGAGTTATGCATGTATTAAAATGCGTTTTCATACCATTATAAGTTTAAAAAGTCCTAGTCATTTGTTTAAGTAATATTTTCATATATTATGTTTAATATAAAACGTTCTTATATGACTTTTTAAATATTTATTAGGAAAGTCGTGGGACCATTATAAAAGATTCTCCAAATTGCGTTGATATAAAAACATTAGGCAATAACATTTGGTTGTATATGAAACTATAAATCATGCAATCTTTGAATGTTTTACAGCATTACAGACATGGGCACATGCAGCAACAATCCCAACTCCACCATCAACGTTCCTCAGCGCGAGTCACTACGCGAACATCGACTATCTTTTTTGGAGGAAAAGCGATATAGAAGACCCTGAGCTGGATAAAGACCCATATCTCTGTATTATGTGGTATATCTGAAAAGCAAGAAATGATAAACTATTCAGAAGAATAGACATGGACCCTTTCGAAACTGACCGACATGCTGAATCAGATTGCCATATTTGGTTTGAAGCAAACATGAAACAAGAAGAACAGACAGTTACAATAACCTCTGACCATATAGCAAGTTCTGAGAGATGCCTAATAGATGGCTCATGGACACATGACGCATTCTTCAGTGGTTATGGATGGACATGGAAAACCTCAGAAGGAACAACTCAGCTATTGGGAGCAAGAAACCAGCGACGAAGAATCTCACCACTTCATTCGAAACTTGATGTCCTTCTATGGGCGATGGAATGCACGCTTCAACTGTCGACGTGTCAGGCTTTTGGCACCGATTGTAAGGATCTAATCTCATTGATTCAAGAACCAGGAGCATGGTCCAACTTCTCCACTGAATTAGATGAGCTGCAGAAGCTGAAGAGCAGATTCCCAAATTTCTCGACTGTTTTTATTCCTCGTTCCGAAAATATATCGTCTGATTCTTTATCTAAGATGGCAAGATCCTTTCACTGGGACCTGTATTACATTGGTTGTTCTGTTCCGGTCTGGTTCTGATGCGCCCTAAGGAACGAACACTCGACCGGTAAGGAAAGATATGGACTCGATCCATGAGGAAGGAGAACTGATGGAATGAACGGTGACACAAAGGGTTGCGGATGGCCCAATGATACTACCAGGGTGCTTGATTGTCGCCTGATATGACTCACAGGTCCGACAAGGAAGCAAAACTCGATCTGTTGCCGGACGTGACGCACTGGTCCAACAAGAAAAAGGCGTTTAACTTGGAGCTAACCACACCAAGAAAACTAAGAGGTGTTCTGACCAAAGAACAAAGAGATAAACTCATAAAAAAAGGAAAAACAATCTGATTTATTCCTTGGATGTGATTACATATTTATACTAGTTTGAGTCAAAGAAAGACTTAAAGAGTTTGTGGAAAATCACACCTAGAAAATGAAAACAAAGACTAGGAAATATTAAAGAGAGTCAAAGACTCTTGATTTCCAGATCTGGACGAAAATGACTCTTCAGCTGATGTCCAGGTTCATTCTGGTAGTACAGGTCCAAGATGGGAAGGATATGACACACGCGGGACGATCCACACACGCGCCAGACACTCCACATGACCCGCCGGTTGATTTTCATGACCAAGATGTGTACTGGTGTGAGACAAGTCTTCAGACAGCTTATTTTCCATGCCTTAGTGAAATATGGATGAGAGAAATCCATCAAAGGGTCGGGCACTAAAGCAAGGACGTCAGGACAGCCTTCGGGACACGCAGGACACACCAAAAGGGCCATAAAAGAAAATCTGTGAACATCTTCGGATTCTTCTCGTCCCAAGTTGAATCTGGTTTGACTATCAGTCTTAGAATGTTGAATTGGCTGGGAAAGAAGTGAAGTGGGTCAATCAAATCAATCTCTAGGTCGTGGTTCCATACTGAGCTCAATTCCCGACGTCCGTGGGTCAATTCGATGGACAGCACATGCGGTACGGTCAGAGTGATCGGATGGGTCAGTACGGACGGTCTGATCAGCACGATCCAAAGGGAAATTATGATCAGCATGGACGGAATGATCAGATGGAATGACACGGACAGTAGGACTGGCATGATCCGACATGAAAACCTCGGTTTGGTCGAGCTGGTAAGCAAGAACGCCACCTTGGGCCGTGTCCATGAACCAAACAGATCGGTGCTCGATCCAGGGCGTATCATACTCTCCCTCTTCAAAAAGATTTATCCTCAAATCCGTTATACCTGAATCAAAAGAAAATGAATCAGACAAAAAGAATTTTAAAAACAAGTAAAATTCATTGAAGGATAAATTTGGAGAAAAACTTCCTTGGAGTTTTGAACTTGTTTTCCTCAAGTATTTCCAGTTCCATGTTCCAAGAACACAAGTGTTGTGTCGTCGTCCTCTGCTTGCTTCCATCTGAAACTGATCCTTTATACCCTGCACTTTCAAAACAACTAGAAAAACCACATCAAATCTGCGAAAGAAATAATCAAAGGGTTTCTCTAACCTTAAGTCATCAAAAACAGGATCCAAGCTCTTAGGATAACCATCAAGCACGTGGGGAAACATCAATCAAGTAAAATGATTGCCAAAAATTGGGTTTCTAATTTCAAAATCAGGCATAACTGTGAAACTGTTAGGAAAAGAATGAGACAGTGCCAATTTCGAAAACCTTTCATCATGAATGAAATCAAAATGATTCTTTGGTTTAAGCAATTTTTCTTCATGCTTTTTCCTAAACTAAATCTCTTTCAAAGCACAACTCATTGAAAATAATTCATGAAAAGGTTTAAGAAAAATGTTTTTCAACCAAGTAAAGATCCGTGTTTGCTTAGAAATTCTCGGTTTCAAAACATTTTCATGATGAGCAGAGACAATCAACCCATGATACTTACAGTGCTTTTGGTTTGGACAGGAGATTGACTGAGGAAACATCTTTGGTTCATGGAGGATCGGTTTTGGCTCAGGCCGCTTCTTTTTTGGGCCTGAATCTCATTTAAAAGTCTGGTACTCGCGGATAAACAGACTGGAGAACCTCCGGTTTGGAAAATTCATAACTGCTTCCTCCTTGAAGATTTGCAAGTGATTCCAAGCCTCAGTGAATCTTTGGTCAGTTGGCTTTTCAGGGAAATTAGATTCATGATAAAAGACCTTCTTAATGTTGAGATATCCTTTTTGGGCTGAACCCCTGTCGCTGGCATCTCCAAGGTAACCGGTTTGGACAACAAAGCTTCTCCAAATCTCAGGCTGTTGGCCACAGTCAATGCTTTCATTTCTCAGAGGCTGAACCTGTCTTTCCTGGATACTCAAAACAAACACTAAAAGACCAGGATCAAATGTGCAAGACAAATACTTGTTCAAATCAAAAATCAAGATATCTTTTCCAAGAACAAGTAGCACACATTTCAGCTTGTCAAGATGCACATCAAAATATACATTACAGACCAGAATTTTATCAAGATATGCAACAATAATATTCATTTTCAAGACGTGCATATCGTGCTCAAAGACTCAAGATGTATTTCAAAGAAAGTGTTGTAAACCATAATATCATCAAGGCTCAAAACAACACAATTATCAAGAATTGATCTCAGAAAATGCAATGTTTTATCAGTTTCAGAACTCAAGAGATCAGGCTGCAAAACAGAATCACAACAATCAAGATCACAAAAATCAGTTTCAGTTTCAAGTGATTTCTGTTCCAGCATCTTTTTAATCAAGAAATTGTCCAACGCACAAGAGGATGGAAAAAAATCATCAGTGATCAGTGCATGTCCAGAAGAACTCAGATCAAAGCCAATGCCTTTGAAAGCAAATGAATCAAACGATTTTGTAGCACAAAAATCAGTTTGTTGCAATTCAAGTTCAAGAGATCTATCAAAATAATCAAAGCCTTTGCTATGCTTAAAGAACTGATAAAACTCAAGATTATTCCAGACTTGATGCCATTGTCTTTTTGAAAACGTGGTTGATCAAGAATTTATCAGGTTCAAAGATTTTAAAATAATTAATCATGCTTTCAAAAACAGATTTTGAAACACAAAAATCTTTCACCTTTTCAAGACCAAAACGAATCACATCAAGAAAACTGATCTTAACAAACATATCAGCATGAGAATTAAGCAAATCAGATTGCTCACAGTGCTCTTGAAGTTCAGAAGACAAAGGGGCAGGAGTGGTGTCGGGATCAAAGCAAAGATGGCTCTTCATAGCGATGGATGTGATGTTTGTTGCTTCTTCATGAAAGACTGGACCAGGTTCGTCCTCCTCATCAAAGATAGGATCTAGATCTTCATCAAAAGATATCCTAGTATCAAGACGTGGTCCTTGATGTGGTAAATCTAGTGGCTCTTCCTCAAAAACCTGTGGAGACAAAACAAGTCTACTCGGATGCTCCGGTTGCAAAACGGCTAGTTCTACAATAGTCTGTTCATTATCATTTATAAACTCAGATTCAAGAGAAGGAAGATCAAAAATTTTCTCACAGGAAACCAAACTTTCAATTGGCTCTTCATCAGATTCATCAAAGATGGGTAAAGAATCTGAAAAATCTTTATACTCTTCAACATGGATTTCAGATTTACCTTTAGGTTTTTCACTGATGAACAATGATGGTTCAGCTACAGGTGTACGTGTGGTTGTCTCTTCTTATGGCTCTTGCTGATTTCTTTGAGGGCTTTCATCATTCCTTTCTCAAAGTTGTCACTGATTTCTTGGACATCAAACTGAAGTAATCGCCTTTTTGGATCAGCCACATCTTTGGTCGTTTTGATATGATCCTTGCACCTTATGTCTAGCCGTTCCCGCACACTAACAAACTCATCAAAATTATTCGAAGAATATTTAAATGGAGGTTGAGAGTTCTGCTTGCTACTTTTCCTTTGAAGACCAAACATCATAACCTGAAAATCTCAACACAAAAGTTAGGAAAAAAAACCTCACACTCTCAAGTGTTTAATCTCACCCACTCAAGTGTTTCTCTCAGATTTTAAGGTAATCACACAAGCTTCTTCTCAATGTTCTAAGAGAACAGATCACGGAATCCCAAGGGGTAGATCCAAGCAAACAAAAAGTGTTTAAGATAGAAAGATAAGAGATTTAGCTTTTTGGAATCCGCTTTAACCACCTCTAAGGCTGGATTTCTCCTCAGCCAGCAGGCTTACTCATCCACCACCAATCCACAAATCAATATTTTTTTTTTATATACTTTTTCTTTTCTTTTTTCTTTTTTCTTTTTTGATAGATCTTTTTTTTTATGGATGGTAAAGAGGAGCCCGTATTCAAGAAAGATAGAAGAACAATTTTGTGAAGAAAATGGTAGATGAGAAAGATGGACAGACAATACCAGAAGAGTGGCTCTGATACCACTTGATGCGCCCTAAGGAACGAACACTCGACCGGTAAGGAAAGATATGGACTCGATCCGTGAGGAAGGAGAACTGATGGAATGAACGGTGACACAAAGGGTTGCGGATGGCCCAATGATACTACCAGGGTGCTTGATTGTTGCCTGATATGACTCACAGATCCGACAAGGAAGCAAAACTCGATCTGTTGCCGGATGTGACACACCGGTCCAACAAGAAAGAGGCGTTTAACTTGGAGCTAACCACACCAAGAAAACTAAGAGGTGTTCTAACCAAAGAACAAAGAGATAAACTCATAAAAAAAGAAAAACAATCTGATTTATTCCTTGGATGTGATTACGTTTGAATCAAAGAAAGACTTAAAGAGTTTGTGAAAAATCACACCTAGAAAATGAAAACAAAGACTATAAAATATTAAAGAGAGTCAAAGACTCTTGATTTCCAGATCTGAACGAAAATGACTCTTCAGCTGATGTCCATGTTTATTCTGGTCGTGCAGGTCCAAGATGGGAAGGATAGGACACACGCGGGACGATCCACACACGCGCCGGACACTCCACATGACCCGTCGGTTGATTTTCATGACCAAGATGTGTACTGGTGTGAGACAAGTCTTCAGACAACTGAGTTTCTATGCCTTCGTGTAATATGGATGAGAGAAATCCATCAAAGGGTCGGGCACTGAAGCAAGGACGTCAGGACAGCCTTCGGAGCACGCAGGACGCACCAAAAGGGCCATAAGAGAAAATCTGTGAACATCTTCGGATTCTTCTCGTCCCAAGTTGAATCTGGTTTGACTATCAGTCTTAGAATGTTGAATTGGCTGGGAAAGAAGTGAAGTTGGTCGATCAAATCCATCTCTAGGTCGTGGTTCCATTCTGAGCTCCAATCTCGACGTCCGTGGGTCAATATGATGGACAGCACGTGCGGTATGGTCGGGGTGATTGGATGGGTCAGTACGGACGGTCTGATCAGCACGATCCAAAGGGAAATTGTGATCAGCATGAACGGAATGATCAGATGGAATGACACGGACAGTAGGACTGGCATGATCCGACATGAAAACCTCGGTTTGGTCGAGCTGGTAAACAAGAACGCTACCTTGGGCTGTGTCCATGAACCAAACAAAACGGTGCTCGATCCATGGCGTATCAGGTTCCACAGACCACCTCAAGCTTGAGTAATAGATCAGCCGTTTGACGTCAAAAAAAGAAAAAGAAAATAACATTTGGTTGTATATAGTAGCTTTAAGTTAAAAATGAAAAAGCGCAACAAGTTTGCATGAATAGATTTTTTCAGAATGTTTCTCTTTTGATAGTATAGTATCTAGGTGTATACGTAAACTGACCGTATGATCCTAGATAACAATCATCATGTCCATATGGGTCTTTTCTCTAACCATTTCTTTCCAATAACAAACCCTTTCTTGCGGAGCAATCAAGCCTTCAATACGGGGTTAATGATACCAATAGTTCAGTGTCTAAGATTTTTCGGGACGTTCATAGATGATGCTAAGTCAACATTGTGTAGAAACACATGGAGTAGTCGATTTTACGCCAGTGTACAGTGTACCACGCGCTGCAACACAAGGTGCGTAAGACAATTATATCAAACTATGTCATATTACTCATTTACTCTCCGGTTAGTCTTGCTTTTTACGATAGCTTTTTGAGCATCTCCGGCGGCGTTATCACTGGCCGTCAACTTCACCAGCATCAATGTCAACATGCATCACCATACATATCGTAATACCATTTAATTGACTCCGTTGACAATTACGTGCGAGTGTGTCTATGTAAATATAATCAAGAACCTGTAGCTGCTTAGAAAGAAAGGTAGTGCTTAAATGTGTTAAGATATTGATCAAAGAAAACGCAACAAAAATGGATTTGTCGTCGAATGGAGGAGTGTCACCTGGGTTTCGGCTTCATCCCACAGACGAAGAGCTTCTTCATTACTACCTAAAGACGAGAATACTTCCAACAAGTTTGAGATGGAAGTTATCAGAGACGTGGACTTAAATTCTTGGGATTTACAAGGTACTACTTTTACTTATTTAACTCAATTATGGAGAACATTTATCACAATTTATTGCTTGATATATGGATGTACACTAGTTTTGACTACAAACACATAAATCTTGATAGCTCTTCCACTTCTTGATTAATTGTTTTTACTTGATATATGGATGTACACTAGTTTTGAACCAATTCTAACTTCGTACGCTTCTTTGTGTGTGTGCAGAGAGATGTAAGATAGGGTCAACACCCCAGAACGAATGGTATTTCTTCAGCCAAAAGGATAGAAAACACCCGACCGGGTCAAGGACAAACCGTACGTGCTACTCATGAAGGGTTCTGGAAGGCAACAGGAAGAGACAAATGCATAAGAAACTCTTACCAGAAGATAGGAATGAGGAAGACGCTTGTCTTCTACAAACGAAGAGCTCATCATGGCCAAAAGACTGATTGGATCATGCATGAATACCGTCTTGAAGATGCTGATGATCCTCAACGCAATCCTAGTGTATATATATGTCTTTTTAGTTAGGTAAATCTATTGACTATAGTTTAGGCAAATATCATCAAGACGGTCTTTTTGTGCTTTTTCAAATATTTAACCGATATATACCGTAGATAATTATCATTAGAACCATCTCCTTAGTCAACAAACAAATGAATTAGTATATGGTCTCTGATTTTTTACGCTATTTCTCTATACTTACATAAATTAAGGTTCTTGATTTTTGTTCTTTGTGCAACATCATGCGTTAAGTTCATTTGATTTGTTAAGAAGTCTATAATATTTAATAAGTTTGCTACACATTATTTGATCTTGTAGGAAGATGGATTGGGTGGCTTGTGAAGATGTCTTCTCTGAAGTAATCATTGACGTAATTGCTGATGTAGACGATGTGTTGAATGGTGAAAATCACATGGATGCAAGGTGTTGAGCTGAAATCATGTAAACTTGGAGAGCAAGAGATTATCTTGAAGAAAAGTCAAGAGGAATAAACTTAGGGAGCAATTTTATGACTTAAAGAAAGAGAAATAAGTGCATTAAAAAAAATGAAAGTTACACTTATTGTTATGGAAGATGTTCATATCCATGTTGACTTTGAGTTAGGGTTTTGAGAACATGGAGAATAATATAAGATAGCTATGGGTCATTTGTAGAGACACAAAGAGACATAGGCTGATCTTATAGAGAAAGAGAGATAAGCTCTTGGAAGTGTTCTTGGGTTGTGCTGAAACAGTGACTGAAGTACTTGACGGAAGAGAGACATAAGCGGGTAGATTAACAATCATTCAGTAGCATGTGTTAGGGTATTAACACTAGACGTGTAAAACTGAATAAACAAGGTCTTGTAAAGATTGTTTAAAAGAGATTCTAATAAAGCATTTGTGGTTGCTTGTTTAATTTGTCTCTCGGTTTACCTTCTATTTTACCTTAGTTGTGTTTGCCTCTGCACTTACAATTGGTATCAGAGCGGGTCACCTAAATTATCGGTGTGATCCTTAAGGTGGAGATGGACACGATTGTTTTTATTCAAAAGGCGATCATGTTGAATGTGTACCAGTATGCTCATTGGAAGGTTCACATGAAGTAGTTGATTCGACGAATCAAAGAAGATGTGTGGACAACTATGGAGATCGGTTGGGAGGGGTCTACCATAGTCACAAGAGATGAGAAGAAGCCCAAGCCAAAATATGATTGGTCAGGGGCAGAGCGCAATGCATCAAAGTTTAATGCAAATGCGCTTTCTGTGAACTTTGGAACCGTTGAAGTAGAACAGTTTCAGCTGATTCAGAGGAGTACTTCAGCTAAAGAGGTGTGGGGAGATCCTGATGAATTCGTTTGAAGGAGATAAGAGTGTCAAGAGGACACGTCTAGATCACCTTGGGTCGCAGTTTGAGAATCTCAGGTGGTCCGATAATGATTATGTGGCAAGCTCCAGTGCCAAACTCAGTGCTATGGCGCATGAAGCATGTGTAGCATGTGTACTTAGGAAGAAATACAAGGAGAAGAAGCTGGTAAAGAAGTTACAAAGCTGTCTTCCGACAAAGTTTGGAGCTCACAAGGCGGTCCTGAATATGACCACAAATACGGATGAACTCAAGTTTGATAAACTTGTGGGTATGCTGAAGGAAGAAGAAATGGAGAGAGGCAATAGTTTGATCTCTACGATGAGTACTACTTCAAGGAGTATTGCACTTGTAGCAGACAAAAATGGTGAGAGACCTCTGAATTTTGAAGATTTCATGGGTATGTTGGCTTGGAATTTTGGTAAGAAGATGAATCTCTCTGGTGGGAGGAATCAATATGATCGCCATGGAAGTGATAATGGCAATGACTGAAGAAGGGAAGAGGTCTCAGGTGCTATGAGTGTGAAAGCATTGGTCATATAAGGGCTAACTGTCCTATAGCACAACGAAGGAAACTTAAGTGTTTTGAGTGTAGAGGTGTTGGACACACATGGCGTGAATGTACAAACTCAAATGGAAGAGGTAAACCATCGTAGTCGTCTGATGATTCAGAGTCTGAAGAAGATGGAACGGTGATAAAGAATCTTGTTGCATTTAGTGCTCGCAAGGAGAGATACAGTGAGTCCTCGGATTCAGATGATGATACAGACGATGGGGAGTATCACGTGCTGCTTAACAAGGTCAAGGATCAGTGTTTGGGACTAGAGGATTTGGATGAGATGCAAAAAGAGCTGCTTTAAGTAATTTATGAAGAACTTGTGGCTGTAAAAGAGAAGAATGAATTTCTTGAACAGGAAGTTAGCAAGCAGAGGGAGGTTGCTACTGGTTAACAAGAGGAAGAAAGGATGTTGGAACGTGATTTGGCTGACAATCGCAAACATATGAGGATGCTCAACAGTGGATCCAAAGACTTGGATAAGATACTTGAATTGATCGGTTTCTGGCTTAGCTCAACCAGCCAAGGTGAATTGGGGATTGGGATATCGAGATGCTGAGAATACTAAGGAAGTACAACATAAGGGGCTATCACACTTCGTGCAAGGGAGCACATCAAAAGGTGGAGCCAAAGAATCTTGTCAGGAATTACGCCGGGATGTATGACAAGGAGTACGACATGAGGTTCTACAGCGTGTAGCTGTGAGTAACAAGGCAAAGGTAGTACATCAGTGCAACAACATAAAGGTCAGACAGAAGGTTCAGAAGCATGCTTGTGCATCTGATACAAGGAAGGAGACTGATCAGTGCATCAGCAAATGTGTCAAGCCAAACAAGAAGCAATATCAGATGTGTTGTTAGTTATGTGGGAAGGTTGGACACAAGAAGGTGGAGTATTTGCTCGTGATAAGAGCCGAAGCATGGCTAAGAAGGTGAACAAGACGTTCATTAAACCAAGAGGGTTGGAGAGGTGCTCTTAACGAAGAGTGGCTTACTTGATGAGATCAAGGATGAGACATCAAAAGAAGGGTGCAGCTCTGGTAGGAGTGATCTTGTGGTTGATCAAAAAGCATCAAGCCTGGAGCCAGGACACAGAGGTGTTTGTGGTACAAAGGAGAAAGAGATCAAAGTGTGTGAGGAAATGATGTGAGGTGATTATCAGGAGGGTGATAGTGAAACCAATCCAAGATAATAGCAACGAGTGCACTCGATGAAGATAGAAAAAGAGCTCACGGTCAAGAAGACGATACATGAAGGAAGCCAGGTCCTCAACAGAAGATGGTCGAAGGGTAGTTTGACAGGTGTGTCAGATCGTGATGCAATACTTGTAATATATTCCGCTGCAGCAGGGACTGTATCATGATTACGCATGTAGAAGCAGACGGGTGCGTGATATATGGTGTTTTTGGCACCATTGTGCATATGCTTTCTAACAAGTTTTCAATGATTTATCGAGTTAGTCCAGTCCTTTTAGAGTCATTTCAGGTCTGGAGTGGACTAAAAATCTAAAGGAAGAAGCGTGAAGAAAGGAGCAAGAATTGGAGACTTTCCCCGCGAAACAATCGAGCGGAGCAGTCTGACGGTTGATCCCATTAGGAGCAGCTAGACGATTGTTCCCGACATTTATGGAAGTTTCCATATCTTTCAAATTTTTTTCCTAATCATCTATTCTCTCCTCCGAAGTCGATGGCGCCTATAAAAGCCATCCCTATCTTTATTTTCCTTTTACGCTAGTTTTGCAAGAGACCTAGACCTATTCTTGGATTTTTGCTATTGTAAGGGAGACGGCTCCTCTTCTTGACAGAGAAGATCATCCTGAACCCTATTGATTTCTCTTGGGATTTATATGCAGTATTATTCAGTTATCATGTTTGTTTCATCTTGTTTGATGGCTGAGTAGTCGGCTAGCTTGTCTAGGGTTCTAGGGTGTTAATCGCAAGGCTAAACATCAATAAGCGACCTTATTGTTTCTTCATTCATCTCGGTTCTTAACGCTACCTCTAACCTGATCACTTACTGCTAGATGTTAGGTTTAATCTACTCATTAACCGTGTAGTAAATTGCTTGATATTGAATGAATGAGCCGCACATCCCTAGTCAGCGAAAGTAGATACTTGGGGTGCTCGGTGAGCCTATCGGACTTGATCTCTATTGCTTATAGTCGATCCTTGATCAAAACGACAATTTAGGCAACAAGGTCGAACCGCAAAGAGAACAGCACCACGACAGTGGGCTGTTCTACTTGAGTGATCCGTGTTCTAGATTGTACTTCAAAGCGCTTGAATAAATGTTTGGTTAAGCATTGACACCCGATGAGAAACCCTAGATCGGCTTATCTTTAATATTGAATTCTACTCTTCGAAATCATTTACTTTCCTTGCACGTCACCACTTAATTCAAGCCCCACTTTTAGTTTTAGCTATGTTGAAAACTTATAAGAATAAAGTGTAAACTGGTCCTCTGGATTGAATCTCAAATACTACAATTACCACTATTAACTTGACAGTAGGAAAGGTTCATATTTAGTGTATCAAGTTTTGGCGCCGTTGCGACGGGGACAAGATATTTTACTTTTAGTTTTCAGTTCTATATTTAGTCTAACATATAACTTGCTTTCAGCGAATGATCCAGGTGTATGACCAGTAGACATACTCGGAGCAACGCACAAGGACCATTATTCACGCTAAGTAAAGAAGAGCTCGCAAGATTAGAAAGACATAACCGTCAACAACCGCGGCCTACTAACACCACAATGGGTGAGATGATCTCACTGCTGCAATGGCGCTCATGCAACAGCAAATGCAGCAGATGCAGCAGATGCAGCAGACCATCAACACACAGGAAGCTGCTCACCAAGCAGCGGCTGAACTTGCTGCACAGCAAGCTGAGCAACAAGGCGCTCCCATCGGAGAACGGAACCTTCCGCGGAACTTCCCTACCACTCGCTCCGCTATAAATCCTCTTCCCTGCACTCGAGAGGATTATGAGATCAAGCCTGCTTTGATTGGCCTGGTGCAGGAAAAGATGTTCAACATCGAAAACTTTGAGAGAGTCTGCAACTTCTCTCGTGCAAATGGAGTGCCACCAGACTACGTCAAATGCACCATGTTCCCATTCTCTCTTGATGGGAAAGAAGCTCGCTGGCTAGCCTCTCTCCCGACTGGTACACTTACTAAATGGGAACATGTCAGAGCAGCGTTCTTAAGACACTTCTAGACGAAGAGGAAAACCGCAGCTCTGGGCATAATATCTCAAATTGTAAGCAAAAGACTGACGAGCCTTTCTATGATGCTTGGGAGCGTTTTAAGGAGTACCGAAGGGAATGCCCTCACCACGGGTTTGAGGACGATTACATACTGGAAGTGTTCTATGATGTAGTGAGCTATGAATTTTGTAATGCTCTTGATTCCTCGAGTAATGGAGATTTCATGACTCAAACAACACCTGGCGCATTCGCACTGATCGAGAATATGGCGTCCAGTTCGCTCAATAAGAACAAGGAGAACGACCGCTCCAAGAGCGTAAACAGCATCGACGATCTAGCAGCAAATATTGACCAGCTGTTGAAGGGCAATTAGAGCCAAGTTTTCATCATGGAAGAAGCCGCATCAGAGAACAATGCTTCAGATGTCACACCTCAAGGGGATAATACCATGGACGATCAGCAAGAAGTAAGCTACGTCATTGGACAAGGATGGTAGTTCAAGAACTACCACCCGAACCCCAACGTGAGGAACAATTCTCACCTCTTTGCGTACCCTAAGATGGACAAATCGGTTGACAACACGCAGAACAGTCAAGGACAGAACAACAACTATCAGAAACCGTACCAAGTAAGAACATATGCTTTGAGCCAGGCGCAGCACAAACAGTTCCAGAACCAAAAGCAGCAGACAGTTCAACAAGCTGCCCCTTCACCTACGACAGCTCCACAAGAGGAGATGAAGGGTCTAGCGACGATGATGCATCAGTTACTCCATAGTCAGCAAATTCAAGGGAAAGCGTTGAATCAGGTCACCATGGACATAAACTCCAGGATGAACCACATGTTCAATGACCTGAGTACCAAATATGACAATGTAACTAGCCATATGCGTCAGATGGACGTTCAGATCGGGCAGACAGCCGAGAGGGTCAAGAGACAGCAAGGTACTCTACCTGGAAAGACCGATAAGAATCCTAAGGAATGCAGTGCCGTAGCACTAAGGAGTGAAAGAACACTCCCGGACGCAGCCCCTAAGAAGTTACCAGCGGCGGAAAAGGGCAAGCAAAAGGAGGGCGAGCAGCCACGATCTGAAGAAGCCCCTCTATCTGACAAGGAACCGGAACAGCCTGCTGAGACTGATCCGACCCCTGCCGCTACACCTGTACCTTCACGTGAATACACGCCTAAGGTTCCATACCCTGTTCCAGCAAAGACATCTCGCAAGGATCGGGAGGAGACAAAGTGTAAGAAGATGCTGGAGGATCTAACTATCAAGTTACCTCTGATTGATGCGACCCAGATGATACCTTCTATGCGCAGTTTGATGAAAGGTTTGATCTCTGGCAAGATCACTGGGGACAGTGAGCTATTATTGGTTTCAAAAGAGTGCACTGCAGTACTTCAGAACATGCCGATTAAGAAATTGGATGATCCAGGGAAGTTTGTTCTCTCGATACAAATTGGGAAAACAGTGTTTGCTTGGTCTCTATACGATCTGGGTTCTAGTGTCAACCTCAGGCCTTACTCCGTGGCAAAACGACTGGGTTTCACAGACTTCAAACCAACAAGAATCTCCCTGGTTTTTGCGGACAGATCAGTCAAGTCACCGGTGGGTATTCTGGAAGATCTCCACGTCCAAGTAGGCAACACCTTTGTTCCGAAAGATTTTATGGTTCTAGAGGTTGGTGAAGAACCAAGAGATCCACTCATCCTGGGTCGTCCTTTCTTGTGCACGGCTGGTGCGATTATTGATGTTCGACAAGGGAGGATTGATCTTCACCTGGGAGACATCGTGATGAAGTTCGAGATGAACAAACTGCTGAAGAAACCGATGATAGACGCACAGACCTACACAGTTGAAGGCAAAGATCAGGTGATATCCCCTCAAGAAGGAATGACTGAGGAAATCTTGATCGATGACCCACTCGAACTGGCTCTAACCCGAGCTGAGACTGAGCACAACGTCATAAGCGTGGACGCGGATGGGTACGACAAGATGTTCGACTCTGCCAGAAGCATGGAAAAGATGGTAGCTTATCTAAGTTTAGGGGAGAACGACGAGAGCAATCAGAGCAGTGTAGCAGGAGCAGCTATTCCGAAAAGAGCGACAATGCCGACCACACAAGTCGACGATTCATGGAGCAAACTGAAAGCTCCAAAAATCGAGCTCAAATCCCTCCCTACGGGGCTCAGGTATGCATTATTGGGACCAAATTCCACTTATCCTGTTATTGTGAACTCTGAGCTGAATAATGTGGAAACTGCTAAACTTCTGTGTGAGCTAAGAAAGTATCGTAAGGCATTAGGTTATTCTCTAGCTGACTATCATGGCATTTCACCTGATCTATGCATGCATAGGATACATCTAGAAGATGAATCAATGACTTCTATAGAACTTCAGAGGAGGTTAAATCCGAATCTAAAACATGTTGTAAAGAAAGAGATAATGAAACTTCTAGAGGTTGGTGTGATTTATGCCATCTCTGATAGCAACTTGGTTAGCCCTGTTCATGTAGTTCCTAAGAAAGGTGGAATACCGGTTATAACAAATAAAAAGAATGAACTGATCCCTACTAGAACTGTCACTGGACACCACATGTGCATTGATTTTCGTAAATCGAATGCCGCAACTCGCAAGGATCACTTTCCACTCTCATTCATTGATCAAAGGCTTGAAAGATTGGCTAACCATCCATACTGCTGCTTTTTAGATGGTTATTCAGATTCCCATCCACCCAGATGATCAGGAGAAGACGACATTCACATGCCCATATGGCACGTTTGCCGTTCTGCTTGTGCAATGCTCATGCGACCTTTCAACGTTGCATATGTCCATTTTACTGATCTGATTGAGGACATAATGGAGGTTTTCATGGACGACTTTATTGTATATGGAAGCACTTTTTCTGTCTGTTTGAAAAATTTGTGCAGGGTATTACAACGATGCGAGGAGAAAGATCTGGTGCTCAACTGGGAGAAGTGCCACTTCATGGTCAAGGATGGGATTGTTGTCGGACACAAGATTTACGAGAAGAGAATCGAGGTTGACAAGGCAAAGATTGAGGTGATGATGAGCCTGCAACCACCAACATCAGTCAAAGGAATCAAAAGCTTCGTGGGGCATGCCGATTTCTACAGGAGGTTCATCAAGGACTTCTCAATGATCGCAAGACCACTCACTAGACTGCTCTGCAAGGACACCAAGTTCGAGTGTGATAGCGACTGCTTGACTGCTTTCCATACGATAAAAGGAGCCTTGATCAGCGCACCAGTCATTCAGCCTCCAGACTGGGACTTACCTTTGGAGATCATGACAGATGCGAGTGATTTCGCAGTGGGAGCAGTGCTGGGACAGAGGAAAGATAAGAAACTGCATGTGATCTACTATGCGGGCAGGACAATAAATGAAGCCCAATGCCGATATGCCACTACCGAGAAGGAGCTTTTAGCCATTGTCTATGCCTTCGACAAATTTAGGTCCTACCTAGTAGGTTCTAAAGTGATAGTGCACACGGATCACGCGGTTCTGAGGTACTTGCTGACAAAGAAAGACGCCAAACCGCGCCTGCTCCGATGGATCCTTCTACTCCAGGAATTCGATCTTGATATCAAGGATAAGAAGGGGATTGAGAATGGAGTCGCGGATCATCTGTCAAGAATGAAGATCGACGAAGAGACTGCTCTCGACGACAGTCTCCCTGAAGAACAAGTCTACGCGAATGGTCTGTATGTTGAGAACATACTGGATACCCATGCCGCAGACTGTTCCGCAGACTGTTCCACAGACCAGGAACACTTCATTGCTGCGATCAAGAAGAGATATTCCCACCTACCTTGGTTTGCCGAGATAGCTAATTTTTTAGTAATGAGAAGAGGAAGTTTTTGAGGGATGCAAAAATCTACTTCTGGGATGAACCGTTCCTGTATCGACACCGATGATGTGTTCCTGAAACTGGGATTCCAGGGATCCTCCATCACTGCCATGGTTCCTCTTATGCCGGACACTTTGCAGCATTCAAGACCGTCTCCAAGGTTATGCAAGCCGGTTTCTGGTGGCCCACAATGTTCTGTGATGCTCAAGCCTTCATCTCCAAGTGCAATTCGTGCCAAAGAAAAGGGAACATCAGCAAGAGGAATGAGATGCCACAGAACTTCATACTCGAGATCGAGGTATTCAACTGTTGGGGGATATACTTCATGGGACTATTCCCTCCCTCATATAAGAACAAGTACATCCTGGTGGCAGTGGATTATGTCTCGAAGTGGGTGGAGGCAATCCCCAGCCCCACTAATGACGCACGTGTGATAATAGGTTTTTTGCCTATTGCAAATGTTGTAGTATAGTGGGGTGAATGTCGAACCAGTCCTAGTGATGTGAATCAGTGAGAATACAAGTCATTTCTTAAGCTAAGCAGATTCAATAGTGGTGAGTGTGTGACAAGTAACAATAGCAAACAAAGCAATACAACAAGGTTTTAATCAATTTAGACAAGTGAATCCATGGGTATTGGGAATTGACTTCAAGTAACTAAGATCCAATCTAGGTGACAAGCTTTCAATCAAAGTAATCTCTTAAGTCTAAACACAATTTTAGACAAGTCCTATGTCTAGGTAAATGTCCATTTGCTTAGAAATCATTAAACATCAAATGGCTTTGGCTTAATTCATTCAAGCAATCTTTAAGTTCAAGTTTAATAACTATCTAGCAATTTTAACATCAAGTGTCCTTGGCTAATCTCACTAGAGCTTAGTTGAGTTGATTCAAACACTTCATCTAATCATGTCTGATGAGAAGTGTTTAGAAATCAGGTTTAGAGTGATCAAGACTAAACAAGCATTAAAAATACTCAACAAGCAAGTTCATACAAGGATCTAATACAATAACACCATAGATCTTCACTAAGTTACTCTAATCTCCCTAACCCATGAATTCTTAAGGAAACTACTCACTAATCTCCATGAAAA
Organism: Brassica napus; assembly: GCF_020379485.1. Taxonomy (NCBI): domain Eukaryota; kingdom Viridiplantae; phylum Streptophyta; class Magnoliopsida; order Brassicales; family Brassicaceae; genus Brassica; species Brassica napus. The sequence continues at coordinate 36,237,306 of NC_063445.1, forward strand.
CACTTAATCTCATAATAGATTGAAGCATATTCAAGTAGATACAACAGAGAATAAAGATAAACAAGGATTAAACAAGCAAAACGAAATTAAAACTCAAGAACAGATGATGAACAATGAAGAACAGCTCAAGAACAATAAGAACAATGATATTTCAAAGAGAGAGAGTTTTGACAAGTTAAATTATTACCCAAGTTGGATAATGATGTTTCTTGGACACTCCTTTAATAAAAAGAAAGCAGATATTATACAGAAAAGTAGGAAAACTCGTGCAAAGGAAAGGTAGAAGAAAGTGGCAAGTTGGGACATCCCATTAACTTTCCAGTGGTCCCCGGCAAGGGTTGATACACCTATAGTATTCAAAATCCCATTAACTTTCCATGTTCATCTTTCACTCTTTGGACTCAAAATCCCTCCAATGATCCTCTAACTCATCCATGGTGCTCTCCAACACCTGATATGTACAAATGCAATGATATGCAACCTAAATGTGCCTAAATGATGCTCTAAATGACCAAACCATGCAAGAATAAGAAGTTAAAAACATGTAAATTCACAAGATATCAACTCCCCCACACTAGTCCTTTACTTGTCCTCAAGTAAACTTTCAAGTCCTAAGAAGGAAAAAGTTTGAAAAAGGGAGCACATAGCCAAAAGACACACATCCTAGCTCTTCTACAACATTCCAAATGATCATAGCAAACAATCATTGGTCATTTTTCTATCAGTCTAGCTTCTCAATGCCTATCAAACTCTTTTTATTTCTTTATACAAAGTGCAATGCTCATCAATCAACAAGTAACTTCAACCAATTCTCACATTCATTCACACACACACACACACAAGGTGGATTCTCACAAATGGGCACATGATCTCAATCACTTGGCTTGGTAGATTAATGGTCTTTTATGAATGAAAAGAAAGGTTCAAATACAATCTTTTTAATGGTGGCAATCACTCAAGAACAAGGAGCATGATCATTATGCAAAATTTATCTAAAACTAGGAGCAATTCATGCATATATAGCTCATTCTCATCATTCTACTCTTCTTCCTAAGTGATTACAAATTCTATCCATCTTTTATATTTCAAAACCCAAGTATATACACTTCACTCACATTTCTCACCAAGTGAACTCTTTTTTTTTTTTTTTACATGATCAACCAACTAAGAACTTGACACTCTTTTTCTTTCCTCGTTATGATCTTTCATTCATTTTTTTTTTCTTTTTTTACTTTGGGGAATTCTATTCGACACACTTAAGAGTTTTTCTTCTTTTATTTTCTTGGTTCCTATTGGTTTTCTTTTCTTATTGACACTCTTTGATCTTTTTCTCTTCTCTCAGACCCAAGATATAACAACTTAAAAACACACAAACTCACTCACCATCCTAGATGCTAGTTCAAATGAGGATCTTATGCTAGCAATAGATGGGAACAAACATATGTCGCTCCCAATCTTTTGTGTGACTTTGAATTTGGAGTGGTTTACATGATAAGTAAAATAAAAATTACTAGAGATGTGGAGAGATTTTAAACCGGATTAGAGTACTTACCTTGTGACTGTAGCGACATGAGCATGTTACTATGGATATGTCGCTACGGTCCTTAGCCAAATATTGAATTCTCTTCGTTTGGTCGTAGTAACATGAGGATGTCGCTACGCACGTCGCTAAGGTTGTCCGTAAAGGGTTATAGCGACATGTGTGGGTCGCTATGCCCTTGTCGCTATGCTATTTTCCTTGTAGCGACCCAATCATGTCGCTATGAGCATGTCTCCACAGCACTTGTGTTTCTTTCCTAGCCTCTTTTGAATCCTTTCCTTTTCCTGAGCACCTTCCAAACTGAAATCACACACAATTCACACAAACAAACACACAAACAAGGATAGTTCACACAATTTATTAAAAACATTCACACATATATACAAATGATACTCTTGGGATTTCCTCCCAAGTGAGCTTGTTTTAAGTCTCTAGCTTGACTTTGCATCCTTTAGGTTAGACTGTGGTTGGATCGGAAAGTGGAACTGAAGTTCCCAGGTCTTTCGATTTGGTTCCCAAGTAATGCTTAGCTCTTTGTCCATTGATGGTGAACTCTCTTCCATCAGAACTCCACAAAACTATTGCTCCATAAGGTTTAACCTCTTTAACCTTGAAAGGACCAGACCACCTTGACTTGAGCTTGCCTGGAAACAACTTCAGTCTGGAGTTGTAGAGAAGAACTTGATCTCCTTCTTTAAAGTCTCTTTTCAGGATATGTTTGTCATGGAGAGCCTTTGTTTTCTCTTTGTAGATCTTTGAACTTTCAAAAGCTTCAATTCTTATCTCATCAAGTTCATTCAGCTGGATCAATCTCTTCTCCTTGGCACTCTTGATGTCAAAGTTCAGCAACTTGACTGCCCATAGTGCCTTGTACTCAAGCTCAACTGGTAGATGGCAAGATTTTCCATAGAGAAGGTTGAAAGGTGTAGTTCCCAAGGGTGTCTTGTAAGCTGTCCTATAAGCCCACAATGCATCATCAAGCTTGATGGACCAATCTTTCCTTGTAACCCCCACAATCTTCTCCAGAATGGACTTGATCTCCCTGTTGGAAATCTCAACTTGACCACTTGTTTGGGGGTGGTAAGGAGTTGCAACCTTGTGCTTCACACCATTCTTCTTAAGGAGGTTTGCAAACAGTTTGTTGATGAAGTGAGACCCTCCATCACTGATCACAACTCTTGGAATCCCAAACCTTGGAAAGATTATGCTCTTGAACATTTTTAGAACCACCTTTGCATCATTGGTTGGACTTGCAATTGCTTCCACCCACTTAGAGACATAATCTACAGCCACCAGTATGTACTTGTTGCTATAAGATGAAGGAAAAGGCCCCATGAAGTCAATACCCCAGACATCAAACACTTCAACTTCTAGGATGGGGTTTTGAGGCATTTCATTCCTCTTGGTGATGTTTCCTCTTCTTTGACAAGAGTCACACCTTGAGACAAAGTCTTGGGTGTCTTTAAACATGTGAGGCCACCAAAATCCAGCTTGTAGCACCTTTGCAACTGTCTTAAATGTAGCAAAGTGGCCTCCATAGGATGATCCATGACAATGTGTAAGGATCCCATCAATTTCTTCTTCAGCCACTGCCCTTCTATAGAGTTGATCTCTACAAAGTATGTAGAGGTAAGGCTCATCCCAATAATATCTCTTCACATCCTTATAGAACTTCTTCTTGGCATAACCTTCAAGGTTCAATGGCTCTTTTCCACTAGCTAAGTAGTTGACTATATCAGCATACCAAGGACCCTTCTCATCAGCTGCCTTCACCTCTTCAAGTTTCTTTCCTGTCTCACAAACAGCTACCACTGCATGAATAGCCATCATTTGCTCTTCTGGAAGTCTGTCATCAATAGGGATTCCACACTCCACCTTCAACCTGGACAGGTGATCAGCTACTCCATTCTCAACTCCAGGCCTGTCCTTGATCTCAAGATCAAACTCTTGTAGCAGCAGAATCCACCTCAACAGTCTTGGTTTTGCATCTTTCTTGGCTAAGAGGTGTCTCAATGCAGCATGATCAGTGTAGACAGTCACCTTTGACCCAACCAAGTAGCTTCTGAACTTCTCAAATGCAAAGACAATGGCCAATAGCTCCTTCTCAGTTGTAGAGTATTTAGCTTGAGCTTCATCAAGGGTTCTACTTGCATAGTAGATCACATGTGACTTCTTGTCTCTCTTCTGGCCTAGGACTGCTCCTACAGCAAAGTCACTTGCATCACACATGATCTCAAAGGGGAGATCCCAATCTGGCGGTTGAACTATGGGTGCACTGATGAGTGCATTCTTCAGGTTTTTGAAAGCTTCCATACACTCCTCATCGAAGTGAAATGCAGCTTCTTTGCATAACAGCCTGGTCAATGGTCTAGCTATCTTAGAGAAATCCATGATGAATCTTCTATAGAAACCGGCATGACCCAGAAAGCTTCTTATATCCTTCACTGTTCTTGGTGGAGCTAGACCAACCATGACATCTATCTTGGCTTTGTCCACTTCAATTCCTTTCTCAGAAACTTTGTGTCCAAGAACAATCCCTTCCTTGACCATGAAGTGACACTTCTCCCAATTGAGCACCAGGTTAGTGTCCTCACATCTCTGTAATACCCTGCAAAGATTTGACAAACAAGTAGCAAACGAAGAACCGTATACAGAAAAATCATCCATAAACACCTCCATTACATCCTCAATAAGATCAGAGAAAATTGACATCATTGCTCTTTGGAATGTTGCTGGTGCATTGCACAGTCCAAATGGCATCCTTCGATATGCAAAGGTACCATAAGGACAAGTGAATGTCGTTTTCTCTTGGTCATTTGGGTGTATAGGGATTTGGAAAAATCCAGAGTATCCATCAAGGAAACAATAATAAGGATGGTTAGCTAGCCTCTCTAACATCTGATCAATGAATGGTAAAGGGAAATGATCCTTTCTAGAGGCTGCATTCAGTTTTCGATAGTCAATGCACATCCTATGTCCAGTTATTGTTCTTGTTGGTATTAACTCATCATTTTCGTTCTTAACAACTGTTATGCCACCTTTTTTAGGAACTACATGCACAGGTGAAACCCAATTGCTATCAGAGATAGGATAGATCACACCAGCATCTAACAATTTGATTATCTCTTTTTTAACAACATCTTTCAAATTAGGATTTAATCTTCTTTGGTGTTCAATTGAAGTTTTAGATTCATCCTCTAGATGTATCCTATGCATGCACAAAGATGGTGAGATTCCTTTAATGTCATCAAGTGAGTATCCTAGTGCTTTTCTATACTTTTTAAGTTCATTTAAAAGCATAGACAATTCATTCTCAGTCAGCTCACTACTCACAATGACAGGATATGTCTCATTAGGTCCAAGGAAAGCATACCTTACACCATGGGGAAGAGGTTTAAGCTCCACTTTTGGTGCCTTGAGCTCACTCCAATCAGCTTCATGGAGGTTCTCTTGAATGTCTGCTGAGGCAGCATGTTGAGTCATTTGTGGCAACTCCATGAACTCATCTTCTCCATCCTCCTCAAGGTGAACATCTAGCCTTCTTACTAGCTCATCACTCTCTTTGTTTTCAATCATTTGGGTCTCTCTTTCAATGGTCAGGGCATGTTGAAGAGAGTCCTCAATCGCTAACTCCTCAAGGAAATCATCAGCCAAGGCATCCATCTCATCAATGTAGAATATTTCTCCTTGAGTTGTGGGCTTCTTCATCATCTCCTTGATATCAAAATGGAGAATGTGATCTTTTCCAAGGTGGAGATCAATTGTGCCATCTCTCACATTCACCATTGCTCCAGCAGTTGCCAAGAAAGGTCTTCCAAAGATCAAAGGATCTCTAGGCTCTTCATCCATCTCAAGCACTACAAAGTCAGTAGGCACTTCACAATTTCCTATCTTGACAGGAAGATCTTCTAGGATGCCAATGGGGAGCTTGACAGATCGATCAGCTAGCACCAAAGAGATCTTGCACTTTTTATATTGTGTAAACCCAAGCTTCTTGGCAATGGATAGTGGCATGAGGCTGACACTTGCTCCCAAATCACATAGACATCTCTCAAATGTCAAAGGTCCAATGGCGCATGGCAGGGTGAAACTACCAGGGTCTTCTAGCTTCCTTGGGACAGTCAGTCTCTGAATAATGGCACTGCACTCATGAGTAAGAATCACCATCCCTTCCATCTCTTTCTTCTTTTGTTCTACAGCATCTTTCAAGAACTTGCTGTATTGTGGAACCAGCATAAATGCATCAATTATGGGCATGGTGAGCTGAACTTCACTCATTTGCTTGTCAAACAAGGCTTTGTACTTCTCTAGGAGTTGCTTCTTGAATCTTCCAGGAAAGGGAAGCTTTGGCTCATAGGGAGGAGGAGTGAACAATTTCTCCTTTGTTGATGTAGCAGCCTCATTTTTGTTCTCAACTTTCTCCTCTCCAATCTTTCTCTTGCCCTTAGCTTCAACTATCTTCTCCAAGATTTCCTCATTAGTCTTCTCATCCACAATCACCACATCATCATCTACATTGATGACCACCTCCCCACCTTGTTTCTCATTATCCTTAATGAGAACTTTAGGAGGCAACTCTCTTCCACTCCTTAGGGTGATTGCCTTCGTTGTCTCCTTTGGGTTTTGTTCAGGCTTTCCAGGTAGGGTACCTTGTTGGCGACTTGAGCTGGCTGTCATAGAGACAAACTGGTTCTCGAAGGCTTTGAACTTGTTGTTTAGATCATGGTAATTCCCATCAATCTTGTTGTGGAGATTTTTCAGCTCATACCCTAATTGTTTCTCACTTCTTGCTTGTCCCTCCAATAATTGTTTCAGCATAGCTTCAGTACTACTCTCTTGTGGAGGTTGTGTTGATGATCCAGCTTGGTCTTGTGCAGGTTGACTTGGTTTTGGTGAGAATCCAGGAGGGAAGTTCTGTTTGGGTTGGTAACCACCTTGGTTGTTGTTGTAGAATGGCTTAGGCTGATTGTTGTAGAATGGTCTTGGCTGGTAGTTGTTGAATGGCTTCTGTTGGTTGTTGTAGAAGGGTTTCTGTTGGTAGTTGTTCTGGTATTGATAGTCAGGCTCCTTCTTGTACCATGTACCCTGAGCATTGACATAGTACATATCTTCTTGGCATTCTACTCCATCAACTTCAGCAACCATATGTAACTCCTCTTTCTTGGTCTTTTCTGATAGTAGCATGTCAATCTTGTCTTGAAGTGCTTTCAGCTCTCTCTTTGTGGTCATATCTTCTCCTCCACCACCTCTGTCTCTTCTATCATATTCATCATTGTAGACAGAGTCACTCTGTGCCATATTCTCCAAGAGTTCTAAAGCATCTTCCACAGTCCTCCCCAAAAAGTTTCCATTGCTTGCAGTGTCTAGCTGGCTTTTGAATTTAGGCAAGACTCCTCTGTAGAAAGTGCTTAGCAAGCTCTCATTGTTGAAGCCATGGTGGGGACATTGAGACAAGTAGCTTCTGAATCTCTCCCATGCCTCTGAAAATCCTTCAAGTCCTCTTTGTTGAAAACCAGAGATCTGATTTCTAAGGTTGGCAGTCTTTGTAGCAGAGAAGAACTTGTTGAGGAAGGCCTTCTTGCATTCATCCCAAGTGGTGATAGTATCACTTGAGATGTTTTTCTCCCAAGTGTGAGCCTTGTCTCCCAAAGAGAAGGGAAACATTCTGAGCTTGAAAGCATCCTCTGAAACTCCATTTGTTTTTGACAAGCCACAGTACTTATCAAATCTGTCAAGGTGATCTAGTCGGTCTTCCAAGGCAAGTCCATGGTACTTGTTGTTTTCAATCATGTTGATGAGGCTGGACTTGATCTCGAAATTGTTGTTGGCAACTGGCGGTGCCCTAATGCCCAACCTATTCCCATTTGTGTTAGGTTGATCATATGTACCGATGGCCTTAGCTTGGCGTTGTGGTTGTCTAGGTCGAAGGTTGGCAGCTCCTTGACCATTGCCCTCTTCAGCTTGAGGTTGTTCTGGAACTGGTTCCATCATAGGTTCTGATCTTTGTATCTGAGCCTCTTGCTCTTCTTGTCTTAACCTTCTCATGTTCTCTCTTTCAAGTGTTTTGATATCTGTCAAGGGAGTAAGATGTGTAGTGCCTCTACTTCTTAGGTTCATGCACCTGGAATCACAAGCAGATGAAGAAGTAGAATTAGTAACTTTAAAACAAAGTAAAACTCAGTCTCAAGCAAAGACTCAAACTCAATGTCACAATCAGACTAGGATTGGCAACGGCGCCAATTTGATAATAGGTTTTTTGCCTATTGCAAATGTTGTAGTATAGTGGGGTGAATGTCGAACCAGTCCTAGTGATGTGAATCAGTGAGAATACAAGTCATTTCTTAAGCTAAGCAGATTCAATAGTGGTGAGTGTGTGACAAGTAACAATAGCAAACAGAGCAATACAACAAGGTTTTAATCAATTTAGACAAGTGAATCCATGGGTATTGGGAATTGACTTCAAGTGACTAAGATCCAATCTAGGTGACAAGCTTTCAATCAAAGTAATCTCTTAAGTCTAAACACAATTTTAGACAAGTCCTATGTCTAGGTAAATGTCCATTTGCTTAGAAATCATTAAACATCAAATGTCTTTGGCTTAATTCAATCAAGCAATCTTTAAGTTCAAGTTTAATAACTATCTAGCAATTTTAACATCAAGTGTCCTTGGCTAATCTCACTAGAGCTTAGTTGAGTTGATTCAAACACTTCATCTAATCATGTCTGGTGAGAAGTGTTTAGAAATCAGGTTTAGAGTGATCAAGACTAAACAAGCATTAAAAATACTCAACAAGCAAGTTCATACAAGGATCTAATACAATAACACCATAGATCTTCACTAAGTTACTCTAATCTCCCTAACCCATGAATTTTTAAGGAAACTACTCACTAATCTCCATGAAAACACTTAATCTCATAATAGATTGAAGCATATTCAAGTAGATACAACAGAGAATAAAGATAAACAAGGATTAAACAAGCAAAACGAAATTAAAACTCAAGAACAGATGATGAACAATGAAGAACAACTCAAGAACAATAAGAACAATGATATTTCAAAGAGAGGGAGTTTTGACAAGTTAAATTATTACCCAAGTTGGATAATGATGTTTCTTGGACACTCCTTTAATAAAAAAAAAGCAGATATTATACAGAAAAGTAGGAAAACTCGTACAAAGGAAAGGTAGAAGAAAGTGGCAAGTTGGGACATCCCATTAACTTTCCAGTGGTCCCCGGCAAGGGTTGATACACCTATAGTAAATCGATCATAACTTATCCAATACAGCTCCAAATGACTTGAAACCACTTCTATTGGAAAGCTAACTCAATTTCCAGTGTCTCCACAAATTTTGAGCTTCAGAAGAGATCTTTAAGGCCTTCATCCGTGTTCATCTTTCACTCTTTGGACTCAAAATCCCTCCAATGGTCCTCTAACTCATCCATGGTGCTCTCCAACACCTGATATGTACAAATGCAATGATATGCAACCTAAATGTGCCTAAATGATGCTCTAAATGACCAAACCATGCAAGAATAAGAAGTTAAAAACATGTAAATTCACAAGATATCAACGTGTTGTGACGAAGATGTTCAAAACCATCATCTTTCCAAGGTTTGGAGTACCTAGAGTGGTCATAAGCGATGGAGGCACCCACTTCATCAATAAGGTCTTCCAAGGCCTCTTGAAGAAGAACGGTGTCAAGCATAAGGTTGCGACCGCATATCATCCTCAGACAAGTTGCCAAGTAGAAGTGTCTAAAAGAGAGATCAAGAGCATCATGCAGAAAACATTCAGAACTACACGCAAGGATTGGTCTCCCAAATTAAATGATGCACTATGGGCTTACATAACAGCTTACAAAACACCACTCGGTACCACTCCATATCACCTGGTCTATGGCAAGGCGTGTCATCTCCCTGTGGAACTGGAGTACAAGGCAACATGGAATGTCAAACTGCTTAACTTCGATATCAAATCAGCCAAGGAGAGGCGTTCCATCCAGATTCATGAGCTCGAAGAGATCAGGCATCTGGCTTATGAGAGCACAAAAATCTACAAGGAAAATACCAAGGCATATCATGACAAGCGGATCATCAGCAGAAGCTTTGAACCAAATGATCAAGTCTTGCTCTTCAACTCCAGGCTGAAGTTTTTCCCTAAGAAGTTGAAGTCCAGATGGTCCGGACCTTTTACTATCAAAGAGGTCAGACCATATGGAGCAGTGGTGTTGCTGGATCCAAATGGAGGTGAGTTCGTTGTTAATGGTCAGCGTCTCAAGCCATACCTTGCTGAAACAACAATCACAGAAGGTGAAGAAATTCCCTTAGGTGATCCCTCCACAGTCCATAGACTGACTAAAGTCAAGCTAGTGACTTAAATCGACCGCTTGGTGGGAGGCAACCCACTGGTGAGTGTAAATATGTTTTTCCTTTCAAATTTTTCGGTAGTTTATTTTGAAATTTGTTCTAGGAAAAAGAAAACCGAAGTTTCCCGGAGGAACAATCCGTAGACTGTTCTCGCTGGAGAACAGCCGCTCCTTCAGGTAAGTTTTCGAACCCAAAATAAAATAAAATATAAAAAAAATAAAAAAAGGGGGAAGGGGAAGCGGTTAGGATTTGCCTATTTAAGGAAACCCATCCCACTCCCCCACTTAACCCAAAGTCGCCGCACACTCTTTCTCCCTAAGGCTAGAACACTAAGCCAAAATCCTTAACTTATTAATCAATTGTCACGATTTTTTGGTTCTAACTCCTTGAAATTCCGAGTTCAATCCCTTTTGGCAGTCATCTCTCTCAACCGATCAAGGTAACAAATCCAACTCTCTCACAATCACGCATGCAAATCGGGATTTGTGGTTCCCTCCTTTTTCTTCTTCTAGCGCCTAAAATCTATACTTGTTGGCAACATCTTTTGAATTAACACATCCTAAGTTTCTAGATTGATAGAAGAATCGAAAATGAGAATGAATAGGAACCGCCTTGTTTTGAGTTTTAACTGTGAATTGCGAAATAAAATCTGCCTGTTTGCGAGCCTTGATAATGCGGTTTCTTTGAGATTGTTGATTGAATGCTGATTGGTTTAAGTTTATGGTGATTCACGGGTCATTGTTCTTCATGTTATAGTTGGGTTGTTTGGAAATTGAATGGACTTGAGTTTAATTGAGAATGGGTAAAGTTCCATCCTTTTCTAAACAATCCGCGAACAATACTAATCTATAACTACTTGTTCTGTTTTGCAGATGGCCCCACGGACCAAGCAAAAGGCAGTGAAAACCCCAAAGATCACCCGCGAGAACTATGTGCCTCCTCCAGGCCACAATGCTCCGAATTCTTTCCTATGGCCGCGTGTGGGACAAGACGGTCAGCCAATCAATATAGACGACCCGATGCTTTTTGACTTCAACTGTGAGGGATGGGATAAGGAGTCTGTGAAACGGTACAACTCACTCCTTCACATAGAGATCCTGCCCACTCGCTTCGGTCACGTAAACACCCTTGTCTCCCTTGGGCTCGACACTGATGTGTTCGAAACACTCCACGCCATGGGGATTGCTCCTCTCTGCTACCGAACACACGAGCTCTACCCCGACCTCGTTCAACAAGTGCTCGCTACAGCTCACATCGGGTACGACTACCCCTCCAATCCAACATATGAGAATTGTTCTTTCTCATTCCTTACCGACGGCAAGTTCTGCTCTCTCTCGCTGGACAAGCTCAACGAGATTTATGACATATCGGACGAGCGAAGGGAGGTGGCAGTGACTAACAAGTTCACGCCAACAGACCGTTTTTGGGACCTCATTACGAACGAATCATTCACATCCCGCAAAGTGTACCAGTCCCAGATCAGAAACCCTACTCTAAGGGTGATTGTGAAGATGGTCTCCAACCTCTTGTTCGCTAAGGATCAGACCTCGAAGGTCACCAAGGGAGAGCTTCAGATGATGTACTCAGGGCTTGAAGACGAGATTCGCAGAGCTAGGGACATCCCAATCCAGTCGGTTACCACTAACCCTAGGTACCATCTCATATGGATGTTCTATTCGCGACCGGACTGTTTGATGAGGGCCGAGAGCAAGTCCGAGGGAAAAAGGATCGCTGTGGTAGCCTACTCACCCTTCTCTTCAAATACTTTGGGATCAACCTCAGATCATACACGGTCAACCATGAGATCGAGTACATCGACACACCTTATCTGATCGCTTGCCACATCCTCCGCGACGAGAACACCTACAAGTTCGCGGACAGGGAGGGAAATTTGTTGTACTTCAAGCTCCCGCAGCCGCACCTCACAAACTTCAGCAAAATTGAGAACATCTGCTTCCTGCCTGACCCGGAGTTCCTATGCGCTGATCCACGAGCACTGCCTCCTGATGATGATATGGACGATGTAGAAGACATCACACCAGACGAGGACGCTGCTTATGATTTGGGTCTACTCGCTGATGATGCGGATGACACGACTTACCGTTGCTGGATGGTTGATTCCCAGCGCAAGAACAACGGCCTCATGAAGAGGATCCTCAAGGCGATCACAGGTGGTTGTTTTGGCAGCAAAGATGGCAGAACATCCGCACAAGAGAAGACTCCACAGAAATCACATAGCCGGGCAAGGAACCGGTTGGATCTTCTGCAGCTGGAGTGCGACTACCGCGGAACTCCGATTGAGACGAAACGAGAACAGTAATAAAATAAGAAATCGAAAAAGAGAGCAAGATAGTTCTTATTCCGAATCTGCGTTTGAGTGTTTACAACAAGGGAAGTGCCTGGGCTACGAGAGCTGTCGGCGAGATTCCTAGTTCTAAAACCCTAAGACGGCAAAAACCTAATTGAGTCACAGCTCGAATAACAAAAACGGAAAATTACCTAAAATCGCTCTAAATGCTAAGTTTGCTCTGAAAAAGTCCTCCCCCATGCCTCTCGCCTAGGACTCCTTATATACTGGCTCCAAGGTCAATTTATGCTTTTCCCCTTCTGCCCTTAAGCCACCATAGCATAAAAATGGAGATATTCCTTTTTTTTTCGATCTTCGTAATTATCTTCATAATTTCGTATTTATCCGCGGAAACTTGACATTTATCTTTCTACGCGAACAAAGCGTAAACGGTCATGCGGCTTACGGGCTGTTGGTTAAGAAATCGTAAGTTGGGACTCGAGTCATGTCTTAGGTCCCTTTGGGCCGTCTTCTGACTCGAAGCGTTTATTACGGCTTCTTTTGATAAAGAACGAACTTTCTGCGGTTTTTACGGTAAAGTTTGATCGATAACTTAGAATGGCGGGGAACGCGAAATGGGTTCGCTACGGTCTTCGGGAGATAGCATCGAAGGGTAGACGAGAATGCATGGACTAATGTCGTATCAACGTTTCGGAAGAACTCGGTCGCTACGTAGCGACCGAGTTTCGACTCGAGCTCGGTCGCTACGTAGCGACCGAGTTTCGACTCGAGCTCGGTCGCTACGTAGCGACCGAGCGGAGCACGTGTTCGGTCGCTGTGTAGCGATCCTTTTCGAGCTCTTGTCCGATGACTCACGTTTCCTCCGCAAAGCTTTTCGTAAAGAAGAATCTATTTCGAAAAAGTGTTTGTCGAAGAAGGTTTTTCATTTTCTTCTTCGGGGAATGGACATTAACTTCGTCGTAACCGTTTTCGACCCTAACAGCAACCTTGTTCGAGTCTTTCTCCGATTTTTCGTGAATGTGTTTTCTCCGCAAGATTCTTCGTAAAAATAAATCTTTTTGTAAGATTTATATTTCGTAAAAACGTTCATGCGGATTTTTACGGACTTTCAGACATTGATTCCGTCATGACCGATTTTGACCCCAACAGTTAGCCCCCTAGCTCGTTAGAACCATGAGCTTCTAGCGTGAGGTTTTAGCGAGTGGCTTGGCAAGTTAGGTGAGTTAGGCGGAATTAATGGTCGAAAAGGTTCGTGGCAACTAGTCTTCTCGCTCTTCTAAGAGTAGAACGCGATAAGATTGGGGCTGCGCCTTATGACGGCTGCCTACGTACCCTTGTTAAAGGGATCAAGCCTTTCGTAGTTCGTCTTGGAGTTAAGGTTCTTATGACTTGTTTTCCAGCGAGACCTTTACGGTCTAGTTTTTATGTAGCGGTTATCAGGCGTGTTGCTGCCGATGGCATTTTATATGGGTCGTAATCTAACTCTGTGTGAACAGCTATATCTGTGATCTGTTTCGAGAGTTTTCCGCAGTGTGTAAATCCTGCGGGATTTCTGAAGACGCTCGAATATTGGCAAAGAGACAAATTTTGGGATCTCGTATCAAGGTTTTTGATACTATGCCTAGAGATGTTAGAGACCAGTGCGCTGGGTTTAGGGCAAGACCTAGGTTTACTCCTGGTTTTAGAGGGTGCGATGACTAATTCGACTTATGTATCCCGTTTCAGTTTCATCATGATTCCATACCGATTTAAAGTCCGCGATAGGTTATTGGCTTATACGACTTGTATGGTTGGAACCGAGCATCTCTCCAAGGACAATTTTTAAGCCTCCTGGAAGTGCTGACCAAAAATTTTGGGTTTCTTATATAGCGCTATTATCCGTGTGTCGGATGTACGAGAGTCATCTCCACGAGATGGCTAAGTCTGTTTAGGACGTTAAGAGTTCGTTGTGATCAGCAACAAACTTAATGGTAAAAAATACCGTTTGGAGTCTTCGCGAAGGATATGTTTTGAGAAGATGTTAGTGCGTACGACTGTCTAGTCTTCCAAGAAAGTGTTTTTATCGAGGAAGGAAATTTCGTCGAAGAACAAATCTTCAGGCGTCTGCGACGTCTCGCGAGGCTGAAGATTTGTTATTCTTTCGTAAGCCGCGTTTCGTGCTTGAAATGTTCGCGGGCTTGAAGATGTTTTGCGATGTTGCAAGGATTTAGTCTTAGCCCTGCGTTTGAGAAACGTTCTTGTTTGACTACGGATGTTCGCAGCCAAAATTGTTGTTCCTGTTTGGATGCTAATAATTTGATTTGCGATCGAGAAATTAGGATTGAGGTGTCGCATAAATTTTTTCATGGGAAGAAGCGTTTTCCTTTGTAGTGCTTCGTGAAGTGTTGGCTTTCCGAGATCTATTTCGTGCATTTTTTATGATGTTTTGTATAGCTCTAGAAGCTTTGTTACGGATTTTTCCTTACATGCCGCATATTATGGGTAAAACGTTGCGGGCTTAAAGTGAATTGTGGAGTGTATTGAACTCGATCAATTTTCGAAAAGTTTGGATCTTCCTTTAACCATTTGGTTGTTAGGACTGAGTTTCGTTACGAAGAATTTATCGCATGACTTCCGACTGTAGGCTATACGATAATTATTCTCTTAATAGTCACATGACGTTTTTAGACAAATCGTAAATTGTCGTTTAGCCGTTAAGTGATGGAGCTATGGTATCTCAAATAGTTTGGCTTGGCGTGAGGGATGTGTTCACTCAGATAGCCAAGGATGTTGTAGGTCAAAGATTAGACCATGGCACTTTAACATTTAAGGTCATGTTAATTTACGATTGTCCTTAAAGGGGATGGCAAATATTGGTTTGGACCTTTAGTGGAAGGCGTAATTGACCGAGGGCCAAAGAGCGCTTGTTGAGATTGATAGGCCAAGTTTGCCGGAGTTATCCATGCTTATATGGCCGATAGTCGTAGAAAACGATTCTCCGTTCTAGATTTCAGTTATACGACGAATATTTCTTATAATGTGACCTATAGTCTTATGAAAATCGAATCTTTTTTGCCTGAGGAAGACGAAGCCCAAGAGGTTTGCTACATAACCAGTGTGGAGTCAGTGGCGGGAGGACTGCCTTCTCGGATGTGACCGAGGGAAAAGAAAAGCATAAGCCAGCGAGCCGCATGGTTCTTCATAATGCCTGTTATGTTAACTTTAGAAAGTTTCTTCGTAAGACTTGGTCTAATTGTACGAAAGATTTTTTGCGTAAGTAACGGCGACCGGTTTTACGAAGGTTGTAGATCGGTCATATGTAAACATATGTTAAAGTAGCGTTATTTCTGTGGGTTTCACGAGAACCCTTTCTGCTGTGATTTCAATCCTAGGTGAAAGTTGCTTGGAGTTACTCATGGAGTGTTACCGAAGTTTATTTCATTACGATCTAGTCTCCGAACGTTTTTCATAGGTTTTATAAAAGGATTCTCATGACACATTCGTTTCTGGAACGAATTGGTCGACCCGAGGTGGATCTAGCCACCATCGGGAGGAAACCGTCTCTTTGTGCACGATGCTACATCTATTCTCGAGTTTTCTTCGTTACAAATGTTTTCGATGCTTTTCTGTGACTCACTTGGTACAACGGAAACTGAAAGAAATGCTTTGGTGATTGAAGATTTCTCGTAGAATTTTTTAAACGAAACTGGCTTTCTAAAACTGGAAAGGGCTTCAATACTTTGGCTAATCGTCGAGTTTCAATTTGATATTGGTATATGTTTTCTGTATGCATGATTGCGACAAGAAATGATGTATAGTCTTTGAGATTATGTTCATGATCGTCTGGATATGTTGCTAGCGTTAAGACGAATTTTAGATTGTCGTTTGCCTATTTGAGACGATTTGCAAAAGTTTTTGAAGTTTGGGAGTATACGAGTATAGTATACGTACCTACTCCCCTTTTTTTTTTACGAAAGAAAACAGTTGAACCGATACTTTGAAGGGTTGTGTACGTTTTTTCTTCTAAGGTTTGAAATGATCAATAATCCTGGACGATTTAAAGACGACGCTTGGATTGTGATTTGGTTTCTTTCCACTTTGACGACTTGGAATATGTCGGTTCCGAGAAAATTGCTAGAAACGAATCGGTTTTAAGATGACGTTCATGTCTCTAGTTTTTTCTCTCTTTAGGAAGCGAGCTTGATATGCATGGCGATCGTTTCTCGATTTTCGGAGAGTTTAGATCGGCTTGCAAGATCTGGCTGAACAGTTATGGAACGATATATCGAGACAAGAAAAATCGCCTAAGACTTAGTTCGTTAGACTATCCACCTAGGTTTTACGTTCCCTAAAGTTCTATGGCAGTCTCAAAGGCGTTTTTATTCCTTAGTAATTTCCTACGAAAATTCTAAGTCTGATTTCAAAAATTTCAAGTCGGAAATACCTTAGTTCTCTCGAAGACGCAGTTTTGTATCTTCTCAATTTTGCTTGCTTATTTTCCCTTCCTCTTCTCGTGTATGTTCGCCATTTTCGATATTGGTCTTTATCCTTTAAACTTGACATTTATCTTCCGAACTTGGCTGTTATCTTCTCCTTAGATACGACGTCAATTTTTATAAAAAGGTTCAACGTAATCGTATAGTTGAGGTTGCCGTTTTATACGATTAATCTGAATCCAAGCGAGAAAACAAGTCTTTGCGGGTTTTTTTTATCGTAAAGTTTCAATGGTAACTCCAATCAAGACAAACAAGAGACGTTTCGATCGAGATTTGAAGGAGAACAAAAGGATGGAGGTAAGGCGAGTAGGAGCAAGCGTAGGAGTTTAGACGAGTCTTACTTGTTTTTGTCGTAAAATCTCAACGGAAACTCCGATTCAGACGAAACGAAAAGCGTTTCAATGAGGATTCAAAAGAGAACCTAAAGGAGGACCTTTCTTAGGCCTGACAGGTCGCTATGTAGCGAGTGAAGGTCTGACAGGTCGCTACGTAGCGAGTGGAAGCAAGCCAAGAAGAGTCCTACTTGTTTTCGTCGTAAAATCTCAACGGAAACTCCGATTGAAACGAAACGAAAAGCGTTTCGATGAGGATTCAAAAGAGAACCTAAAGGAGGACCTTTCTGAGGCCTGACAGGTCTCTATGTAGCGAGTGAAGGTCTGACAGGTAGCTACGTAGCGAGTGGAAGCAAGCAAAGAAGAGTCCTACTTGTTTTCGTCGTAAAATCTCAACGGAAACTCCGATTGAGACGAAACGAAAAGCGTTTCGATGAGGATTCAAACGAGAACGCAAACGATGACCTTTCTGAGTCGTTGCAGGTCACTACATAGCGAGTGGAGAGTTGGCTTGAGCTCGGTCGAGCCGTGTGCGTGCTCGGTCGCTACGTAGCGACCGAGCTGTGTGCGTTCGTTACGTAGCGACCGAGCTGTGTGCGTGCTCGGTCGCTATGTAGCGGCCGATCTGTGTGCGTGCTCGGTCGCTACGTAGCGACCGAGCTGTGTGCGTGCTCGGTCGCAACGTAGCGACCGAGCTGTGTGCGTTCTTGGTCGCTAGGTAGCGACCGAGCTGTGTGCGTGCTCGGTCGCTACGTATCGACCGAGCTGGTCGCTACGTATCGACCGAGCTTGGCTATAGCTCGATCGCTACGTAGCGACTGAGCTGTGTAATCGATTTGATGTGCTTCCTTTTTCCGCGATTAACCTAGGGTTTTTCTGTGGTTTTTGGGAGAACAAGTTTTACCTTCCGAAAAGTTTTCGGAAAACGTGTTTTGGTAAAACCCTTACGCATTGAAACTTCTTTAGCTCAGAAATGAGCCAAACTTACGGGATTTGATAAAATTTATCATCTTCTTTATGTTTAGACAGAGAAATCGCAAGGTCGGCTCGTAGCACTTTCTGTTGGCGAAAAGTCGCGGCTAGGTTTTTTTTTTTTGATTTTTTAGGCACTATGGCATTTGCGTAATCGTTGGCCATATGCGCAGTGGCGGCTGGGGTTGTCTTACCAGCGTTGTTGCGAACTGCAATTTTTTCTTTCGTGTTTCCAGATATTGTTTTGATCAAGCGTTTTGTGGATGAGAGTTAGATTGATCCGTACCCCCCCTCCTTCTAGCGCCAAACTGTGGGAACCAAAATTTGCACTGTCGATTTCCGTTTAAATTAGGAAAGTAGGAGAACCCTAATTTCCCAGAGGTCCCGGATATATGCTAATACCACACGCCAAGCAATCAGAGCACGAAACGAGAACAGTAATAAAATAATAAATCGAATAAGAGAGCAAGATAGTTCTTTTTCCGAATCTGCGTTTGAGCGTTTACAACAAGGTAAGTGCCTGGGCTACGAGAGCTGTCGGCGAGAGTCCTAGTTCTAAAACCCTAAGACGGCAAAAACCTAATTGAGTCGCAGCTCGAATAACAAAAACGGAAAATTGCCTAAAATCGCTCTAAATGCTAAGTTTGCTCTGAAAAAGTCCTCCCCCATGCCTCTCGCCTAGGACTCCTTGTATACTGGCTCCAAGGTCGGTTTATGCTTTTCTCCTCCTTCCCTTAAGCCTCCATAGCATAAAAATGGAGATATTCCTTTTTTTCCGATCTTCGTAATTATTTTCAAAATTTCGTATTTATCCGCGGAAACTTGATATTTATCTTTCCTCGCGAACCAAGCGTAAACCGTCATGCGGCTTACAGGATGTTGGTTAAGAAATCGTAAGTTGGGACTCGAGTCATGTCTTAGGTCCCTGTGGGCCGTCTTCTGACTCGAAGCGTTTATTACGGCTTCTTTTGATAAAGAACGAACTTTCCACGGTTTTTACGGTAAAGTTTAATCGATAACTTAGAATGACGGGGAACGCGAAATGGGTTCGCTACGGTCTTCGGGAGATAGCATCGAAGGGTAGACGAGAATGCATGGACTAATGTCGTATCAACGTTTCGGAAGAACTCGGTCGCTACGTAGCGACCGAGATTCGACTCGAGCTCGGTCGCTACGTAGTGACCGAGCGGAGCACGTGTTCGGTCGCTGCGTAGCGATCCTTTTCGAGCTCTTGTCCGATGACTCGCGTTTCCTCCGCAAAGATTTTCGTAAAGAAGAATCTATGTTGAAAAAGTATTTGTCGAAGAGGGTTTTTCGTTTTCTTCTTCGGGGATTTGGACATTAACTTCGTCGTAACCGTTTTCGACCCCAACAACAACCTTGTTCGAGTCTTTCTCCGATTTTTCGTGAATGTGTTTTCTCCGCAAGATTCTTCGTAAAAATAAATCTTTTTCTAAGATTTATTTTTTGTAAAAACGTTCATGCCGATTTTTACGGACTTTCAGACATTGATTCCGTCGTGGCCGATTTTGACCCCAACAGCCTTTATTCTACCTTCATGCATTTTGTTTTTCAGTTTCATATGTGCAGATATGTGCAAAAAGGTTGGAGAGGAAAGAATCGACGCAGCCTCTTACTTATTATCGCTGCAAAGCTTCAAACAGAACAAGGAGAACAGTCAGTTTAGAAGTCGGGACAACTGCTCCAGAACAATCAGAAAAACAGTCAGTAGAGAACAAAGGAGAACGACCAGAGGGCACCAATCATTCCATGCATCACTTCCTTCTTTGTCACACCATGATCTTTGATCTCACCATTCACCAGTTAAAAAAAAAATGTATGTATATTATTTTATATGAGATCATTGATGGAGAAGGAGGACTAAAACGAGAAGACGTCAACAACTGGTTCGACGTCGACCCTCTTGAGCCAATTCGGCTGGAGCTAGACGAGGAAGGAGTCTATACTTGGTTAGTTGCTTTCTGATGAGATCAATCGTAACTACTTCTACTTGTTTGACATGCCGTCTCTTTTCAGACCAAAATTCTGAATAAGGGCTCTCCTTTTGATACTACGAGAACTACGGTAGAAGGACCAAGAAAAGAGAAACGCTAGACGATAAGAACAAAGAGAGTTGGTACCAATGATAGGTAGTAGGGGAACAGTCGGAGCGATAGCTCTAGAGTCAGCAAAACGAGTAAGGGGTTGTGGACATCAGGATCCATCCCCTCTTGCTATTTTGCGCGATATCTTGCATCCACTACAAAAAAATTGGTAGCCCCTAAACACTCTTTAACTCCACTATAAATTTAGCCTGTTCACACCTAGCCCGTCTACCCTGAATGATCACGCCACTTTTAAATGAATATAGGGAGTTCTGTCTTGATAGTGTGCTTTTTCAGGTTTGAATGTAGAGTATGGAGTTGATTGTTGAACAGCGATCATTGGAGGTTCCGGTAAGAGTGTGTGGTCCTAGTTTCCTGCTTGTATGGTTCCGAGATTCGTGGTTAAGGTATAGTTATTGAGAAATAGAAGAGTTCCCACATTTTCAAACCTTTTCCCTGTTCAAGATACTTTCCCTTGTTCGAGGACAAACAAGGATCTAAGTCTGGGGGAATTGATATATGGTGTTTTTGGCACCATTGTGCATATGCTTTCTAACTAGTTTTCAATGTTTTATCGAGTTAGTCCAGTCTTTTTAGAGTCATTTCAAGTCTGGAGTGGACTTAAGAGCTAAAGGAAGAAGCGTGAAGAAAGGAGCAAGAATTGGAGACTTTCCACGCGGAACAATCGAGCGGAGCAGTCTGACGGTTGATCCCATTAAGAGCAGCCAGACGATTGTTCCCGACATTTATGGAAGTTTCCATATCTTTCAAATATTTTCCCTAATCATCTATTCTCTCCTCTAAAGTCGATGGCGCCTCCATATAAAAGCCATTTCTATCTTTATTTTCTTTTTACGCTAGTTTTGCAAGAGGCCTTGACCTATTCTTGGATTTTTGCTATTGTAAGGGAAACGGCTCCTCTTCTTGACAGAGAAGATCATCCTGAACCCTATTGATTTCTCTTTGGATTTTTATGCAGTATTAGTCTGTGATCATGTTTTTTTCATCTTGTTTAATGGCTGAGTAGTCGGCTAGCTTGTCTAGGGTTCGAGGGTGTTAATCGCAAGGCTAAACATAAATAAGCGACCTTATTGTGTCTTCTTTCATCTCGGTTCTTAACGCTAGCTCTAACCTGATCACTTACTGCTATATCGTAGGTTTAATCTGATTATTAAACGTGTACTAGATTTCTTGATATTGAATGAATGAGCCACGCATCCCTAGTCAGCGAAAGTAGATACTCGGGTGCTCGATGAACCTATCGGACTTGATCTCTATTACTTGTAGTCGATCCTTGATCCAAACAACAGTTTAGGCATCAAGGTGGAACCGCAAAGGGAACAGCACCACGACAGTGGGCTGTTAGAGTGATCCGTGTTCTAGATTGTCCTTCAAAGCGCTTGAATAAATGTTTGGTTAAGCATTGACACCCGTTGAGAAACCCTAGATCGGGTTATCTTTAATATTGAATTCTATTCTTCGAAATCTTTTACTTTACTTGCATGTCACCACTTAATTCAAACCCCACTTTTAGTTTTAGCTAAGTTGAAAACTTATAAGAATAAAGTGTAGATTGGTTCTCTGGATTGAATCTCAAATACTACAATTACCATTGTTAACTTGACATTAGGAAAGGTTCAGATTTAGTGTATCAGTGCGTCTGTAAGGCTTGACATCTAAGCATATGTTTTAGCTTAGTATACAATCTAACAGGGGGAGAATGGCGACGTTCTGGTCCAGAGTATGCATATCTCATGAGGGAGAAAAGCATGTGTGGTGCACATCTCGTGGGGAGAAAAGCACATTTTGAGTGGAAGTTTCCAAGTGAGGAGCGTGGTTGTTGAACTAGAAGAATGTTGTGCTTGATTGGCACTCAAAGCTAAAAAGGAGAGATTGAAGATGTAAGATGTCTACCCTGAAGTAGTTGCTGACGTAGTTGTTGACACAGACGACGTGTTGAGTGGTAAAGACCACATGGATGCAAGGTGCTGAGCTGGAGTTGGAGAGCAAGAGAGTATCTTGGAGAAAAGACAAGATGAATAAAGTTGGGGAACAAATTTATGACTTACGAAAAGAGGAATAAGTGCATTCCAAGAAAAATAAATTTGCACTTATTATTATGGAAGATGTCCATATCTATGTTGCCTTGGAGCTAGGCTTTTAGGAACGTGGAAAATAATATAAGATAGCTATGAGTTGTCTGTAGAGACACAAAGACATAGAGACTGATCTTATAAAGAGAGAGATAAGGTCTTGGAAGTGTTCTTGGGTCGTGTTGAAGCAATGGCTGAATTATTTGACGGAAAAGAGACATAAGCTGATAGTTTAGGAATCCTTCAGTATCATGTATTAGGGTATTAATACTGGACGTGTAAAGCTGAATAAATAAGGTATTTTAACGCTTCACTGAACCAATCCTTGTTGATGGTTATGGTTAGCCACTGTCTCGCACGTGCCAACCTCTACACCTGGCTCACACGCTTGATGGCTAACCATAACCATCAACAAGCTTGTGACTTTGTCATACGGGAAATGAAGATTCCTCTAGAGGGATCAAGTTTGAAGATCATATAACAATTCGTCGTCTGTTGTCCAGCCAGTTCCTGCGTCCAACCAGCTTTCATTTGCACGGTGAGATGACTTCTGGGGTTATTCTAAATAGATCTTTATGTAAGTGTTTCGTACTTGATTACATATGCTTTAAGTATCTCATTTTTATGGTTGGAAGCAAATTGCTTCATAAAACCCAAATAAATATATATCCACTGTTGGAATGAACAAGAACATAATTGTATTTCTTTTTTTCACACTGTCAATAGAAATTCTCATCAAACAAAGTGTACAAAGCATTTTTGAAAAGATCATTAAAACTAGAAATAGCTTAGAGGGTTGGAGCCCTCTCAGCAGTTCCAGCGATGACTGTAAGCAAATTGTTGCCAAAAGGATCACTGAGATGCTTTGAAAGGTTCTCAACAGGACCTTCTCCTGTAACATAAGCTTGGATGAAGAAACCGAGCATCGCAAACATGGCTAATCTCCCGTTCTTGATCTCTTTAACCTTGAGAAGAGCACCTTGTTCGGGGTCCTTAGCAAGTCCCAAGGGATCAAATGGACCTCCTGGGTGTAGCTTGTCCTCAAAATCCTGCCCATTGTTTATGAATTCCAAGCTTAAGTCTTTTTTTTTTTTCTAAATGCACAACTTAAATATGTAATGCTAAAACATAGAGCGCAATGTACCAATCCGTTGGTGATTCTGTAGTACTCAGCTCCACCGAGGAGAACAACCTCAGCAACTACAGCCAGAACAAGGTTGATTGGGATGTTCTTGCCAAAGTAGTTTAATGTGTTTCCATCAAGAAGCAGTGCACCAGTCTGCATTAATAATATATATTCCAATAAGATCCATCACATGACAGATTAGAATATAAAGTAAGTCGCCAAAACAAAAACCTTGAACCAGACGGCTTCAGGGCCACAGTTAGCGCCGTATTTGTTAAAGGCTTCAGGGATGATGAAACCAGCAGCTCCCAACATAGCCCATCTGGCGTGGATCAGTTCAAAGGCTTGGTATCTGGCGACCACATTCATTAGTTTTAGTGACATTGTTCAAATAATGAAAGAGAGTTAGAGCAGAGAATCGGCTTACTTAGCAAAGTTCTCAGGCTTCTTTCCGAGTCCAAAAGGGTCATATCCATAGCTGCAATTCAGATTACAGACCAGTGGAAGCCTTAGTGACGAAGCCAAAGTAAGCATACAAAAGGAGACAAGAAGAAGAAGTGTCTTACTCTCCCGCAACTTCACCATTTAAGTACTCTGGGATCTCTGATCTGTCCAAAAGACCATCAGGCAAGAAGATTCTCCTGTCAGGACCTGAAAAACAAGAGTCATAATCAGAGTGAAATAACGATAGAAAATAGAGATACACAGTAATATTGAAAGGGAAGCAGAAGGCAGTAGGAACGTACCATACCACTTGGCGAGCTCGTCGTTGGCAGCAGAGACGGTCTTGGCCTTAGGAGGAGGAGCTGGCTTCTTCTTGGAGAACAAAGCAACTGTCTTGAACGTGGCTGGGTTCGATGCCAATGGGGCAGATGATCTCGACACGGCCCTGAAGTTAAGGGGCGTAGCAAGCATTTCCGACACACCCAAAGACGCCATCTTTTTTTTTTTAGCCAAAAGGTTAAAGCTTTTACTCTGTTTCAAGACTAAGAAATGCTAAGTTGAAAAGATGGAAGAGATGAAAGTGGGTACTATAAGGTGGAGGGTAGGATTCCTTAAGGCTTTTGATTGGTTCAAATTGAAAATGTGAAATATGATTCTGTACTCTGATTGGCTGTGGTTTCTGTTGGATAATCTAATTTATCTATCCATATCCTCTGTTTCTCCTTTGTGTGGTTAAGCTTTACTTCAGAATGTATACAAAGAATCTCAAACTGTGAATGTCATCCACAAATCTTTCAGTGCTTTCAGTAAATTCCTCAGGACGCAGAACCTTTGTGGCACGCTAGTCACTGCAATGTAGACGGGTAAAAACGCGAAATCGCATTCAGAACGGAAAAAATACAAAAGACCAAAACAAAGGTTAGATTTCGACATGGAAACAATAGCAATGGCTGCCCTACAAATTGGTTTATGCAATTGGGCATCGGGAGTTAAGCTGAGCCATTAAACAATTCAACATAGCACCAAGACTTGGAACTCAAACTATAAATAACTAAACATCACTAGATTGAATACGTCTGCCAAGGTAAACTAAGCGAATCCATCTTTACACCATATGTAGATTGTACAACACTGGCATTTACTTGAAAGGAGCTGCTGCAACACTGATAAGTTTGGCTAAGTTCTTCTCCACTTGTCGATTTCTTTTGTAGTAGCTTTGACAAGTTTCTTGGTGTGAACAACTAGTTCATCGATAAGAGAATCAACTTCATCTCTGTCAGTAACCAAAACGAAAACCATCTTCAGTTCTACTGCTATTGCTACCGATACATTATAGCTAGTACACTAGAATCGTAACTACAGGGGCGTAATCGACTTACAGAGATGGCTTTCCGACGTTGTAATAAGAGCGAGAGTGATCATAAGCCGCGCCTCTTCCGACGCCATAGCCAAACCCTACACCGATTCCACAACCAGCTCCAAACCCGAGACCAAACTGTAGTCCAGGAACTCCTGGTCCGAATCCTACACCTGTTTCATTAAATCTCTCTCAGAAAGACGATACAGATTATCTAAGTCAGATTACAGCGATTCGCGGGTCTCTGCGATCAAATTACCTCCGATAAGACCGGCGCCGAAACCGAATCCGCAACCGAATCCGAGTCCAAAGGCGGGACCAACTTTGCCGACGTCTTTGATCCTAACCTTAGGAAGTCTCCACAGCAATCCCTTGTCATCGTCTCCGATGCTCCTCCTCCCGTTGCTCATCGTCTCTGTTTGCCTTCTCTCTTCGTGGTTTTTGCTAGTACTTGAAATGTGACCAACTTAACAAGGCCCATTTTACTACTTAGGCCCAACTGTAGAATATACTTTCATCAAATTAATGTATTTGAAAAAGATTCTCTCCCACCCACATTGACCAAGCTTGTCAGTTTTGAACACATTTTTGTTCAACCATCCAGTTTTTTTCTTTCTAAAATAGACAAAATCCGTCTTCTTAAATTTGTTTTAAACTTAAAACAACAGATTTCATTTCCGACATAGGTTAAAGGATCCTTTTTGCTGTCTCGGTCCGCAGAAGATCCCAAGCAAACTCAGCTCTGATATGTCGAGTTTTTGTCTTTTGTTTTACTTTTTTTTTCTTGTTAATTTAATTTCATTGGATCCTCATGAATTATAATACTCTACAAAAAATGACCATAAATATTTAATGCTATTATGCGAACTTTATTTCACTGTTTCAAAAATCAAAATTTTAGGATTTTTCAACTATAGTAAAAGGACCAACATCAGCAGAAAAAGCAAAAATATAGCTCTTAAGCCTAACTAGCCACCAAGAACCGCTAGAGTTAAAGTTCAATCTACATAATTCTCCAACTTATTACAAAAGCACTCCCTCACATTATAAGAAGGGTATCAATTCTATTCGCTCAAAAGATTTGGTCCCTCTTATCTTTTTTCACTGAAAATTGGAAAACAAATGTGAGACCACTATGAGCTTATTTAGGACAAGACATGATTCAGTGCTAATTTGATCTAGAATCAGATCTATCCTTACTTTTAGAGAAATGACCTATCATTTTGATAAATGTATGATAATCCTACAAAAATGGGAACTATTGTCTCATAATCATCTATAATTTCATTATCACATATGCATGATCATCTAACCGTGAAAACAAAAGATCCCGCCAAGAAACAAAACCCCACAGGACTCGGTATTACATGCGAATATGAATCAAACATCTGAAAACCAACCAATTAATGATTTATTTTTAGGGAGTAGGCTGAAGAAGGCAGTTTCTCGAACCCCTTATGATGCAGATCCTTAGTGATAACGAGCTGTAACTGTCTTGACTTGGGAATCCTCTGACCTTTTCATCTTTTACGAGAGATGAATTAACAAAGCTCCCTAGATATACTTTTCTCAATGGAAACGAAAACCTCCATTGCTGCCGTCTTGTAGAAACTGAAATCCTTGGAATATGATGTTCATCATCATCTCGTACCTCTAGTCGCCCATGCTGCAGGAGGACTGGCTCTACTATGGAGAAAATATTTTGTAACGACCTTGATCTTGTTTTGGTAGAGCCTTTTTGGTTTTATTAAAACTAAAGTCCAATTCTCTCTTTTTATTTTGTCCCACATTGAAAGTTTAGAAACCCTACCTCTCTTCCCTTCTCTTATATAAGAAACTCCACCCTTTCTTTTTATTCTCATCAAGTCAATGTATTTCTTTGCGTGTGACGAGTTGTTGTTAAATTATTCGACGACCAGTCACTAGTGAATTTTCCGGTGGGATTTCCGGGTGAGCTTCCGGTGAGATTTCTGGACGAGCTTCCGGCGAATTTTTCTAGTAAGTTTGTCGCCTCCTTATAGTTACAGAACTCTATTTTAGAAATATTGTTATTTTAGGAAAGTTTCTACTTTAGGAAAGTTTCTACTTTAGGAAAGTTTCTATTTGGAGGAAGTTACTATTTTTAGAAAGGTTCCAGTTTAGGAAAGTTTCAATTTTTAGAAATTTTATTTCCTGAGATTCTGAGCCTAAGCCGTTGATACTCGTGTTGCAGTTGACGTCAGTTGACCATCTTCTGTTGATCATTCCAGCCAGTGACTAAGGTGAGGGTCTATTCCTTAAATCCCGTACCAGTGTAGAATTCTCTCTATTGTAGTTTAGATTTCAAATCATGATCCGTCTGTTTGAGTCTTGATTGTTAGTTAGTTCATTCATTGTAAACTGGAACTAGGGGTCTAGAGGATTCAACCATTGATTTGATTGCGTGATGTTAAGAGATGCGATATATATATGTATGTATACATAGTTATGAGTAGGGACTATGTGAGTGGGCGGGGGTCCAGAGATGTCTGGACTAGCGACGCAGCTTTGGTGGGCGGGGGCTCAGAGACGTCTGGGCTAGCGACGCAGATTGTGTGGGGCGTGGGTGCAGAGACGTTTGCATTCGACGCAGCTTTGGATGACGGGGGTACAGAGACAGACTGTACGAGCGACGCAACGTAAGTATATATATATCCGTATGAGGAGATGCGGGGTGTATGGACTAGCTATATGCTATCATCGCATTGTTTGTGTTGTGTTTGTGTGATACTTTAGGCGTCTTGTTTGTTCATGTTAGAGCTAAACTTCCATAGTGGGAGTTCTATTACTCAAGTCAGTGGTTTGCGTGTTTAGCATCCCATACCTCACGGAGTAACTCTCCTGTTACTCACCCCTCCTTTCCTTCCCTTTCAGATGAGACTGACGAGCAGGAGTGATTGCTATAGGGCTGGTGCTTTGGGAGTTTTATCTATGTCTTTTTCAGACTTGCGGATTTTATGCTTTTATCGATATTTTCGGGATTTATTATGTTATTTGGATTTATGGCTATTTATTGGATTTACGACTTTGGAATTGTCTTTTGAGAAGTAATAAATGGAGATTTAAGACTTTTTATTTATTTAAGTTATTTCGGAAAATACGGGTGTTACAATTTGGTATCAGAGCTGGTTAGCCATCTCAGTTCTGACCTGAGAGGCGTCTTGAGACCTGTCGTGGAGCGCAACGTCCTCGTTGCGCTCTTTGAGAGGGGGTGAATTGTAAAATCCCGAGTTGTGATATGTGAAAAGGCTTAAGAGAATTGATTTGGCTACCTATGTCACCAAAGTTGATTTACCTTTTCCGGAGCACATCCTGAAAGAACTCCAGAGTTAAGCGTGCTTGAGCTGGAGTAGTGGAAGGATGGGTGACCTATCGGGAAGTGATTCACGATAGCGTGCGAGTGAGGCCAAAGCATGGGAAAAGGTCGAGTGGTGATTGCAGGGTCAGTAAACAATGATTTCGTGCCTTCAGAAATTAACGGACCGACCGTCGGATGCGATGGGGCCCACGGGCCGAGAGAGCGGGCGTGGGTGGTCCATTAGCCGTGGGCGGTCGGGGCGTTATAAGTGGTATCAGAGCGGGGTTCCGTCCCGGCTCTGACCCGGGATGGCAATTTGTTGGGACGTGGTTTCGACTCGGTTTAATCGATTTTAAAAGATTTTTGAATTTTGGGATTTGGGAGTTTTAAAGAAAGAAAAATACAGCACCTTCCCGTTCAATAACTTCTAACCCAATTGTCTTTTTATTGACGATGAGTTTATCATCGTCATCCGCCCTCTAGCTAACAAGGTTTCAGCCAGATGTTCGAGAGATGGATGATGTCACAGTTTGATAGATTGCTCAGGTGTGTATCAATTTCGTCAGCCGTTTTCAGAGATTGTCTGCATGTGGATGTGTGACGTTGTTGCCACCACCCAAACTTCAAGCCATATCTCCTCGAGTTTTCGTTATTGGAGATTATGTGGTATGAGATGTGAGCCATGAGTTGGAATGTGTTATTCGTGTGTATGAGTAGAGTTACTGCCATGGAGGCATGATTATTTTGTAAACTCGTGGGGGATCGCTTTTGGATTGGGGTGCGACAACTTGCGTTGTGTGATATTGGAGTTACGCTTGGTATGTTTTCCAGTTTTTGGCAGTGTTGATCATTTCAGAGATGTGTCAGTTTGGACAGCTGACATAGAAATGCTGGGAGCTATTTATATTGATTGCGGTGTACCAGTTATGCTTGGAGGGCCGATTGGTTCAGAGACTCGTTAGAGATGGAGTTTTGTTTTGCGATATCATTCTTGGGATGGACTTGTTATCACGACATCGAATACTGGTGGATTGCCTAAGGGCAAGAATTCACTTTTTTAGAGCAGAGCAGATTTTATTTGCATACATGCTACATGCAGAGGAGTTATTGGATATGGGGAGTAAATGGATTTTGGTGATCATTTCGATGGTCAACTTGAGTTGCAGGATCTTCTAGTTATCTCAGAGTATGGAGATGTATTTGAGGCCTTGGAAGGGCTGTCACCAGCCAGGGGAGATGTTCTTATGATCGAGTTGGAGTCAGGGACAACACCGGTTTCACGAGTTATATACCGATTAGCGCCAGAAGAGATGGCTGAGCTGAAAGAACATATGGAAGATTCATTAGACAAGAGATTTATTTAGGCCAAGTAATTCGCTGTGGGGAGCACCAGTGTTGTTTGTAAACAAAAAAAAATGATGGGAGTTTTCAGGCTTTGTATCGACTACATAGACTTGAGCATGGTAACCATCATATTGATGAGTTGTTGAATTGGCTGCATGGAGGTTCACAGTTCTCGAAGGTTGTCTTGGCATCAGGACATCATCAGATTGCTATAGTTGAGGAGTATGTACGGAATGTGGGTTTCCGTATATGTTATGGATATTATGAGTTTTTGGTGATATCATTTTGGATCGACGAATGCACCGATAGCATTTGAGAAGCTTATGAATGATGTATTTTGCAAACACTTGGACAAGTGCGCGATTGTACTCATCGACGATCCCATTAAGTTATTCTTGGAGTAGAGGGAGCATGATGAGCGTTTTCGGATTCTGTATTGATGCATGAGGATCATGTCTTTCTATATACATTGCATCAGTTGAGACCTCACGAGACCCACTACTCTATTCATGATTCGTAGTGGCTGCAGTGGTATTTGCGTTGTAGTTTTGGAGATTGTAATTGTACAGGAAGGAAGTTCAGATTCTCTGGGATCATTGGAGGCTGAAATCTATCTTCATTAATTAAAACTTGTACTTGGACAGTGCAGTTGGATTGAGTTGGTAGCAGGCTATAGTTTGGATATTGCATACCATCTGGTAAAGACAACCAGGTGACAAATGCCCTGGGTAGGCACATGAGCGACGTATCAGGAATTGAAGAGGTTCATGAGTTTACTGGGATATTTGCTAGTCTCAGATTGTGTGCCATTACTGTCGATGGAGAGACAGATGGCCTTGGGACTTTGGAGCAGGCAGTTTTGCAATGGAGGATACCCCAAGCGCATGTTAGCGTTATTGATTTGTAAGACGATCGAGATTGGGAGTATTGTTATCATAAGTGTTGAGCGGGATGTACCTGTACCGAAACCGAGTTGTGTGTTGGACGATACGCTGTTAAGAAAAGGGATCTTACAGCAAATACATCACTCGTGTTTCTCTACCCATCGGGAACACCAAGGGGTACAAAGATATGAAGTGTTAACTATAATTGGTCTAGTATGAAGAGAGTTGTAGCTTCATTGCGTCACAGTGTCAGACATGTCAGATGGCTATGACAGAGGATCAGTTATCTATCATGTTATTTTTGAGCTTGCTTTTGCCGGAGTAGAAATGAGGCATGGTGATTATGGACATTGTTATTGGATTTTAAATCACCATATGTGGAAAGGATGCCACTTGGGTAGTCATGGATAGACTTACCAAGTCAGCCCATTTCCTAAGTAATTAAGAAGACAGTCGGAGCTAATCAGTTGGAGCAGACCTACATTATTGAGTTTGGGAGGTTTCATGGATGTCAACATTGTATCGGATTGAGATTCGAAGTTCACGTCTACATTTTTGGAGTCATTCATAAGGAACTTGGGACAAAGTTCCACATGAATACAACTTATTATCATCATACAGATGGTTAGTCAAAGAGGACTATTCAGACTTAGAGGACATGCTCAGGGATTGCGTCTTACAGTGGGATAGAAGATCGGAAAGCATTACATCTAGCAGAGTTTGCCTACATCGACAACTATCGTTCGAGCATTGAGATGACACCGTATGAGGCTATTTATGGTAGGCCTTGTCGTATACCACTTTGTTGGACCAAAGTAAGGGAGTGACATGAGTTGAACTATTAATGGTTCAAGAGATGGTATAGCAAATGGACATGCTCAAGGATTGGCTTTGAGAAGCCCATGACGGCAAAGGATTTATGCAGCGAAGCGCCATAAGGATTTGGAGTTACATATGAGTGATCTAGTGTACCTGAAAATAATGACATTTCAGGGAGGACTTAAGACTCATAAGCTGAAGCAACTAAAACCCAGGTACATTGGACTGTATCCTCCGGTGGAGCGAATTGGAGCAGTTGATTGCAGTTAATTTATCAGCAGTGTATCAAACTTCCATGACGTGATCCAAGTGAGATCAAATTCAGATGAGGATTGACTATCCGAAGATTTTTTTTTTTGGACGGTATTGGACAGCCGACTCAGGATTTGAATTCGAGGACGACTTCCTCGTAAGTGGGGAAGAATTGTAACGACCTTGATCTTGTTTTGGTAGAGCCTTTTTGGTTTTATTAAAACAAAAGCCCAATTCTCTCTTTTTATTTTGTCCCACATTGGAAGTTTAGAAAACCTACATCTCTTCCCTTCTCTTATATAAGAAACTCCACTCTTTCTCTTTATTCTCATCAAGTCAAAGTATTTCTTTGCGTGTGACGAGTTGTTGTTGAATTATTCGACGACCAGTCACTAGTGAATTTTCCGGTGGGATTTCCGGGTGAGCTTCCGGCGAGATTTCTGGACGAGCTTCCGGCGAATTTTTCTAGTAAGTTTGTCGCCTCCTTACTTCTAGTTACAGAAATCTATTTTAGAAAGGTTGTTATTTTTGGAAAGTTTCTACTTTAGGAAAGTTTCTATTTAGAGGAAGTTACTATTTTTAGAAAGGTTCCAGTTTAGGAGAGTTTCCATTTTTAGAAACTTTATTTCCTGAGATTCTGAGCCTAAGCCGTTGATACTCGTGTTGCAGTTGACGTCAGTTGACCATCTTCCGTTGATCATTCCAGCCAGTGACTAAGGTGAGGGTCTATTCCGTAAATCCCGTACCAGTGTAGAATTCTCTCTATTGTAGTTTAGATTTCGAATCATGATCCGTCGGTTTGAGTCTTGATTGTTAGTTAGTTCATTCATTGTAAACTAGATCTAGGGGTCTAGAGGATTCAACCGTTGATTTGATTGCGTGATGTTAAGAGATGCGAAATATATATGTATGTATACATAGTTATGAGTAGGGACTATGTGAGTGGGCGGGGGTCCAGAGATGTCTGGACTAGCGACGCAGCTTTGGTGGGCGGGGGCTCAGAGACGTCTGGGCTAGCGACGCAGATTGTGTGGGGGCGTGGGTGCAGAGACGTTTGCATTCGACGCAGCTTTGGAGGGCTGGGGTACAGAGACAGACTGTACTAGCGACGCAGCGTATGTATATATATATCCGTATGAGGAGATGCGGGGTGTATGGACTAGCTATATGCTATCATCGCATTGTTTGTGTTGTGTTTGTGTGATGCTTTAGGCGTCTTGTTTGTTCATGTTAGAGCTAAACTTCCATAGTGGGAGTTCTATTACTCAAGTCAGTGGTTTGCGTGTTTAGCATCCCATACCTCACGTAGTAACTCCCCTGTTACTCACCCCTCCTTTCCTTCCCTTTCAGATGAGGCTGACGAGCAGGAGTGATTGCTATCGGGCTGGTGCTTTGGGAGTTTTATTTATGTCTTTTTCAGACTTGCGGATTTTATGCTTTTACCGATATTTTCGGGATTTATTATGTTATTTGGATTTATGGTAATTATTTGGATTTATGGCTATTTATTGGATTTACGACTTTGGAATTGACTTTTGAGAAGTAATAAATGAAGATTTCAGACTTTTTATTTATTTAAGTTATTTCGGAAAATACGGGTGTTACATATTTATCGCTTGATGTTCTTTTCCAGTGCAAACCGTATTGATACTCTAATAAGATTTGAAAGAAAATACTTTCATGTTCATATGTGCATGGAAATACTGACAAAGCTAAAAGAAAGCCTTAATGGAATCATCTTATAGCATTGAAAAGTGCTCGAGAGACACCTTGGTTTATGATATTTGTTGGACCCAATTTCAGTCAATTATGCAATTGGGCCTAAATGATTTGGGCCACACGACCAACAAAGAGGCCCGGCTACGACGAGTAGAAAGAGATCGATTCGAGGAGCCAAAGATTGGGGAGCAGTTGCGAAGATCCCGGACTAAATCCACTATTAAAGGAGATCGAGGTACATGAAAAGGCACACATTGAAAATCCTAGAGAGAGATACACCCACACTTCGACCTTGTTTTCATCTAGCTTTAACCTTTTATCTTATCGATCTCACTTGTAACATTCGATCTCAATTAATTCATTATATTCACCCTTATTCATCAATAAAGTCTATTTTTGGCTACTTGAAATTGGTTACATCGTTGTGTTCTAAAGATATCGTTGCCTACCTCATTTTATCTTCCCTAGATTAAACTTCCGATCACTATCAAATACATAGTGTAGATTTTAGGATCTACATTTCAGCGCCGACTGTGGGGAAGATAAACGAACAACATCTTTGCCAAGAAACCGATCTAAGTTTTCTAAGCGCAACTATGGATCCCAATCAAACCTTCGGAGCCACGCCATCAGAAGTCGGCAACGTCGATCCTACCGGATCTAATTCGAGAACTGAAACCCTATCCATTGGACCAATGGGTACCGATTGAACGACTGGAACAGCCCAGACGCAATGAATCCCTCCAATCGGAACCTCGAACCAGGAGCGGTTGTCAAGCCATGATCGATCCTCACCACCAGATCGCACTTCGGTTCTGGATCGGACCTCGATCCCCGATCGAACCGGAGCTTGCGTATGAAATCGCCTCGGAGAAAGACAGGCCGCCGACGACCTAACCTGACCTCAATCAGCTAGGCCGATATCTCCAACCCCTCTGGCACAGACCCGGGAAGAAGTGACCGAGCTTTGGGGGATGGTCTCGCCATTAATCGACGAAACTCGCAGCCAAAAGGTCGTTTATCGGACCATCGCTAACCGACTAGATCAAGCCGAGCGGGAACTCGCGGAGCAACGAGTTAACGCCCGAGAAAATGCCCGAGAAAGAAACCAACTACCACCTGATCCATTAAGTGAAATGCTAAATCCTCAAAATGCCAGAGCCTTCAGTACTCCTGAGATCCCGAGCACTCGATCCAGGCGCTACATGGGAGAGAACTCACAACAACCTCCGCACCAGGGCATGCCCCAGCGAAGCTTAAGTTACAGCTGGCTGGACGAAATAGATACCGGTTTAAGCTACAGCGGGCTGGACGAAATAGATTCCAGTTTAAGTTACAGCAGCCTGGACGAAATAGATAACGATCCAATCGAAAAACAGATATACGGAAAGGCCTGGGGAGCCTAGAACTCGAATTCCATCGCTGGGAAACCTAACCTCTGAGAATCGAACTCCATCTGCTGCTAGAACCGTTTAGCAAACGGGGTTCAATGACCCAATAGGGTAAGCTCGAGGTTACGACCTCCGCGGACCCATCGACGCGGATCCTCAAAGAGAGGACCTGGGGATCCCGGGCGAAACCGGATCGTTCCAGAATTATATCGAAAGAAACGATGCCGAGCTCAAAAGAATACACGCCATCGTGCATATGGTGACGAGCTCCGCTCCAGACATAGATATGGTCATCGAGGAGACAAGGAGGACTCCATTTACAAACCGAATCGCCTACGTAAGGATACACCACGTAGGGAAACTGAAATTCCCCGAGTACGCTGAGAACACAGACCCAAAATCTCACGTATGAGCCTTCCGACTAGCGATATCAAGAGCGCACGTCAACGACGACGAAAAAGAGGCTGGCTACTGCCGCTTATTTGCCGAAAATCTCACCGGAGCCGCTCTTGAATGGTTCGCGGGCCTCGAAGCAAACTCAATCGACAACTTCACCCAGCTGGTATCTACGTTCCTCAAACAATACTCGGTTTTCATAGAAACGAGGGTTACCGAGGCAGACCTCTGGAATCTCAAGCAAGCGCCTTTCGCACTGTTAAGAGCATACATAAACCAGTTCAGAGAAATCAAAGCCAAAATCTCGCACCCAAACGAAGTCGTGGCCCTGGTGGCGTTAACGAACGGCGGCTGGTTCTCATCCAAATTCAGGGAAGAAATGGCAGTGCGAGCACCTATCTCGTTGGGTTACGCCCTACACCGAGCTTCCTACTTTGCAACCCACGAAGAGGAGGTCGCAGACTTAAAATAACAGTACATCGCGAACAAAAATAACGCCGCCAAAAAGGCTAACACCCCTAAAGAACCAGCAACTAAAGGGCAATACTCCTATGCGATAAACAAGTCGTCGCAAAACAAATCCTCAACGTACGATCTCAACAAATTTTGTGCCTTCCATGACCGTAAAGGTCATTCAACCGAGGAATGTCGAGCAGCACTTCGCAGTCAAAACGAAAATAAAGAGACCAGCGAAGATACCGGAGAAGAAGAGGAAGCGCCAACAACTGCAAAAGCCAATCGTAAAACTAAAGGTTCTTAGAACAAAAGGAGCAGGGAAACCAAACTAGAGTCGCCTAGCTCTCCTCCCCCAGCACCAAAGAAAAGAGTCCACATGATTTCATGGGGACCGAAAATTGATCCCCCTAACAAATTCGAAGGACAGACCAAAGGAAAAGTCTGCATCGATATCACGGTAGCAATCCGCATGTTAGAGAGCTCCAACGAGGCTACTCCTCCTCCTACCATTACTCGATACAACCCAAATGCAAAGTCTCCCCTTAGGAAAATCCCCAACTTCAAGCGAAAGCATAAGATGGCAATAATCCGGGAACTACTAGAAAGACCGATTGCCCCGCAAATTCGGAAAAAAGACAGCATGCAAACTTTCAATCACGATCAGTCTGGGGGACAGAGACACCACCAACCAGTACCCGCCAAAAAATGGAATTTCTCTATTCACGACAAGAACCAAAAACGGATCGACTTTATCTACGGGGGCTCCAAGTTCTGCAACTCAGTTAACTCGATCAAAGCATACCAACGAAGAGTCGAGAACAACGTGGGAATCAAAGAACCCCTATCGACTCCCGACCACAAAATAACTTTCAACGAGAATGAAACCATAGACCTCGACAAACCACACGACGACGCTCTCGTAATACGACTCGACGTCAGCGGCTGCGAACTATCTCGGGTCATGATCGATACATGGAGCTTGGCCGACGTCCTCTTCTATGATGCGTTCATAAGAATGGGATTCACCAAGGCCCTCCTTAAACAAGAACGGACCCCACTAATCGGATTCGCAAGAGAAACTACTTACTCCCTCGGGTCAATCGAACACGCAGTAACTGCCGGAGAAGTCAGAAAAATCGTCGAATTCATCGTGATAGATCGTCCAGCCCCGTTCAACGCAATTCTCGTAAGGCCCTGGCTATACATCATGAAGTCAGTCCCCTCAACCTACCACCAATGCCTGAAGTTCCCAACTCCAAAAGGGATCGAAACTATTAGAGGAAGTCAAAAGAGTTCCAGAACGTGTTACCTCGCAAGCTTAAAGGATATCGAGCAGTGATATACCGTGGATTTGACCCATTTTCATCTATGGTATATAAGTGTTTTACTATCTATATATTATATATTCTATCCTATTAGGTATATTTTCAGGTTCAGGAGTATCTTGGAGTAAAGTGATGATTATGGAGCATTTAGGAGCTTATAGGAGATTTCATCCGAGCTGACCATTAGAGGTCGATACGAAGAAGAAGCAATCGTTCGATGCACATCCAGTGTCGTCGATCGATACAGAAGAGAAGCCTCGACGATTAAAGATTATGATCGATCGATGTGCATCCTGTACCATCGATCGATGTACATCCTGTACCATCGATCGATGTCGAGACGCGAGATGCGCGACTTGGTTCCAGCCGACTTTAAACCCAAGGCTTCACCAAATTACAAGATTACCCCTAACGAGTTTTTAACCTAATAGTTATATACTTGCCTAAGTGTTAGGAGGCAGGAGAGTTTTTGGCCACCATTGTATTCTTATTTCAGCAGAGAGTTTTAGGAGAGAAAATCATAGAGAGATTTGTGATTGGAACTCCATTGATTCATCTATTCTATTCTATGCAGTTTTTATCTATATTTTGTGTCATGAATTGCTTAGCTATGTCTGAGTAGTTCACTTGTTAGATTTAGGGTTCAAATAGGTTAGAGGGATTAGCCCCAACTATAGATTTGCTAAGTTGTGATATTCATTGATTGATTGTTCATTAATGCTTGTTTTAGCCTTGTTAACTAGAACATGAACCTAGGAATTAGAATGAGTCAAGCAACCTTGATCATCGTGTCCTGAATCTAATCTATCATGCTAGGACTGCTAGAGATATGCTAATCGCTGATCTAGGAGACTAGTGAACATTATCAACTTGCGCCTAGGGCTTAACTAGAAGCATCGATCGATATTGTCTTCTGACAATCGATCGATATTTACGAAAGGTGTATCAATCGATATCCATGTAGGATCATCGATCGACACTTTCTTGTGATCAAAAGACGACAGTTGAGATCCAAGATCTAGTTAGTTAACAAGTGAAACATTGTCATCGCTGATCACTGTGATTAAGGAGTTGAGCTCTAATATATCATGCATGCAACTGTTAGGCATCTATAGGATTATAATCTCCAACACCTGAATAGAAACCATGCATCTAATATCTTCCAGTAAGTTACACCCCCAATCATCTTGTTAGTCGAGCAATAGACTTGCTCAATTAGGATTGCTATTTACTTTTAAACCCGTAAAACAAACACCTAGAATTAATTACTTGACTAGATTTAATAGGTTCCCTAGCTCCTTTTGGATTCGATCCCTAAGTACTGCAACTGAACCTCTTATTTGAGAGAGTAATTCACTCCTTAGGGTAATTTGAGTGGTATCAAATTTGGCGCCGTTGCCGGGGAGCTTTGATCGCCATTAGATTTAGCGTTATTAATTCTTATTCTTTTCTCTACCCCCATTCTGACACAAAATTTTTTCTTGTCTTTTCAGGTGCATGCCCAGCAGTACCAGAAGCAACAAGGACAAACACCTGCTATTCTAAGAAGATCCTACTCACTTGGAACGAACGATCCGCAAAGACCAACGTTCCACATCGATCGACGCAGCAGCTTTCACATCGACTGATTCTCGCACCCAACCGTCGACCGACACCCGACCTTCATCGTCGACCGATCTACATCGTTCGACATCGATCAATACTACACCGCGTACATCGATCGATAATCAGTCGCGAAACATGGTTGCGATTGTTATTCTCAGACAGGACGAGAATGGAAACCTGTATGACCAGGATATCTGCGTAATGCAACATGTCAGAAACTAGACGCTCAGGGGAATGTAATCCCTGATAATGATGCTACAGGAGCTGCTCAACCTGTAGAAAAGGCTGCTCAACCAAAGGCACTGACTGACAACATTCGTCCAGATGAGTACTACGCCAACAGACAGCTATTCGACTTCCAGAGATTCAGAAGGAGAAGTTCGAGCTGAAGCCTCAGTACTACACACTCGTGTCGCATATACCCTACTCTGGGTTACCGCACGAGCATCCTATGGACCAGCTAGAGAGGTTCGAGGATTTTATCGCTGCTATTCGTATGGATGGAGTCCCCAAGGACTACCTATTGTGCAAGTTCTTCAAGTATTCTCTGACTGGAGAAGCGATGCACTGGCTTAAGCAGCTACCCACATGATCTCTAACATCCTGGGCCGACATCGAGAATGCTTTCTTGCGAAACTTCTTCGATGAGGCACGCACTAAAGACTTGAGGAGCAAAATTGCTACATCCGCGCAGGAGACTGGAGAGTCTTTCAAAGATGCGTGGATCAGATTCAAGTTCTTCCAGCGAGACTGTCCATACCACGGATTCAACGAAGTGCAACTGCTGAGCACTTTCTTCAGAGGTATCGCCTTGAGGTATCAGATGGCTCTTGATACAGCTAGCGAGGGAAACTTCAACACCACGAATCCGGTGGAAGCTTTGAGACTGATAGAAAATCTAGCAAACAGCATCAGCACCAAGAATACTGACTTTGAGAGAAAGAAGTCTGTTGCATCCCTAGGGAAGGAGCAGATGAACGAAGTTAGAGCAAAGTTAGATGTGGTTCACGAGCTTCTTAAGAAGAAGGTCTGCTCAGCTGAAGGAGAAGTAGCTGTAGACATGGAAAGAGAAGAAGATGTGAACTACATTGGAGGTACTGGATTTCAGAGGTCTGGAAACCAGGGTGGAAACATAAAATTCTATGGCAATGGTCAGAGGAGTAACCAGAGTTCACAGTTCCAGAAACCTTTCAGCAACAACAACAGAGGCTATGGAAACTCATTTTACCAGAATCCACCACCACAGACTCAGGAAAGCAAGATTGAAGCAATGCTTGACAGAGTTCTGGAAGGACAGCAACAACTCACTGTGGACTTCAATGGGAAGATAAATTCCGCCCACAACAGTCTGAACACAAGAATTGAGACCTTAGGGACTCAGGTGAGGAAGCTTGAAATGCAAGTGGTTCAGAATGGAGACACTGTAAAGAGGCAAGAAGCCTTGTCTAGAGAGGCAGGAGTTGAGAAAGCAAAACACCACGTGAATGCCATCATAGATGATGATTTCTGGCAAGTGGTGCAACATGAGAAGCTTGGAGAAGGAGACTTCGAAGTTGAAAGCTCCATGAGTTTCGGCGGATCACTTTGGTGTCGACCGATGTCAATGGATGCACATCGCTCGACAAACCATGATGAAGATCGATCGACGGATTACTCTAAACATCGATCGATGTCATCTGCTGAATCGACTGCGGAGTGTAGTGCAGTTCGAATCATGACTCATGAGGAATTGGCAGAAAAACATCCTCACCCACCCTCCCCTTTCTATTCAAAATCGATCGACCGCATGAGCCAGCAGTCGACCGACAGAGAGATACCAATATCGATCGACCCCCCTCACCTCCCATCGATCGACGGGCACCTCTCACCTATCGAGTGCGGTTACCATTTATTGATAGTGACCGAATCAACGCACTCAGATCACCACCTAAACGTTTAGCAAACCCACCAGAACCAATAACCAACCCTTCAGACACTACACCAGAACCTATGCAAGTTGATAAGGCAACTGAAGGAAGAAGGTTAAGGAAAAGGAAGGAGAAGATTCCTAAGAACCTTAAGAGGGAAGCTAATGAGGAGGAGATAGATGGTTTCACTAAGAGAGTCCTCAGAATCCCAGTGGAGAAACCTTTTGATGAAGTTTATTACACACACCGGTTGTGGATGTTCTTCAGAGAGACTAAGGAGACTGGGGAGGACATTAGGAGAATGTTTCATCATGTCAGGGAAAGGATGAAACTAAGGATCACATTGAAGAAGAAGAGTGATCCTGGGAAGTTTGCAATACCATGTGTGGTGAAGGGTATTGAATTTCCTCATGCACTTTGTGACACAGGAGCATCAGTCAGTATACTACCTAAAGTTATGGCAGACCAGTTAGGTCTGAAAATAGAGCCCTCATCAGAATCTTTCACCTTCGTGGACCTTTCAGAAAGAAGCTCAAGAGGCATCATAAAAGACCTTGAGGTACATATTGGTAATGCCCTTGTCCCAGTAGATTTTCATGTCCTGGACATCAAGCTTAATTGGAACTCTTCACTTCTGCTTGGAAGAGCTTTCCTGGCTACAGTAGGAGCTGTATGTGACATGAACACCAACAGATTGTGTCTGACACTGATAAATCCAGACGTCCACTATGACCTAGTTCGAGTTGTGAGATAACAGGTCAACCTCGTGGAGCTTGCAAATGATCTTGGCTACATTGCAGCATGCCATTGTGGAGCAGAGTACGAAATAGAGTACTCAGAATCGATCGACACTCACACTGCTTCATCGATCGATTCAAATGAGTCACCGACGACCGATGAACACTATCCCACGTCGCTTGACGGGAAGCAACCGGTAGAGCACTTCACACTACCAGATCAGTGTTATCCAGACTTTGCCTTTCAACAACCCAACAAGAACGGACGTGATGACTATTCCATAGGCAGTTAGGCAGACAGTGGATTCCAATGAAGTTTTGCAGTAGAGACTGTAATTCCTTCATCTAATGAGGATCCTACCTTGGAGTATGATGAGGATTACTGGAAGGAAATAGCTATAGAAATTGCTATGTAGGATGAAAGATATTCAAGCCATTCCTTCAACAACACGTCTCCACCATCGATCGACAGAGACTACTCAACATCGGTCGATACCCACCCTCATTCAGCAAAACGATCTTATGCATCGATCGATACCACACCTGGTACATCGATCGATATTAAAGACGCCGCCTTCGAAAAGGAAAAATGGAATATTCCAATTCCAAGTAGGTTTACCAATACCTATACAAGTAATTTTGCACCCCATATTACTTCTCACGACACCAAAGAAGAAAAGATGAATTCCCGCACAAACCAATCAGAAGGAACATCCAGGAGGAGCATTCGATCCAAAAACCCTAATTCAGCAGACAAACGTCTACCATCGATCGATACTCCAGTATCAACATCGATCAATTCTCATTCTAAACCCAAATCTTCTTTATTTACTAAGAAGAATATGAGTATTGATTACGATTTTCTAACTCCTGATGAATTTGGTATTTTCAGGGACAAAGATGGCCATGCAAGAGCTATGGATGGAAGGATTCTAAAAGTATCCAGAGAGGACATAGCAGATATTCTTCAGTTGGCCAATGGACTAGACAACTTATTTATCCAGCAATGCAGTATTCCAGACGAAATTGGTTCACACCAATCGTGCCGACCAGTTGGCCAAGCATCGATCGACAAGGTTGCTCCTACATCGTTCGACAGGGTAACACCAATGTCGCTTGACAAGGCGCCTTCACCATCGATCGACAGACGTTACGAATGTGGACGTCGCGCTTATGACATCTATGGAGCCAGAAAGTTCAGATGGGAACAGAAGGACGAATATGGTGTCTACAGAGATTAGTCTGGATATGCAAGGAGCGTAGCTGGTGAGATGATCCCTGTTACCAAGGACAACATCAGAAATTTTTTGAAGAGAGCATCCCTATTTGAAGAGAGTCACATATTTCTTCCAGAACATGCCACTTCTTTCACACCCACAAAACTAGCACCAGAGATCTACACCAAGGATGAGATTAATGAGATGGTGACTGGTATTTGTGGAGCTCAGGAAAAGCTAGGAGATGAACTCAAGACATTGGTAGATGACACTTATCAACATTTGGACAGAGGTTACAATGAGATTTTCAGAAATATGGCAGAGATGAAGACAAAGATTGAGAGTATGCAGCACATTCTTGAGAAAGAAGCTACGACATCACCATCAATCGACGCCAACAAAGCAACATCGATCGACGTCAAGCCACAGACATCCCAAATTCCTACAGAACCAGAAAGTTTGGCAGAGAAGAAGGATGAATGGGAGATCGCATACATCAACACGAGGATTAATGATGTATACAACCCTCTCAACAACAACGTGGACTGGTTATGCACGAGAATTGATCTGCTACAGCAAGATTTGGACACCATTCGCAAGAAGGATCCACAACCAGCCACATCGATCGATATCTGCACCGTCACATCGATCGACAGCAAGTTCGCAGCCATGGAAGATAGGTTACAA
Source organism: Brassica napus (assembly GCF_020379485.1). Lineage (NCBI taxonomy): Eukaryota > Viridiplantae > Streptophyta > Magnoliopsida > Brassicales > Brassicaceae > Brassica > Brassica napus. The sequence goes on from NC_063445.1 coordinate 36,280,480, forward strand.
TCTTACGGATATGCACGAACTTTTCCCCTCGCCTATCATGCGATACTTGGACACCTTGTCTACACAAATGATGACTGTCCAGAGGGACATTGGCAAGCTTAATGATCAACATGATTTTCAGGAGGAGGGTTCAACATCGATCGATAGGTTCAGGGCATCGCTCGACGGCAAGAAACCTACAGAACATCTTCTCTACACAGCAGCAGAAGTTGATCAGATCACATCAAAGCTTTACACAGCTATAGACACCATGGAGGACCGGTTTGAGAAGCGGTGTGATGACATCTACTTTCCATTCGACGTCAGACTCAATGGGCTGGATAGCCATGCAGAGTGGTTACCGAAGGAAGTCAAAGCCATTCAGAAGCAAATCGCATCTCAACACCAGATATCAACATCGATCAATAGAGAACGCTCCAAATCGATCGACAGTAAGGCACCAGCATCGACCGATAAACACTTGGTCGCATCGATCGATACCACGTCTACACCAGACGACGAGCAGCTGATACAAAACAAAATGGAGTCAATGCATGAGGAACTGAACGAGCTATCAGCATACACCTACGATAAGATAGGATGGCATCAGATCAGCATTGAAAACATCCTAGAAAGGCTACAGAACATCTCAAATGCAATACAAAAGATGGATGAGAGATGGACCAGAAACGATGAGGCCACAAGAAGTTTCATTGCAGCTTGGTCCAGAATGTGCAGAGATGAGGTGGATGCTTGTTTCCCAACAAGTAGCTGTCTTTCCACCAACAAGCCACACACCTCCACAGTCAAGCTAAATGACTATAACAAAGCGTTGAGTGGGAGGTAACCCACTATTAGGTAATTTTAATTGGTTTTCTTAGTTACTAGTATTTACTTTCGTTTTCATTCTTTCAGATTTATTGCAAGACCAAAGTAGGATGATTACCAACATATCGACCGTGGACGAGACGTCGACATCGATCGACCTACAATCACATACGACGATCGATGCATACCGATGCATATCGATCGATTCCCACTCCGGTCAGGTTTATCTTCCTAACTTCTTACATTGAGTACTTATGATTTGTTTTCCACCATAACTCCGACTGTGTTACACTGGGACTGTGTTACACTAGGACAATGTAATTTAAGTCTGGGGGGATGTAACTGATATAATTTATTCTGATTCTTATAAAAAGATTTTAATAAAATTATGCTTAGCTATGTGAAAGAGACTATGATCTTATTATCGATTTATACTTGAATGTCTAACCACTCTTTGCACCATTCTAGATTTACTGATTGCAGATAGTACTAAAGATGCTAAAGTGGATCAACCTGTCAACTATACACACTTGCCTTGATTGTTTGAAGGAACCAAATTTGACCTCCAATACTAAACCTGACATAATTGCTTGTCTTGGGGCTTGGTATACATGGGATCAGATTCTTCAGACAAGTCTGGAAGGTAACGCCTTGTGTAGATTCATTTATCACATTTCCTCTCTCTATTTCGACCCTAGAGTAGTTAGTTAGTTATTATTTAAAAAAAAAATATCCAAAATTTATTACTTAATTAGGACTTCGGATTTAGTTAGGAGGAATCCGAACAAGACTTGGTGGCTACAACTATGAAGGCTTGCTTCATAAGGATTCCAACAAAAAGAATTCGAATGGGACATGGTGGCGGCAATCTTCAAGGCTCGATTCATATGAATTCTTGGATATAGGTCAAAAAGAAGTGAACAGAGTTTGGTGGCAACCACCATTAAGTCTTGATTCATGGAAGCCTGTCTAATCTTGGTCACTGATCTTGCAATATAAGCAGACTTTGACTCAATAGAGAAATTAGAGAGAGAGAAATTAGGAACTAACTTTTACCTGCAGTTCCAGATACTTGTCTGAAAATCCTTGCATCCTATGATCGATACTGCCAAGGTAAAGCATGCACTTTTATATTTATGCTGAGAAATGAGGTTAGTAGAGGGGAATGTCAGACAGGATTTGCTGAGTTGTAAATTAGTTGAATTTGGTTGCTAAGCTAGGATAATGCATAATGTGCTTTAGTGATTAGGACTTTTTAGATGTGGTTTACGAAATTGTAGAGGTGATGATTTCTATGTTTTAAATCTATAAGTCTCTGCTATTTTCAAACCTCTTTCAGAGAGACTGCCTGTTTGTTTTGCTTGAGGACAAGCAAAATGGTAAGTCTGGGGGAGTTGATATACCATAGATTTGACCCATTTTCATCCATGGTATATAAGTGTTTTACTACCTATATATTATATATTCTATCATATTAGGTATGTTTTCAGGTTCAAGAGTATCTTGGAGTAAAGTGATGATTATGGAGCATTTAGGAGCTTAAAAGAGATTTCATCTGAGCTGACCATTAGAGGTCGATACGAAGAAGAAGCAATCGTTCGATGCACATCCAGTGCCGTCGATCGATATAGAAGAGAAGCCTCGACGATTGAAGATTATGATCGATCGATGTACATCATGTACCATCGATCGATGTCGAGACGCGAGATGCGCGACTTGGTTCTAGCCGATTTTAAACCCAAGGCTTCACCAAACTACAAGATTACCCCTAATGAGTTTTTAACCTAATAATTATATACTTGCCTAAGTGTTAGGAGGCAGGAGAGTTTTCGAGCCACCATTGTATTCTTATTTTCAGCAGAGAGTTTTAGAAGAGAAAATCATAGAGAGATTTGTGATTGGAACTCCATTGATTCATCTATTATATTTTATGCAGTTTTTATCTATATTTTGTGTCATAAATTGTTTAGCTATGTCTGAGTAGTTCACTTGTTAGATTCAGGGTTCAATAGGTTAGAGGGATTAGCCCCAACTATAGATTTGCTAAGTTGTGATATTCATTGATTGATTGTTCATTAATGCTTGTATTATCCTTGCAAACTAGAACATGAAACTAGGAATTAGCATGAGTCAAGCGTCCTTGATCATCCTGTTCTGAATCTAATCTGTCATGCTAGTACTGCTAGAGAGATGCTAACCGCTGATCTAGAAGACTAGTGAGCATTATTAACCTTCGCCTAGGGCTTAACTAGAAGCATCGATCGATATTGTCTTTTGACAATCGATCGATATTTGCGAAAGGTGTATCGATCGATATCCATATAGAATTATCGATCGACACTTTCTTATGATCAAAAGACGACAATTGAGATCCAAGATTTAGTTAGTTAACCAGTGAAACATTGCCATCGCTGATCACTGTGATTAAGGAGTTGAGATATAATATATCATGCATGCAACTATTTGGCATCTATAGGATTATATTCTCCAACACCTGAATATAAACTCTGCATCTAATATCTTCCAATAAGTTACACCCCCAATCATCTTGTTAGTCGAGCAATAGACTTGCTCAATTAGAATTGCTATTTACTTTTAAACCCGTAAAACAACAAACACCTAGAATTAATAACTTGACTAGATTTAATAGGTTTCCTAGCTCCTTGTGGATTCCATCCCTAAGTACTGCAACTGAACCTCTTATTTGAGAGAGTAATTCACTCCTTAGGGTAATTTGAGTGGTATCAAGCAGTGCCCTAAAATCAAACATACAAAGATCCCGAACAGACGTACACACGTACATGAACGACCGAACAAACGACCCTACCTCTAGGGAAAATAATCGGACTACGTTATGTCTTGATCCCTCGCCGAGGGTACGTAGGCAGTTCACGACACGAGATCGGTCACCCACCAATTGCAAAGCCTAAAACATGCACACCGCGACACCCGAAGTATGCTAGCACGACAACATCGACCTCAAATAGAAAGTCAAGCTACCATCTTTCTCCAAAAATTTGTAATATAACGACATTTGATATTTTAATGAAATTCAGCTTATTCTACGCTTCGCACTCCGAGCTCATTCGATATCCTATATCCGCACAACGAAACCCTTCGAATACTTATAATTGTTAGCCGCAGACCAAGACCCTGATCAAGTCTTCGAAAGCGGCCAGCCCCGTCAACCAGCGTGACATAAACTCGTTAACAAAATCTTTTGTTACATCAAACATACGTCGATAAGAGTACCTACGACAAATCGACCTACGGCCTCAAAAGATCAGCTCACATAAGAGTAAAAATAACAACGATAACTCAAGGACTCACAGTCCTGTTCTTTTTTTTAAAAAAAAGGAGAACATTGCGACAGAAACAGAAGGGAAAAAACAAAAGAAATCAAATCCCTGAAACTACTCCTTGGCAGTAAAATTCGCCATCCTCAAACTGATCGCCCACGATCTTCGCCTCGTCACCCGGGTCGTTCCCCACAGAAGGAACTTTTGCAAAGAACTCCTCTGGCAAATCCTCTGAAATCTGAGGAAGATCCAACTTCCCAACAGAAAAATCCGACACCGCCATCACATCGAGCTCGGACCCAAGCTCGACCTGTTTCGCTCGAAGACGCAACAACTCATCCGAGGCCAACATGTTATTATTCATGATCTCCTTCAGAAGATTTATATTGGCCATAACCTCCTTAAGACGAACTTCGCAATTAGCTGCAGCCTTCTTCTTCTCCCACTTCTCCTTCAAAGATATTAGCACATCTAAATAGCTGTCGGCCAAACCCTTTTTAGCATCATAAGTTGCGCGACGAAGATCATCAGCAAATTTAGCAGAAGAAGATTCGATTTTCGCCTCCAAAAAGGAATCCTGCTCAAGGGCCGACTTCCTCTTGTTACTCACGACTCGCAAGCGATCTTCGAGCGAAGCAGCCTTATTCCCTAGCTTTTCGGCAGCAGCCAGCTGAGAAGCGTTAGCCCGCTCTCGATCCTGAGCCATCTTCAAACCAAGCTTTAGCTCCCGAACGACCTTCTTGATCTCATAAAGTTTGTCAGAGCGCGGGATATCCTGCAGACGCCTCTCCAGAGTCGCCGCTAACTCGTTGTTGGCCTCCATAGCCTGGAACACGACGGGTCAGCACGAATACAAACAAGTAAAGAACTCAATGTCGTAAGTATCAAAAAGCCAACCTTAGCATGGGCAACAGCCATCTTAACGTAGGCGTCACGCGCTGTCATGCTTCGAAGAGAGGGGAGTTGACACCCGACTGGCTTAAAATGCCTGACCAAATGAGCGACGCTATTCGGATCTTCCGTAATCAGGAAATCCTTAGAATGATAGAATTGCCAATGAAACGGTTTCGCGACAACACCATCACCCGAGACACCAGGAAGATGATCAGCACCAGTCATTTTTGCCTTCTTCGGAGAGTGGTCTCGACCTTCTGAGCCAGTCGGACTGTTCGAGCTCGTACGAACCACCACCTTTTCTCCTTCAATCTCCTTCCCCTCTCCACTTATAGTAGCACGAAGAAGTCGGGTCTCCTCATGAAGTAATTCCGTAAGCGCCTCGCTCACATCACCAAAACGAATTTGTTCTGCGCCAACATTCCCATTTTGGCCTCGAACCCTCCCAGAGTTACGAAGACCCACTCTTCTCGACGACATATCAATAAGGGAAAAAGAAAAGATCTCGCTCGAAATATGAAATCAATACCAAGTAAAATAAGACCTTATAAAGGCACCACAAGATCTTAACAAGAAAGGGGAATAAAAGATCGCATATTGGTGAGAGATATCGAAAAGATCCTTCAAAACAGTAGTTATCCGATCAGAACAAAAACATATCGAAAAACATAACATAAAGATTCTCTTTATCCGATACAAAAGAAATGGAAACAAATAAAAACTAAGAACTAGCTCCTTCGCCGGAAGAAGAGTCCGCAGCGTCGCCGTTGACGACCGAGTCTTCAGAAACTTGAGGAAGATCGAGACCCACCATCGACCAATCCGGAACGATGGCCAGGCTAGCGATAGCTTCGCAATCCTTCTCCATTACCTTCAGACGAACGATCTCTTCTTCCACCACTAGCCCTTCGTTCTTGATCTCGTTCAGTAAATCAAGATTGGTGACGATCTCATGAAGCAAGAAGGCAAGAACCTCGGCAGACACCTCCTTCTTTTTGTCGACCCACCTCTTCTCCAAGGAGGCAAGAACCTCTCTGAAGCCGCTAGCGTCTTCAAGACGAGAAGCGCGAGAACCTCTACGGATGTCCCGATCACGATCAGCCTCGAGTTCCGCGATCTTGGTTCTGAGGGTAGCAACCTCGGTCTCGAAAACCGCCCTTTCTCGATGAGTTTTCTCCCACTCATCCTTCAAAATCATCGCTTCTCCAGTTTTCTTCCTGGTCTCCTCCTTGGCCGCCCGAAGCTCCTCCGTAAGCCTCCGGACCTCAACTCTTCCTTTCACTGCCTGACTCTCATTGCGAAGAGTAAGCATGCGATCCTCCATCGTCACAGCAAACTCATTGTAAGCTTCCATAACCTGGAAAAGGGAAAAACCTTAGAGTTAGTACCCTAGCACCTATAACAAAGATACATATAGCTCAACAAAACCAACCTTAGAGCTCGCGATGACCACCTTGGCGTAAGCTCCCTCCTCTTCAGGAGAAGCAAGAGACAGGGAACGACAACCCGCAGGCCTCGTACGACGAGCAATCGAAACAAGATCATCCTGGCCCGCGGATGAGGAACTATCACCCTTTGGAGCCAACCCCCGACAATTCGGCTTTTGCTTGGAACGAGGCAGCTCCTTCGGCCTTTGACGGGCGACGCCGTTTACGGCTGGCAGCAGCTGAATTTCCCTGAAAACCAGGATCCAAAGGAACAGGATATCTCCGACCTTCGGGGGAACCCTCATCCTCCAAATCCAGAGTTGGAATTGGAGGCAGCCCACTAGCAGCTTTGCTCGTCGACGCCGACTTAGAACTAGGAAACGACAACCTCCTCGCGAGCTGCCTCTCCAACCTATCAGGAGGAGGAGGATTGTTAGAAGAGTCTCCCACCTCCTCCTGAGAATGCTCCGCCTCATCCTCGGAAGCACCCGCGACCTCCGTCCAGCATCGAGAAGGTGGCTTGAATTCGAGCACGATCAAACGAAGGCCAATTCGAGCGACCACCCCGTACAACTCCTATTAAACCCCGATGCCCGTCGGTCATGTCCGATCTCCCCGAATGAACTGGGATCAACAAAAAAAATCAATCAGTAAATTTCCCGCGTGTGCGAAAGAACTAAAGGAGAACTTACCTATGTCCTCAGCCCAATAGCGAGGAAGCCTCGAGAAATCAAAACCTCCCACATACGCCTCGTCGATCTTGAAGACAAAGAACTCTTCCCGCCAGTTCTGATCGCGATATGGGATACCCTAGATTATGTGAATTCCTTAAAGGGGAGACATAAGAAAGGTCCCAAGGTTTTGATTGTTTCGCTTCATCAAAACGAGATGACGAAGCTCGTCGAGGCCGAACAGCAGACCTTCTTCGCGAGCCTTGACTAAAAGTGCCAAAAGATGCCTCAAGAAGTTGGGACACATCTGAGTGAGCGACAAACCCAGCTCCACTAGAACACTAAGGACAGGTTTCGGGATCGGGAAGGAAAGACCGCAGGTCCCAAAGAAGGTGAGATATGCTCCGCCGTATCCATCACAAACGGCTTCCGGAGACTCAGTCGTGGAAGCCAAATCAACTACGACAGCCCGATCAACGCCGTGAACGGTATAAAGCTCCTCGAGCCGCTCAGCCGTGATCATCGGAAGAGGACAGAAGAACGATGGAGCCATCTTATCAGAGTCCGGTAAGGAAAAATCTTTGATTGTAAAAAGAAGAAGAAGAAAGTTAGAACAGCCACTACAAGAAAACAGCAAAGATTCTGAGGGAAAAAATCGTCGGAATTTCGTCAGAATACCGTTATTCCGACGACATACCGACGAAACAAGTCGTCGGAAATAATTCCTCGGAATTTCTTCTTTCGTCGGAAATCCGTCGGAAATTTCCGACGGAATTCCGAGGAAACAAATTTCCGAGGAAATTCCGAGGACCATTATTTTGTCGGAAATGTCCTCGGAATATACCGAGGGAGAACTTCGTCGGGATATTTCCTCGGACGTTCATCGATCGATGCGTTTTAGACATATATACATCGATCGATAGGAATATACCGACGGAACTGTTCCCTCGGATTATACCGAGGGACATCTTCCTCGGAATATTCCGAGGAACACGTTCCTCGGAATATTCCGAGGAACACGTTCCTCGGAATATTCCGAGGGAACAGTTCCTCGGTATATTCTGAGGAACATGTCCCTCGGTATATTCCGAACGTTTTTTTTATAAACAGATCGATCGATGGATTTATGTCCAAAAACGCATCGATCGATCGCGTAAAAAATATAATTAATTTCCTCGGAATGTAAAAAATATTAATTTTTTTAAAAAAATAAAATTTCTGAAATTTAAATTCGAAAATATGAAATTAAAATTAAAATTAAAATCATATTAATTAATATTCAAAGTTTCACAAATAAAAATAAAACATTCCGAGGTTTTGGGAAAAAAAATAATAATCTACGGGTCTGGCACGTCCGGGAACACCTCGTTCGGGTACATCCTCTGCATCATCTCCATCATTTGCTGGTTCAGCCTCCTCTGTGCCTCATAGCCCGCCTGTTGAGCCGCCATCTGGGTCTCCAACAAAGATATACGATCATCTTTGTCCTTCAACTGAGCCGTAAGTACTTCTGGATCAACAAAGGGCGGTGGTGCAGAAGAAGGAGGAACCGACCGGGTGCGACGACCCAAACCGACCAAACGTCCCTTCTTCTTTGGAACCGACTGAATAGAAAATAGCCAAATTTACAAATTTAAACCAAAAAATAAATGAATTGAACTTTAAAAAAAAAGAACTTACGGATTCAACGATTTCGTTGATTCGACACCGAGACAAGTTGGTCGAAGCCGTCGAAGCGTCATCCTCGGTTTGAAGCTGAGACACTTCGTCTACCACCTGAGTTTGGACCAGGTCGACCACGTCCCTCACAAGACCGTCATCAATCTGGCCGGTCTTCTTGTTGGTATACGCCCTCCTCATTAGGGCGAGATCATCAACCGGCTCGCCATCATTTTCTTCCGCCTTGAAAAAAAACATAAATTAAAGAAACATTAGAAATTAGAAGAAATGCACAATAAATTAAAATTCTGAAACTCAAATAATTGAAGAAAAAACATTTGAACTTACCATGCGATCTCCCAGAGTGGCAATAGATTGAGCACCCAAGTTATGCTTGTAGATGCCCTTCCCTTTACGGTCGCTCCTGCGGTTGGTGGAGTTGGTAGAAGAAGTTTCTTTCGTCTCTTCCTTATCCCAATGCGCACACAACTCCTTCCAGACCGTGTCGTTCATCGACTTTGGTACCTTTTAATATAAAAAAAAAATAGTTTATTAAATTTAAAAATAGTTTAATAAATTAAAAAATTGTTTAATAAATTAAATCGAACCTTATTGATTTCCCACTTTTTCTTCCACTCGTGGATCTGCTTCCCATAGTTGTCCATAACTTTATGGACGAAGTGGTGATAGATAAAGAGCGTATCATCGGAATTCCAGTTGAACTCTTGCTGAAAAAAAAACACAATTAGTAAAAAATTAATATTAAAGATTAAAAATATAAGTAAAAAATTAGAATACTTACCGCAAACTGACGAAACCACAGAACCTGCTTTTCGGTAGGGAAGTGAGTGAAAGTCGGATGTCCCTTGTCGAGGGCCGAGTACATCATACGGTTGATCCATGCGCTGATCCCGTTCCCGGATCGGTTGAACCTAATAAAAAGAACAAACGGTTAATAATGAATCAAAATTTAAAGAAAAAAAAATGTTTAATTACCATGTTTGACCATGTCCATGTGGATACGGAGTGAGATACGGAAGATGGTCACGACCGGGCTGTTGAACCAAATCCGCAACACTCATCACTCCTGGAGGACCCGGAGGAGGAGGAGCGGGTTCAGCAGCGGGAGCGAGAGGAGCAGGAGCGGGTGCAGCAGAGGGAGATGTATGGTAGGAGCTGTGGGGCGAAGGGGAATCCTGAAAATGGGTGGAATCCCGAGACTGGCTCCCCGTACCACCACGACCACGACGCTGTCGAGGCCGGATCTGATCATCATGAGACCTGTAAATTAAAAAAAATATATTTAATAAATACAGAAATATATAAATTATTATTTTTTTTTATCACAGTGTCAAATAATTTAATCACAAAAAAATATTTATAGATATTAAAAATATTTAATAAATATATAAAAATAGTTCTAATAAAAAAAATAGTTTTAATAAATAAAAAATAGTTCAATAATTACAAAAAATAGTTTTAATAATATATACATATATTAAAAATATTTTTAAATCCCAAATAATAGTTTTTAATCAAAAAAAAAGTTGTATAGATATTAAAAAATGTTTTGTAAAATCCAAAAAATCGAATTTATATACCAAATTTTTTTTGTAAAATCCAAAAAATCGAATTTATATAGAAAAATCGTTTTGTAAAATACAAAAATCGATTTTATATACTAAAATCGATTTTCTAAATACAAAAAAATAAAAAAATTATAAAAAAATTATAAATCAATTCAACAAAACAAATTATTCAACCAAATCACAATTCTAAACCTATTATACAACCAAAAATCACAATCCTAACCAATCACCTTAACAAAAATCTATCAAAACTCCACAAAAACCTAACAAATAGAATCTAAGAGAGTGGGATAGGGTCCTTACATGATTTGTGTAAGAAAAGGGGGAGATCGCCGGAGATATCGCCGGATTTCAGGGGGAAATCGCCGGAAAAAAAGAGAGGAATCGCAGAGGAAGAAGAGAGAAATGGGGAAGAAGAAGTGGCTCGTGGTTATAAAACCTAGGGTCCGACGGATATTTTCCGTCGGAATTCCGTCGGAATTTTAATTTCAATTTTCGCGAAACATTTGCCCGGTAAAATGAAAATATATGCCGAGGAAATTCCGACGGATAGTAAAGTATCCGTCGGAATTTCGTCGGAATATTCCGAGGAAATACCGAGGAACAAGTGTTTGGGGTTTCAAAACATCAATTTTTTTGGGGTTTTTCATTTGTTATACAATTGTAATGTATACCATTGAGGATTCTTTGTATAGATTAGCATAAACCATGAAATAACAAATTTCAAAACTAATTGAAAGTATTCCCTATACCATTCATTAAAACGTATAAGTGTTTCTCTTATGTTGTGGGATTTCGTTCATACAATCGGAAAAGTGTTAATTAAGGGAAAAGGAACAAATTTTAGACTTCATAAGTAACGTAAGACACTTAATAAGGGTTATGTAGGTGTTATTCAAACCGCAAAACGTTTTTTTTCGGTTTACAACCCCTATTTCCTCGGAATTTCCTCAGACTATTCCGAGGAAACCCTTGTCTTCCTCGTAATTCCGTCGGAATATTCCGAGGAAATTCCGAGAAACCAGTGTTTGGGGTTTCAATCTTTTACGTTTTTTTATAAACGGATCGATCGATGCGTTTATGTGAAAAATCGCATCGATCGATCAGCAGATGGACGAAAGCCGTAAGATTGTGATCGATCGATTTCATTGAATAATCGATCGATGGAACAAAATCTGAAGCCTTCCTCGGAATATCCTCGGAAAATCTTGTATGTTTTTTTATAAACGCATCGATCGATGCGTTTATGTGACAAAACGCATCGATCGATCAGCAGATGGACGAAAGCCGTAAGATTGTGATCGATCGATTGGATTGAATAATCGATCGATGGAACAAAATCTGAAGCCTTCCTCGGAATATCCTCGGAAAATATTGTATGTTTTTTTATAAACGCATCGATCGATGCGTTTATGTGAAAAATCGCATCGATCGATCAGCAGATGGACGAAAGCCGTAAGATTGTGATCGATCGATTGGATTGAATCAGCAGATGATTCACAACCCCATCAGCTACTCCCATCAGACTCCAGCCAGTACAAGCTGCAAGAGCTTCCACCGAACGCCACTTCGCGCCAGCAACAACATTGGAGAGATCAGAGCATAAAGACAAACAACGACATGCTACACAAGATTTGGGCTGCCATTTCACGTATCAGGCCGTGTCGTTGCCAAAAGGATGATGTAGTTCATCGGGACAACTCTCCATCCACCTCTGGTTCGGGTTCGAGTGGTACACACAGGGTAAGAAAGAGGTCCAAGAGACCCAACGATGCAGGAACATCTGGAGCAGGAGACGAGGAGTAGGAGCTATCACCATCTATTTTATTTTCTTTTCTATTCTAACGTTTTATGGTCTTATTTTCTGTTAATTTTGAACTGAGTTTTTTTTTGGGTTTCTTAATTATGAGTTCGTATTTCTTTTACATGGTTTCTTCGTTTTATTTGGTTGTGTTCTGAGTAGTTTTTAATTCGTATTCAGCTTTGCCTTGCTAGATAAACCAAATAAATATTATCCGAGGAAAGAGGTTATATCAAGTGTTCCTCGGAACTTCCTCGGTATTTCTTTAAAAATAAAAACAAATAGGTTCAATGGTAGTCTGTTTCCGAGTCATCATCACCAGATGAATCTGAATCTGGATCTTCGTGAAACTCTCCAATCACTGGTTCATCCTCTACGTGAACGACGGCTTCCTCTCCAAAGTCGGTTAAATCGACTACAAGGCCAACTCCAGCTAAATCTTCTGCTGCACTTAAGTTGCCGGATGTGCTTGGTTGTAGTGGGTCTTCCAGCTCAGAACTTCCCTGAACTCGGCCTCTCGGGTTGAGTCTTGTAACAGTAACCCATGGATCATCTCTGTTTCTTACCCGGGGGTACTTGATATAACAAACCTGTAACATTTAGAAAAATTATAAATTAATACACATGATGATGAATCATTCTGAATAATTAACATTTAATTACCTGATCGGCCTGAGAAGCAAGAATGAAAGGATCATAATATTGCAGCTTTCGCCTCGAATTTACTGATGTAACACCAAATGCATCTGTTCTCACACCTCGATCTGGGGTGTTGTCGTGCCAATCACAATAGAAAACAGTACAGCGCAATCCAACCATGCCCAAATACTTAATTTCCAAAATCTCATGTATGTGTCCGTAGTATACATCATCTCCTGATGCAGAACAAACGCCAGCATCATAAGTCGTACTCGAACGTCTCCTCTTCTGAGTTGTGAATGCATATCCTCGAGTACAAAATCTCGGATATGACTTCACAACAAAGTTTGGTCCAACGACCATCTCACGTATCCAATCGTCAAATGTTTCACCTCTTGCCAAACCAGCAGACACCTATTAATAGCACATATATATATATTATATCAATAAATGTGAATTAGTATAAATATGTGATAAAATATATTTTAATTTGTTTAAAGCACTCACATAAGTAAACATCCATCCACTAAATTCTCTCTGCTTCATTTCTTCTAGTTCGTCATCTGTGGCGTATCTATACTCGAACCGCTTTTCTGCCATGAAAATCCTGTATATGATGACAATAATGTAATTAATTAAGATTTAAATTTCAACTTGTTAAAATAAAAATTTGTAAGCTCATTTATTTACCTCTCATATTGAAGAACGTCTTCGCAGTTGGTGAGCAAATATGTTTGCAAATGACTGCGCTCCTGCTCAGTAAGTCGACGGTCCTTTGGTTTTCCGCTAAGTCGTCCAACATCTGTGAAAATGTCTGGAACCGTAACATGATATGCTGCCCGTTGGCCTCTATCATCATGCCGACCAGGTCTTCTGTTTTTGGTCTGAACTTCTGCTGGAAAGTAGTACTCGGCAAAGTTTGAAGTTTCTTCATTGATCATCTGTGCGACTATAGAACCTTCCACCCTACTTAAATTTTTCACCATCTTCTTCAAATGGAACATATACCGCTCATACAGATACATCCATCTATACTGCACAGGACCACCAAGTTCCAATTCTCTTGCCAGGTGAATAACAAGATGCTCCATAACATCAAAAAATGAGGGAGGAAATATCTTCTCAAGGTTGCACTGAATCACGGCTATGTTAGTCTTCAAATTTTCAATACCTTCAAGAGTCACTGATCTCGTGCATAAATCGCGGAAGAAACCACTTATCCCTGCAATTGCTTCATGAACATTTCGTGGTAATAGTTCCTTGAAGGCGAACGGAAGGAGGCGCTGCATCATTACATGGCAATCGTGGCTTTTCAAGCCAGTAAACTTTCCTTCCTTTCTGTCGATACAGTTACGCAAATTTGATGCGTAACCGTCTGGAAATTCCACATCGTTTGAAATCCAATCAAATAACGCATCTTTTCCCGCTGCATCAAGTCGGTATATGGGAAAAGGAGCCCTACCATTTTCATCAACATGAAGTTCTGAACGAGCACATATATCGACTAAATCCAGTCTTGACTTCAAATTATCCTTTGTTTTACCTTGAACATTAAGGATCGTGTTCATGAGATTGTCAAAAAAGTTCTTCTCAATATGCATGACATCTAAATTATGCCTTAGCAGATGATCCTCCCAGTATGGCAGATCCCAGAAAATACTTTTTTTGTGCCAGTTATGTAGTTCTCCAACAGCATCTACCGGAAAACGCTCATGTCCACCGACTTCTGGCGTCCTTTCTGCACCAAAATCTCTTAGTTGTATCTTCAAATCTTTCCCACAAATTTCCGGAGGTGGACTGTCAAACACCCTCTTGTTCTTCGTAAACAAATTCCTACTCCTACGATATGGATGATCAGGTGGTAGGAATCTCCTGTGACAGTCAAACCAACACGTTTTCCTTCCGTGTTTTAGTTGGAAAGCATCAGTGTTATCTTGACAATATGGACATGATAGCCTTCCATGCGTTGTCCATCCAGACAACATACCATATGCTGGAAAATCACTTATTGTCCACATTAGTACTGCCCGCATTTGAAAGTTTTCTTTACACGAAACATCGTATGTTTCAGCACCTTGAGCCCATAGTTGTTGCAACTCATATATTAGTGGCTGAAGAAACACATCAAGTGATCTCTTAGGATGCTCTGGTCCGGGAACGAGAATCGAGAGAAACAAAAACTCTCGTCGCAAGCACAAGTTTGGGGGTAGGTTGTATGGTGTAAGAATGACGGGCCATAGAGAATACTGTCTTCCACTCTTGCCAAACGGACTGAAACCATCAGTACATAATCCAAGGTAGACATTTCTTCTCTCATACGCAAAGTCGGGATACTTTGATTGGAAATGCTTCCACGCTTTTGCATCTGAAGGATGTCTGATCTCACCATCTGTTGAGTGCTCCGCATGCCATCTCATTGGTTGCGCTGTGCGTTCAGACATATACAACCTCTGCAACCTTTCCGTCAAAGGCAAATACCACATCCTTTTATATGGCACTGGAACTCTTCCACTCGTATCTTTATAACGAGGCTTCCCACAAAATTTGCATGTAACCCGCTGTTCATCCGCCCTCCAATAAATCATGCAGTTGTCGCTGCATACATCTATTACCTGATACGATAAACCAAGACCAGCTACGAGTTTCTGAACCTCGTAGTATGAACCAGGAGCTACATTATCCTCGGGTAGAATACCTTTTACAAAATCAGCAATCGCATCCACACAGTCTTCAGCCAAATTATAATCTGTTTTAATGCCCATCAATCTTGTAGCAGATGATAAAGCTGAATGACCATCTCTGCAACCTTCGTACAATGGTTGCTTTCCAGCATCCAACATATCATAAAATCTCCTAGCTTGTGCATTGGGTAAATCTTCCCCTCTAAAATGATCATTTACCATCTGCTCAGTACCTACACCATAATCTACATCCGTTCTAATTGGTTCTTCTAATCTAACCGCTGGCTGAGGTTCGCTAGTACTACCATGTTCATAATCAGTTTCCCCATGATGATACCAAATTTTGTAACTTCGTGTAAACCCACTCAAATATAGATGAGTCCAAACATCCCACTCTTTAATAACCTTTCTATTTTTACAATTAGAGCAAGGACATCTTAACTTACCTGTTTTTGCTTCCGGTTGTCGGTGAACTAACCCCATGAATTCGGTTATACCTCGTTGGTATTCTTCCGTAAGCAATCTCGTGTTCGGATCCAAATGAGGTCGATCGATCCAAGAACGAAAATAATTTGAAGAAG
The DNA here is from genome assembly GCF_020379485.1 of Brassica napus. Classification (NCBI taxonomy): domain Eukaryota; kingdom Viridiplantae; phylum Streptophyta; class Magnoliopsida; order Brassicales; family Brassicaceae; genus Brassica; species Brassica napus. Next base: position 36,296,528 of record NC_063445.1, read on the forward strand.
ACATATTTTTATGAATCAAATTCGTGTGTAAATAGAGTAAGAGGGAGGATGAAGATATGGAGTGAATGAAGAGGAAGAGGAGCTTGTATTTATAGGTTAAATCCTGCCGACAAACCGAGGAAATTCCGACGGAATTCCGACGCCAACGGCTAGTCCGTCGGAATTTCCTCGGAATTATGTAAAATCCTCAAACGGCTCTCCAACGGCTCTAATATTTCCTCGGAATTCATCGGTTTTTTCCGAGGAAAACATATTTCCTCGGAATTTCCTCGGAATATTCCGACGGATTGATGTTTCCTCGGAATTCCGTCGGTTTATTCCGAGGAAATTCCGAGGAAACCAAATTTTGTGTTTCCTCGGAATTTCCTCGGAAATTCCTCGGGATATTCCGAGGATTTCATTTTCCGTCGGAATGTCCGTCAGAATATCGCTGTTTTCTTGTAGTGAGCGTAGGAACACTCTCGGGTACTTATAAGCTGTCGCAAGCCCTAACGGCTCTATCGCTAGGCCCGAGGAATTTAATGATTCTCCCAAAGGCGGCGCATATAGCGGTTACAAGGAAAAACAAAAAAGCGCGCGCGAAGTAACGTACAAAACCTATCATCTCCCTTCATTCATCCTGAAGAAAAGAGATTGGGGGACAAATGTTGGACCCAATTTCAGTCAATTAGGCAATTGGGCCTAAATGATTTGGGCCACACGACCAACAAAGAGGCGCAGCTTCGATGAGTAGGAAGAGAACGATTCGAGGAGCCAGAGATCAGGGAACGGTTGCGAAGATCCCAGACTAACTCAATCCACTATAAAAGGAGATCGAGGCACATGAAGAAGCACACATTGAAAACCCTAGAGAGAGCTACACCCACACTTCCTTGTTTTCATCTAGCTTTAGCCTTTTATTTTATTGATCTCACTTGTAACATTTGATCTCAATTCATTCATTGTATTCACCCTTATTCATCAATAAAGTTCATTTTTGCCTACTGGAAATTGATTACATCGTTGTGTTCAAAAGATATCGTTGCGTTCAAAAGATATCGTTGCCTACATCATTTTATCTTCCGTAGATTAAACTCCCGATCACTATCAAATACATAGTGTAGATTTTAGGATCTACAATATTGTAAGTTACTTTAACGATATATTACATATCTGAAGAAAAAAACTAGGAGCCCCTTCTTGACCAGAGGTCTCCTTCAGTGACTTCTAATTATTGTTATAAGAGGAAGACTGTTGGGGCCAAAAACGGTTATCTCGAAATCAACGTCTAAAATTACATTTTCTCGCGGAAACCTTCTCGACACATGCTCGGTAAAAGCTCTCGAACAAAAGTTTCAAAGAAAGACGAACCCCGGACCAGTCCAGTTCGGCGAACGACCGAGCTGGACTCAGCACAGATTCAGCTCGGCCATTTGCCGAGCTGGACTGGGATCAAACGCGGATTCAGCTCGGCCGTTTGCCGAGCTGGACCAGTTCAGTTCGGCAAAAGGCCGAGTAGGACCCGAGACGGATTCAGCTCGGCCGTTCACCGAGCTGGACCAGCCCAGTTCGGCGAACGGCCGAGCTGGATCAACCGAAACCCGTCTTCGCCTCGTCCTCGTAACTCCTCTCCCGAAACTGCATCGAACTCATTCTTGTTTCGTTTCGGCCGGAGGCACCGTTGGAACTTTACGATTTAAAAACTGCGGGACCTCGACTTTTCTCGAAAGACATTCAGATTGTTCGTATAAAAATGGCAACGGTTAACTAAACACCTCGAATTTCAAGGAATTGGAATGTTCCTTGAATTCGACGTCGTTTCGGAAGCGCTCTCTGTATAAAATCGTAAAAACGACTAAGTCGGAAAACGGCCCAAAAGGGGCCAGAACGAGGCTAAGAGCCCACTTACGATTTTATAGAAATCAAGCCCCATCGTTATGACTGTTTATCTTTTGTTAGGCAGGAAAAAATAAATGTCAAGTTTCCGAAGATAAATACCAAGATCGAAGGGAAATGGAATATTTCTGCGAAGCGATAAAATCGACCGGGGGCAGAAAGGGAAAAAGGTAAACCGCCTTAGAGGAAGTATATAAGGAGATCGAAGCTGAAGGAGGGAAAAAAACAAGAATTATCACCCAGAGCAATACTTAGAGCAATTTAGGCATTTTTCCGTTTTTGTTATTCGAGCTGCGACTCAACTAGGTTTTCAAGTCTTAGGTTGCTAGAACTAGGAATCTCGCTGACAGCTCTCGTGGCCGAAGGCTCTTACCTTGTTTTTACGCTCAAACGTGAATTCGGAATAAAAATCTTTCTTGCCCTCTTTTCGATTCCATATATTTTTTTGTCGCCTAAACTTTCGTATTCTGATTGCTTGGCGTTTGGTTTTGCAGATATCCGGGACCTTTGAGAAATTTAGGGTTTCCTATCTTTCTTAATTTAAACGGAAATCGACAGTGCGGATTTCAGTTCCCACAAAGACTTATTCGATTTGCAACACTAAGGAGATATGCTATGTTGTAAGAGACAAATAGTAACTTATTTTGTTTGATGCTGACTCGACAATGCTTTAGCTAATACTCTTTGGGCTGATATCTTCCCAACCGCAAGATGCCACTATCTTGAGTATGAGGATTCAGAACATAAACTAATGGCTCATATTTTGAACCAGACCTAAAGAAAATAAAACGATTCTTTCGCTATGATAGACAACTGAAGAATAATTAGGAAGTAAAATTATTATTCAAGAAACTTGGAAGAATGCGATAATTAAGACTGTGTGCTATAAATATAATCAATCAGATTTGCGTTAACAGAGTGACATAAAAAGTAAGGTCATAACAACATACTTGTCATTGAACTCAATTAGTGGGAGTTAGAAGAGGAACTGAATGATAATATATAACAACTGAGATCTCATAGGAGTATAATGATGAAGAAGCTTACTGAAAGCAGATGAGCCGTCTCATATAGTTGAGTTAAGGGGATCAAATACATACATTACTTTTCTACCTCGCAAGATGAGAACAGAGAAGCGACAATGTATCATGCTCTCAATCCGGTTGTTGGAGAGACACAAAATGAAAAGTTAATTGAGTTGCCATCACCAAAACAAAACCGCTATGTCACATTCTCTATTCATGCAGCCAAAACACCAAGATCAAACTGATTCTCAACTAGGTTTTTCCCTTCCAACTAGAGTGTCATTGGTGATAAAATAGTAAAATGAGTACATGATTTCCTTACATCCTATTTTTACCGCCAACCATGAACAAAATCTGTATACACCTCATACCAATGATGCAAGGGATAAAAATTGCCTACATATTTCTTTATAAAACGTATACTTTAAAATCATTTCGAAGATCTTCACTAGAAGGCTGGAACCATTACTATCGATGATACTTTCTCAAATCCGCCAGAACTTATTCCTGATATATCGATCTTAGATAATGTTCTTATTACCCATGAATTTCAATTTCTCAAAATATAACAAGCAAACAAATTGTTCCATGGCTGTCAAAGCAGACATGAGAAAAGAATACGATATACTAAGGTGGAATTTTATTGAACTAGTTCTCAAGTCTCGGACTCCATCCTCCATGGATAACCTGGGTTATATGATGTGTCTCCACCGTTACATACTCCTTTCTTATAATGGCTCACCTAGAGAAAAAGTAAATCGAGTAGAGGAATACGCCAAGGAGAACCGATTTCACCATACATCTTCAATCTATATTGTGAATTTTTCTTAAGACTATGTAGTAGGGCATATTTAAAATTCAGAAGAAAAAAATCATATTTCTTTTGATGGAATATTTGATACTACGTATAGTAATATTTAATAATACTGCATGTATTATTTAAACTAGAATCTAATAATTTTTAAAATATTCTTCTATTTTCTATTTTAATTAAATAATTTCTAATACTAGGGACATAGCCCCCACGCAAGCGCGGAGCCGGATACGTTATTGGTGCATTGTGTAGTCTTATGTATGGAATTTTGTTTTTTGTTTTTACTTTTGTTTTCCGTGTTGTATATAATCTATATTATAATAGATTGATTAGGTTGATATGAGTATAACCGGTGATTTCTAATGTGTTGATATTTCATATCTTATGCGTGGACGTCTAAAAGAGTTTCAGATTTATCTTCATGAATTCGACATCTAGCAACATTTTTCCCATGAATATGTCGGACAGAGACTCACATATCCGCTGAGATTCAACATCTGATACGCTGACTAATTGCCATCCTTATTAGCTATCCAGTAAATCTGCAAGTTGTGCAAGTATAAGAAAATAATTATCTACAACAATTTAGAAACCCCAAACAATAGTGAAACCTTTTATTAGACATAGAGCAAGAGAATATAAATATGGTCATGGAGATATTTTAACAGAAATAGAAAAATGAATCTCCATGAGCTCCTCTCAGGCCTATGCGAAATCTCTAAGTTCGTCCAAGAAGCTGTGTTTCTTTTTCATTGGTTGTTCCTGTAGTTGTCGGCTGTGTAAAAGATTTTGTTCACCTCCTCCTTGTAACTACCAATGTGTTCTAATTGGGATTTCAAGTCTGGGAAATTAGTGAATCCCTCCATGGCGTAAAGGTCTTAGTGGACAACAAAGAAAAGTTATATTAATCAAGTTTTCAGTAGGACTATGAAATTCTATCAATTTAAAGAGTTTCAATGATACACGACACTTAATAGAGCGGTTTAGAGTGTAATTTTTTATCATCGGATTTGAGAGTTAAGCGAAAAAGTGGGAGAACCCTAGGCCCTAGCTTAGAGACGATAAAAAAGAATAGACGATTAGGAGGCTTCTTTGGGTCTGTCTGACGCATCAGCCTTACCTTTTAAGGCTTATGTAGAAACTGGGTGCGATAGACCGAAAGTTAATTAAAATGATCCAATAACCATTAATTCATTACACAGCCCTGTTCAAAAACTCACTGCTAAGGGCCGTAAAATCGCCGGAAAAAGTAACTCGAGCACCAACGGTGACGATTTAAACTGATTCGGTCCAAAAATTAGGATTTTTTTTTAAAAATTAATTTTTACTCGTTTCATCGTATAATTGAGTAGTATATATAAAGATTCATGATGTTTTCATGAAAATGGAAAAAAAACGAAGAAATTAATGTATAAGTCGTGAAAACTTATGAGCCATCGAAATCAATATTGCAGAAAACCTTACAGTCTAAAGAGGAACGCGACTTGTAAAAGTCATAATTGCCTTTAATTAAACTTAATCATAAAAACATGCAAAAAAATCCCATGGTTTCTATTCGCACTCGGGTTGTTAGTCTTTTTAAAGATGTGTAAACCGCTGCACTAAGTGATATTATTGTAAGTTTTTACGAATAGATAATATATTAAAACAAAAACATGAAGATGGATCCCACCAAAATAAATGAAATGCTGAGGTGGACACTCTAAGGAGAGAGTAAAAACTCGATCATTATAATAATGATTAGTTTAACAAAATTGTAACGCCTGACCGCCTACGGCTCGGCCCATGGGCCTCATTCTGTATGACGGGCGGTGCATTAATTTTTTTTAAGGCTCGAAAGTCATGTTTACTTACCATGCAACCACCACATGACATTTCTCTGTGCTTTAGCTTCACTCGTAAGATATCACGAATCACTTTCGGATAGGTCACCCATCTTTCCACTACTCTATCTCAAGCACGCTTAACTCTGGAGTTCTAAATGGATGTGTGACCGAAAAGATAAGTTCACTAATCAATTTTTTTAAACCCTTTCCATAGACCACAAACCAAGATATTACAATTTACCCTCTATAATAGAACACAACGTCCTCGTTGCGCACCACGACAGGTCTGAAGAGGTGTCTCGGTTCAGGACCGAGATGGCTAACCTAGCTCTGATACCACTTGTTGTATCCCGACCCATCATAGCTGAATGTTTGATGATATCATGACACTTGTCTCATGCCAAAAGGGCCGAAATAACATGTCTTTAAACAAAGTAGGATCCCATGATGCCTTTGATAAAAACCACTGATACACTAAAATTTTGTCTTTATCTACTGCAAGCTAACAGTGTAGATGTAGTATTTGAGATACAATTCCAAAGGACCATTTTATACTTTATCTTTATGGGATCAATATCAAACTAAAACAACATGGGGGTTTTAAAGGTTCAGAAATCGTAAAGAGCAAGTAACAGTTTTCATTTGGATTTCCAGATTATAAAAGAGCTAAGCTTAGGGTGAATAATTGGAAATCAATGAGCATGAGCCAAACACTATTCAAGGAACCATTCGCAGCAAGTCTTAAACAACAAAACAAGATCGACTGACTTTCGTGGCATCTATCCTTTTATCATGCATTCCTAATATTTAAACTGTCATTTGAATCAGAGAAACATGATAAACATTAAGACCAGGTTCGATAAGTTCACAATTTTCCCTAACATCTACTTTCGCTGGTTAGGGACATAAAACACTTTTGATGACTTGGTTAAACCTAGTTCCAAACACTAAATGGTTAGTTTAATGCCGGCAGTAAGCGTAATCGTGAATGGAGACAGTCAAAACATCAATCCTTATTTGTGTTTAGCTCATGAATCTGTGACCTCCTAACACCCTAGACTAAGCAAGGTGACTACTCAGCCATAGCTACAGAGAACACAGAGATAAAAGCTGAATAATACATCACTGCAATTATAAAAGAAATAGAAATAGGGTTCAGAGGATTCTTCTCTAAATCGAGAGAGATGGACTTCTTCCTTTACAATGTATAAAATCCCAACAATGGAGCTCTAAGGTCTGGTTTCTTTTCCGAAAATAGCGTAGTAAAATAGTAGAAAATAAGAAAAGATATATTGCAGGTCTCTAGCGGCTGCAGTAGATAAAATTGGGATAATTAGGGCAAATCCCGAAATTTGAGAAGTTTCCATAAAAATCTCTGCCGCGGGAACAGGCACTCGGGTTGCTCCGCACGATCGGGAACAACCAATCGGACTGCTCTCCGTGAAAAAACTCCAAATTGCACTCTTTTCTGTCCTTTCTGCTCCAAGTGGCCTATCTTCCCTCATGTACAACTCCAGACCTGTAATGACTCGAAAAGGACTAGGAAGACTCGATAAAGACTTGAAAACAAATTAGAAGACATATATACAAGATGTCAAAACACCATATATCAATTTCCCCAGACGTAGATCCTTGTTTGTCCTCAAACAATGTCAAGTATCAAGAACATGGAGAAATGTTTGAAAGTGTGGGAACTCTCTTATTTTCAGCAACCATACTTTAACCACGAATCTCTGAACCATATAAGCAGTAACACTAGGACAACACACCCTTACCAAAACCCCAATGACTGCTGTTCGAGATCGGCTCCATAATCTATATCTCAAACCTACAAAAGCTACACTTTCCAGACAAAGCTCCTTATATTCAATTAAGAGTAGAGTGAACTTCTCATGACAAGCATTATTCAGGGTAGACGGTCTAGGTATTGAATAGGCTATTTGATGGTGGAGTTAAGAGTATTTAAGGGCTACCATTTTTTTGTAGAGGATGCATGATATCGCGCAAAATAACAAGAGAGGATAGATCCATTGATGTCCACAGCCTCTACTCGTTTTTACTACCTCTGGAACGACTGTACTGCTCTATCTGGATCAACCGTCTGGCTGCTCAGATCATCTGCATGCTCTTCATGTTTTCAACTTGGTATTCCACTCTTTTGCTCGACTTTCCCAGTGGCTCATGTTTCTTTGATTTCTTCCCCTTCTCCATCACCTTATTCTCGTTTTTTAGTTCTTTTTTTTAAGACTGATATGGTGAGGTGACGAAGAAGGAGGTAATACATAATGGTTCTAAATGCCACTGGTGATTCTGATTTCGCAACCATTATGGTTCTCCACCCATGCTCTTGCACAATTCTTTGGTTATGGAGCGGTTGCTCCCTTAAACTGCTTGTTCTCCTTTCTGACAGAATTTCTGCAGCAGTAACGAGTAAAAGGCTGCGTTGTTCCTTTCCTCTCCGACCTTTTTGCACATATCTGCATATATGAAACTGAAAAAAAAGTCATGAAGGTGGAATAAAGGCTAAGGTGCAGGGTGTGAACTAGCTAAAGATGAGCTAGCCACTCCGGATCAGCAAGATGGATAAAAAGGACAAGAAGTCCTGAGTGTATTCTCGTTTCCCTGATCTAATGCCCGTAATAAGAAAAATTGCAGTCAAGATTAGGTTCAAGTTAAATGGAGCTAAGTCTTTCCTGTGTAACCTCGACAAGCCGAAATCTTCTGGAGAACCAAATGAGATAATGTCAGGGTGTTCCAGGTCCACATGTGCGTCTTTCGTCACTGCTAAGGTCATTGAATAAGATAACAAAAAGCATGAGGTGGTTAGTGATCAACACAGAATAAGGTCATAATTCCCACAAAGTTTTGACTGACTCGATCATAAAAACTGACTCAAAAGAAAAACAAAAGAAAGAAACGAGTTAGTAAACGACGAAAACCCTCCCCCAGACTTACTTCACAACGTCCCTGGTGTGAAAATAAATCAGAGAGAATGTGAAAACAAGAATAAACATTTTTTTTTTGTGTGAGATACTTTCCTGAGTGGAGCGGGTTCTCCACGAAAATTCTGGGTGTTCTATCGCAAGATCTCCGCCTGGAGCGGTCAGATTTTTCTACTTTTTGACTTGAGACTCAATAAACTAAAACGAAAAATAAGCAAACAAAAACAAAAACAAGTTATATTTATACTTACCAGTGGGTTGCCTCCTACCCATCGCTTGGTTTAAGTAACTAGCTTGACTTGGTGACTGGGTTCAGTCAGGTTGAGAATGAGGGCTTGTTCCAAAACAAGTTCCACAATCAGACATGTTCAACTTCAAAATTCTGCTTAACAACCCTTTTACAGCAGCTTCTCCTTTCTCCTACAGCTCATGTGTGAGAATAGCTCCGACTTTAGAGAAAGGTTTAGAGGTACCCCTTACACTTTACCTCATACTCAATGGATTTCTCATCACACTTCCGCGGAATCAAAGTCATTGTAGGGTTGCCCTTGACCCTTTTCTTCTGGACTTTTATTTCCACCTCTGCATTCCCACTGAATTTCTTAGTATCAGTGTGAGGATCTCCATGCATAACTTCTTTGATCTAACTCTTGTCACCTAGCTCCTTCTTAGGAACAATTTTCAGCTCGCTCTCCACTAACCATTGATATGCAAGAGGCGTATCGGATTTGTGAACAGGTTGGGACAGCCTTGTAGAAAACCTTCTTGTTGATGTTGGAGAAGGAGACTCTCTTATTAGGCAGGTCGATGATTGCTCCCACTGTAGCCATAAAGGACCTTCCAAAGATCAAAGGCATCTCATGATCTTCGCTCACCTCAACAACCTTAAATTTGGTATGGAGCATACAGTCACCTACTTGGACATGAAGATTGCGAATGGTGCCATAAGGGACTGTCGTGGAAGAGTTTCCAAAAGCCAGAGTTACCAGATAAGACTTAATATCAACAATGCCTTACTCGTCCACAATTGCCTTTGAGACAAGAGTCACACTAGATCCGGAGTCACAAAGAACTTCCGTGAATTCCACTCCAACAATGGAACATGGAAAAGAAAACTTTCCAGGGTCATCAACCGTAGGCAATACCTTCAGTGCTGGTGTCAACCCTTCAGTAAAGAGAGCCTTAATTTCCTCTTGAGTCTCTCTACAATTTTTGAAGAACATATGCAATGGCCGAATCTCTGAAGCATGTTCAAATGAGATCTCTTTAGGAAGCCTTCTCACCATCTTCCTAAATCCATCCAACTGTTATGCACTAATGAGATCCATCAAATGTCTAGGTGGAATTGGATATGGAACCTTAGGAACATAGACTCGCACTGGTGGAATCTCAATAGGTTCGGGAGCAGTCACTTCAGAGCTAGCAAGGTGCTCTGTTCTCTCTTATGCGCCTAGAGCAGTCTCAGCAGACGGTTGCTCCGGTTCTTTTCCCTCAGCTTTCTCACATCTCAGCTCTGTTGCATTACAATGCTCAACTCTAGGATTCATCACACTCTTTCCAGGTAGGGTACCTTGCTGCCTCTTGACACTTTCAGCTGTTTGAGCAATCTGAGCATTAATCTTCCTTATGTGGCTCTCAACAGTGTCGTACTTTATACTCAGCTCGATGGACATGTTGTCCATACAATTGTTAATGTCCTTGGTAACCTGATTCAACGCCTTGCCTAAACCTGCTGACCCTGCAACAGCTGTTGCATCATCGTACCCAGACCCTCCAGCTCATCTGGTTGACTGTTCCCGGCAGCTGAAACTACTTGCTGGGTGTTCTGGGTTGTTGCTGGTTCTGGTTCTGATTCTGACTCACAAACCGGTTCTGTGCCTGACTGAAAACAAAAGTTTTACCCTGAAAGTTCTGCGGGAAGCCTTGCTGGTCGTTTCCTTTCTTTTCAGCCCCAGGAGCAACCTCTTGAGTGTTCTGAATCTGCCAAGCCGTAGCTTGCTCCATGCTGAAGATTTGCCTTTGGTTGTTTTTTAGCAGCTGATCAACTTTGGATGTCAGCTCATCTATCTTCTAAGTGTCAACACTATTGACTTTCTTGGAGCGGTCGCTCTCCTGATTCTCATTGGCTGAACTAACTGCCATGTTCTCAATCAGCTTAAACGCTCCATTAGTGGTCTGAGTCATGAAGTCTCCATTGCTCGAAGAGTTTAGAGCACTTTGGTATTTCCAGTCTACTCCATCTTAGAAAATGCTCAGGAGGTAATCATCATCAAATCCATGGTGAGGGCATTCTCTGCGGTAGTCATTATAACGCTCCCATTCGTCGCAAAAAGGCTCTTCAGTGAGCTGCCTGAAAGAGATGAACTTGTTCCTCAATGCAGCTTTTCTCGCCTTCGTGTAGAAACTGCTTAGGAACAATGATCGGACCTGTTCCCACGAAGTAAGAGATCCGGTAGGGAGAAAATTCATCCACAGTGCAACCTTTCCATCAAGAGAGAACGGAAACAGCATGCACTTGATGTAGTCTGGTGGTACGCCATCCGCGTGAGTAAAGCTGCAGACTCTTTTGAAACTCTCAATGTGCTTCATTGGACTCTCTGTCGGGAGACCAGTGAACACTTTTCTCAGCACCATGTGGGAACCGAAATTCACACCGTCGATTTCCATTCAAATTAGGAAAGTTAGGAAAACCCTAAATTTCCAGAGGTCCCGGATATCTGCTAAACCACACGCCAAACAATCAGAACATGAAAGTAAAGACGAAAAGAAATAAGAAATCGTAAAAAAGAGCAAAAGGAGTCTTATTCCGAATTTGCGTATGAGCATTACAACAAGGTAGAAGCCTCGGCTATGAGAGCTGTTAGCGAAATTTCTAGTTCTAACAACCTAAGACTGCAAAACCTAGTTGAGTCGCAGCTCAAAATAACAAAAACGGAAAGTTGCCTAAATGCTCTAAGTTCTAAGTTTGCTATGAAAAAGTTCTCCCTTTGTGCCTCTCACCTAAAACTCCTTATATACTCCCTCCAAGGTCGGTTTAAGCTTTCTTGTTATGCCCATTGGCCGACTTTAGCATCTTTCGGAAATATTCCATTTTCCTCGATCTTCGTAATTATCTTTGAAAAATTAACATTTATCTTCAGAAATTTAACATTTATCCTTTCTCGCGGATAAAATATAATCCGTCGTAGTACTGATGGGATTTTACCGAATAAAATCGTAAGTGGGCTCTTAGTCCCGACTTAGGCCTCTTTGGGCCGTTTTTGGACTTATCGCGTTTATTACGATTTTCGAATAAGTTACCACAATTTTTATCGTAATGTCTCGACGACAAGTCCACTTAGGATGGAGTAAGGGAAAGTATACCCGTAGTTCGTACGAGGTCGTATCGAAGTTTAGACGAGAGTGCATGAATTGGTGTCGTCCTGATAGTTTCGGGTTGGATCGGCGTTTCGGGACAGACCACTCGATGATCGTCAAGTGGCCTGCTTGGGCCGACCACTTGACCATCGTCGAATGATTCGATGCTCGGACCACTCGACGATCGTCGAGTGGTTCGATGCTTGGACCACTCGACGATCATCGAGCTGTCTGTGAGGTCGGTCTGGTTGCTCCGATCATGTTTTTAGACGATTGGTCATTTTGGTGTTTTCGGATAAGTCTTTCCAAGAAATTTATCGTAAAAATTCTTTTCAGTAATTTTTACGAAAATTACTTCTTTGAAAAGTATTTTTCGACGACATTCAAGCGTTATTTCTGTCGTGACCGTTTTTGACCCAACAGTTAGCTCCCCAGCCCATTAGAACTGTGGATCGTAGATGTGAGGTTCTAGCGAACGATAAGACAAGTTTAGGCAAGTTAGGCGGAATTAATGGTTGAAAATGTCAGTTGAAAGTTGTACGTTCACTCTAAAAACAGTACAATTTGGTAAGATTGGGGCTGCGCCCTATGAAAGCTGCCTACGGACCCTTGTCAAAAGGGATCAAGCCATTCGTAGTTCGTCTTGGAGTTAAGGTTCTTATGACCTGTTTTCCAGTGAGACCTTTTACGGTCCGGTTATGTTACCGTTGATGGTATTTTGTAGTGGACCTTTGTCGGCCTCGAGATCAGCCTTGAAGGCTGTTTGCTTTGGCCGAGTGTGGCCGTATTTACGTTTTCAGGACTGAGCCATGTGGCTTCGAATCCCTGCCGCTTTGCGGACTTTAAATGAATTGAAGACTATTTTTTTCGAAGAGCAAGTTTGTATTCGTGCGAATGTAGAGGGAAGAATACGAGTTGTCATCTCGTATCTAACTGTTTTGTTGGATCGTCGTATTCGCTGCTCGTTCTAGATGGCATTGTTCGAAGAATATGATTTTTCAAAAAATTTTGAGAGAGTTAGAATATTGACGAAGGGACATGATTTAAGATCTCGTTATCACTTTTGGATATCATGCCTTGAGATATTAGGGACAAGTGTGCTGGGTTTAGGGCATGACCTAGGTTTACTCCTAGTTTTAGAGGGTGCGGTGACAAATTCGACTTATGTATCCCGTTTCAGTTTCATCCTGATTCCATACCGATTTAAAGTCCGCGATTGGTTATCGGCTTATACGACTTGTATGGTTGGAACAGAGCATCTCTTCAAGGAAAATTTTTAAGCCTCCTGGAAGTGCTGACCAAAAATTTGGGTTTTGTTTTATAGCGAGAGTATCCTTGTGTCGGATGTATGAGAGTCATCTCTACGAGATGGCTAAGTCTGTTTCGGACGTTAAGAGTTTGTTATGATCATCAACAAACTTAATGGTAAAAATAACCGTTTTGAGTCTTCGCGAAGGATATGTTTTGAGAAGATGTTAGTGCGTATGACTGTCTGGTCTTCCAAGAAGGTGTTTTTATCGAGGAAGAAAATTTTATCGAAGAACGAATCTTCAGGCGTCTGCGACGTCTCGCGATGCTGAAGATTTGGACGCCTGAAGATTTGTTATTCTTTTGTATGCCGCGTTTCGTGCTTGAAATGTTTGCGGGCTTGAATGTGTTATTGTGTTGCAAGGGTTTAGTCTTAACCATGCGTTGGAGAAACGTCTTGGTTTATCTGCGGATGTTCGCAGCCAAAATTGTTGTTCCATTTTTGATGTTAAGTAGTTTGATTTATGATTGAGGGATTAGGATCAAGGGGTCGCGTAGATTTGTCCCTGGGAAGAATTGTTTTTCTTCACTGTGCTTTTGTGAAAAGTCGGCCCTCCGAGATTTTATTTCGTGCATTTTTAAAGATGATTCGTATAGCTGCAGGTTGCTTTGTTACGAGTGTTTCCTAGCATGCTGCGTTTTACAGGTAAAACGTTGCAGGCTTAAAGTGAATTGTGAAACTTTGTCGGTTATCGACAAGTTTAGTTTTTCCGTTAACTGTTTGGTTGTTAGGACTCAACTTTGTTATAGAAAAATTTATCGTATAATTTCTGCTCTGGGTTATACGACAAATAGTCTGTGTAATCGTCACTTGGCGTTTTATGACAAATCGTGGATTGTTCTTATGCCGATTAAGTGATTGGAGCGGTGGTCGCTTAATTATTATGGCTTGGATGAAGACTGTGTTCAGCAGTATAGCCAAGGACGTTGTTGGTAAAGGACCAGACCATGGAACTTTTGTCTTACGATTATCCTCAAAGAGGATGCTGAATTCTGGTTCGGGTTTTACGGGGAGGTCTAGTTGGCCGAGGGCCAAAAAGCGTTTGTCGAGATTGATAGGCCAAGTATAGCGGAGTTTTCCGTGTTATGGTTGATGGTTCTTTTAAAACGAGCTTCCACTTTGGGTTTAAGTTATACGATGAATGTTTCGTATACTGTTTCCTTCAGTCGTATAAAATTGTTTCCTTTTTATCCAAGGGAGACAAATATTAAGAGGCTCGACGCAGAACCCTTGTGGATTTGGTTGCGAGGCGATTTCCTGCTCAAATATAACCGAGGGAAGTAAAAAGTAGAAGTCAGCAATCCTCATGGAGCTTTGTTTTTATTATACGAAAAATTATAAATGATAGTTTTTCGGAAGACCCATAATGTCTATTTCAAAAAATTGCTTCGAATGACCTGATTTGATTATACGGGGGATTTTTCGTGAAAGTATTGTGAGAGGGGCTTCTCATAGGAGTAAATGGAGAGCGTTTCTCGCAAATTACTCGTGAAATTTGTGAAGTTGTTTTTTAGTGAAATTTGTGAAGTTGTTTTCCCGTAGGATATTTCGTATAAAATATTTTTGTTATACGAAAAATAATGGGTTGCCAGTTTTACGAAGATAGGAAATCAAAAACTTCAAAGTTGCGATGTTTCAGCGGATTACAGGGGGAACATTTATGTTTTGATTTTAACCTTCAGTGAAAGTTGCTTGGAATTACTGATGGAGTTTTACCGAAGTCTATTCCATTACGAAGAGTAAGCATGCGATCCTCCATCGTCACAGCAAACTCATTGAAAGCTTCCATAACCTGGAAAAGGGAAAAACCTTAGAGTTAGTACCCTATCACCTATAACAAAGATACATACAGCTCAACAAAACCAACCTTAGAGCTCGCGACGACCACCTTGGCGTAAGCTCCCTCCTCTTCAGGAGAAGCAAGAGACAGGGAACGACAACCTGCAGGCCTCGTACGACGAGCAATCGAAACAAGATCATCCTGGCCCGCGGATGAGGAACTATCACCCTTTGGAGCCAACCCCCGACAATTCGGCTTTTGCTTGGAACGAGGCAGCTCCTTCGGCCTTTGACGGGCGACGCCGTTTACGGCTGGCAGCAGCTGAATTTCCCTGAAAACCAGGATCCAAAGGAGCAGGATATCTCGACCTTCGGGGGAACCCTCATCCTCCAAATCCAGAGTTGGAATTGGAGGCAGCCCACTAGCAGCTTTGCTCGTCGACGCCGACTTAGAACTAGGAAATGACAACCTCCTCGCGAGCTGCCTCTCCAACCTATCAGGAGGAGAAGGATTGTTAGAAGAGTCTCCCACCTCCTCCTGAGAATGCTCCGCCTCATCCTCGGAAGCACCCGCGACCTCCGTCCAGCATCGAGAAGGTGGCTTGAATTCGAGCACGATCAAACGAAGGCCAATTCGAGCGACCACCCCGTACAACTCCGATTAAACCCCGATGCCCGTCGGTCATGTCCGATCTCCCCAAATGAACTGGGATCAACAAAAAAAATCAATCAGTAAATTTCCCGCGTGTGCGAAAGAACTAAAGGAGAACTTACCTATGTCCTCATCCCAATAGCGAGGAAGCCTCGAGAAATCAAAACCTCCCACAGACGCCTCGTCGATCTTGAAGACAAAGAACTCTTCCCGCCAGTTCTCATCGCGATATGGGATACCCTAGATGATGTGAATTCCTTAACGGGGAGACATAAGAAGGGTCCCAAGGTTTTGATTGTTTCGCTTCATCAAAACGAGATGACGAAGCTCGTCGAGGCCGAACAGCAGACCTTCTTCGCGAGCCTTGACTAAAAGTGCCAAAAGATGCCTCAAGAAGTTGGGACACATCTGAGTGAGCGACAAACCCAGCTCCACTAGAACACTAAGGACAGGTTTCGGGATCGGGAAGGAAAGACCGCAGGTCCCAAAGAAGGTGAGATATGCTCCGCCGTATCCATCACAAACGGCTTCCGGAGACTCAGTCGTGGAAGCCAAATCAACTACGACAGCCCGATCAACGCCGTGAACGGTATAAAGCTCCTCGAGCCGCTCAGCCGTGATCATCGGAAGAGGACAGAAGAACGATGGAGCCATCTTATCAGAGTCCGGTAAGGAAAGATCTTTGATTGTAAAAAGAAGAAGAAGAAAGTTAGAACAGCGTAGGAACACTCTCGGGTACTTATAAGCTGTCGGAAGCCCTAACGGCTCTATCGCTAGGCCCGAGGAATTTAATGATTCTCCCAAAGGCGGCGCATATAGCGGTTACAAGGAAAAACCAAAAAGCGCGCGCGAAGTAACGTACAAAACCTATCATCTCCCTTCATTCATCCTGAAGAAAAGAGATTGGGGGACAAATGTTGGACCCAATTTCAGTCAATTAGGCAATTGGGCCTAAATGATTTGGGCCACACGACCAACAAAGAGGCCCAGCTTCGACGAGTAGGAAGAGAACGATTCGAGGAGCCAGAGATCAGGGAACGGTTGCGAAGATCCCGGACTAACTCAATCCACTATAAAAGGAGATCGAGGCACATGAAGAAGCACACATTGAAAACCCTAGAGAGAGCTACACCCACACTTCGACCTTGTTTTCATCTAGCTTTAGCCTTTTATCTTATCGATCTCACTTGTAACATTCGATCTCAATTCATTCATTGTATTCACCCTTATTCATCAATAAAGTTCATTTTTGCCTACTGGAAATTGATTACATCGCTGTGTTCAAAAGATATCGTTGCGTTCAAAAGATATCGTTGCCTACATCATTTTATATTCCGTAGATTAAACTCCCGATCACTATCAAATACATAGTGTAGATTTTAGGATCTACAATATTGTAAGTTACTTTAACGATATATTACATATCTGAAGAAAAAAACTAGGAGCCCCTTCTTGACCAGAGGTCTCCTTCAGTGACTTCCAATTATTGTTATAAGAGGAAGACTGTTGGGGCCAAAAACGGTTATCTCGAAATCAACGTCTAAAATTACATTTTCTCGCGGAAACCTTCTCGACACATGCTCGGTAAAAGCTCACGAACAAAAGTTTCAAAGAAAGACGAACCCCGGACCAGTCCAGTTCGGCGAACGACCGAGCTGGACTCAGCACAGATTCAGCTCGGCCATTCGCCGAGCTGGACTGGGATCAACCGCGGATTCAGCTCGGCCGTTTGCCGAGCTGGACCAGTTCAGTTCGGCAAAAGGCCGAGTTGGACCCGAGACGGATTCAGCTCGGCCGTTCACCGAGCTGGACCAGCCCAGTTCGGCGAACGGCCGAGCTGGATCAACCGAAACCCGTCTTCGCCTCGTCCTCGTAACTCCTCTCCCGAAACTGCATCGAACTCATTCTGGTTTCGTTTCTGCCGGAGGCACCGTTGGAACTTTACGATTTAAAAACTGCGGGACCTCGACTTTTCTCGAAAGACATTCAGATTGATCGTATAAAAATGGCAACGGTTAACTAAACACCTCGAATTTTGAGGAATTGGAATGTTCCTTGAATTCGACGTCGTTTCGGAAGCGCTCTCTGTATAAAATCGTAAAAACGACTAAGTCAGAAAACGGCCCAAAAGGGGGCCAGAACGCGGCTAAGAGCCCACCTACGATTTTATAGAAATCAAGCCCCATCGTTATGACGGTTTATCTTTTGTTAGGCAGGAAAAAATAAATGTCAAGTTTCCGAAGATAAATACCAAGATCGAAGGGAAATGGAATATTTCTGCGAAGCGATAAAATCGACCGGGGGCAGAAAGGGAAAAAGGTAAACCGCCTTAGAGGAAGTATATAAGGAGATCGAAGCTGAAGGAGGGAAAAAAACAAGAATTATCACCCAGAGCAATACTTAGAGCAATTTAGGCATTTTTCCGTTTTTGTTATTCGAGCTGCGACTCAACTAGGTTTTCAAGTCTTAGGTTGCTAGAACTAGGAATCTCGCTGACAGCTCTCGTGGCCGAAGGCTCTTACCTTGTTGTTACGCTCAAACGTGAATTCGGAATAAAAATCTTTCTTGCCCTCTTTTCGATTCCATATATTTTTTTGTCGCCTAAACTTTCGTATTCTGATTGCTTGGCGTTTAGTTTTGCAGATATCCGGGACCTTTGAGAAATTTAGGGTTTCCTATCTTTCTTAATTTAAACGGAAATCGACAGTGCGGATTTCGGTTCCCACAAAGACTTATTCGATTCGCAACACTAAGGAGATATGCTATGTTGTAAGAGACAAATAGTAACTTATTTTGTTTGATGCTGACTCGACAATGCTTTAGCTAATACTCTTTGGGCTGATATCTTCCCAACCGCAAGATGCCACTATCTTGAGTATGAGGATTCAGAACATAAACTAATGGCTCATATTTTGAACCAGACCTAAAGAAAATAAAACGATTCTTTCGCTATGATAGACAACTGAAGAATAATTAGGAAGTAAAATTATTATTCAAGAAACTTGGAAGAATGCGATAATTAAGACTGTGTGCTATAAATATAATCAATCAGATTTGCGTTAACAGAGTGACATAAAAAGCAAGGTCATAACAACATACTTGTCATTGAACTCAATTAGTGGGAGTTAGAAGAGGAACTGAATGATAATATATAACAACTGAGATCTCATAGGAGTATAATGATGAAGAAGCTTACTGAAAGCAGATGAGCCGTCTCATATAGTTGAGTTAAGGGGATCAAATACATACATTACTTTTCTACCTCGCAAGATGAGAACAGAGAAGCGACAATGTATCATGCTCTCAATCCGGTTGTTGGAGAGACACAAAATGAAAAGTTAATTGAGTTGCCATCACCAAAACAAAACCGCTATGTCACATTCTCTATTCATGCAGCCAAAACACCAAGATCAAACTGATTCTCAACTAGGTTTTTCCCTTCCAACTAGAGTGTCATTGGTGATAAAATAGTAAAATGAGTACATGATTTCCTTACATCCTATTTTTACCGCCAACCATGAACAAAATCTGTATACACCTCATACCAATGATGCAAGGGATAAAAATTGCCTACATATTTCTTTATAAAACGTATACTTTAAAATCATTTCGAAGATCTTCACTAGAAGGCTGGAACCATTACTATCGATGATACTTTCTCAAATCCGCCAGAACTTATTCCTGATATATCGATCTTAGATAATGTTCTTATTACCCATGAATTTCAATTTCTCAAAATATAACAAGCAAACAAATTGTTCCATGGCTGTCAAAGCAGACATGAGAAAAGAATACGATATACTAAGGTGGAATTTTATTGAACTAGTTCTCAAGTCTCGGACTCCATCCTCCATGGATAACCTGGGTTATATGATGTGTCTCCACCGTTACATACTCCTTTCTTATAATGGCTCACCTAGAGAAAAAGTAAATCGAGTAGAGGAATACGCCAAGGAGAACCGATTTCACCATACATCTTCAATCTATATTGTGAATTTTTCTTAAGACTATGTAGTAGGGCATATTTAAAATTCAGAAGAAAAAAATCATATTTCTTTTGATGGAATATTTGATACTACGTATAGTAATATTTAATAATACTGCATGTATTATTTAAACTAGAATCTAATAATTTTTAAAATATTCTTCTATTTTCTATTTTAATTAAATAATTTCTAATACTAGGGACATAGCCCCCACGCAAGCGCGGAGCCGGATACGTTATTGGTGCATTGTGTAGTCTTATGTATGGAATTTTGTTTTTTGTTTTTACTTTTGTTTTCCGTGTTGTATATAATCTATATTATAATAGATTGATTAGGTTGATATGAGTATAACCGGTGATTTCTAATGTGTTGATATTTCATATCTTATGCGTGGACGTCTAAAAGAGTTTCAGATTTATCTTCATGAATTCGACATCTAGCAACATTTTTCCCATGAATATGTCGGACAGAGACCCACATATCCGCTGAGATTCAACATCTGATACGCTGACTAATTGCCATCCTTATTAGCTATCCAGTAAATCTGCAAGTTGTGCAAGTATAAGAAAATAATTATCTACAACAATTTAGAAACCCCAAACAATAGTGAAACCTTTTATTAGACATAGAGCAAGAGAATATAAATATGGTCATGGAGATATTTTAACAGAAATAGAAAAATGAATCTCCATGAGCTCCTCTCAGGCCTATGCGAAATCTCTAAGTTCGTCCAAGAAGCTGTGTTTCTTTTTCATTGGTTGTTCCTGTAGTTGTCGTCTGTGTAAAAGATTTTGTTCACCTCCTCCTTGTAACTACCAATGTGTTCTAATTGGGATTTCAAGTCTGGGAAATTAGTGAATCCCTCCATGGCGTAAAGGTCTTAGTGGACAACAAAGAAAAGTTATATTAATCAAGTTTTCAGTAGGACTATGAAATTCTATCAATTTAAAGAGTTTCAATGATACACGACACTTAATAGAGCGGTTTAGAGTGTAATTTTTTATCATCGGATTTGAGAGTTAAGCGAAAAAGTGGGAGAACCCTAGGCCCTAGCTTAGAGACGATAAAAAAGAATAGACGATTAGGAAGCTTCTTTGGGTCTGTCTGACGCATCAGCCTTACCTTTTAAGGCTTATGTAGAAACTGGGTGCGATAGACCGAAAGTTAATTAAAATGATCCAATAACCATTAATTCATTACACAGCCCTGTTCAAAAACTCACTGCTAAGGGCCGTAGAATCGCCGGAAAAAGTAACTCGAGCACCAACGTTGACGATTTAGACTGATTCGGTCCAAAAATTAGGATTTTTTTTAAAAAATTAATTTTTACTCGTTTCATCGTATAATTGAGTAGTATATATAAAGATTCATGATGTTTTCATGAAAATGGAAAAAAACGAAGAAATTAATGTATAAGTCGTGAAAACTTATGAGCCATCGAAATCAATATTGCAGAAAACCTTAAAGTCTAAAGAGGAACGCGACTTGTAAAAGTCATAATTGCCTTTAATTAAACTTAATCATAAAAACATGCAAAAAATCCCATGGTTTCTATTCGCACTCGGGTTGTTAGTCTTTTTAAAGATGTGTAAACCGCTGCACTAAGTGATATTATTGTAAGTTTTTACGAATAGATAATATATTAAAACAAAAACATGAAGATGGATCCCACCAAAATAAATGAAATGCTGAGGTGGACACTCTAAGGAGAGAGTAAAAACTCGATCATTATAATAATGATTAGTTTAACAAAATTGTAACGCCTGACCGCCTACGGCTCGGCCCATGGGCCTCATTCTGTATGACGGGCGGTGCATTAATTTTTTTTAAGGCTCGAAAGTCATGTTTACTTACCATGCAACCACCACATGACATTTCTCTGTGCTTTAGCTTCACTCGTAAGATATCACGAATCACTTTCGGATAGGTCACCCATCCTTCCACTACTCTATCTCAAGCACGCTTAACTCTGGAGTTCTAAATGGATGTATGACCGAAAAGATAAGTTCACTAATCAATTTTTTTAAACCCTTTCCATAGACCACAAACCAAGATATTACAATTTACCCTCTATAATAGAACACAACGTCCTCGTTGCGCACCACGACAGGTCTGAAGAGGTGTCTCGGTTCAGGACCGAGATGGCTAACCTAGCTCTGATACCACTTGTTGTATCCCGACCCATCATAGCTGAATGTTTGATGATATCATGACACTTGTCTCATGCCAAAAGGGCCGAAATAACATGTCTTTAAACAAAGTAGGATCCCATGATGCCTTTGATAAAAACCACTGATACACTAAAATTTTGTCTTTATCTACTGCAAGCTAACAGTGTAGATGTAGTATTTGAGATACAATTCCAAAGGACCATTTTATACTTTATCTTTATGGGATCAATATCAAACTAAAACAACATGGGGGTTTTAAAGGTTCAGAAATCGTAAAGAGCAAGTAACAGTTTTCATTTGGATTTCCAGATTATAAAAGAGCTAAGCTTAGGGTGAATAATTGGAAATCAATGAGCATGAGCCAAACACTATTCAAGGAACCATTCGCAGCAAGTCTTAAACAACAAAAGAAGATCGACTGAGTTTCGTGGCATCTATCCTTTTATCATGCATTCCTAATATCTAAACTGTCATTTGAATCAGAGAAACATGATAAACATTAAGACCAGGTTCGATAAGTTCACAATTTTCCCTAACATCTACTTTCGCTGGTTAGGGACAAATCGCCTAGTCATGATATTTCTAGCAACCTAAAACACTTTTGATGACTTGGTTAAACCTAGTTCCAAACACTAAATGGTTAGTTTAATGCCGGCAGTAAGCGTAATCGTGAATGGAGACAGTCAAAACATCAATCCTTATTTGTGTTTAGCTCATGAATCTGTGACCTCCTAACACCCTAGACTAAGCAAGGTGACTACTCAGCCATAGCTACAGAGAACACAGAGATAAAAGCTGAATAATACATCACTGAAATTATAAAAGAAATAGAAATAGGGTTCAGAGGATTCTTCTCTAAATCGAGAGAGATGGACTTCTTCCTTTACAATGTATAAAATCCCAACAATGGAGCTCTAAGGTCTGGTTTCTTTTCCGAAAATAGCGTAGTAAAATAGTAGAAAATAAGAAAAGATATATTGCAGGTCTCTAGCGGCTACAGTAGATAAAATTGGGATAATTAGGGCAAATCCCGAAAATTGAGAAGTTTCCATAAAAATCTCTGCCGTGGGAACATGCACTCGGGTTACTCCGCACGATCGGTGTCCTTTCTGCTCCAAGTGGCCTATCTTCCCTCATGTACAACTCCAGACCTGTAATGACTCGGAAAGGACTAGGAAGACTCGATAAAGACTTGAAAACAAATTAGAAGACATATATACAAGATGTCAAAACACCATATATCAATTTCCCTAGACGTAGATCCTTGTTTGTCCTCAAACAATGTCAAGTATCAAGAACATGGAGAAATGTTTGAAAGTGTGGGAACTCTCTTATTTTCAGCAACCATACTTTAAACACGAATCTCTGAACCATATAAGCAGTAAAACTAGGACAACACACCCTTACCAAAACCCCAATGACTGCTGTTCGAGATCGGCTCCATAATCTATATCTCAAACCTACAAAAGCTACACTTTCCAGACAAAGCTCCTTATATTCAATTAAGAGTAGCGTGAACTTCTCATGACAAGCATTATTCAGGGTAGACGGTCTAGGTATTGAATAGGCTATTTGATGGTGGAGTTAAGAGTATTTAAGGGCTACCATTTTTTTGTAGAGGATGCATGATATCGCGCAAAATAGCAAGGGGGGATAGATCCATTGATGTCCACAGCCTCTACTCGTTTTTGCTACCTCTGGAACGACTGTACTGCTCTATCTGGATCAACCGTCTGGCTGCTCAGATCATCTGCATGCTCTTCATGTTTTCAACTTGGTATTCCACTCTTTTGCTCGACTTTCCCAGTGGCTCATGTTTCTTTGATTTCTTCCCCTTCTCCATCACCATATTCTCGTTTTTTTATTCTTTTTTTTAAGACTGATATGGTGAGGTGACGAAGAAGGAGGTAACACATAATGGTTCTAAATGCCACTGGTGGTTCTGATTTCGCAACCATTATGGTTCTCCACCCATGCTATTGCACAATTCTTTGGTTATGGAGCGGTTGCTCCCTTAAACTGCTTGTTCTCCTTTCTGACTGAATTTCTGCAGCAGTAACGAGTAAAAGGCTGCGTTGTTCCTTTCCTCTCCGACCTTTTTGCACATATCTGCATATATGACACTGAAAAAAAAAGTCATGAAGGTGGAATAAAAGCTAAGGTGCAGGGTGTGAACTAGCTAAAGATGAGCTAGCCACTCCGGATCAGCAAGATGGATAAAAAGGACAAGAAGTCCTGAGTGTATTCTCGTTTCCCTGATCTAATGCCCGTAATAAGAAAAATTGCAGTCAAGATTAGGTTCAAGTTAAATGGAGCTAAGTCTTTCCTGTGTAACCTCGACAAGCCGAAATCTTCTGGAGAACCAAATGAGATAATGTCAGGGTGTTCCAGGTCCACATGTGTGTCTTTCGTCACTGCTAAGGTCATTGAATAAGATAACAAAAAGCACGAGGTGGTTAGTGATCAACACAGAATAAGGTCATAATTCCCACAAAGTTTTGACTGACTCGATCATAAAAACTGACTCAAACTGACTCAAAAGAAAAACAAAAGAAAGAAACGAGTTAGTATACGACGAAAACCCTCCCCCAGACTTACCTCACAACGTCCCTGGTGTGAAAATAAATCAGAGAGAATGTGAAAACAAGAATAAACATTTTTTTTTTGTGTGAGATACTTTCCTGAGTGGAGCGGGTTCTCCACGAAAATTCAGGGTGTTCCATCGCAAGATCTCCGCCTGGAGCGGTCAGATTTTTCTACTTTTTGACTTGAGACTCAATAAACTAAAACGAAAAATAAGCAAACAAAAACAAAAACAAGTTATATTTATACTTACCAGTGGGTTGCCTCCCACCCATCGCTTGGTTTAAGTAACTAGCTTGACTTGGTGACTGGAATCAGTCAGGTTGAGAATGAGGGCTTGTTCCAAAACAAGTTCCACAATCAGACATGTTCAACTTCAAAATTCTGCTTAACAACCCTTTTACAGCAGCTTCTCCTTTCTCCTACAGCTCATGTGTGAGAATAGCTCCGACTTTAGAGAAAGGTTTAGAGGTACCCCTTACACTTTACCTCATACTCAATGGATTTCTCATCACGCTTCCGCGGAATCAAAGTCATTGTAGGGTTGCCCTTGACCCTTTTCTTCTGGACTTTTATTTCCACCTCTGCATTCCCACTGAATTTCTTAGTATCAGTGTGAGGATCTCCATCCAGAACTTCTTTGATCTAACTCTTGTCACCTAGCTCCTTCTTAGGAACAATTTTCAGCTCGCTCTCCACTAACCATTGATATGCAAGAGGCGTATCGGATTTGTGAACTGGTTGGGACAGCCTTGTAGAAAACCTTCTTGTTGATGTTGGAGAAGGAGACTCTCTTATTAGGCAGGTCGATGATTGCTCCCACTGTAGCCATAAAGGACCTTCCAAAGATCAAAGGCATCTCATGATCTTCGCTCACCTCAACAACCTTAAATTTGGTATGGAGCATACAGTCACCTACTTGGACATGAAGATTGCGAATGGTGCCATAAGGGACTGTCGTGGAAGAGTTTCCAAAAGCCAGAGTTACCAGATAAGACTTAATATCAACAATGCCTAACTCGTCCACAATTGCCTTTGAGACAAGAGTCACACTAGATCCGGAGTCACAAAGAACTTCCGTGAATTCCACTCCAGCAATGGAACATGGAAAAGAAAACTTTCCAGGGTCATCAACCATAGGCAATACCTTCAGTGCTGGTGTCAACCCTTCAGTAAAGAGAGCCTTAATTTCCTCTTGAGTCTCTCTACAATTTTTGAAGAACATATGCAATGGCCGAATCTCTGAAGCATGTTCAAATGAGATCTCTTTAGGAAGCCTTCTCACCATCTTCCTAAATCCATCCAACTGTTATGCACTAATGAGATCCATCAAATGTCTAGGTGGAATTGGATATGGAACCTTAGGAACATAGACTCGCACTGGTGGAATCTCAATATGTTCGGGAGCAGTCACTTCAGAGCTAGCAAGGTGCTCTGTTCTCTCTTATGCGCCTAGAGCAGTCTCAGCAGACGGTTGCTCCGGTTCTTTTCCCTCAGCTTTCTCACATCTCAGCACTGTTGCATTACAATGCTCAACTCTGGGATTCATCACACTCTTTCCAGGTAGGGTACCTTGCTGCCTCTTGACACTTTCAGCTGTTTGAGCAATCTGAGCATTAATCTTCCTTATGTGGCTCTCAACAGTGTCGTACTTTATACTCAGCTCGATGGACATGTTGTCCATACAATTGTTAATGTCCTTGGTAACCTGATTCAACGCCTTGCCTAAACCTGCTGACCCTGCAACAGCTGTTGCATCATCGTACCCAGACCCTCCAGCTCATCTGGTTGACTGTTCCCGGCAGCTGAAACTACTTGCTGGGTGTTCTGGGGTTGTTGCTGGTTCTGGTTCTGATTCTGATTCACAAATCGGTTCTGTGCCTGACTGAAAACAAAAGTTTTACCCTGAAAGTTCTGCGGGAAGCCTTGCTGGTCGTTTCCTTTCTTTTCAGCCCCAGGAGCAACCTCTTGAGTGTTCTGAATCTGCCCAGCCGTAGCTTGCTCCATGCTGAATATTTGCCTTTGGTTGTTTTTTAGCAGCTGACCAACTTTGGATGTCAGCTCATCTATCTTCTGAGTGTCAACACTATTGACTTTCTTGGAGCGGTCGCTCTCCTGATTCTCATTGGCTGAACTAACTGCCATGTTCTCAATCAGCTTAAACGCTCCATTAGTGGCCTGAGTCATGAAGTCTCCAATGCTCGAAGAGTTTAGAGCACTTTGGTATTTCCAGTCTACTCCATCTTAGAAAATTCCCAGGAGGTAATCATCATCAAATCCATGGTGAGGGCATTCTCTGCGGTAGTCATTATAACGCTCCCATTCGTCGCAAAAATGCTCTTCAGTGAACTGCCTGAAAGAGGTGAACTTGTTCCTCAATGCAGCTTTTCTCGCCTTCGTGTAGAAACTGCTTAGGAACTATGATCGGACCTGTTCCCACGAAGTAAGAGATCCGGTAGGGAGAGAATTCATCCACAGTGCAACCTTTCCATCAAGAGAGAACGGAAACAGCATGCACTTGATGTAGTCTGGTGGTACACCATCCGCGTGAGTAAAGCTGCAGACTCTTTTGAAACTCTCAATGTGCTTCATTGGACTCTCTATCGGGAGACCAGTGAACACTTTTCTCAGCACCATGTGGGAACCGAAATTCACACCGTCGATTTCCATTAAAATTAGGAAAGTTAGGAAAACCCTAAATTTCCAGAGGTCCCGGATATCTGCTAAACCACACGCCAAACAATCAGAACATGAAAGTAAAGACGAAAAGAAATAAGAAATCGTAAAAAAGAGCAAAAGGAGTCTTATTCCGAATTCGCGTATGAGCATTACAACAAGGTAGAAGCCTCGGATATGAGAGCTGTTAGCGAAATTTCTAGTTCTAACAACCTAAGACTGCAAAACCTAGTTGAGTCGCAGCTCAAAATAACAAAAACGGAAAGTTGCCTAAATGCTCTAAGTGCTAAGTTTGCTATGAAAAAGTTCTCCCTTTGTGCCTCTCACCTAAAACTCCTTATATACTCCCTCCAAGGTCGGTTTAAGCTTTCTTGTTATGCCCATTGGCCGACTTTAGCATATTTCGGAAATATTCCATTTTCCTCGATCTTCGTAATTATCTTTGAAAAATTAACATTTATCTTCAGAAATTTAACATTTATCCTTTCTCGCGGATAAAATATAAACCGTCGTAGTACTGATGGGATTTTACCGAATAAAATCGTAAGTGGGCTCTTAGTCCCGACTTAGGCCTCTTTGGGCCGTTTTTGGACTTATCGCGTTTATTACGATTTTCGAATAAGTTACCACAATTTTTATCGTAATGTCTCGACGACAAGTCCACTTAGGATGGAGTAAGGGAAAGTATACCCGTAGTTCGTACGAGGTCATATCGAATTTTAGATGAGAGTGCATGAATTGGTGTCGTCCTGATTGTTTCGGGTTGGATCGGCGTTTCGGGACAGACCACTCGATGATCGTCAAGTGGCCTGCTTGGGCCGACCACTCGACGATCGTCGAGTGGCCTGCTTGGGTCGATCACTCGACGATCGTCAAGTGGCCTGTTCAGGCCGACCACTTGACGATCGTCGAATGATTCGATGCTCGGACCACTCGACGATTGTCGAGTGGTTCGATGCTTGGACCACTCGACGATCATCGAGCTGTCTGTGAGGTCGGTCTGGTTGCTCCGATCATGTTTTTAGACGATTGGTCATTTTGGTGTTTTCGGATAAGTCTTTCCAAGAAATTTATCGTAAAAATTCTTTTCAGTAATTTTTACGAAAATTACTTCTTTGAAGAGTATTTTTCGACGACATTCAAGCGTTAATTCTGTCGTGACCGTTTTTGTCCCAACAGTTAGCTCCCCAGCCCATTAGAACTGTGGATCGTAGATGTGAGGTTCTAGCGAGCGATAAGACAAGTTTAGGCAAGTTAGGCGGAATTAATGGTTGAAAATGTCAGTTGAAAGTTGTACGTTCACTCTAAAAACAGTGCAATTTGGTAAGATTGGGGCTGCGCCCTATGAAAGCTGCCTACGGACCCTTGTCAAAAGGGATCAAGCCATTCGTAGTTCGTCTTGGAGTTAAGGTTCTTATGACCTGTTTTCCAGTGAGACTTTTTACGGTCCGGTTATGTTACCGTTGATGGTATTTTGTAGTGGACCTTTGTCGGCCTCGAGATCAGCCTTGAAGGCTGTTTGCTTTGGCCGAGTGTGGCCGTATTTACGTTTTCAGGACTGAGCCATGTGGCTTCGAATCCCTGCCGCTTTGCGGACTTTAAATGAATTGAAGACTATTTTTTTCGAAGAGCAAGTTTGTATTCGTGCGAATGTAGAGGGAAGAATACGAGTTGTCATCTCGTATCTAACTGTTTTGTTGGATCGTCGTATTCGCTGCTCGTTCTAGATGGCATTGTTCGAAGAATATGATTTTTCAAAAAAATTTGAGAGAGTTAGAATATTGACGAAGGGACATGATTTAAGATCTCGTTATCACTTTTGGATATCATGCCTTGAGATATTAGGGACAAGTGTGCTGGGTTTAGGGCATGACCTAGGTTTACTCCTAGTTTTAGAGGGTGCGGTGACAAATTCGACTTATGTATCCCGTTTCAGTTTCATCCTGATTCCATACCGATTTAAAGTCCGCGATTGGTTATCGGCTTATACGACTTGTATGGTTGGAACAGAGCATCTCTTCAAGGAAAATTTTTAAGCCTCCTGGAAGTGCTGACCAAAAATTTTGGGTTTTGTTTTATAGCGAGAGTATCCTTGTGTCGGATGTATGAGAGTCATCTCTACGAGATGGCTAAGTCTGTTTCGGACGTTAAGAGTTTGTTATGATCATCAACAAACTTAATGGTAAAAATAACCGTTTTGAGTCTTCGCGAAGGATATGTTTTGAGAAGATGTTAGTGCGTATGACTGTCTGGTCTTCCAAGAAGGTGTTTTTATCGAGGAAGAAAATTTTGTCGAAGAACGAATCTTCAGGCGTGTGCGACGTCTCGCGATGCTGAAGATTTGGACGCCTGAAGATTTGTTATTCTGTTGTATGCCGCGTTTCGTGCTTGAAATGTTTACGGGCTTGAATGTGTTATTGTGTTGCAACGGTTTAGTCTTAACCATGCGTTGGAGAAACGTCTTGGTTTATCTGCGGATGTTCGCAGCCAAAATTGTTGTTCCATTTTTTATGTTAAGTAGTTTGATTTATGATTGAGGGATTAGGATCAAGGGGTCGCGTAGATTTGTCCCTGGGAAGAAGTGTTTTTCTTCACTGTGCTTTTGTGAAAAGTCGGCCCTCCGAGATTTTATTTCGTGCATTTTTAAAGATGATTCGTATAGCTGCAGGTTGCTTTGTTACGAGTGTTTCCTAACATGCTGCGTTTTACAGGTAAAACGTTGCAGGCTTAAAGTGAATTGTGAAACTTTGTCGATTATCGACAAGTTTAGTTTTTCCGTTAACTGTTTGGTTGTTAGGACTCAACTTTGTTATAGAAATATTTATCGTATAATTTCTGCTCTGGGTTATACGACAAATAGTCTGTGTAATCGTCACTTGGCGTTTTATGACAAATCGTGGATTGTTCTTAAGCCGATTAAGTGATTGGAGCGGTGGTCGCTTAATTATTATGGCTTGGATGAAGACTGTGTTCAGCAGTATAGCCAAGGACGTTGTTGGTAAAGGACCAGACCATGGAACTTTTGTCTTACGATTATCCTCAAAGAGGATGCTGAATTCTGGTTCGGGTTTTACGGGGAGGTCTAGTTGGCCGAGGGCCAAAAAGCGTTTGTCGAGATGGATAGGCCAAGTATAGCGGAATTTTCCGTGTTATGGTTGATGGTTGTTTTAAAACGAGCTTCCACTTTGGGTTTAAGTTATACGATGAATGTTTCGTATACTGTTTCCTTTAGTCGTATAAAATTGTTTCCTTTTTATTCAAGGGAGACAAATATTAAGAGGCTCGACGCAGAACCCTTGTGGATTTGGTTGCGAGGCGATTTCCTGCTCAAATATAACCGAGGGAAGTAAAAAGTAGAAGTCAGCAATCCTCATGGAGCTTTGTTTTTATTATACGAAAAATTATAAATGATAGTTTTTCGGAAGACCCATAATGTCTATTTCAAAAAATTGCTTCGTATGACCTGATTTGATTATACGGGGGATTTTTCGTGAAAGTATTGTGAGAGGGGCTTCTCATAGGAGTAAATGGAGAGCGTTTCTCGCAAATTACTCGTGAAATTTGTGAAGTTGTTTTTTAGTGAAATTTGTGAAGTTGTTTTCCCGTAGGATATTTCGTATAAAATATTTTTGTTATACGAAAAATAATGGGTTGCCAGTTTTACGAAGATAGGAAATCAAAATTTTCAAAGTTGCGATGTTTCAGCGGATTACAGGGGGAACATTTATGTTTTGATTTTAACCTTCAGTGAAAGTTGCTTGGAATTACTAATGGAGT
This sequence comes from Brassica napus, assembly GCF_020379485.1. Classification (NCBI taxonomy): domain Eukaryota; kingdom Viridiplantae; phylum Streptophyta; class Magnoliopsida; order Brassicales; family Brassicaceae; genus Brassica; species Brassica napus. Next base: position 36,327,300 of record NC_063445.1, read on the forward strand.
TTTACCGAAGTCTATTCCATTACGATTTAGTCGCTAACCGTCGGGATTGCCTCTTCTTCATTCTTCTTCTCCCCGTGTCTTCTGGTCTGAGTTTAAATTTTTGAATTGTTAAGTTATTATGAGGACAGGCGTGTGTTTCTTCGAAGGTTATTCCCGAGTATGAGTAAGTAATTTGTCAAAAGTTTTTTAGGCGTTTAGGATTAGGCACTTGCGATTCAATGTTTGTGGGAACCGAAATTCACACTATCGATTTCCGTTTAAATTAGGAAAGTTAGGAAAATCCTAAATTTTCAGAGGTCCCGGATATCTGCTAAACCACACGCCAAGCAATCAGAACACGAAATAAAGACGAGAAATATAAGAAATCGTAAAAAAGAGCAAAAAGTGTCTTATTTCGAATTCGCGTATGAGCGTTACAACAAGGTAAAAGCCTCAGCAATGAGATCTGTCGGCGAGATTCCTAGTTCTAACAACCTAAGACTGAAAAAACTAGTTAAGTCGCAGCTCGAAATAACAAAAACGGAAAGTTGCCTAAATGTTGAAGTGCTAAGTTTGCTCTGAAAAAGTTCTTTTTTGTCCTCCTTCTTGTGCCTCTCGCCTAGAACTCCTTATATACTCCCCCTCGTCATAACTTGAAAATGGGGATATTCCATTTTTCTCGATCTTCATGATTATCCGCGGAAACTTGACATTTATCTGCGGAAATTTGACATTTATCTTTTTTTGCGGAGTAAGTATAAACTGCCATAGTATCTATGGGCTTTTCCTTAAAAAATCGTAAGTGGGTTTCTAATCACGTTTTAGACCTATTTAGACCGTCTTTCGACTCGAAACGTTTTACGATTTTTATCAATAAAATTAAACTTTCCGCTATTTTTATCGTAAAGTTTAAGTAATAACTCCAAATGATGGGAGTGAGAAATGATATGGCTGCGGTACATGGGAGCTAGCATTGAGGAACAGAGGAGAATGCACAGATTTGGGTCTTACCCGTTGATCAATGTCCAAGACAGTTCGGACGCTATGTAGCGACCTGGTCCGCGCTGGATCGGTCGCTATGTAGCGACCGAACGAAAGGCTTGGTCGGTCACTACGTAGCTACCGACTCACTCGCGGATCGGTCGCTACGTGGGTTGGTCGCTACGCGGGTCGGTCGCTACGTATCGACCGACCAAGTGGCTTGGTTGGTCTCTACGTAGCGACCGGCTCGTTCGCGAACCGGTCGTTACGTTGCGACCTTGTTTGAATCCATTTCTGACGTTCTATGCACGTGTTCTTGGGCTATGGATGTTTAGTATCGATGAATCAACCGAGACTTGTGCAAGATTTCACCGCAAGGTTTTTCGTAAAGATTTCTTTACGAAGATTAGTTTTCGTTAAAGCGTTCATGCCAATTTTTATGGATATGTGGATGTTAACTTCGTCGTGTCCGTTTTTGACCCCAATAGTTAGCCCCCAGCCCGTTAGAATCGCGGATTACGATGAGATTCTAGCGCGCGGTTTGGCGGTTTAGGCAAGATAGGTGTATTTGGACGAAGTTTATATCCAAGAATCCGCAGACAAATAGTAACTTTTAATGCCTATAAGAAGGAAAGTAACTTTCCTCATATTTTTCACTCACTTATTTTCATAAGAAGTTTCTTGAGTGAAAATTTTCCTTTCCCTTTCCCTCTCTTTTTTTCTTTAAGTTTAAAAGATATCTAGCAGAATAAAGACTTTGGAAAAAGGTACCTCCCGTGGTTCTTCGTCCGAGGGTGTTCACGATGATGACATTCTTGTCCCGAAGGCTGAGTTCATGCCTCATTCGATGGATCCTGCCGATGGTGAGGCGTACTGGATAGCTAGATATGGTTCGATTACTCCCCCAATCGAGAAGTCATTTCATGTCATGAACCAGCGTTCGGTCGAAAAAGCCGCGCCGAGCAGAAGCACCGATGAATTCCTTAAGGCCTTTCGGGCGTTCTGCTGGATTTCGGATGCGGTAGAGTTTCGAATTTCTTGTCGAGGGGAAAGTGCTGATAATCTCTCAGAGGGTTACTTTACCTACTACGAGTCATTCTTGGTGCGCTGTCTCCTATGGTTTCCGATCCCTAAAATCATAGTCCGTATGTTGGACCGTTTCGAGGTATCGATAAGCCAGCCAAATCCCACTAGTTTTCAGCATCTCATTGGCGTCGTGATCCTGAGCTATGAGCATGGTCTCTCCCTTACCATTGACCACTTTGAAGCGATCTTCAGGCTGCAACTTGTTTCGAAACCGCATCTCTACCGGTTAGTCCCTGGGAAATATATGACGGTGATTAAGGGGCTTATTTCCAACTCTAACTCGTGGACGAAGAGAATGGTTCGATTACTCCCCCTATCGAGAATTCATTTCCTGTCATGAAATATATGACGGTGATTAAGGGGCTTATTTGCATATGTGCTTTTCTGCCAGTTGCTGCGGGAGTTTGCTTTGTCAAAAGCGTTTTTCGAGATGCCCAGGCAAAAAGTTTTTTTGAAGTGTGGAGTATACGAGTATAGTATAAGTATCTACTCCATTTTTTTTAAAGATTGGGATGATCGACAATCTGGGTCGGTTAGAAGACAATGCCAGGATTGCGACTTGGTGGTTTTCAGGTTGACGACTTGGAATATTTCAGTTTTAAAGAAAATAACTAGGAACAAATCGATTTTAAGACGATGTTCGTTTCTCTAGTTCTATCTTTCTTTAGGACGAGATAAGTATGCTTGAATGTGTGGTGATCGTTTCTCGGTTTTACGAGAGATTAGATCGGTTTGCGAGTTCTGCCTGGTCAGTAAGGAACAATAGAACAAGACTGGACAAATTGCCTAAGACTTAGCTTACTAGACTATCCACCTAGAGTATAAGCTTCTTAAAGTTTACGGCAGTTCCTAAGACGTTTTCATCCTTTTTCCTACGAAAAATTTAAAATCTGATAAAATTTTCTTAGTCGAACATACCTTAGTCTCATCGGTGATTCGGGATCGCCTCTTCTTCATTCTTCTTCTCCCCGTGTCTTCTGATCTGAGTTTCAATTTTTGAATTGTTAAGTTATTACGAGGACAGGTGTGTGTTTCGTCGAATGTTATTCCCGAGTATGAGTAAGTAATTTGTCAAAAGTTTTTTAGGCGCTTAGGATCAGGCACTTTCTATTCAATGTTTGTGGGAACCGAAATTCACACTGTCGATTTCCGTTTAAATTAGGAAAGTTAGGAAAATCTTAATTTCCTAGAGCTCCCGGATATCTGCTAAACTACACGCCAAGCAATCAGAACACGAAATAAAGACGAGAAATATAAGAAATCGTAAAAAAGAGCAAAAAGTGTCTTATTCCGAATTGGCGTATGAGCATTACAACAAGGTAGAAGCCTCGGCTATGAGACCTGTCGGCGAGATTCCTAGTTCTAACAACATAAGACTGCAAAACTGCAAAACCTGGTTGAGTCGCAGCTTGAAATAACAAAAACCGAAAGTTGCCTAAATGCTCTAAGTGCTAAGTTTGCTCTAAAAAAGTTATTTTTTGTCCTCCTTCTTGTGCCTCTCGCCTAGAACTCCTTATATACTCCCTCCAAAGTCGGTTTGAACTTTCCTCCTCTACCCTTAAGCCATCATAACTCAAAAATGGAGATATTCCATTTTTTTCGATCTTCATGATTATCCGCGGAAACTTGACATTTATCTGCGGAAATTTGACAATTATCTTTTTTTGCGGAGTAAGTATAAACCGCCATAGTATCTATGGGCTTTTCCTTAAAAAATCGTAAGTGGGTTTCTAATCACGTTTTAGACCTATTTGGGCCGTCTTTCGACTCGAAACGTTTATTACGATTTTTATCAATAAAATTAAACTTTCCGCGATTTTAATCGTAAAGTTTAAGTGATAACTCCAATTGATGGGAATGAGAAATGATATGGCTGCGGTACATGGGAGCTAGCATTGAGGAACAGACGAGAATGCATAGATTTGGGTCTTACCCGTTGAACAATGTCCGAGACAGTTTGTTCGCTACGTAGCGACCGAACGAAAGGCTTGGTCGGTCACTACGTAGCTACCGACTCGCTAGCGGATCGGTCGCTACGCGGGTCGGTCGCTACGTAGCGACCGACCGAGTGGCTTGGTTGGTCTCTACGAAGCGACCGGCTCGTTCGCGGACCGGTCGTTACGTTGCGACCTTGTTTGAATCCATTTCTGACGTTCTATGCACGTGTTCTTGGGCTATGGATGTTTAGTATCGATGGATCAACCTAGACTTGTGCAAGATTTCACCGCAAGGTTTTTTGTAAAGATTTCTTTACGAAGATTACTTTTCGTTAAAGCGTTCATGCCGATTTTTATGGATATGTGGATGTTAACTTCGTCGTGTCCGTTTTTGACCCCAATAGTTAGCCCCCAGCCCGTTAGAATTGTGGATTACGATGAGATTCTAGCGCACGGTTTGGCGGTTTAGGCAAGATACGTGTATTTGGACAAAGTTTATATCCAAGAATCCGCAGACAAATAGTAACTTTTAATGCCTATAAGAAGGAAAGTAACTTTCCTCATATTTTTCACTCACTTATTTTCATAAGAAGTTTCTTGAGTGAAAATTTTCTTTTCCCTTTCCCTCTATTTTTTTCTTTAAGTTTAAAAGATATCTAGCAGAATAAAGACTTTGGAAAAAGGTACCTCCTGTGGTTCTTCGTCCGAGGGTGTTCACGATGATGACATTCTTGTCCCGAAGGCTGAGTTCATGCCTCATTCGATGGATCATGCCGATGGTGAGGCGTACTGGATAGCTAGATATGGTTTGATTACTCCCCCTATCGAGAAGTCATTTCATGTCATGAACCAGCGTTCGGTCGAAAAAGGCGCGCCGAGCAGAAGCACCGATGAATTCCTTAAGGACTTTCGGGCATTCTGCCGGATTTTGGATGCGGTAGAGTTTCGAATTCCTTGTCAAGGGGAAAGTGCTGATAATCTCTCAGAGGGTTACTTTACCTGCTACGAGTCATTCTTGGTGCGCTGTCGCCTATGGTTTCCGATCCCTGAAATCATAGTCCGTGTGTTGGACCGTTTCGAGGTATCGATAAGCCAGCCAAATCCCACTAGTTTTCAGCATCTCATTGGCGTCGTGATCCTGAGCTATGAGCATGGTCTCTCCCTTACCATTGACCACTTTGAAGCGATCTTCAGGCTGCAACTTTTTTTGAAACAACACCTATACCGGTTAGTCCCTCGGAAATATATGACGGTGATTAAGGGGCTTATTTCCCTCTAACTCGTGGACGAAGAGAATTGCATCCCACTGTTCCGGAGCAGGCCAAATGACAGTCCCTTCATCAATCCTCCCCGAAGACGTGATCGAAATAAGGGATCTCCTCAGGAATGGTCCATTTTTCTGGACCTTCTTTACGCCGAGGAGAGTGCGCAAGGCGTTGAGACTCGTACATCCCGATCTTGGAGTGGGTGCAGAAGCGGATATTGATTCTGAGTTCGATGATCCTACTCCTTGCGACGTTACCGCGGAGGAAAAGGACGCGAGATCTTCTAAGGGCAAAGGCATTGGTCTTGGTGATATAGAGTTTCCCGTAGATGACTCTATTCTTACAGGATGGGACCCAGACCTTGCTTATGGTGATGGTAGCGGTTCGAGCGAGGTACTTATTCCGGATTTTGACGATTTCTGATACCACTCAAATTACCCTAAGGAGTGAATTACTCTCTCAAATAAGAGGTTCAGTTGCAGTACTTAGGGATGGAATCCACAAGGAGCTAGGGAACCTATTAAATCTAGTAAATTATTAATTCTAAGTGTTTGTTGTTTTATGGTTTAAAAGTAAATAGCAATCCTAATTGAGAAAGTCTATTGCTCGACTAACAAGATGATTGGGGGTGTAACTTATTGAAAGATATTAGATGCAGGGTTTCTATTCAGGTGTTGGAGATTATAATCCTATAGATGCCTAACAGTTGCATGCATAATATATTAGAGCTCAACTCCTTAATCACAGTGATCAGTGATGGCAATGTTTCACTGGTTAGCTAACTAGATCTTGGATCTCGATCGATACACCTTTCGTAAATATCGATCGATTGTCAGAAGATAATATCGATCGATGCTTCTAGTTAAGCCCTAGGCGCAGGTTGATAATGCTCACTAGTCTCCTAGATCAGCGGTTAGCATCTCTCTAGCAGCCCTAGCATTAGATTCATGACATATATTGCATGACACATGCAGATTCCTAGGTTCATGTTCTAGCTAGCAAGGCTAAAACAAGCATTAAGAACAATCAATCAATGAATATCACAACTTAGCAATCTATAGTTGGGGCTAATCCCTCTAACCTATTTGAACCCTGAATCTAACAAGTGAACTACTCAGACATAGCTAAGCAATTCATGATACAAAATGTAGATAATAACTGCATAGAAAAGAATAGATGAATCAATGGAGTTCCAATCACAAATCTCTCTATGATTTTCTCTCCTAAAACTCTCTGCTGAAAATAAGAATACAATGGTGGCTAAAAGCTCTCCTGCCTCCTAACACTTAGGCAAGTATATAACTATTAGGTTAAAAATCGTTTGGGGTAATCTTGTAATTTGGTGAAGCCTTGGGTTTAAAGTCGGCTGGAACCAAGTCACGCGTCTCGCGTCTTGACATCGATCGATGGTACAGGATGTACATCGATCGATCTTAATCTTCAATCGTCGAGGCCTCTGTTCTGTATCGATCGACGGCACTGGATGTGCATCGATCGATTGCTTCTTCTTCGTGTCGACCTCTAATGGTCAGCTCGGATGAAATCTCTTTTAAGCTCCTAAATGCTCCATAATCATCACTTTATTCCAAAATAGTCCTGAACCTGAAAACATACCTAATATGATAGAATATATAATATGTAGATAGTAAAATACTTATATACCATGGATGAAAATGGGTCAAATCCATGGTATATCAACTCCCCCAGATTTACCCATTTGCTTGTCCTCAAGCAAAACAAACAGGCAGTCTCCCTGAAAGAGGTTTGAAAACAGCAGGGACTTCTAGATTTAAAACATAGAAATCATCACCTCTACAATTTCGCAAACCACATCTAAAAAGTCCTAATCACAAAATCACATTATCCATTATCCTAGCTTAGCAACCAAATTCAACTAGTCTACAACTCAGCAAATCCTATCTGACATTCCCCTCTACTAACCTCATTTCTTAGCATAAATATAAAAATGCATGCTTTACCTTGGGAGTATCGATCACAAGATGCAAGGATTTTCAGACAAGTATCTGGCACTGCAGGTAAAAGTTAGTTCCTAATTTCTCTCTCTCTAATTTCTCTCTTGAGTCAAAGTTTGCTTATATTGCAAGATCAATGACCAATATTAGACAGGCTTCCATGAATCAAGTCTTAATGGTGGTTGCCATCAAGCCATGTTCACTTCTTTTTGACCTATATCCAAGAATTCATATGAAGCGAGCCTTGAAGATTGCCGCCTCCAAGTCCCGTTCGAATTCTTTTTATTGGAATCTTTATGAATCAAGCCTTAATGGTTTTAGCCACCTACTCCTGTTCAGATTCCACCTAACTAAATCCTAAGTACTATTTAAATAGAAAATTTCAGATTTTTTTTTTTAGCTAATATCACAAACTACTCTAGGGTCGAAATAGAGAGAGAAAATGTGATAAATGAATCAACACAAGGCGTTACCTTCTAGACTTGTCTGAAGAATCCGATCCCATGTATACCAAGCCCCAAGACAAGCGATTATGTCAGGTTTAGTGTTGGAGGTCAGCTTTGGTTCCTTCAAACAATCAAGGCAAGTGTGTATAGTTAACCGGTTGATCTACTTTAGCATCTTTAGTACTATCTACAATCAGTAAATCTAGAATGGTGCTAAAGAGTGGTTAGACATTCAAGTATAAATCAATAATAAGATCATAGTCCCTTTCACATAGCTAAGCATAATTTATTAAAATCTTTTTATAAGAATCAGAATAAATTATATCAGTAAACCTCCCCCACAGACTTAAATTACATTGTCCCTGTGTAACACAGTCGGAGTTATGGTGGAAGTAAATCATAAGTACTTAATGTAACAAGTTAGGAAGATAAACCTGACCGGAGTGTGAATCGATCGATGTGCATCGGTATGCATCGATCGTCGTATGTGATTGTAGGTCGATCGATGTCGACATGTCATCCACGGTCGATATGTTGGTAATCATCCTACTTAGGTTTTGTAATAAATCTGAAAGAATGAAAGCGAAAATAAATACTAGTAACTAAGAAAACCAATTAAAATTACCTAGTAGTGGGTTGCCTCCCACTCAGCGCTTTGTTATAGTCATATAGCTTGACTGTAGAGGTGTGTGGCTAGGTTGTGGAAAGACAGCTACTTGTTGGGAAACAAGCATTCACCTCATCTCTGCACATTCTGGACCAAGCTGCAATGAAACTTCTTGTGGCCTCATCATTTCTGGTCCATCTCTCATCCATCTTCTGAATTGCATTTGAGATGTTCTGTAGCCTTTCAAGGATGTTTTCAATGCTGATCTGATGCCATCATATCTTGATGTAGGCGTATTCTGATAGCTCGTTCAGTTCCTCATGCATTGACTCCATTTTGTTTTTTATCAGCTGCTCGTCGTATGGTGTAGACGTGGTATCGATCGATGCGACTAAGTGTCTATCGATCGATTTGGAGCGTGCTCTGTCGATCGATGCTGATATCTGGTGTTGAGATGCGAGTTGCCTCTGAATGGCTTTGAATTCCTTCTGTAACCACTCTGCATGGCTATCCAGTCCAATGAGTCTAACGTCGAATGGAAAGTAGATGTCATCACACCACTTCTCAAATTGGTCATCCATGGTGTCTATAGCTGTGTAAAGCTTTGATGTGATCTGATCAACTTCTCCTGCTGTGTTGGGAAGATGTTCTGTAGGTTTCTTGCCGTCGAGCGATGCCTTGCGGAACTTATCGATCGATGTTGAACCTTCTTCCTGAAAATCATGTTGATCATTAAGCTTACAAATGTCCCTCTGGTTATTCATCATCTGTGTAGAGAAGGTGTCCAAGTATCGCATGATAGGTGAGGTGAAACGGTCGTGTATATCCTCATAAGATTTTAACCTATCTTCCATGGCTGCGAACTTGCTGTCGATCGATGTGATGGTGCAGATATCGATCGATGTGGCTGGTTGTGGATCCTTCTTGCGAATGGTGTCCAAATCTTGCTGTAGCAGATCAATTCTCGTGCTTAACCAGTCCACGTTGTTGTTGAGAGGGTTGTATACGTCGTTAATCCTCGTGTTGATGTATGCGATCTCCCATTCATCCTTCTTCTCTGCCAAACTTTCTGGTTCTACAGGAATCTGGGATGTCTGTGGCTTGACGTCAATCGATGTTGCTGTGTTGGCGTATATCGGTGTTGATGTCGTAGCTTCCTTCTCAGGAATGTGCTGCATACTCTCAATCTCTGTTCTCATCTCTGCCATACTTCTGAAAAGCTCATTGTAACCTCTGTCCAAAGGCTGATAGGTGTCATCTACCAATGTCTTGAGTTCATCTCCTAGATTTTCCTGAGCTCCAAAAATACCGGTCAACATCTCATTGATCTCATCATTGGTGTAGATCTCTGGTGCAAGTTTTGTAGGTGTGAAAGAAGTGGCATGTTCTGGAAGACATATGTATCTCTCTTCAAATAGGGATGCTCTCTCCAGAATTTTTCTGATGTTGTCTTTGGTAACAGGGATCATCTCACCAGCTACGCTCCTTGCATATCCAGACTCATCTCTGTAGACACCATATTCGTCCTTCTGTTCCCATCTGAACTTTCTGGCTCCATAGATGTCATAAGCGCGACGTCCACATTCGTAATGTCTATTGATCGATAGTGAACGTGCTTTGTCAAGCGACATTGGTGTTACCCTGTCAAACGATGTAGAAGCAACCTTGTCGATCGATGCTTGGCTAACTGGTCTGCACGATTGGCGTGAACCAATTTATGTTGTGTTGGCCATTGGATATTCGTCTGGAACAGCTAGATTGTTGTCTGGAATGCTACGTTGCTGCATAAACAAGTTGTCTAGTCCATTGGCCAATTGAAGAATATCTGCTATGTCCTCTCTGGATACTTGTAGAATCCTTCCATCCATAGTTCTTGCAAGGCCATCTTGGTCCCTAAAATACCAAATTCATCAGGAGTTAGAAAATCGTAAACAATACTCATATTCTTCTTGTTAAATAAAGAATTATTGTTTCTGGATTGAATACTCTTTCTGGATGTTCCTTCTGATTGGTTTGTGGGAGCATTCATCTTTTCTGCTTCTGTGTCGTGAGAAGTAATCTGGGGTGCAAAACTCCTTATATAGGTATTGATAAACCTACTTAGAATTGGAATATTCCCTTTTTCTTTTTTGAAGGTGGCGGCTTTAATATCGATCGATGTGCCAGGTGTGGTATCAATCGATGGATAAGATCGTTTTGCTGGATGAGGGTGGGTATCGACCGTTGCTGAGTAGTTGCTGTCGATCGATGGTGGAGGCATGTTGTTGAAGGAATGGGTTGAATATCTGTCATCCTGCATACCAATCTCTATAGCTCTTTCCTTCCAGTAATCATCATCATACTCCTCAGTAGGATCCTCATTGGATGAAAGAATCACAGTCTCTACTGCAAAACTTTCATGGAATCCACTGTCTGCCCAACTTCCTATTGAATAGTCATCACGTCCTTTATTGTTGGGTTGTTGAAAGGCAAAGTCTGGATAACACTGATTTGGTAATGTGAAGTGGTCTTCCGGATGCTTCCCGTCGAGCGACGTGGGATAGTGTTCATCGGTCGTCGGTGACTCATTGGAATCGATCGATGAAGCATTGTGAGTGTCGATCGATTTCGAGTACTCTGTTTCGTACTCTGGTCCACAATGGCATGCTGCAACGTAGCCAAGATCATTTTCATGCTCCACGAGGTTGACCGGTTGTCTCACAACTCGAACTAGGTCAAAGTGGACGTCTGGATCTATCAGTGTCAGACACAGTCTGTTGGTGTTCATGTCACATACAGCTCCTACTGTAGCCAGGAAAGCTCTTCCTAGAAGAAGTGAAGTGTTTCAGTTAAGCTTGATGTCCAGGACATGAAAATCTACTGGGACAAGGGCATTACCAATTGTACCTCAAGGTCTCTTATGATGCCTCCTGATCTCCTTTTGAAAGGTCCACGAAGGTGAAAGATTCTCATGAGGGCTCAATTTTCAGACCCAGCTGGTCTGCCATAACCTTAGGTAGTATGCTGACTGATGGTCCTGTGTCACAAAGTGCATGGGGAAATTCAATACCCTTCACCACACATGGTATTGCAAACTTTCCAGGATCACTCTTCTTCTTCAATGTGATCCTTAGTTTCATCCTTTCCCTGACGTAATGAAACATTTTCCTAATTTCCACCTCAGTCTCCTTAATCTCTCTGAAGAACATCCACAACCGGTGTGTGTAATAAACTTCATCAAAACGTTTCCCCACTGGGATTCTGAGGACTCTCTTAGTGAAACCATCCATCTCCTTCTCATTAGCTTCCCTCTTAAGGTTCTTAGGAATCTTCTCCTTCCTTTTCCTTAACCTTCTTCCTTCAGTTGCCTCATCAACTCGCATAGGCTCTGGTGTAGTGTCTGAAGGGTTGGTTGTAGGTTCTGGAGGGTTTGCTAAAGGTTTAGGTGGTGGTCTGAGTGCGTTGATTCGGTCACTATCAATAGAAGGTAACTGCACTCGGTAGGTGAGAGGTGCCCGTCGATCGATGGGAGGTGAGGGGGGGTCGATCGATATTGATCTCTCTCTGTCGGTCGACGGCTGGCTCATGCGGTCGATCGATTTTGACGTAGAAAGGGGAGGGTGGGTGACGATGTTTTTCTGCGAATTCCTCATGAGTCATGATTCGAATTGCACTACACTCCGCAGTCGATTCAGCAGATGACGTCGATCGATGTTTAGAGTAACTCGTCGATCGATCTTCGTCATGGTCTGTCGATCGATGTGTATCCATTGACATCGGTCGACACCAATGTGATCCGCCAAAACTAATGGAGCTTTCGACTTCGAAGTCTCCTTCTCCAAGCTTTTCATGCTTCACCACTTGCCAGAAATCATCATCTAAGATGGCATTTACGTGGTGTTTTGCTTTCTCAACTCCTGCCTCTCTAGCCAAGGCTTCTTGCCTCTTTACATTGTCTCCAGTCTCAACCACTTGCATTTCAAGCTTCCTCACCTGAGTCCCTAAGGTCTCGATTCTTGTGTTCAGACTGTTGTAGGCGGAATCTATCTTTCCATTGAAATCCACAGTGAGTTGTTGCTCTCCTTCCAGAACTCTGTCCAGCATTGCTTCAATCTTGCTTTCCTGAGTCTGTGGTGGTGGATTCTGGTAGAACGAGTTTCCATAACTTATGATGTTGTTGCTGAAAGGTTTCTGGAACTGTGAACTCTGGTTACTCGTCTGACCATTGCCATAGAAGTTTCTGTTTCCACACTGGTTTCCAGACCTCTGAAATCCAGTACCTCTAATGTAGTTCACATCTTCTTCTCCTTCCATGTCTACAGCTACTTCTCCTTCAACTAAGCAGACCTGCTTCCTAAGAAGCTCATCAACCACACCTAACTTTGCTCTAACTTCGTCCATCTGCTCCTTCCCTAGGGATGCAACAGACTTCTTCCTCTCAAAGTCAGTGTTCTTGGTGCTGCAGTTGTTTGCTAGATTTTCTATCAGTCTCACAGCTTCCACCGGATTCCTGGTGTTGAATTTTCCCTCGCTAGTTGTATCAAAAGGGATCTGATACCTCAAGGCGATACCTCTGAAGAAAGTGCTCAGCAGTTGCACTTCATCGAATCCGTGGTGCGGACAGTCTCGCTGGAAGAACTTGAATCTGATCCACGCATCTTTGAATGACTCTCCAGTCTCTTGCGCGAATGTAGCAATTTTGCTCCTCAATTCATAAGCGCGTGCCTCGTCGAAGAAGTTTTGCAAGAAAGCATTCTTGATGTCGGCCCAGGATGTTAGAGATCCTGTGGGTAGCTGCTTAAGCCAGTGCATCGCTTCTCCAGTCAGAGTATACTTGAAGAGCTTGCACAATAGGTAGTCCTCGGGGACTCCATCCATACGAATAGCAACGATAAGATCCTCGAACCTCTCTAGATGGTCCATAGAATGCTCGTGCGGTAACCCAGAGTAGGGTAGCTGCGATACGAGTGTGTAGTACTGAGTCTTCAGCTCGAAATTCTCCTTCTGAATCTCTGGAAGTCGAATAGCTGATCTGTTGGTGTAGTACTCATCTGGACGATTGTAGTCAGCCAGTGCCCTTGGTTGAACAGCCTCTTCTACAGGTTGAGCAGCTCCTGTAGCATCAGCATCAGGGTTACATTCCCCTGAGCGTCTAGTTTCTGACCTGTTGCATTACGCAGATGACCATCCTGGTCATACGGGTTTCCATTCTCATCCTGTCTGCGAATAACAATCACAACCATGTTTCGAGACTGATGATCGATCGATGTACGCGGTGTAGTATCGATCGATGTCAAATAATGTAGATTGGTCGACGTTGAAGGTAGGGTGTCGTTCGACGGTTGGGTGCGAGAATCAGTCGATGTGAAAGCTGCTGCGTCGAGCGACATGGAACGTTGGTCTTTGTGGATCGTGCGTTCCAGGTGAACAGGATCTTCTAAGAATAGCAGGTGTTTGTCCTTGTTGCTTCTGGTACTGCTGGGCATGCCCCTGAAAAGACAAGAAAAAAATTTGTGTCAGAATGGGGGTAGAGAAAAAAATAAGAATCAATAATACTAAATCTAATGGCGATCAAAGCTCCTCGGCAACGTCGCCAAATTTGATACCACTCAAATTACCCTGAGGAGTGAATTACTCTCTCAAATAAGAGTTTCAGTTGCAGTACTTAGGGATCGGATCCACAAGGAGCTAGGGAACCTATTAAATCTAGTAAATTATTAATTCTAAGTGTTTGTTGTTTTATGGTTTAAAAGTAAATAGAAATCCTAATTGAGCAATTCTATTGCTTGACTAACAAGATGATTGGGGGTGTAACTTATTGGAAGATATTAGATGCAGGGTTTCTATTCAGGTGTTGGAGATTATAATCCTATAGAAGCTTAACAGTTGCATGCATGATATATTAGAGCTCAACTCCTTAATCACAGTGATCAGCGATGGCAATGTTTCACTGGTTAACTTACTAGATCTTAGATCTCAACTGTCGTCTTTTGATCACAAGAAAGTGTCGATCGATGATCCTATATGGATATCGATCGATGCTTCTAGTTAAGCCCCATGTTGATAATGCTCACAAGTCTCCTAGATCAGCGGTTAGCATCTCGCTAGCAGTCCTAGCATGACAGATAAGATTCAGAACAGGCTGATCAAGGATGCTTGACTCATGCTAATTCCTATGTTCATGTTCAAGTTAGCAAGGATAAAACAAACATTAATGAACAATCAATCAATGAATATCATAACTTAGCAAATCTATAGTTGGGGCTAATCCCTCTAACCTATTTGAACCCTGAATCTAACAAGTGAACTACTCAGACATAGCTAAGCAATTCATGACACAAAATGTAGATAAAAACTGCATAGAATAGAATAGATGAATCAATGGAGTTCCAATCAAAAATCTCTCTATGATTTTCTCTCCTAAAACTCTCTGCTGAAAATAAGAATACAATGGTGGCTAAAAGCTCTCCTGCCTCCTAACACTTAGGCAAGTATATAACTATTAGGTTAAAAATTCGTTAGGAGTAATCTTGTAATTTGGTGAAGCCTTGGGCTTAAAGTCGGCTGGAACCAAGTCACGCGTCTCGCGTCTCGACATCGATCGATGGTACAGGATGTACATCGATCGATCATAATCTTCAATCGTCAAGGCTTCTCTTCTATATCGATCGACGGCACATGATGTGCATCGAATGATTGCTTCTTCTTCGTATCGACCTCTAATGGTCAGCTCGGCTGAAATCTCTTTTAAGCTCATAAATGCTCCATAATCATCATTTTACTCCAAGATACTCCTGAACCTGAAAACATACCTAATAGGATAGAAAAACGCTTATATACCATGGATGAAAATGGGTCAAATCCATGGTATATCAACTCCCCCAGACTTACCTTTTTTCTTGTCCTCAAGCAAAACAAACAGGCAGTCTCTCTAAAAGAGGTTTGAAAACAGCAAGGAATTATAGATTTAAAACATAGAAATCATCACCTCTATAATTTCGCAAACCACATCTAAAAAGTCCTAATCACAAAAGCACATTATGCATTATCCTAGCTTAGCAACCAAATTCAACTAGTCTACAACTCAGCAAATCATGTCTGACATTCCCCTCCACTAACCTCATTTCTTAGCATAAATATAAAAAGTGCATGCTTTATCTTGGGAGTATCGATCACAAGATGCAAGGATTTTCTGACAAATATCTGGAACTGCAGGTAAAAGTTAGTTCCTAATTTTTCTCTCTCTAATTTCTCTCTTGAGTCAAAGTCTACATATATTGCAAGATCAGTGACCAAGATTGGACAGGCTTCCATGAATCAAGATTTAATCGTGGTTGCCACCAAGCCCTGTTCACTTCTTTTTGACCTATATCAAAGAATTCATATGAATCGAGCCTTGAAGATTGCCGCCACCAAGTCCCGTTCGAATTCTTTTTGTTGGAATCCTTATGAAGCAAGCCTTAATGGTTGTAGCCACCAAGTCCTGTTCGGATTCCTCCTAACTAAATCGTAAGTCCTAATTAAGTAATAA
Organism: Brassica napus; assembly: GCF_020379485.1. Classification (NCBI taxonomy): domain Eukaryota; kingdom Viridiplantae; phylum Streptophyta; class Magnoliopsida; order Brassicales; family Brassicaceae; genus Brassica; species Brassica napus. The sequence continues at coordinate 36,343,084 of NC_063445.1, forward strand.
ATTTCGGATTTTTTTTTATATAATAACTAACTAACTACTCTAGGGTCGAAATAGAGAGAGGAAATGTAATAAATGAATCTACACAAGGCGTTATCTTCCAGATTTGTCTGAAGAATCCGATCCAATGTATACCAAGCCCCAAGACAAGCGATTTTGTCAGGTTTAGTATTGGAGGTCAGCTTTGGTTCCTTCAAACAATCAAACCAAGTGTGTATAGTTGACAGGTTGATCCACTTTAGCATCTTTAGTACGATCTACAATCAGTAAATTTAGAAAGGTGCTAAAGAGTGGTTAGACATTCAAGTATAAATCAATAATAAGATCATAGTTCCTTTCACATAGCTAAGCATAATTTTATTAAAAATCTTTTTATAAGAATCAAAATAAATTATATCAGTTAACCTCCCCCCAGACTTAAATTACACTGTCCCAGTGTAACACAGTCGGAGTTATGGTGGAAAACAAATCATAAGTACTCAATGTAACAAGTTAGGAAGATAAACCTGACCGGAGTGTGAATCGATCGATGTGCATCAGTATGCATCGATCGTCGTATGTGATTGTAGGTAGATCGATGTTGACGTCTCGTCCACTGTTGATATGTTGGTAATCATCCTACTTAGGTTTTGCAATAAATCTGAAAGAACGAAAAAGAAAGTAAATACTAGTAACTAAGAAAACCAATTAAAATTACCTAATAGTGGGTTGCCTCCCACTCATCGCTTTGTTATAGTCATTTAGCTTGACTGTGGAGGTGTGTGGCTAGTTGGTGGAAAGACAGCTACTTGTTGGGAAACAAGCATCCACCTCAACTCTGCACATTCTGGACCAAGCTGCAATGAAACTTCTTGTGGCCTCATCGTTTCTGGTCCATCTCTCATCCATCTTTTGTATTGCATTTAAGATGTTCTGTAGCCTTTCTATGATGTTTTCAATGCTGATCTGATGCCATCCTATCTTGTCGTAGGCGTATGCTGATAGCTCGTTCAGTTCCTCATGCATTGACTCCATTTTTTTTTGTATCAGCTGCTCGTCGTTTAGTGTAGACGTGGTATCGATCGATGCGACCAAGTGTTTATCGGTCGATGCTGGTGCCTTACTGTCGATCGATTTGGATCGTTCTCTGTTGATCGATGCTGATATCTGGTGTTGAGATGCGAGTTGCCTCTGAATGGCTTTGACTTCCTTCGTAACCACTCTGCATGGCTATCCAGTCCACTGAGTCTGACGTCGAATGGAAAGTAGATATCATCACACCACTTCTCTAACCGGTCCTCCATGGTGTCTATAGCTGTGTAAAGCTTTGATGTGATCTGATAAACTTCTGCTTCTGTGTAGGGAAGATGTTCTGTAGGTTTCTTGCCGTCGAGCGATGCCCTGCAGAACCTATCGATCGATCACATCATATCTTAAATCATAGCTTTTCCTGAGCTCCACAAATACCAGTCACCATCTCATTAATCTCATCCTTGTTGTAGATCTCTGGTGCCAGTTTTGTGGCTGTGAAAGAAGTGGCATGTTCTGGAAGACATAAGTGACTCTCTTCAAATAGGGATGCTCTCTCCAGAATTTTTCTGATGTTGTCCTTGGTAACAGGGATCATCTCACCAGCTACGCTCCTTGCATATCCAGACTCATCTCTGTAGACACCATATTCGTCCTTCTGTTCCCATCTGAACTTTATGGCTCCATAGATGTCATAAGCGCAACGTCCACATTTGTAAAGTCTGTCGATCGATGGTGAAGGCGCCTTGTCGAGCGACATTGGCGTTACCCTGTCGAACGATGTAGGATCAACCTTGTCGATCGATGCTTGGCCAACTAGTCAGCACGATTGGTGTGAACCAATTTCGTCTGGAATGCTGAGATGCTACATAAATAAGTTGTTTGGTCCATTGGCCAACTGAAGAATATCTGCTATGTCCTCTCTGGATACTTGTAGAATCCTTCCATCCATAGCTCTTGCATGGCCATCTTTGTCCCTGAAAATACCAAATTCATCAGGAGTTAGAAAATCGTAATCAATACTCATATTCTTCTTAGTAAATAAAGAAGGTTTAGGTTTAGAATGAGAGTCGATCGATGTTGATACTGGAGTAGCGATCGATGGTAGACGTTTGTCTGCTGAATTATGGTTTTTGGATCGAATGCTCCTCCTGGATGTTCCTTCTGATTGGTTTCTGGGAGCATTCATCTTTTCTGCTTTGGTGTATTGAGAAGTAATCTGGGTATTGGTAAACCTACTTGGAATTGGAATATTCCCTTTTTTCTTTTCGAAGGCGGCTTCTTTAATATCTATCGATGTACCAGGTGTGGTATCGATCGATGCATAAGATCATTTTGCTGGATGAGGGTGGGTATCGACCGATGCTGAGTAGACTCTATCGATCAATGGTGGAGGCGTGTTGTTGAAGGAATGGCTTGAATATCTTTCATCTTGCATAGCAATCTCTATAGCTCTTTCCTTCCAAGAATTCTCATCATACTCCTCAGTAGGATCTTCATTGGATGAAGGAATTACAGTCTCTATAGCAAAACTTTCATGGAATCCACTGTCTGCCCAACTGCCTATGGAATAGTCATCACGTCCGTTCTTGTTGGGTTGTTGAAAGGCAAAGTATGGATAACAATGATCTGGTAGTGTGAAGTCGTCTACCGGTTGCTTCCCGTCGAGCGACGTGGGATAGTGTTCATCGGTCGTCGATGACTCATTGGAATCAATCGATGAAGCAGTGTGAGTGTCGATCGATTCTGATTACTATGTTTCGTACTCTGCTCCACAATGGCATGCTGCAATGTAGCCAAGATCATTTTCAAGCTCCACGAGGTTAACCTGTTGTCTCACAACCCGAACTACGTCATAGTGGACGTCTGGATCTATTAGTGTCAGACACAGTCTGTTGGTGTTCATGTCACATACAGCTCCTACTGTAGCCAGGAAAGCTCTTCCAAGCAGAAGTGAAGAGTTCCAGTTAAGCTTGATGTCCAGGACATGAAAATCTACTGGGACAAGGGCATTACCAATCTGTACCTCAAGGTCTCTTATGATGCCTCCTGAGCTCTTTTCTGAAAGGTCCACGAAGGTCAAAGATTCTGATGAGGGCTCTATTTTCAGACCCATAACCTTAGGTAGTATGCTGATTGGTGCTCCTGTGTCACAAAGTGCATGGGGAAATTCAATACCCTTCACCACACATGGTATTGCAAACTTCCCAGGATCACTCTTCTTCTTTAACGTGATCCTTAGTTTCATCAATTCCCTTACATGATGAAATATTCTCCTTAAGTCCTAATCAATCTCCTTAGTCTCTCTGAAGAACATCCACAACCGTTGTGTGTAATAAACTTCATCAAAAGGTATCTCCACTGGGATTCTGAGGACCCTCTTAGAGAAACCATCCATCTCCTTCTCATTCGCTTCCCTCTTAAGGTTCTTAGGAATCTTCTCCTTCCTTTTCCTTAACCTTCTTCCTTCTGTTGCCTCATCAACTTACGTAGGCTCTGGTGTAGTGTCTGAAGGGTTGGTTGTAGGTTCTGGTCGGTTTCCTAAAGGTTTAGGTGGTGGTCTGAGTGCGTTGATTCGGTCACTATCAATAGATGGTAACCGCACTCGGTAGGTGAGAGGTGCCCGTCGAACGATGGGAGGTAAGGGGGGTCGATCGATATCGGTCTCTCTCTGTTGGTCGACTGCTGGCTCATGCGGTCGATCGATTTTGACGTAGACAGGGGAGGGTGGGTGAGGATGTTTTTCTGCGAATTCCTCATGAGTCATGATTCGAACTGCACTACACTCCGCAGTCGATTCAGCAGATGACGTCGATCGATGTTTAGCGTAATCCGTCGATCGATCTTCGTCATGGTCTGTCGAGCGATGTGCATCCATTGATATCGGTCGACACCAAAGTGATCCGCCAAAACTCATGGAGCTTTCAACTTCGAAGTCTCCTTCTCCAAGCTTCACATGCTTCACCACTTGCAAGAAATCATCATCTATGATGGCATTCACGTGGTGTTTTGCTCTCCCAACTCCTGCCTCTCTAGCCAAGGCTTCTTGCCTCTTTACAGTGTCTCCAGTCTGAACCACTTGCATTTCAAGCTTCCTCACCTGAGCCCCTAAGGTCTCAATTCTTGTGTTCAGACTGTTGTAGGCAGAATCTATCTTTCCATTGATGTCCACAGTGAGTTGTTCATGTCCTTCCAGAACTCTGTCAAGCATTGCTACAATCTTGCTTTCCTGAGTCTATGGTGGTGGATTCTGGAAAAATGAGCTTCCATAGCCTCTGCTGTTGTTGCTGAAAGGTTTCTGGAACTGTGAAGGTTACTCCTCTGACCATTGCCATAGAAGTTTCTGTTTCCACCCTGGTTTCCAGACCTCTGAAATCCAGTACCTCCAATGTAGTTCACATCCTCTCCTCCTTCCATGTCTACAGCTACTTCTCCTTCAGCTGAGCAGACCTGCTTCCTAAGAAGCTCATGAACCACATCTAACTTTCCTCTAACTTCGTCCATCTGCTCCTTCCCTAGGGATGTAACAGACTTCTTCCTCTCAAAGTCAGTGTTCTTGGTGCTGCTGCTGTTTGCTAGATTTTCTATCAGTCTCAAAGCTTCCACCGGATTCCTGGTGTTGAAGTTTCCCTCGCTAGCTGTGTCAAGAGCCATCTGATACCTCAAGGCGATACCTCTGAAGAAAGTGCTCAGCATTTGCACTTCGTTGACTCCGTGGTGTGGACAGTCTCGCTGGAAGAACTTGAATCTGATCCACGCATCTTTGAAAGACTCTCCAGTCTCCTGCACAAATGGAGCAATTTTGCTCCTCAAGTCTTCCGCGCGTGCCTCATCGAAGAAGTTTCGCAAGAAAGCATTCTTGATGTCGGCCCAGGATGTTAGAGATCCTATGGGTAGCTGTTTAAGCCAGTGCATCGCTTCTCCAGTCAGAGAATACTTGAAGAGCTTGCACAGTAGGTAGTCCTCGGGGACTCCATCCATACGAGTAGCAGTGATAGGATCCTCGAACCTCTCTAGATGGTCCATAGGATGCTTGTGCGGTGACCCATAGTAGGGTATCTACGACACGGGTGTTAGTACTGAGGCTTCAGCTCGAAATTGTCCTTCTGAATCTCTGGAAGTCGAATAGCTGATCTGTTGGCGTAGTACTCATCTGGACGATTGTAGTCAGCCAGTGCCTTTGGTCGAGCAGCCTCTTCTACAGGTTGAGCAGCTCCTGTAGCATCAGTATCATGGATTACATTCCCCTAAGCGTTTAGTTCCTGACCTGTTGCATTACGCAGATGACCATCCTGGTCATAAAGATTTCAATTCTCGTCCTGTCTGAGAATAAAAATCGCAACCACCATGTTTCGCGACTGATGATCGATCGATGTATGCGGTGTAGTATGGATTGATGTCGAACGATGTAGATTGGTCGACGATGAAGGTCGGGTGTCGGTCGACAGTTGGGTGCGAGAATCAGTCGACGTGAAAGCTACTGCGTCGATCAATGTGGAACGTTGGTCTTTGCGGATCGTTTGTTCCAAGTGAGCAGGATCTTCTGAGAATAGCAGGTGTTTGTCCTTGTTGCTTCTGGTACTGCTGGGCATGCACCTGAAAAGACTAGAAAATTTTTTTTGTCATAATGGGGGTCGAGAAAAGAATAAGAATTAATAACACTAAATTTAATGGCGATCAAAGCTCCCTGACAACGGCGCCAAATTTGATACCACTCAAATTACCCTAAGGAGTGAATTACTCTATCAAATAAGAGGTTCAGTTGTAGTACTTAGGGATCGAATCCACAAGGAGTTAGGGAACCTATTAAATCTAGTCAAGTTATTAATTCTAGGTGTTTGTTGTTTTATGGGTTTATAAGTAAATAGCAATCCTAATTGAGCAAGTCTATTGCTCGACTAACAAGATGATTAGGGGTGTAACTTATTGGAAGTTATTAGATGCAGAGTTTCTATTCAGGTGTTGGAGATTATAATCCTATAGATGCCTAACAGTTGCATGCATGATATATTAGAGCTCAACTGCTTAATCACAGTGATCAGCGATGGCAATTTTTCACTAGTTAACTAACTAGATCTTGGATCTCAACTGTCGTCTTTTGATCACAAGAAAGTGTCGATCGATGATCCTATATGGATATCGATCGATACACTTTCGTAAATATCGATCGATTGTCAGAAGACAATATCGATCGATGCTTCTAGTTAAGCCCTAGGCGCAGGTTGATAATGCTCACTAGTCTCCTAGATCAGCGGTTAGCATCTCTCTAGCAGTCCTAGCATGACAGATTAGATTCAGGACAGGATGATCAAAGATGCTTGACTTATGCTAATTCCTAGGTTCATGTTCAAGTTAGCAAGGCTAAAACAAGCATTAATGAACAATCAATCAATGAATATCACAACTTAGCAAACGTATAATTGGAGCTAATCCCTCTAACCTATTTGAACCCTGAATCTAACAAGTGAACTACTCAGACATAGCTAAGCAATTAATGACACAAAATATAGATAAATACTGCATAGAATAGAATAGATGAATCAATGGAGTTCCAATCGCAAATCTCTCTATGATTTTCTCTCCTAAAACTCTCTGCTGAAAATAAGAATACAATGGTGGCTCGAAAACTCTCCTGCCTCCTAACACTTAGGCAAGTATATAACTATTAGGTTAAAAACTCATCAGGGTTAATCTTGTAATTTGATGAAGCCTTGGGTTTAAAGTCGGCTGGAACCAAGTCGCGCATCTCGCGTCTCGACATTGATCGATGGTACAGGATGTACATCGATCGATCATAATCTTCAATCGTCGAGGCTTCTCTTCTGTATCGATCGACGGCACTGGATGTGCATCGAACAATTGCTTCTTCTTCGTATCGACCTCAAATGGTCAGCTCAGATGAAATCTCTTTTAAGCTCCTAAATGCTCCATAATCATCACTTTTCTCCAAGATACTCCTGAACCTGAAAACATACCTAATAGGATAGAATATATGATATATAGATAGTAAAACACTTATATATTATGGATGAAAATGGGTCAAATCCATGGTATACCAATTGTCCCGCAGATGCATTCGGAGCTTCCGTGTCCGGGGGTTTTAACTTTGATCTGTGAGAATCAAAGTTAGCATTTGACGGGAAGAGGTTTCCCCCTATCTTGTGTTTATGGCCGAGTGTGGCCTTTATTATTTGTATTTGGCCGAGTGTGGCCTTTATGTCGAGACTTTGTGTGGGCCTGTTTAGCCGCTTTGTTTTTATCGGGACTGGCCGTTTGGTGGCTTCGAATCCCTACCGCTTTGCGGTTTTATATATGATGAATATTTATCAAACTACTTTGTTCTGAATATGTCTGAAATAAATATGAGTTGTCATCTCATATTTAGTTCTAGCGAGACGTTCAATCTGTTGGTTTGCTCGAGATGTGAATTTCGTAAAAGTCACTTATTTATTTCTAAGAAGTTTCGTGAACGTTAAGATATGGACGGAGAGACATGTTTTAAGATCTCGTATCACAATTTAGATATCATGTCTTGAGATGTTAGAGACTAGTGTGCTGGGTTTAGGGCAAGACCAGTGTGCTGGGTTTAGGGCAAGACCTAGGTTTACCTTCTGTTTTAAGGTTTATGCGGTGACTAGCCGGCTATCGATTTTTCTGTTGCGATTTCAACCTGATTCATACCGATTTTAAGTCCGCGATATGTTCTCGGATTATAAGACTTGTATGGTGTGAATCGAGCATCTCTCCAGAGACAATTTTTAAGCCAACTGGAAGTGCTTGACCAAAATTTCGAATTTTTTATAAAGCGCGCTTTTATTCTTGTGTCGGATGTTTGAGGATCAGAATGATCAGGGTGCGTTTGTTTAAGACGGCTGATGTGTTCGTCGGGGATAAATCGACGAGCAGGATGTAAATATTCATTGAAATTTTATTGTCGCGTTTGGACAGTTACTCGTATAGTTTCGGTTCTAACTTTGGCGACGTCTCGCTGTTATTTCGAAGGCTATACAAATGTTTTTAGTTCTGAAAGGTTTGCGAACTTTTTACGATTTGGACCAGATGCGGCCGTTCACGAGAACTTAATGTTTGTATAGATTTTTGCGTAGCTGAAGCGTAAGAGTTCATAAAATGAGTATTGTAGTAAAAGTTTTAAAAAGCTCGAGTACAATAATGCTTGTTTTAAAACGTGGGAGTATACGAGTATATGTACCCACTCCCCCCCCCCACTTTTTAGAGAGGGGGATAGCTGAACTCGTCTTTCGACGAGCTGCCTACGTACCCCTTCCGAGGATCAAGCAATCTCGTAGTGCTATTTTATGCCGCGTGTGTTTCTAATCGGCGGTTGGTGCTGTGTTGACCGCCTTAATCGTGGTGACTGTGGTAGGATCGACGTCTTTGTCTGGATTTTTCTTTTCTGGTTGAGTGACAGCGTTGACTTCAGAATCAGGCCGAGCTCCGATATCTGAGGCGTTTACTTCAGCAGACGATGTCGGGTCATCTTTCTTTGAAGTGTTTTCGCCCGAAGGCTGAGCTAACTTCGTGCGTTTGCGATTCACCATCATGGTAGTTGTGATTTGTCTTAACTTATGCTCTGCGAGAAAGCAAAGTCGCGACTGTTTCTGACAACCCCAGATGGCAGCGACCCCGCTCTGGGTCCGAAATTTGATGCCCACGTGATATGTAGACGGAACGGCTTTCATGGCGTTCAGCCATGAGGTTCCCATGATCACATTATAGATGGCGGGATGATCGACCACCGCGAAGTCGACGATCTTCGTGACTTCCTTGCCCATGACTGGTGGCCGGATTGATCCGAGAGTCATTGATGTTTCACCTGAAAAACCCGTCAATGGTTTTGGTATTGGGGTAACTTCCCTGAATTCGATGTTCATCCTTTTGAGAGTGTCGCGGAAGATAACATTAACCATGCTCCCTGTGTCAATGAAGACTCTTGCGACCTCCAGATCTCGTTAGACGAGATCTATGACGAGCGGATCGCAGTGAGGTTGATCGATTCCGCCGGCTTCCTCTTCCGTGAAAATTATCGAGTCGCTTTGACTATCTCGAGGAGGAGACCATGTAGGCCAATTTGCACTTGAATCGGCCTTTCGCTGGTAGGATTTGATGGCCGAGATCGTGTCATTGCAGTACTGTGATCCTCCGATGATCATGTTTACTCTGCGATGATTGTTATCGTTTCTTTTGTCGTCCGATTTCCTTCCGCGTTTATCCCCTGCTTGATTTCTCCGAGGAGAATTTTCTGCAGGTGGATTTTTGTCCGTTTTTGGAGGACAATCTGTCTCAAGGATGAGATCTTTAACGCTGGTTACTTTAGAGAGCTCTCCAGCTAGTAGCTTCGCGGCCAGTCTCGCTCCCAAGACTCTACAGTTAGTCGTCGAGTGTCCTCGAGTCTGGTGGACCTCACAGAAGATGTTTTCGTCATATTGTCCGAGGTTCTGCCTTTTTCCGAACTGACTGAGTAGTTATGCGCACCTTGGAGTTCTTCCCCCTCGTGATGGACGTACTTGTCGTTACGAGTGTTTTTCTTTTTAGTCTTTTGGTCTGCATCTTTCGAGGACGTCTTTGCCGGCTTATGTTTTTACGACAAAACTTTGGTTTCTTCCTCGATTATGATGTAGTCTGTTGCCTTGTGAAGGGCGTCTTTGATCGTTCGTGGTTTGTCGAGGGTTATCCATTTTCTGAATTTTGACTTGTACCAGAGCATTTTTCTAAGTGCGTCTATGGCCACCTTGTCGCTTATCCCGCTAACCCTTAACATAATCAACTTGAATCGGCTTATGAACTCGCGTAGAGGTTCGTCCTCTCTCTAGGATAGTCTCCAGAGATTGACATCAGATGTTTCTCTATCTATGAACATAGAATACTGTTTGAGAAATTCCGATGCGAGCTGGCGGAAACTTCTGATGGAGTTTCGCTTAAGGCGTGCGAACCATTCGAGCGCCGCTCCTTCCAAATTTTTGATGAACAGATGGATCTTCCCATCGTGATGTGGAAGGCTTGAAGATGCGCTTTACGATCAGTCGTACCATTATATATTGGTACTTTGATTTTTCTCGGGTCAAATACCTTGGTATCAGAGATGCGAGCAGTGAAAGGTGTTTTTCGAGCTCCCTCAAGTAATCTTTCGATCTCTGGGGCAGCGCTGGTAGCATGATGGATCTGGGATTTCAAGGCCCTTACCTCTGCTGCAGTTTTAGGTATGTAATCAAGAAGGTCGCGTATGTCCGTTTTTTCGCCAGCAGCTATCTGAGCTTGTCGGCGTTTGCTGCGAGTAATCTCGGTTTGTTTTCGGCTAACTCCTGTTCGACCCAATAGAGATTTTCCTCTTCTTCCGTCATAGGTTTTTCGAACGGAGAGTCTTCCCGAGCTGACCGGGTTCTGGTTCTTCTCGGATGTATGTCAGCGTCCTCTTCCATATCGTCGGAAACGTCGCTGGGATCCAAGTTGACAGGCTCGACTTCATCGACCTCTGTCTCCCTTGCGGGAAGTAGAGGGTTTTCAGAGTTCCGTTTCTCGGCAGGGGATGTTCCACTGGGGTTTTGACCCGAAGGACGTTCCCGCGACGTTTTAGGCCTGTCGAGTGGAGTTGTGAAGTCGAGTCTTTTCCCGCGAATCTTTGTGGTTCTGCGGGGACGGATTGCTCGAGTCCTTGCTGTTAAGGTTTTGACCTGTTTAGTCAAGGTGTTAACGAGCTTATCCTGTTCTTCCGACATTTTTTCATAGGTGGCAAACATCTTTTTAAACTCCTCGAGGGTTTCGGTGTTGGGTGGTGCGTTGGCCGCGGAGAAATCCGCTGCTGGAGTGTTGAGATTTGTGTTGCTTCCTCCGTTGAGAGGAGTCCGCAGGTTATTCGTGTCGTCAGTTGTCATGTCTGGTTGAGCGTCTTGTGGCTGAGAGTTAGATTGATCTGTAACCCCCCTCCTTCTAGCGCCAAACTGTGGGAACCGAAGTTCGCACTGTCGATTTCCTTTTAAATTAGGAAAGTTAGGAAAACCTTAATTTCCCAGAGGTCTCAGATATCTGCTAAACCACACGCCAAGCAATCAAAACACGAAATAAAGACGAGAAAAATAAGAAATCGTAAAAAATAGCGAAAGGTGTCTTTTTCCGAATTCGCGTATGAGCGTTACAACAAGGTAGAAACCTCGGCTATGAGAGCTGTCGGCGAGATTTCTAGTTGTAACAACCTAAGACTGCAAAACCTAGTTAAGTCGCAGCTCGAAATTAAAAAAAAACGGAAAGTTGCCTAAATGCTCTAAGTGCTAAGTTTGCTCTTAAAAAGTTCTTTTTTTGTCCTCTTTCTTGTGCCTCTCGCCTAGAACTCCTTATATACTCCCGCCAAGGTCGTTTTAAGATTTCCTACTCTACCCTAAAGCCGTCATAACTCAAAAATGGAGATATTCCATTTTTCTAGATCTTCATGATTATCCGCGAAAACTTGACATTTATCTGCGGAAATTTGACATTTATCTGCGGAAATTTGACATTTATCTTTTCTTGCGGATTAAGTATAAACCGCCATAGTATCTATGGGCTTTTCCTTAAAAAATCGTAAGTGCGTTTCGAATCACGTTTTAGACCTATTTGGGCCTTCTTTCGACTCGAAACGTTTATTACGATTTTTATCGATACAATTAAACTTTCCGCAATTTTTATCGTAAACTTTAAGTGATAACTCCAATCGATGGGAGTGAGAAATGATATGTCTGCGGTACATGGGAGCTAGCATTGAGGAACAGACGAGAATGCACGGATTTGGGTCGTACCCGTTGATCAATGTCGTAGACAATTCGGTCGCTACGTAGCGACCTGGTCCGCGCTGGATCGGTCAACACGTTGCGACCGACCGAGTGGCTTGGTCGGTCGCTACGTAGCGACCGACTCGTTCGCGGGTCGGTCGTTACATAGCGACTGACCGAGTGGCTTGGTTGGTCGCTACGTAGCGACCGGCTCGTTCGCGGACCGGTCGTTATGTGGCGACCTTGTTTGGATCCATTTATGACGTTCTATGCACGTGTTCTTGGGCTATGGGTGTTTAGTTTCGATGGATCAACTGAGACAAATGCAAGATTTCACCGCAAGATTTCGTAAAAGCGTTCATGACGATATTTACGGATATTTGGATGTTAAATTCGTCGTGTCCGTTTTTTACCCCAGCAATGTTAAAGGTCTTCGAAAGATCTGATTCTGATTTTCATATGTATTGGTTTTCGACGAAATTCTGACGAGAATATCTGAGTGAGGAAGGGATTTCAACGTCTAAGTTTCTGTTCTCGTTTCTGCGTAATGCTGGTTTTACTAAATTGACCAAGTGCACTTTGTATATTGTTGAAAAGTCTATGAAACGTTTATGAATAGATGTTTTCAACTCATCATGGCAGAATTTTGTAAATCGGATAGCATTTTACGTACCGAAGGAACTTTACGAAATCGTTGAAACAAAGGGAGGAGAAGTAAGTGATGAAGCAAGAGACATGGAGTCATTCGGGGGAGGTTCTCAGTTTCTCAAGTTATGAGTGAACTGGTCCTGTCACAGCCCTTATTGTCTTTATTTTTCCGTTGATTGTTTCACATGAACTTTTTTGACCTAACGAATGTTGTTTCGTAAAATATTCCCGAGCTTAATCTTACGGTTGCTGTTTTGAAAAATGTTGCCGAGCTTAATTTTGCGAAAGTTATTCCGCAAACTGTTGTTGAGTTAATTTTTCAAAAATTGTTTCGTAAAAGTTGTCGAATTTAATTTACGAAGGTTACTTCGTGAAACGTTCAGTCGAGGCTCAAAAGAGGAGCTGGGAAGGGATCGTGCCGGTCAATATACGGCGACCCTATCGGTTAACAGGCCGGTCGCCATACGGCGACCGGTCGTCATATGGCGAACGGGTTGCGTACTTGACCGGTCGCCATATGGCAACCGGTTCGTGTGATTGACCGGGTTTCGTGTCAAAAGAAGTGCAGCGGTGAGTTGCTTACCCGATTTGCTGTTTTTCCTTTTTCCGTGTCTTTGAGGAAAACAAGTTTATTTTTCCAAATTTTTTTCGAAAAAGTCTTTTGCACGAACCCTTATGTGCTAAGATTCCTCCAACTTGGTAATGAGACAAATTTTACGGGTTTTGATAGATTTTATCGTTGCCCTCTAGAGAAATCGAAAGTCACAATTAGGTTTTCGATTTTCTTGAGCATTGCGGCATTTGCGTAAGCATTGGCCATTGGAGCAGTCACTGCTGGAGTAACTTTACCAGCGTTTGCGAGCTTCGAAGGGTGTGCCGGTAGCGTGATGGATCTGGGATCGTACTGCCCTTAATTCCACGACAGTCTTCATTATGTAATTACGAAGGTCACGAATGTCGGGATTCTTGCCAGCAGTTTTTTGACCCCGTCGGCGTTTTCTGCGAGTGATCTCGGCATGCTCTTCGGCTAGCTCCTCCTGTTTGACCAAGAAGATATCTTCTTCTGTCATGGGTTTACTGAATGGAGAGTCTTCTTGTGCAGTATGGCTTCTGGCTCTTCTCGGATATACGTCAGCGTCTTCTTCCGTATCATCAGAAAGGTTTCTGGGATCCAAGTTGATGCACCCGACTTCGTTGTTTTCTGTATCCTTTGCGGGATACGAAGGACTTTCAGAGTTTTAGTTTTCGACATAGGTTGTTTCGCTAGGGTTTTGTCCCGAAGGATTCTCTCGCAAAGTTCCAGGCCTGTCGAGTTGAGTTGCGAAGTCAAATCTTCTTCCGTGAACTCTTGTGGTTCCGCGAGGATAGGCTACACGGGTCCTTACTGTTAACATTTCGACCTGTTTAGTCAAGGTGCCCACGAGCTTGTCTTGTTCTTCCGACCTTTTTTCATAGGCATAGAACATCTTTTTAAACTCCTCAAGCGTCGCGACGTTGGCTAATGCGTTGGCCGCAGGGACATCCGCTGTTAGAGTTGTTTGTTTGTCGTTGCTTCCTTCGTTGAGAGGAGTATGCAAGTTATTCAGGTCATCGGCGGTCATGTCTGATTGAGCGTTCGGTGGCTGAGAGTTAGATTGATCCATAACCCCCCCTCCTTCTAGCGCCAAACTCTGGGAACCGAAATTCACACCGTCGATTTCCGTTCAAATTAGGAAAGTTAGGATCGACCACTTTGTTTCTCTCTCTCTCTCTCTGGCCACGTTGACTTGCTTCCCATCTGAACCGATCTTCATTTGATTGACCTTCAGTTGGACAGAACCTTCCCTAGGCGCTGTCTCGAAATCAATAGAGAACTGATCTCGAAAACTCTCTAAAACTCTCGAAATAACTCGGAATCACTTGCTTTTTTTTCTACTTTTCTCTCACGTATTTAACTGGATTTGGACAAGTCTGGATGTGAAGAAATGAGCTGGGGTCATGGGGTATTTATAGGAGACACCAGCCAATCTGCTTTAGGTTGGTGGCAGCCCGTGTGTCGCTTCGCATGTCTCCGGACGCATGCTCGGCAACACCTCGTGCTCCACATGGCTGGCTGCATGTCCAGGACACATGCAGGATGCCACCACTCCTCCCAGATGTCAGGCTGCATGAGTACAACTCATGCAAGGCGCCACAGCAGCACACACATGGCGATCAACATGCTTCGTTTGCATGCGCGGAGACCTCGTGCTTGGTCGATCCACCTCGTGCTTCTACATGTCGGGCTGCATGTACAGCTTCCATGCACGGCAACACCTCGATCTTCTGGAGATACTCAGCTTGTTAGCTTGTTGACACCACGTTCTGAACCCATGCAATGAGCCACCTCGAGCTTCTCGGTCCATTGGCCCGATTTCGGTCCTTCCGGCAAATTTTTCTGATCCGCGATTAACCCCGAATATTTGTCTGCTCCCGTTCAGATGAGTTTAATATTTTTAATAAACTCCAATCTGAAGTCTGACCTTGGCGGTAAATATTTCCCGATCCTTCGGCTTCATCGAAGACTTGCATAATAAGGAAATTAAGGTTTCTGTCTAATTTCGGGTTTTCCCGTCGTGCTTCGATCCCGTCGTGCATGCTTCCCGTCCTGATTAATTCTCGTCCTGCTTCCAATGTCTTTGAAATAATATTCCGCTGATACGAAATTTCACGGAAAACTTCGTGCTGAAGAAACGTCATTCTTCCAAAACGCCGAGCTTCTAAACCGTCGTGCTTCCAAAAATGTTCTGCTTCCAAAACATCTGTCTAATCAATCTAAGACCTCTTCTAACTATGGTCGAGCAAATTATTCGACTCATAGTTCACTCACGATCACTTCTTTGCCCACCTCGTACTTCAAAACTTCTTGATCGATCCTTATTGCCCGCAACTCGACCACCACAAAGATACTCGACCACTCGCTTTTTTTTAACGGGTTTCTACATTCTCCCCTCCCCCCTTAATATAATTGGTCCTCGAATTCTTAGTTGCGCAATTGCTCGTCTTCACAACATTCTCCACTCGTCTCCATAACCTCTTTACTATGTCCACAATTGTTCCTTGAGTGTCCTCTTCAAGGTCTCCACAATCGTCTTCATATCTCTTCACTTGAATGATGACTGAGTTGTCCTCTTGCTTTACTCTGCCATAACACACTTATTGCCATGATACAAACTTGTCCTTTCGATAGATATCATCCTTGTCCAGATTCCTCAAATCCTTTCTCGATCTTCTTTTCCCCAAATACTGATGAAGCCCTTTCCCAACGAAGTCTTGTTTCCTCCCATTTGTCAAGTCCATACCACCGCCCACTTCTTTGAATCTGTCTCTCCTCTTTCTCTTCGTGTTTGGGTTTCCTCGAACTCCCTCCACTTTAAGGTTTTCATCCCTTAAAGTTACGATCAACGAACACACTTACTCGCTGCAACTCAAAGAACACTTCACATGCAAGTTAGTAGAAAATTAACCAAATAATCTACTATCCCAACAAATACTAACAACAACCTAATCACAATGCTAACCAAACAACCTAGCAATGCTAACCAGCAACCTAGCAATGCTAACCAGCAACCTGACAATTCTAGATTCCACTATCTCAATCTAATACCTAAACCCACAAATCCTATCGCTAGACGTGACCGGTTTCCCTAATGCCTTTTGTGACTCCTTTTGACTCGATAAATATTTAAAACCGATTAAATCATGAGTTTGGAAGCATGGACGAAACCATGCTCCGATACCACCTCTGTAACACCCCCGAACTCTTAGGCATACGTCGACCCACCGGCCAACAATCAAACAAGAACATGACCGACGGACGACCCACACCAAGGGTTGGAGATGAAAGGCCAACCGGCCAGCCAACAATCAATCAAGAACATGACTGGCCGTCCAACCCAACACCATGGTTCGGAAGCGCCACGTGACGGGCTAGAGACGTTCCGGTCAGAGTCACAAAAATTACTCTACGACTTAGACCAGTTCATCCACTAACTCATCCCGCTAAATCAAGGCGAAAGGCTTTGCAACCCGACCAAGAGTCAGCGTTTTCTGTTAGATCAAGGCCTAAGGCTTTTCAACCCGTACCACGATCTAACGTTGTGTTAGACCGAACTAGTCAATTATTAGAGTACTCATGAAGCGCATATAAAACAATTACTTTTATTGATTCAAGAAAATATTCATACATTGAATAATTCAAGACTGGGACCGGCCTAATGCCAAATCGAGCCAACAAAACACATAACTCAATACCGTTTACAAAAGACATGAAATCTACTCCGGCGGTCCTAACGTCCAGCAAGAAGCTATCCGATCATCCTTACTAAAGCGACCTGCAAAAAGGACAACAGAGTTGGATGAGTAACCTAATGTCACTCAGTGAGCTGGCGGCCTCTACCCGTAACCAAAACTCCAACCCAGACAACCCAAAATAACAATCAATCTAGCCCTAGCATGCAATTAAATCTAAAGCCAAGCAAACCGTTACTAAGTTAGACTTGGCCTCCTGCCACGATTTAACTTCAAGTAACGGGAACTGCATTAAAACAAGTCAACAACCAATCCCTAGTTAACCATATATACACCTGAGTTCAGTACTCATGTAGTGTTAGACATTTAGACTATACAGACAAGAACATGATCGGCCAACCAATGATACCGCATAACGGGAACCTACATTAAAACAAGTCAACAACAAATCCCTAGTTAACCATATATACGCCTGAGTTCAATACTCATGTAGTGTTAGACATTTAGACTATACAAGTATCATTAACCGGTCGACCAACAATCAAACAAGAACATGATCGGCCAACAAATGATACCGCATAGCTTATAATATCCACCACCCTTCACAAGCAATCCCTCAAACACATACAGGCCAACGTCAGGCCTACACTAACCAAATACACACCAAGCCTAATCTGGTACCTAAACCAGACTTAGGACTTAATGTCAGAACCTGCGAGGAAACAATCAACAACCAAACACAATCACAATAATAACTATGAGTAACTATGACTCGATCTAGCTCGTAACACCGTATATCGGTGCTACATTAACTCGAGGGTTCCATAACCTTGTACGACACACTAACACAACACTCTAACCTGGGCCTTGGTGACGTCGTGTTCCTCCTCTCTAGGGGCAATATCCTATCTCCCTACCACAAAGGCCAGAAGAAGGAACTTTCAACCGACCACGGCCCACAGTCCTTCGGGTCACCGCACGACAGGCCACAGTCCTTCGGGTCACTGCCACATTACACCGTCGTGTAATCACTCAGCCATAGGCCATGATCCCGTCTCTCCGAGTCTTCCCGATCCAGCGAATAAGGGGTTTCCTTGAACCCGCTGAATACAAGGGCGAGGAAACACTAATCCACCCCAAAACATGCCTAGCATGGGTGGGTTTCGCACCAGCTGTCGGCATAACACTGGACACACAATCCTTAGGAAATACCTAAGGGAAAAGACTCCTACCGAAAACTAAATAATACTTAGGACAGAGCCTCGGCTTCACCATGAAGAATCTGACAGGCCTTGACAGACTGATCTGGACTCGGACAGAACCTCTTTTAGCTCCTGGAAAGTTCTTCGGACTTCCCGGCGGAGTTTCAAGCAGAACTTTGACTGATCAAAACCCGTGGATCTTAACTAACTCTGGACATCACCTCCACTTGACCATCACAGAATATGACTGTCTTGGACGGACTGATCTGGACAGAGCTTCCGCGTCACAATCGTAGAGAATCGTCGATTGGACGGAACTGGCCTTCTCGGTGGAGTATCGGTCTTCAGAACAAACTCTAAATCGACCTCTTTGTTTCACTCTCCCTCTCTGGACACTTGACTTGCTTCCCATCTGAACTAACCTTCATTTGATTGACCTTCAGTTGAACAAAACCTTCCGTAGGCGCTGTCTCGAAATCAATAGAGAACTGATCTCGAAAACTCTCTAAAACTCTCGAAATAGCTCGGAATCACTTGCTTTCTTTTTCTACTTTTCTCTCACGTATTTAACTGGCTTTGAACAGGTCTGGATGTGAAAAAATGAGCTGGGGTCGTGAGGTATTTATAGGAGACACAAGCCAATCAGCTTTAGGTTGGTGGCAGCCCATGTGTCGCTTCGCATGGCTCCGGACGCATGCGCGGCGACACCTCGTGCTCCACATGGCTGGCTGCATATCCAGGACACATGCAGGACGCCACCACTCCTCCCAGATGTCAGGCTGCATGACTAGAACTAATGCAAGGTGCCACAGCAGCAGACACATGGCGATCAACATGCTTCGGTTGCATGCGCGGAGATACCTCGTGCTTGGTCGATCAACCTCGTGCTTCTACATGTCAGGCTGCATGTACAGCTTCCATGCAAGGCGACACCTCGAGCTTCTGGAGACACTCAGCTTGTTAGCTTGTTGACACCACGTTCTGAACCCATGCAACGAGCCACCTCGAGCTTCTCGGTCCATTGGCCTGATTTTGGTCATTCCGGCAAATTTTTCTGATCCGCGATTAACCCTGAATATTTTTCTTCTCCCGTTCAGATGAGTTTAATATTTTTAATAAACTCCAATCTGAAGTCTGACCTTGGCGGTAAATATTTCCCGATCCTTCGGCTTCATCGAAGACTTGCATAATACCGAAATTAAGGTTTTTGTCTAATTTCGGGTTTTCCCGTCATGTTTCGATCCCGTCGTGCTTGCTTCCCATCCTGATTAATTCCCGTCCTGCTTCCAATGTCTTCGAAATAATATTCCGCTGATACTAAGTTTCGCAGAAAACTTCGTGCTGAAGAAACATTATTCTTCCAAAACGCAGAGCTTCTAAACCGTCGTGCTTCCAAAAATGTTCTGCTTACAAAACATCTGTCTAATCAATCTAAGACCTCTTCTAACTATGGTCGAGCAACTTATTCGACTCATAGTTCACTCACGATCACTTCTTCGCCCACCTCGTACTTCAAAACTTCTTGATCGATCCTTATCACCGGCGACTCGACCACCACAAAGATACTCGACCATTCTCTCTTTTTTTTTGTTTTTTTTTTTAACGTGTTTTTACAATGCCCCTGTGAGTAAGCTGCTCTTAATCGTGTGCGACATTGCTCTCTGCCCCCGTAGGTAGGCCACTATCAATGTCGGTTTTTAGATTTTGCATTCTGCCACTTGTAAGTAGGCCACTATCAACATATGTTTATAAGTTCATAAACTTCCAGACGGGTATCACATTCCACCTCCTTTAGGTAGGTTTCTATCGATATGAATTCCCCTACGAAGGATCCGTGGACCTTTGTTTCTGGCCCGAAGGCCGTTTATAACCCGGAGGTGTTTTATCGAACCCGGAGGTCATGTGGGAATCCAGAGATTCTCCTTTAGATACTGAGATCGTATCTGGACCAGGAGGTCATATGGGAACCCGAAGGTTCTCATTTAGATCCTGAGATTGTACTTGGAACCCGGAGGTTGAGAAAGGACCGGGAGGTCATTTGGGAACCCGGAGGTTCCTTCAGACCCTGAGGTCGTATTTAGGACCCAGAGGTCGAATAAGGACCCAGAGGTCGTTTGGAAACCCGGAGGTTCCTTCAGACCCTGAGGTCGTATTTAGGACCCGAAGGTCGATTAAGGACCCGGAGGTCGTTTGGTAACCCGGAGGTCCCTTCAAACCCTGAGGTCGTATTTGGGACCCGGAGGTCGTTTTGAACCCAGAGGCTTCTCTGGACCCGGATGTCATTTTGAACCCGGAGGTTTCTTTTGGACCCAGAGGTCGATTTGAACCCGTGGTTATATAATTGCCTGGAGGTTTACCTTTTCCAGGCCCTGAGATCTTTTCAGGATCCGGAGACTGCTTGGGGACCCGAAAGTTCTTAATAACCCGGGGGTTCTGATCTAATAACCCAAGGGTTCTGATCTAATAACCCTGAGGTTATCTTTAGACCCGGAGTTCGTAAGGACCCGAAATATTTGGTTTTGCAGGGACCGTACTCCGCCTTCCTAGGCAAGACTACTACCGGTACCTGTTTGGATTTCGCATTCTGCCGCTCGGAAGCTGATCAATATCGAGTTCCTATGATGTATTCTACTTCTACAAGAAGTCACTGACAGGCTTAGAGGGTGCTGGTATGGGTGTTATGACCCAAGTTCCAGGCTTCGCTGCTTTCCACGTCTGGAGAAGCAGGATTTTAATTGCTCCATGTATTTCACGGTACTTTTGCAATAATTATACCATGTGTTCCCTGTATTGTGTAGCACGTAGCGTTTTAATACATGTACTTTTCACAATGGTACTGTAGGGACCCCGATGCGCTTTAAGCTGCACAGGAGTTTTAGTTAGTTTTGACAGCATACTCAAGCTTGCGCAGACCCATTCTTGCTTTATGTCTCATACCCATTGTCGCTTCCTGCACAAACTAGTATGAATACAGTACTTTGCGTTTGTACTTATGCCTCTTGCGTTTTTGCAGGAATTGGCATGATTCGTACGATGCTTCCTGCGTAAGAGTAAGCGTGTAAGCTCCTTATGCAGTACTTTTCATGTTAAGTAACATGCTCCCTGCCTGAGAGTAAGCGTGTATGCTCCTCAGGCAGTACTTTGCATTATATGTAATATGCTCCCTGCCTGAGTGTAAGCGTGTAAGCTCCTCAGGCAGTACTTTGCATTATATGTAATATGCTCTCTGCCTGAGAATAAGCATGTAAGCTCCTCAGGCAGTACTTTGCATTATAAGTGATATGCTCCCTGCCTGAGAGTAAGCATGTAAGTTCCTCAGACACTACTTTGCATTATAAGTACTTCGTACCCCGCATTGGAGTAGGCTCTTGAGCAGGTGTACTATATTTTGACCGCATACTATGGCTTGTGCTAGCCCATTCCTGCGATTGTCAAATATTTTCCATGCGCCATATGTGTGGGTTTTCCACTTATGCGCAAGATCATAGGATCTAGTAATCCCTTTTATTGATCTGGAGGCAGGGAACGATGCATGGGTCGGAGCCGGAGCTTCTCTCAACAGGAACCTGGAGGCACGTGTCCTGCCCGAGGCCTGGATGATTTTTCCCAACCAGTTTGCCCTTTATTTCTCGATTTCGTCCTCGGACTCGGAGAATAACCTTTGCACTCAAGTTAACCGGAGTTGTTCATTCTCAGTAGGCTTCCCCTGGGCAGGACATCGCTCCAGTAATCCTTCTTTCCCAGGTTCTTCTTAGGTCTGGACCGTGTTCGAACTAGGAGGAGAACAAATTTCCCCGGGATAGTCCGGGGTTTAGTAGACATTTCCGGGTTCTAGACTTGGTTAGAGATGACCTGCAGAGATTCAGGACCTTGGTCGCATTCCATTGGATGTCAAGACTTATTCATGGGGCTCGTTGCCTGTAGTAGTTATCTCTGGTTTGCGCAAGACCTGATGGAGAAACGTTTGATGCTTCAGTGGGCATCAACATCGGCTTGTCGATGGCAGGTCCCTTAGACTTCACGTGAGCAGGACGCCGCTTTGAAATCTCCTTTTCTAGGTTCTTCTTAGGCATGACCCGTGTTTGAACCTGGAGGAGAGTCGATTTCCCCGAAATAGACAGGGGTCTAATGGATATTCCTAGGCTTGTGTCTGGTTTAGGTTAATTGACCTAGGAAGATCCAGGCACCTGGCCTTGCATGTTGATTGGACGGCAAGACTCATACGTTTGGCTGGTGAAGATCACTTGTATATGTTGAAATCTGCTATAAGTGATCTATTGCCCCGCTCGGAAGCAGGAATTCTTGATCTCAGATTCGCATTGAAGTGATAAGCGAGATCCCTCTTCCTGGCGCGAGACCTTGGTGGCACAAAGTTACATATTTCCTGGGTCTGAACGGCACATGACTGGGGCACGAAAGCGAATTATCAATTTACTTCTTGCTTATGTGCCCCATGATTGGATATCGACTGGAGAAAGATCTTCTGAAGAACCTACACCCTGACTCTAGGATGGAGAAGTTCCGTACTAGGTAGTAATCGAGTGAAGACCGCGATTTTTCTTATTCCTTCTTCGGGAGGAACAAGACACTTTGTTGAGGCGTGGAGGCTGATTCTTCGTCGTACTACCCTGAGGTATCGACGTACATCGTGTAGGAACTTGTAGTCCCTAACTATTATTCTCTGGAATCTAAGGCTTTCAAGGGTTTCATATTCTGATCTTGTTGGACCTGTAGATTTTTCTTGGAGGTTAATCTTTGTTTTGCTGTCTCGAACCCAGAGTCTTTATTGACTTAATACAACGTCGCACTCTGTCCTCCGGAGATGGACCACTCTCGATGTTGATTGGCTGTGGGCTGTTGTCGAGATTGCGCATGTTGCTTCCGTGGAGCCGTTCGGAATATCTTCGAGAACTATAGGACATCTTCGTGGTAATAGAACCTTTGTGGGACGCGTGGTTCTGCAGTTTCTGGTACTCTTTGCTGGTCTCAAGTCTTTCCATTTTGTCATGTTGGATGTATCTTCTCAAAATCCGTCGATTACAGAGATATCCTCCTGAGGCCCGGAGGTTCTGGAATTTATCCTCCTGAAACATGGAGGTTTGTGGGCTTCGTCCCCTAGAAACCCGGAGTTTGTGGAAGTGGTTCTCTTGGAACCCGAAGATTTTGGGGTAGACCCTTTTGAAACATGGAGGTTCCCAGATGTTGGCGAGCTCCTCTGTCTGCCTTGCCAATGACCTTTGTACCTCTGGCGTATGGAGCAATATTTTTGCTCTTTGCACCAGGACGACACTCCCTGTGTGCTTTTATTTTTTCATGTAAAGAGACAGTACTTGTCCGTCCCTGGGCTTGGAGAGTATGGGTTGACATGATCTCATGTGATCTTTGACCCATATTGGTCCATAGGCAGGAATTGACCTAGGTTTGGAGCCGGAATCGGTTGTTTAGATAGTAGGAGTTCTCCAGGATGAGGTGATTCTTCTATTTCTTCACAGGGGTTAGCGTTTTCTTATGCATACTAGGACATGATTAGTCCACTCCTGCTGTTGATCATCCACGGATATTGATTTGCTCATATTCCTTGGATTTCCTTCTTTGTAGGCGTCGTTCTATGACTCGTTGTAGCTGCTCTCTGCCCCCGCTTGGGTGAGCCATTCTCAGCATTTCACGATGTCATTTAACGTCCAGGCTGCTCCCTGCTTCCCCATGGGTGAGCCACTCTCAGCGTTTTCTGGACGTCATTCGATGACTCGTCGCCTCTTCTTGAATCTCCTTTGCCACGGGCATGTCGATGGGAGTTGTTGATACGTGTAGCCCCTTGGGTTAACGCTTAGCTCATCTGCCCCTTCTTTCCTCGTGGTCGTGTCTTCCTCAGAGGTATATCAGGGTACATGGCCAGGAAAAGCAGTAGTAAGGTGGTCGGAACCTTGGATCCGGAACCTGGAAGCTGGGATCCGGAACCTGGAACCCAGAGGTTTGGCTTTTCCTTTTGGATGAATGGTAGTGGGAACATGTGTTCTCCGGCTTCTTTTACTCCCACTTGCTCCAAATGAGTAGAGGGTATGAAGACCAGCACTCCTTGATGTAGTATTAGCATTTTCCTTGGCTCCTTTGCAGGAGGCAGAGCGGCAGTGTTCCCGGCCCTTGGGCATGGTTCCTTTCGCGGAACGATTCCAATGGAATTTGATGAGTACACAAAGGCGTTTTATCCACCTAGGTATCAAGCTTATCTAAGATTCTATTACCACTTAAATTCTGGAACCTAAAGAGAAAGGTGGTTCTCCAGTTACCTTTTAGTGGTTGTCTGGTATGCCTACAGTATTTCGAGGAACTCCTCTTCTGGCTCCTCCAGCTTTTGGAATTCGTCAAAATTGTAAACCTGGCCGGAGATGTTATGCTCTGCTAGGGGACCTATTATCTTTCTCATATGTGGCGGAGTTGTAAGCTTGGAAGGATTGATGGCGTCCAGGGCTTGCTAGATTGCTGCCAGTTGGTTACCCGCTGATTTGATGTTGGTGATGACTGCTCGCGTTGGGTTCAAAGGTTGTAGAGGCTTGATATATAGTTAAGACCCGGAACAAGCAGAAACCAAAGATTGTAGGGGTTGGCTTTGAGGTTGGGACCCGGAATCGGCAGGAACCAACGACTGTAGAGGTCTGACTTGTGGTTTAGGTCTGGGATCAGCAGGAACCAAAGACTGTAGAGGTTTGACTTGTGGTTTAGGCCCGGC
Source organism: Brassica napus (assembly GCF_020379485.1). NCBI lineage: Eukaryota > Viridiplantae > Streptophyta > Magnoliopsida > Brassicales > Brassicaceae > Brassica > Brassica napus. Next base: position 36,367,695 of record NC_063445.1, read on the forward strand.
ACCAGGAGGAACTAGTAGGTAATCCCTTATTGGATCTTGCTACTGATGTTTTCCTGGTGCTATCCTCCCTTGGAGAGGTGTTTCCAGCCGGGTGAACCATGGATCTGGTGAGAAGAAGTTGTTTCTTGCCCTAGGTGGCTGGGTTGAGAGATTTTGCAGGAATAGATGTAATGTCTCTTCCACCTATCACATTATCACGTAGTTTAAAAATGCCCCTCCTTTTAGCGCCAAACAGTTAGGGTATTTTTGCGTACAAGCGATCCGTGATCAGCTCTACGGAATGATAGGAGGAAGGATAAATGTCGTTGAGTGTATTTTCCTGCTTCAATAGTTGATAAACCAGGAGATCCTGCTCTTAGGATACTGCCATATGGGTATGGGCCAATATATGTCGGTTGTTCCTTAGTAGCAGGAGGGGAGATTGGTTGTTAGGCGGGGGACGCCTATCGATAGTGAAGATCGCAGGGTCTTCTTGATCTATGATCGATGGTTCCGACTACCAGGGTGCCTCCTGATCTGTTGTTGATGGTTCCGGCTACCAGGGTTGGTCCTTGGGAGCCTCCTGATCTGTACTTGATGGTCCTGCCTACCAAGGACGGTCCTTGGGCATCTATGCACAGGACCATGGAAGGTGTTTGGATTTATAGCTGCATCCTTCAGTGGGGATTGCCTACGTACCCTTCAGTAAGGGATCAGCCATTCGTAGTTTGTTGGGGTCAAAATCGGTCACGACGGAATAAATGTCCGAAAGTCCACAGAAAAACCGAATCTCGGTCAAGACTTCAAAAGCCGAGAAATCGAACAGCCGAAACGGATCACCCGGCGAGCTCGACCGTGACACGAGCCAGCTCGCCCGGCGAGTACGGCCGTGTTGCCAGTCGAGTCACCGGCGAGCTTGGCCGTGACACGGGCCAGCTCGCCCGACGAGCATGACAGCACTGCCGGTCGAGTCACCAGCGAGCTCGGCCGTGACACGGGCCAGCTTGCCCAGCGAGCATGGCCGCGTTGCCGGTCGACTCACCGGCGAGCTCGGCCGCGACACGAGCCAGCTCGCTCGACAAGCACGGCCGTGTTGCCGATCGACTCGCCGGCGAGCTCGGCCATGATACGGGCACGGATCAGCTCGCCCCGCGAGCTCGGCCAATTCTCCATGGACCATTCCGAACCCGGTCCCATCCCATAACCATGCATCTTCGTCCGAAGTTTCCGTAACTCAGTCTTCGGGTCCGTGGATACGACACCAATGTTCCGTCTAAAAAACTCGTCGAAAGTATTCGAGAAGTTGGGAAGGTTATGTCTCTCGAATAGTTTCCTATTCTTTGTTGTACAGCAGGTTACGGTTAACTTAACACCAACTGCCTCGGCTATGCGAAGAAACAGGGTTCCGTTGGAAGAACCATGCCTATACCAACGGTTACTTCGCGAGTAAAATCGTAAAAAGGCTTTAGTCTCGATACAGCCCAAAGAGAGTCGGAATTGCGGACAACGGCCCATCTTTCGTCCCAAAAGACTTGAACCCAAAGACTGGTATACCGGTTTATCTCGTCCGCGGGGAGAGATAAATGAAAAATTTCTGAAGATAATCACAAAGAAGTAGGAAATATGGAAAAGCCCGCTTCACGACAAATCCGGCCCGAGAAGAGATAAACCAACCTAAGGAGGAGTATATAAGGAGGACCTAGGACGAAGAGAAAGGGAGGGCATTCTAAGAGCAAACTTAATACTTAGAGGAACTCGACTAGGTTAGAACTTAGGTGGATAGACTAGCGAACATACCAACAGCTCTCGTGGCCTAGGATCTTACTTGTTGTTCACGCTCAAACGCGAATTCGGAAATAAGACCTCTTTGTTCTCTTTTCGCTCTTTTACGATTTATTACTTTCGAATCTTTTATATTGAATGTGTTGTGCGTGGCCCAGCCGATAACCGGAACCTTCAGGGAAGGCTAGACCAGATGAAGGAAATGTTCGCCTCCGCTCAGAAAAAGGCGGACGAACAAGGAAAACTCGTGGCCTCTCTCGCAAAACAGGTCGAAACCGTAACGGCGAAGGCCAGGAGCAAAGCCCCGCGCGGAACCACAAGAGCCCGCAGCGGTAGAAGACTTGATTTCAAAACTCCGGGCAATCGAGCTGCACACGCGGACAAGGCTTCGTCAGGCCAAAACCCTGATGAAATGCTCAGCCAGGTACACAGCCAACTGCCGAGAACCTTCCACCTCCTACCGGGAGAAACAAAGGAGAAGAAATCGAGCGCATCGGCCTGGATATAAACGACCAGTCCGATCACTCGGACGACGGTGCTGACATCCACCCAAGAAGAACGCGAAGCCAGTCTGCTCGGCAGGACGGGTCCTTCAAAAAATCCCATGACCGAGGAAGAAGAAAACCTCTATTGGGTAGAACAGGAGGAGCTGGCCGAAAAGCATGCCAGGATCCACCGCGGCCAACACAGACAAGCTCGCAAGGCTGCCAGAAATCCTGATGAGATCCACGATCTCCGCGAGTACATCGTGAAAACCGCAGCGGAGGTGAAAGCGGTGAAATCACAAATCCACCACGCGACAAGCGCTGCGCCCGAGATCGACAGACTTCTCGAGGAAGCACGCAAAACCCCGTTCACTGCCCGGATTACTGAGACCAACGTCTCGGACCCGGGGAAGATCAAAATTTCCATCTACGATGGCACCACCGACCCAAAAGCGCACCTGCAGTCTTTCCAGATCACGATGGGGAGGTGCAAACTTAAGGAACGCGAACGAGACGCTGGCTACTGCCTCCTGTTCGTCGAAAACCTCAAAGGAGCCGCGCTCGAATGGTTTTCTCGCCTAAAATGAAATTCCATCGGAAGTTTCCGCCAACTTGCTTCAGAGTTTCTCAAGCAGTATTCCATGTTCATGGACAGAGAAACCTCGGACGTCAATCTCTGGTGCCTGTCTCAAAGAGAAGACAAGCCACTTCACGAGTTCATGAACAGATTCAAGCTAGTAAGGGCAAGAGTCACCGGGATCAGCGACAAAGTGGCAATCGATGCTCTGAAGAAAACCCTCTGGTACCGGTCGAAATTCTGGCAATGGGTATCCCTTGAAAAACTGAGAACGATTCAGGATGCTCTTCATAAGGCAACGGACTTCATTGTAATGGAAGAGGAGATGAAAATCTTCTCCCAGAAGTACAACCCGCAGAAGACGCCCACAAAAAAGAAAAGCTCTCGAAACGACAAGTATGTCCACCACGAGGGAGAAGACATCCAAGGCGAGCACAACTACACTATCAATTCCGAACAAGGGAAGACCTCCGGAAACACCTGGTCCAGGAACCAGTATAAGAATAACTCCTACTGCGAGTTCCACCAGACCAAAGGTCATTCCACTACGAACAGCAAAGTTCTCGGCTCAAGGCTAGCCGCAAAACTGCTCGCTGGCGACCTCTCAAAGGTCACTAGCATAAAAGACCTCATCCTGGATTCCGACCGCCCTCCCAGGACTGATAAAGAGTCTCCCGAGAGGGACTCACGCGTAAACCAGTCTCCTGAGAGGGACGCACGCGCAAACCAGTCCTGGCGAAGAAGGCAGGATGACCTTGGAGACAATAATACCTGCCGGAGGATAAACATGATCATCGGAGAATTGCAATTCTACCGCGACTTTGTTTCATCCATCAAGGCCTACGGAAGAAAGGCGGAAACAAGTTCTAACTGGACGACTCGGTCCCTGACCGACAACGCTCCAAACGATAAGATTGTTTTCGAGGAGGAGGAAACCGTCGGACTCGATAAACCTCACTGCGACCCGCTGGTCATCGACTTGGTGATTCGAGAGCTCGAAGTGGGAAGAATCCTCATAGACACAGGCAGCACGGTCATCGTCATTTTCTGCGACCCTCTCTGGAGAATGAACATCAAACTCGGGGAAGTCGTCCCGGAACCAAAACCACTAACCGGTTTTTTGGGCACAACATCAATGACCCTCGGATCGATCAAACTTCCGGTCATGGCAAGGGAAGTCACGAAAATCGTTGACTTTGCCGTAGTCGATAACCCGGCCATCTATAATGTTATCATGGGAACCCCATGGATCAACGCAATGAAGGCGGTACCGTCGACTTACCACCTTAGCATCAAGTTCCCAACACCAAACGGAACAGCAGTAATCTGGGGATGCCAGAAACAATCTAGGCTCTTCTTTTTGGCCGAGCATAGCTACGAAAAACATGGAACACCCTTCCGGTTAGCCAGAAGCGAGTCAAGAAAACTCAGAGTACTCCCGAAGGTTCCACAAGGAGCAATTCGGAATCACTCACCTAGGCAACGGGTCCGGACAGCGACGCGATCCCGGAGTCCATCGCCCTACCAGCGGAAAACCCGACTCACGAAACGGCCGCCGATTTAACTAAAGCCTCAATGGCCGAAGTAACAGAAATGGCCCTATCCAACGAGTAGGAACAACCACAACAACAAAGCCGGACTACGAGATGGCGTGATCCTCGAAAGAGGTACGTAGGCAGCTTGTCCTATTGACAAGTTCAGCTATTCCCCTCTCCGAAAAGGGGGGAGTGGGTACGTATAATCGTATACTCCCACAAAGTTCGGAATATCCAACACATGTACTCGATATTTTCGAAACTTTTCCAATAAAACTCATTTTATTTCGGTCTCCCACAAAGGTCTCCAAATACACATACCTTTCAAGCAGTCCTTGGATGAGAACTAACTTAAACAACATCACTGCGTTCCAATGGTCAAGCAAGACTAAATACATCTTCTCTAAAAGCGAAGATCGTAACTTTCTCACTACAAAGGATATACCTTTCGGAAAAAGAGAGACGTCGTAAATATTTTCGAAAGATATTATCCAAACACACAGTCCGTCCGCGACTCTAAAAAAAAACAAATTGCCCGTCGATTGGCCCCAGCGGACAAACCCAAAATGCTCTCAAAAAAGAACTCGTAGTCTAACCTTTCGTAAAAGTAAAAGTTCTCTTACATCCGACGAGGATACCATAGCGCGCTATACAAGAAATCTGAAATTTTGGTCAACACTCCAGGCGGTCTCTGGAGAGTGCTCGGTTCGTTCCATAAAAGTCATATAAGCCGGCGCCAAGTCTTGGACTTTAAATCGGAAAGAACCAGGTGGAAATCGCCGACAGGCAAAACGAGAGCCGATCAGTCGTCGCACAGCCTTAGAGCCAAAAGTAAACCTAGGCCTTACCCTAAACCTAGTCCTACTGGTCCACTAACATCTCAAGACATGATACGAGATCTTAAAAACATGTCCCATCGTTTATATCTAATACGCTCACGAAACTTCGCGAAACTCCTAAACGTATCCGAACGCCCTCGTTCAGTAAGAGCAAACGAATAAGACGATAAACTAAGAGTTAAGATACGAAGTGACTACTCGCATCTTTCCCTCACACTTGGCAGAAGTATAAACTAAAATGCACAGAATGTCAATAATTCATCATATATATAGAAGCCACAAAAAACGGCTAGGACCCAAAGCCACCAAACGGCCGGTCTCAAACGCATAGTTCACATAGCCTCGCAAGGCCATAACACACAAAAATCAAATACGGCCACACTCGGCCTAGATACATCAAACCTCGAAATAAAACTAAGGGAAATAATCCCAACAATCCTCAAAGCTCGAAGTCGAGGAACCCGGACATGGAATTCCCGAACGAGGTCGCGGGCTGATCCACCTCTCCGTCCGCGACTCCGGCACCTTCATCACCAAAACCGGTTCCCGCTTCCGCCGTGTCCTCCAAAACCTCGATGGAATTCCAAAGCTGTCGGACCCTTACTTTGATCGGAGGAACCAAGGATTCGGCATGGGCACATCCATTCATAAGACACGACACCTCAGCGACCTCGGCAGGAAAAGAGAAGTCCTCGTTCTGCGACTTGTATAGGGTAGCAACCGAGCCATGACACTCGCGAAAATCGCCCATGAAATCTTGAGCATCCTTAAAGCTCTCGAATTCGGTGGCAAACAAAGCAGCCCTCCGCTTCATTTCGGCGACAATCGCTCTCCTTCCTCTCCTCTCCGCACGGACAAGGGCCCGAGAATGGATCTCAGCCTCCGTTCTTCGACATCCTTCCGAAACCGAAAGAGTTCTCTTTCAGCCTCCTCGGCTTTGAAGTGAGAGATACGCGACTCCCGGAAACTTCCGTCGAGCGTCGCATTGAACACCCTCATCCTTTGCACGAACTTAAAATCAGAAAACGATTCACCTTCAATCTTTCGACAAACGATTGTTGGGGTCAAAATCGGTCACGACAGAATCAATGTCTGAAAGTCCGTAAAAATCGGCATCAACGTTTTTACGAAAAATAAATCTCAGAAAAACATTTATTTTTACGAAGAATCTTGCGGAGAAAACACATGCACAAAAAATCGGAGAAAGACGAGAACAAGGTTGCCGTGTAGCAACCAGCGCAAAAGCTGGTTGCTACGTAGCGACCGAGCTCTCACCGAACTTCGTAGCAACCGAGCTCTCACCGAAGCTCGGTCGCTACGAAGCGACCGAGCACGTACACGGCACAGTCGCTACGTAGCGACCAAGCTCTCACCGAAGTTCGGTCGCTACGTAGCGACCGAGCACATACACGGCTCGGTCGCTACGTAGCGACCAAGCACGTACACGGCTCAGTCGTTGCGTAGCGACCGAGCTCTCAGTCGCTATGTAGTGACCGAGCTCTCACCGAAGCTCGGTCGCTACGTAGCCACCAAGCTATCACCGAAGCTCGGTCGCAACGTAGCGACCGAGCACGTACACGGCACAGTCGCTACGTAGCGACCGAGCTCTCACCAAAGTTCGGTCGCTACGTAGCGACCGAGCTCTCCCCGAACCTCGGTAGCTACATAGCGACCGAGCACGTATACATAGCGACCGAGCACGTACACGTAGCGACCGAGCACGTACACAGCTCGGTCACTACGTAGCGACCGAGCACGTACACGGCTCGGTCGCTACGTAGAGACCAATCTCTCACCGAAGCTCGGTCGCTACGTAGCGACCGAGCACGTACACGGCTCAGTCGCTACGTAGCGACCGAGCTCTCACCGAAGCTCGGTCGCTATGTAGCGACCGAGCACGTACACGGCTCGTTCGCTACGTAGCGACCGAGCTCTCCCCAAAGCTCGGTCACTTCATAGAGACCGAGCACGTATACGTAGCGACCGAACTCTCACCGAAGCTCGGTCCCTATGTAGCGACTGAGCACGTACACGGCTCGGTTGCTACGTAGCAACCGAGCTCTCCCCGAAGCTCGGTCGCTGCGTAGCGACCGAGCTCTCACCAAAGCTCATTCGCTACGTAGCGACCGAGTTCTCCTGAAGCTCGGTCGCTACGTAGCGATCGAACACGTACATGGCTCGGTCGCTACGTAGTGACCGAGCATGCACACGACTCGGTTGCTACGTAGAGACCGTGCTTTCCTAAAAATCGATACGACACGAATCCATGCATTCTCCTCTACTATTTAATGCTATCTCCCGAAGACCGTAGCCAACCCATTTCATGTTTCTCGTCATTTGAAGTCATCAATCGAACTTTACGATAAAAACTGCGGAAAGTTCGTTTTTATCGAAAGAAGACGTAATAAACGTTTCGAGTCAAACAACGGCCCAAAGAGACCTAAGACGTGACTCGAAACCCACTTACGATTTCTTAACCAAAAGCCCATAAACCGTAGGACGGTTTATGCTTGGTTCGCAAGGAAAGATAAATGTCAAGTTTCCGCGGATAAATATGAAGTATTCGAAGATAATCGGGAAAAACAGAATATCTCCATTTTTAAGTTATGACGGCTTAAGGGCAGAAGAGGAAAAAGCGTAAACCGACCTAGGAGCGAGTATATAAGGAGTCCTAGGCGAGAAGGCACTGGGGACAGCTTAGAAACTCTGAGGCATTATTCTCGACATGCTCCATTTCCATGACTGGCACCCGATTACCAGACGAACGTGCACAAGCAGTTTGATCTCTTGGTTCACTCTTGAACTACGTTCGGCTTGATCCTCGAAAGGGGTACGTAGGCAGCCTTTCATAAGGTTCAGTCCGAAATCAATCAAAAACCTTTTCTGTAGTTTCTTCATCTTTAGTTATCGAGCTGCGAGTCAACTAGGTTTGAGCTTTTAGGCCGCTTGAACTAGGTAACTCGCTGACAGCCTTTGCGGCCAAAGCTTTTATGATCTCTTGTAATGATCGCAATGCTCTCACGCGGACTAGAAATAAGATCTACTGTTTTCTCTAAACTTGTTTGTTCTCTTTTCATGATTTCCGCATATATTTGGTCACTTGCCGTTGGCTCTCGCAGAGATCCGGGACCTCTGGGAAATTAGGGTTTTCCTAGTTTCCTAATTTAAACGTAAATCGACAATGCGGATTTCGGTTCCCACAGTTTGGCGCTAGAAGGAGGGGGGGGGGGTACGGATTACTCTAACTCATAGCCACAAAACGCTTGATCAAAAAAATGTCTGGAAATGCGAAAGAGAAAATCGCAGTTCGCAACAACGCTGGTAAGGAAACTCCAGCCGCCACTGCGCCTATGTCCAACGCCTATGCAAACGCCACAGTTCTTGAGAAAATCTAAAACCTTGCTGCGACTTTTCGCCACAGGAAGTGCAATGAAACGAGCTCGCGATTTCTCTTTTTAAACATAAAGGGAAACGATCGATCTTATCAAACCCCGTAAGTTTGGCTCATTACCAAAAAAAAGAAATCTCAATGCGTAAGGGTTTTACCAAAACACGTTTTCCGAAAACATTTCGGAAGGGTAAAACTTGTTCTCCCAAAAACCGCAGAAAAGCCCTCGGTTAATCGCGAAAAAAAGAAGCGCAACAAATCAATTACACAGCTCGGTCGCTACGTAGCGACCGAGCAAGCACACGGCTTGGTTGCTACGTAGCGACCAAGCTTAAGCCAAGCTCGGTCGCTACGTAGCGACCGAGCACCCACACAGCTAGTTCGCTAAGTAGCGACCGAGCACGCACACAGCTCGGTCGCTGCGTAGCGACCGAGCACGCACACGGCTCGATCGCTGCGTAGAGCTCAAGCCAACTCTCCACTTGATACGTAGCGACCTGTCAGGCCTAAAAATGGTCCTCCTTTGCGTTATCTTTTGAATCCACATCGCAACGCTTTTCGTTTCGTCTCAATCAGAGTTTCCGTTGAGATATTACGACGAAAACAAGTAGGACTCTTCTTGGCTTGCTTTCACTCGCTACATAGCGACCTGTCAGACCTCCACTTGCTACATAGCGACATGTCAGGCCTCAGAAATGTACTCCTTTGCGTTCTCTTTTGAATCCTCATCGAAACGCTTTTCGTTTCGTCTCAATCGGAGTTTCCGTTTAGATTTTACGTCGAAAACAAGTAAGACTCGTCTAAACTCCTTCGCTTGCTCCTACTCGCCCTTACCTCCATCTTTGTGTTCTCCTTCAAATCTCTATCGAAACGTCTCTTGTTTCGTCTCGATTGGAGTTACCATTGAAACTTTACGATAAAAAAACCCGCAAAGACTAGTTTTCTCGCGTGGATTCAGATTAATCGTACAATACATCAATGGTTAACTTAACACCTTATCCGCCTCAACTATACGATTACGTTGAACCTTTTTATTGACTTCGTATCAGTCAAGTTCGGAAGATAAATGTCAAGTTTCAGAGGATAAACACCAATATCGAAAAAGGCGAACATACACAAGAAGAGGACGGGGAAATGAGCAAGCAAAACTGAGAAAAGACAAAACTGCATCTTCGAGAGAACTAAGGTAATTGCGACTTGAAATTTTTGAAATCAGACTTTGAGTTTTCGTAGGAAATTACTAAGAAATAAAAACGCCTTTGAGACTGCCATAGAACTTTAGGGAACGTAAAACCTAGGTGGATAGTCTAGCGAACTAAGTCTTAGGTGATTTTTCCTGTCTCGATATATTGTCCCATAACTGTTCGTCCAGATCTTGCAAACCGATCTAAACTCTCCGAAAATCGAGAAACGATCGCCACGCATATCGAGCTTGCTTTCTAAGGAGAGAAAAAACTAGAGACATGAACGTCGTCTTAAAACCGATTCATGATTTCCGCATATATTTGGTCACTTGCCGTTGGCTCTCGCAGAGATCCGGGACCTCTGGGAAATTAGGGTTTTCCTAGTTTCCTAAGTTAAACGTAAATCGACAGTGCGAATTTCGGTTCCCACAACGATTACGTCTAATTCCACCTAAAACCGACCATACCACAAGCTAGGACCTAACACCCAGGTCCACTGATCCTAGCTAGCTGGGGGGCTAACAGTTGGGGTCAAAATCGGTAACGACGGAATCGATGTCCGAAAGTCCTCAGAAAAACCGAATCTCGGTTAAGACTTCAAAAGCCGAGAAAACGAACAGCCAAAACGGATCACCTGGCGAGCTCGGCCGCGACACGAGCCAGCTCGCCCGGCGAGCACGACCGCGTTGCCGGCGAGCTCGGCCGTGACACGGGCCAGCTCGCCCAGCGAGCACGACCGCGTTGTCGGTTGAGTCGCCGGCGAGCTCGGCCGTGACACGGGCCAGCTCTCCCAGCGAGCACGACCAAGTTGCCGGTCAACTCGCCCGGCGAGCACGGCCGTGTTGCCGGTCGACTCGCCGGCAAGCTCGGCCATGATGCGGGCCAGCTCTCCGGCGAGCTCGATCGTACCATGGATCAGCTCGCCCGGCAAGTGCGGCCAATTCTCCATGGACCATTCCGAACCCGGTCCCATCCCATAACCATGCATCTTCGTCCGAAGTTTCTGCAACTCAGTCTCCGGGTCCGTGGATACGACACCAATGTTCCCACTAAAAACATCGTCGAAAGTATTCGGGAAGTTGGGAAGGTTATGTCTCTCGAACAGTTTCCTATTCTTCGTAGTAGAGCAGGTTACGGTTAACTTAACACCAACTGCCTCGGCTATGCGAAGAAACAGGGTTTCTTTGGAAGAACCATGCCTATACCAACGGCTACTTCGCGAGTAAAATCGTAAAAACGCTTAAGTCTCGATACGACCCAAAGAGGGTCCAAATTGCGGACAACGGCCCATCTTTGGTCCCAAAAGACTTGAACCCAAAGACTGGTATGACGGTTTATCTCGTCCGCGGGGAGAGATAAATGTCAAATTTCCGAAGATAATCACAAAGAAGAAGGAAATATGGAAAAGCCCGCTTCACGGCAAATCCGGCCCTAGAAGAGATAAACCAACCTATGGAGGAGTATATAAGGAGGACCTAGGACGAAGAGAAAGGGAGGGCATTCTAAGAGCAAACTTAATACTTAGAGAAATTTAGGTAATTTTCCATTTTTTACTACTGAGCTGCGAGTCGACTAGGTTAGAACTTAGGTGGCTAGACTTGCGAACATACCGACAGCTCTCGTGGCCTACGATCTTACATGTTGTTCACGCTCAAACGCGAATTCGGAAATACGACCTCTTTGTTCTCTTTTCGCTCTTCTACGATTTATTACTTTCGAATCTTTCATATTGATTGTGTTGTGCGTGGCCCAGCAGATAACCGGGACCTTCAGGGAAGGCTAGGTTAACTTGGCTTTCCTTCGATTAACAAAACTCGACGGTGTGAACATTGGTTCCCACATAGTTCATGTATATGGAGGCGCGTAGCCTAGATGGGCACGTAGCCTTGGGAGCACGTGGCTCTAGTGGGCACATGGCCTAATGGGCACGTAGCCTTGGGAGCACCTAGCTCTGTGGGCGCGAGGCCTTGGGAGCGCGTAGCTTTAAAGGGCGGGAGGCCTTGGGATCATGTAGCTCTGGGAGCGCGTAGCTCTGTGGGCGCGAGGCCTTGGGAGAGCGTAGCTCTAAAGGGCGCGAGGCCTTGGGAGCACGTAGCTCTAAAGGTGATAGATGTCATCTGTTCTAGGGGGCGCATGGCCGGAACAGATGGTAGACCCGTCGATATGCTACAGTGAGCATGATGTGTCGATGTGCTTCAGTGAGCATGGAGGGACCCTGCTGATGAGCTGGAGATCGTGGCTTGAACCAAGATGGAGAGTTGTAGACGTGCAGCAGTGAGCATATAACTTCATTTTGTTGATAGTAATCGCCGGGATCAGCCTGTCATAGGCGTGTCGAAGAAGAAGGTCTTCTAGGTGTTGAGTATTGTCTTGGCGGCTATCGAGTTGATGATCTCTGGTCTTGGACGTCTCAGACCCCCTTCTTTAGGTTTAGAAACCTATATTTATAGTGGAGGTCGTGCCTCTCTCTTAGGATTTTGAAATATTCATTATATCCTTAGATAATAGAATATTTCCCTTTTTCTTAAGAGATGTCATATGTATTGGAATACTTCCTCTTTCTCTCGAATCTAAGGAGACACCTTCTTGCCTAAGCTGGTTACCTTAAATTGAAGATTTCCATTTATCCTAAGGAAGGATAAATCACTCTGCCTGGACGCCGGAAGCCGGCGTCAGGACCCAGACCAGGGGGCAGGGACCTGGAAGCCGGATGCAGAGACCCGGAAGCTAGAGGCGGGAACCTGGAAGCCGGAAGCTGGAGAAATCTCTTCATGGAATATTTTTCCCCAACAGTTCTTCATCTAGTTACTCTTAAAGCTAAGTTTAGGATTGATCACCTTTTAAACTTAGATCTTAAGATTAACTGAGATCAAGCCATTGCTTGACTCATTACCTGAAAATAAACTAGTATGATCTAACTGACTAGATACAAACGAGAGTTGATATAGTAAGTTAGAGAATATAAATCAAACCTGTCCGTTAAGCTTTCTGGAAGAAGCATCAATCAACGCAGCGATAGTTCTGTCGATCGATATTTTGAAAGGTGTATCGATCGATATTCAAAACGAATCATCGAGCGGCACTTTCTCGCGATTAACACACGATAGTTGAAATCCGAGATCCAGATTAGATAATCAAATTGATTATATCTGACTTTGAATTCAAGAACAATTAATATCAATAAATCCCTAAAACCCAAATTAAGTTATTTACTTATCACACCTGAGAATATACCTGAATCTAGCTATTCACCCAATTGTTAACAACCTCAAATCAAACCAATCGAGCAATTACTTTGCTCACCAATTCATTTACTGCTTTTAAACCTATTAACCCATTAATCTAGCTTTAATTCAAAGACTATAAATCTATTGTGTAATCCTAGAGTCTATGTGGATTCGATCCTTAAGTACTACATCTGAACCTCTTATTTGAGAGAGTAATTCACTCCATAGGGTAATTTGAGAGATATCAGGAGGTCGAAAAGATGTTCTCGACTTTCAAAAAGAAGTCGGAATAACGGGACAAGATCATGAGTTCTCTCCCTAAACAAGTCTAAAACCTAACAGCAAGAACCAGGGCCGTTCTTTTGCGCAGAACTACCTGAGTCCGTGGAAGAAGACTCGATTTCACAACTCCTTCTGACCGGTCTGGCAACGCGCAGGGTAAAACGTTCGGGCAAAACCCCGACAAAATCACTCCTATGCCAACACGGAAAAACCCGGGAGATCTTCCAACTATCGTGGAAGACAAGGAGGAAGGAGAAATCGGGCGCGTCGATGTGGATTCTAGCAGTCAGTCCGAACCTACGGATGAAGACGCAGACGTGCATCCACGTCGTATGAGGAACCGTGCGCCTCAAAACGACTCCCAGTTCGATAACCCTATGGCCGAAGAAAAAGAATCTATCTTCTGGGACAAACAAGAAGAACTGGCCGAGGAGAAGACTCGAAACACTCGCAGCAAACACCGACAAGGTCGGAAATCTGCGAGCGTGAAATCCCAGATCCGTGATCTTCGCGATCATCTCATGAAAACGGTTGCGGAAGTTAGTGCGGTGAAATCTCGGATTCACCACGCTACTAGCACCGCGCCCGAGATTGATCTGCGGCTCGAGGAATCTCGAAAAACACCCTTCATTACCCGCATCATCGGAACTAGGGTTTTGGATCCTGGAAAGATCAAGGTAACACCCTACGACGGTAGAACGGATCCCAGGGCAAACCTATAGGCCTTTCAGATTGCGATGGGGAGAGCCAAATTCAGAGAAAGCGAAAGAGATGCCGGCGAATGCCGCCTCTTCGTCGAAAACCTCCGAGGAGCAACACTCGAATGGTTTTCTCGCCTGAGGAGAAATTCCATCCGAAGTTTTTGCCAACTCGCCTCGGAGTTTCTCATCCAGTACTCTATCTTCATAGATCGGGAAACCTCTGATGTAGATCTCTTGAGCATGTCCCCTGAAGAGGACGAATCTCTACGCGACTTCATAAAATGGTTTAAAACCGCCATGGCTAGAGTCAGCGGAATAAGCGACAAAGTAGCAGTAGACGCGCTCCGAAAGACGGAATGGTACAAGTCAAATTTCAGGAAGTGTATAACTTTGGTTTAAGCCGCGTACGATCCAAGACGCGCTCCATAAAGCCACGGACTCCATAATCATCGAAGAAGAGACAAAAGTCTTGTCATAAAAGTGGAGGCTGACGAAGACATCGTCAAAGGATCCGGGGTCGGATCAGAAGTCTAGAAAGAAAAACCCTCGGAACGACAAAAATGTCCATCACGGGAAAGAAGAGACCCAGGGAGCACATAACTACGCCATCAACTCCGAGCAAGGCCTGACGACGGGTAATACATGGACCTGAAATCCGAATTATGACAAGAACGCCTTCTGCAACTTTCACCAGGCCCGCGACCACTCGACCGTAAACTGCAAAGTTCTCGGTGCTAGGTTGGCTGCAAAGCTGCTCGTGGGAGAACTCGCCGAAGTGTCTAGCGTAAAAGATCTCGTCCACAATTCAGACCGCCCTCCGGGAAACGATAAGGCCCCTCAAACGGAGAACTCTCTCCAGGGGAACCAATCGGAGAAATGCGTGAGAGAGGGTAGGACGAGAAGGGCAACGACTATAGTCGCCGCAGAGTTAATATGATCATCGGAGGATCGTAAAACTGCAGCGATACTGTAAGGGAATTTTGGTGTAGGCTCTTTTAGAGTACCACAGAACGATGGATAAGCTGGTTTCTATTAAGTGTTTGTGTATGTTTCGTGGGGATTTAGTAAGAAAAGGAAGATATAAGCTTGAAGAGACTTTTATTAGATAGAACAAGCTAGAACAAGTGAGGTTACAAGTTATTAGGTAAGAACCCTAATTCTAGCCGTCTAGTTCTAATCTCTAGGCCTTGGAGAAGTCGATCCCTTGTTTCAGGGATTTAGGAGCTCTTATATAGTCGTCTTGAAGTCGGTTTGTTTTTAGGTTAAACTCTTCCATATTCGGATATATGGAAGGTTCTCCTCGTCGGAAGTCTTCCATTTCTTGGAAGGGAGGTCGGTCCCTGGGACCGATCCCAGGGTTCCTTTTTAGCAGGGACCTGGAGCGTTCCTTTATCGGAGACCCGGGGCCTGGGTCTTGCCTGGAGGTTGGAGGAAATGATACCAGTGTATTTTTCCCAACAGTTTGCCCCTTATTTCTTGATTTCGTCACCGAAGTCGGGGAATAACCTGTGCACTCAAGTCAACCGGGGTTGCTCATTCTCAGCACGCTCCCCTTAGGCAGGACTCCGCTCCATCGGTCTCGCTCTCCTGTATTCCATTCAAGCCGGAGCTCATTCTGAAACCAGGTGAGGATCGGTTCCTCCTTTTTTAGCCGGAGCTTGATAGTAGCTTCTTGAATTTTCTGAAGGTGATGAGGCTGGAGAGAGTTCTTGTTGGAGAGAACCGGAGTCTTTTTGGCTGGGATCTTTTTAACCGGAAAAAGGTAGGAGCATGATCTTTAGGGTAGATGAATTACGTTTTTCCTTCATGGATCGGATTTCCTTTGTTCTAGGCCGGTCGCTCTTTGTTAAGGATTCTCTAGGAGATTTGTAAATATTCGATTTCCTTTTCCCGGTCTTTAAAAAGGAAAGGGTTAGGCGTATATTTAGGATCCATGACGCTTCTCACCAGATCATCCCTTATTTAAGAATGATGAATTCTGATTTACCCTCTCTTCCGGCCTCCCTCGTAGGTGGTCGCGTAAGGCCTCGTTGCCTATTTGCTGACCCCTTTTCATCACCTGCTGCTGTTCACGGAGATGTCCCCGAGGCTGATAACGAGGAGAACCCGAGATCACCCTCGAAGCAACATTGCTCTTATGTTCTTGATGACGGCCCATGCTCTGAGATCCAGGAGGAGAATCTGATGGCCATCCGGAGGAGATATGCAATTCATTCTTCGGTACTGATGAGGAGTCCCTCTGAGTTTGAACACGCTGCTGACGAGGGACCAAACGAGATGGCAGTCTTTGAGGCATACTTTGTGGCAGGTTTTCGGGGGATCTTTCCGTCACTCGTGGCTGAGATATCGTCGTTCTTTGGTTTCTGCCCCTTCTCAGCTTACTCCCTTATCCTGGAGGACTTTGATGTCGATCCAAGTACTTGGGGAGCTCTATGGCCTTGACATCGTGATACATGAGGTTCTGTATTCCTACTACTTTGCCCCGTTGATGATCATGCCCGGATTCTATCATCTTCAACCCCGCGATGGCACCCCTTTGGTCGAGGAGCCTTCAAGAGGTACCAGGGGTAACTACCCCTTTGGGAATAACTGAAACAGCCGATACGCGTTTATGAAGATTCAGGAACCCTTCTTTTACCCTACGTTCAAGCGTACCGTCGGTAAGTCTTGTCTTATGTATTTCATTCTCCTGCGGTTGTTGATTTGCCGATGATTGGTTTTGTTTTTAGATGTGGCTCATCTGGTGTCCTTCCTTTGGGAAGCAGTGGCGAAACATGTGCTAGCGATTTCTCGGTGTTTCCGTAGAGTGTCATTCCTGTTGAGTAAGGAAGTCTTGCGCCACAGCCGTCTTTGGGGTAAGTTCTTGCTTCTTAGTCCTTGCTTGGTAGGGTTTCGTCTTCTTACTCTTCTATTCTTTAGGGAATATTGCGAGACTCCCTGCTTTGGTTCTTTACGACGAGTATCAACAGGCTGGGACGCGCAGAAGGCGTTCTTTCTACACTCCTCCACCTCGTTTGGCTAGAGCAACGCCGACGACTTCTAGGATTAGATCAGACTCAGTCGGGACCCCGACTGGAGGGGTTCCGCTAATGGTCATTCAGCAGAGGCTGCTCATCGAGCTATTCCTTCTCCGTAATCGGGTGCGAGATATGGCGGCTCAGCATGACTTATTGATTTGGTAGGTGAGAGCTTTGGCTAGATGGGAGCTTATGAAGGAATGGTTGGAAGGAAGGACGGAGCACTGGGATCCCGAGGAAGAATATCGTCAGTATCTACTTTGGTCTGAGGGATTGGGTCGCCATTCTGGAGGGTTTTCCCAAGTCAACTTGAGGTCCGTTGCGGAGTCTCGAGTCTCAGCTGGTCCGCCTTTCTAGATGCTTTTTGTCGAACCTGTTTTTCTTTGACTAATGGCTTCATGTTGCCTTTCTTGATTCTCTTTGGAACAATGATTTTTCGTAATGAATTCCTTTTCCCTGCAAGCTTTGTTTCTCGTTCTCGTGAGAGTTTGGGATTCCAAGATCGGAATCTTAGCTCTGACCATATAGGATTCGGAGGTCTTTATGGGGACCCTGAGGTCATTGGCCTATAGGCTATATATATCGTTTATAGATTTTGGTTCTCGGGCTTTGAGGCCGTTTAAAAACTTCTATACTGAGGATCCTGAGATCATAGTTGGGCCCGAGGGTTATAAAGAACCTGGAGGTTTAAAATCATTTCAGGGCCCGAAGACTGCTTGGGGACTCGAAGGTTTTCAATAACCCGGGGGTTCTGAATTATTAGTTTTTAGGGACCGTATTCTGCCTGCCTAGGTGAGGCCGCTACCGATACCTGATGGGATTTCGCATTCTGCCGCTCGGAAGCTGGCCACTATTAAGTTCCCGCGCTGCATGCTGCTTCTGCAGGAAGCCACTATCAGACTTAGAGGGTGCTGGTATGGGTGAAAACCCAAGTGCTAGGCTTACGCTGCTTTCCACGTCTGGAGAAACAGGATATCATAGGGTGCTCCCGGATTTTTGCACTTTTGCTCCCTGTTATCACAGTACTTTTGCAATTATACCTTGTGTCTTCTGTATTATTTAGCACGTAGCTTTTTAATACAGGTGCCTTTAACGTTTGGGTATTTACTTAGTTTGGGACCCCGATATGCCTGAGGCTATACATGGGTTTTTAGGAAGTATTGACGGCATACTCGGGCTTGCGCAGACCCATTCCTACCTTATGTCTCATACCAGTTTTATTTTTTGTGTGGTCGTACCACTTTTTCATTGAGGGTTGGCCATGATCGGAGGTCGCTTGGACCTGATCCAGCTCGTTTACCCCTTTAAGTATTATTCCTACTACTCTTTTATAGTCGAAACTATTTTATTGCATAAGCTGTGTCCGGAGACGTTTCAGCGTTCATAGGAGTAGGAAAACATAATGCTTAAATAATAAATAAGTAATAAAAATGATGGTCCGGAGACCGTACAAGACATAAGCTTCCGAGGTACCCCGGTGGTTAGGCCATATTTTACCTTTGTTATGTAGCCCGTAGGCTCTGTTTCGCTGTTGGGAGGAGTGCCCCTGCTGGAGGATTCCTCTTTCCTGCTGCGGTCCCTGGCGGCACTCCGTGGTCGGGACCAGTCCCCTGGGTTCTGTGGACCCTTTTGTCGCTTTCCTCCTGGGAGGTGGACTTCATGCTGGTTTGTTGAGGATTAAATGAGTGCTGCCTTGGCGCGTCATCCCTCCCTCCATTGCTGGATACTGCTTCTCCCTTGGGCCCGGGGACCGTGACCGAGATTTGTCTCGTGCCCCAGCTTCTGTAGGTTTTCTTGTTATTGGGGATCCGCTGTCAGTGTTTCGTGGTGATGAAGATTTTCACCACGGCCATGAGATGTGTAGTCGCATTCATCCACCGGAGCGACCAGATTTGAAAAATTCTGGCTTGGCTAGGTATCTCCGTTCTTTGTTGGCAGGGTACCCTCTGCCCCAGATCCGTCCGGTATGATTTCATAGGAGGTCTCCTCACGGTGTTCATGCCCCGCTTTTTCATTTGCGAGACCATTGGTTGATAGCTGATGAGATCCTTGGTGGGCTAATCTATGCGGGGTGGAGGACGAGGATCTTACGAGATCCATGTATTATGAGCAGGTACAGCTTTTGAGGACCTCGAATGAGACCATGCGAAGTGGTCGATATAGGTCCTCAGGGGGTCCTTCACATGATTCGGGGTCCGCGTCCTCTGAACCGATCGCCATTCACATGTCTTCTTGACCTCTGGTCCCTGAGTTCGCGGGACCTGAGGTGTCTTCTGTAATTGCTATAAGACCTTGGTCTTTCCCTTTAAGGTAGTTTGGTAGAAGGATCGAGAGTTCGCCTTATCTCCTTTGATTATTGTGATGCCCCAGGGTGTAGGGAACTTCACCATTTGATGGAGGGTTGAAGGGACTGCTCCCATGTCATGAATCCATGGTCGTCCTAGGATCATGTTGTAGACATGTTGATCCCTTCAGCGTATACTGGGAGAGTGACCTCTCCGGCTGTTTGCTTGACTTTACCGCTGAATCCGATGAGTGGAGTTTTTTGCGCGTCAGGTACTCTTCTCCTGCCCTAGGTCCTGGTACACAGTCTGGAAGATGATGTTGTTGGAGCTACCGTTGTCCACTAGTATTCTTTTCACCAAGCAGTTTGCTACAGTGAGTGAGATAACCACAGCATCATGGTGGGGAGCCAGGATCCTCTCCTGTTCCTTGGCTGTGAAGCTTATTTCGTCGGTTCCTTGGAGCAAGCGCTTTGGTTTTGTCGTCTCTAGACCGTGCTTGGCGTTGCAGATGCTTTCCTTGGCAGCTGCGTAACTCAAGCCATTTATCTCCGAGCCTCCCGATATGACATGGATCACTCAGTCCTGGCAAAGTGGCGAGGCGGGTATAGCTCCAGTGGATTTTACCGACACCTCTTTACTTAGATGGTTCCTGGCTTTCTCTGAGAGGAATTCCCGGAGATGCCCCTTTTGGAGTAGTTCCTTGACCTCGATCCTTAGAGCGACGCAGTCTTCAGTTTTGTGACCGTGGTCGCGATGGAAGTCGCACCAGAGGCCAGGGTTCTGGAACGAGTCAGGTGCCTTCATCTTTTGAGGCCACTTGACCTGTTGGCCCATTTGCCTCAAGATGTTGACTAGCCTCGGGGTGGATATCGATAGATGGGAGATGTCGGGCCAAGTGGATACCGACATTCCTTCTTCCTTTTTCAGGGGTCGGCATTGAAACCTGCACCGGTTTCTATTCCTGGAGTCCTTGGTCGCCCTTTGGGAGGATTTTTCATCCCGATTTTCTTGATTCGATCGGGCCGACTTTTTGTCCTGCTTCGGCTGGGCTTTAGCGCGGCTAGCGACGTCTTCTTTCCACTTCACTTGCGCCCAGGCTCGGGATAACACGTCTTCCATGGTCTTGCAGGGATACATGGTTAATTCTTTGTAGAGGCCCCCGTCTGGAAGCAGGCCCCTTTTGAAGGCAGAGATCGCGGTAGGGATGCTGCATTCGGGAACTGTCACCTTCTCTTGGTTGAAGCGGGCTATGTAGTCTCGCAAGGGTTCTACCCGATGCTGAAGAATCTCGTAGAGACCGTCTGAAGTCTTCTCCAGGCTCCTACTACTCGCGAATTGTTCCACAAACTTGTCGCTGAGGCTCGCGAAAGAGGATATGGACCTGGTGGGTAGGTTGATGAACCATTGTAAGGAAGGTCCGATCAGAGTGGAGCCAAAACCTTTACACATTGTAGCTTCGCGAGACTCTTTTGGTAGTGCAACAGCGAGCATCCGCTGCTTGTACTGAGCGATATGATCGTCGGGGTCGCCTGTACCGTCGTACATCTTTATGCTGGGGAAGGAAAACATTCTAGGCATCTCGACAAAGGCGATTGCTTCCACGAAGGGGGTATCGGCGTAGGAGTCCGGGTTACTCCTTCGGATTGGGGGGGGCTACTCCTGGTAGGCGTTCCACCATGGACTGCAGGGCATCGAATCTCTTGGAGAACATCTGCTCGAGGTAGGCGGTCATGGGGGACTCTGTCGCTGTTATTTTCTCAGGTGTCTCCTTATTGTATTCTGGTTCGGAATCACTCTCCTCCACGTTGTGGAATCGAGGATTCTCAGCTCCTTCAAGCGTTGCCTCGGCTACACCTGACTCAGGAGCTGGATCGGTCGCACCTTCTCCAGAGTTTGGAGTGTTTAGATTCCCCATGGGATGAACCTGGGTGTTGAAACAACGCTTCGTATTGCGGGCTTGGTTTTGATCTCGGAGGACCGTATTCTCCGACTGCAACTGGCTGAGCTTCTCGGCACTTTGCTCCAGCTGTTTGGAGTGTTCGTCAAGTTTCTCCTTTAGACTCTGGACTTTTGAAGAGAGGTTGGGGTTTCCCCGGTTGCTTCCCGAGTTCGAATCATCTCGGTTATTTGGTTCTGCATGCCGTCAATTTGCTTCTGGAGTTCAGCTACTCTTTGAGCGTCATCAGATGGCTCGTTATGCTAGTCCACCGTCATCGTCACGTAGTTTGATGACTCCCCTCCTTCTAGCGCCAAACTGTTAGGGGATTTTTGTGTAGGCTATTTTAAAGTACCATAGAACGATGGATAAGCTGGGTTCTATTAAGTGTTTGACTATTTTTCGTGGGGGTTTAGTAAGATAACGAAGATATAGGCTTGAAGAGACTTTTATTAGATAGAACAAGCAAGAACAAGCGAGGTTACAAGGTATTAGGTAAGATCCCTAATTCTAGCCGTCTAGTTCTAATCTCTAACCCTTGGAGAAGTCGATCCCTCGCTACAGGGATTTTGGAGCTCTAATATAGTAGTCTTGAAGTTGGTTTGGTTTAGGTTAAACTCTTGCATATTCGGAAATATGGAAGGTTCTCCTTGTCGGAAGTCTTCCATTTCTTGGAAGGGAGGTCGTTCCCTGGGACCGATCCCATGGTTCCTTTTTAGCGGGGACCTGAAGCGTTCTTTTATCGGGGACCCAGAGCATGGGTCCTGTCTGGAGGCTGGAGGAAAAGATACCGGGGTATTTTCCCCAACAGATAACATCTCTGCCATCAAAGCATATCAGCGTCAGGCCGAGACGAGCACAAATTCGCTAAATTTGTCCGCGCCAAATGATTTCTATGAAGAAGAGGCCGGCAGAATCGACAACCCCCATTGCGATCCACTCGTGATCGATCTCTTGATAAGAGATCTTGAGGTCGCAAGGGTTCTCATTGCCACAGGTAGCACGGTCAATGTCATCTTCCGCGATACTCTCAAGAGGATGAACGTCGAGCTAGGAGAAGTCGTATCATCGCTCAAGCCACTGACCAGTTTCGAGGGCACGAAGATTGTCGACTTCACGGTCGTCGACCACCCGGCTATTTACAGCATCATGGGCACGCCTTGGCTAAACGCCATGAAGGCGGTCCCATCGACTTATCACTTAAGCATCAAATTCCCGACCCATATTGGAATTGCCGCAATCTGGGATGCCAGACACAGTCAAGGCGTTGCTTCCTGGCCGAACACAAGCCAGAGAAAATCACTACCACCGCAATGTTGAAACCCAAACGGGCGAAGCTACTCATGCACTAATTGAAAACGCTTCGGAAAAAGACGGTCCATAATCGTTGACTCAAACAACGGCCAGGAAACAACCAGTTTTGGATCCCATCGTTTCAACCCAACCGGAGGAGAAAAAAACGGTAGAAGACGTCGGTCCTGCAACTAAGGTAATCGACGTAAATGCGATAGCCGAGTAAACACACTCGCACAAACAGCAGAACTACGAGATGGCTTGATCCCCGAAAGGGGTACGTAGGCAGCTCGTCGAAGGACGAGTTCAGCTATCCCCCCTCTTCAAAAAGGGGGGGGGGGGAGGAGTGGGTACATATATGAATACTCGTATATTCCCGCATTCTAAAATATTTGCCTTGTACTCAATAGTTTTGAAACTTTTTCGGCAATAAAAGACTTCGTTCGAATTTCTCTCATCTTGTGAAACGTCTTGTTATATTTTCGGAAAACATCTGTATACGAGCAAAACGATTATCGTTCGAACCCGGAAAAATGGAATCTTACGAAAAATCGTCCTACATCAAAACGGATCAACTCCACACTAGCTTATCCAACAAAGAAACTTCGTCTCATCGACTAAGGCACCCCCGTAATCAATAGATTCCGCCGACCATGACTCTCTCACAAAAAAAGTCTCGGTCGTATTGATAGACCATGGATTTGACCCACTTTTACCCATGGTTTATAAGTGTTTAACTGTTAATTATTATATTATAGAGTCTATTTAGTATATTTATAGGATCAGGAATGATGTGGAGATAAGTGATGATTTTGGAGCATTTTGGAGATATTTGGAGTAAGCACCCGAGATGACCATCGGTCGATATTGAAGAGGAATAATTGATCGATGTTCACATCCTGACATCGATCGACAGCGAAGCGCGCAGAAAGCCCGTTTGGTCACAGCCGACTTGAAGCCCAAATCTTCACCAATTTACAAGATTACCCCTGACGAGTTTTAACCTAATTATATAAGCTTTGCCAACATGTTAGAGGAAAAGTGTGCTTTTCTTGTTATACTATTTTCACAGAAAAGGTTTTCTAGGATTTTGATAGATTGGAGAGAAGATTCAAAGTTATATTTGTGATTGGAACTCCATTGATATTTATTTACTATTCTAATGCAGTTTTCATACCTTATTGTTGTTATGAATTGCTTGGTCATGTCTGAGTAGTTCTCCTGTTAGATTTTAGGGTTTAAATAGGTTATGAGGGATTAGCCCCAACTATAGACTGTTAAGTTGTGATATTAATCATTTGGATTGTCATTAATGCCTGATTCTAGATTAGCTACCTAGAACTTGCCCTAAGATTGTTAGATATAAGCGATAGCTTTAATCTCATCCTGAAACCATTCTAATTGAGCTAAGTTCTTGCTAGAGTAAGGAGAGAGCTGATCTAGTGAGCTTAGTGAGCACATTCAACCCCGTGCATTAACGCTTGACCAATAGGGTCGATCGATATTCAAATAGAATAATTGGTCGACGTTTCGAATTATGCATCGATCGATATTCATATAGAATCATCGATCGACACTGGTCAATAGACGAACCAAGAAAGTGAGAGCCTAGTGGTTCGTTTATAAGTGTTGAGCTCTACAATATCATGCATGCAACTTGTTAGGCATCTATAGGATTATAATTCCATATTTCCTGAATAAAAACCCTAAGTCTAGCTATTTCCTTTTTAAGCACCAAAAAAAACCTCAACCAATCAATCGAGCAATTACTTGCTCAAACAACTGCAACTTTACATTTAAATCATTAAACCATCTTACTTAACAAATCCAATTTGATTTATTAGGTTCCCTAGTGTTAGGGGATTTTTGCGTAGGATCTTTGTGAGTACCACAGAACGATGGAAAAGGCTTAATATTTGTATTGATTTTGTATGAGTTTGAGAGAAATAGACTTGAAGAGATGTTTTATTGAGTAAACAAGCTAGGATTACAATGATTTGAGTAAGAACCCTAATTCTAGCCGTCTAGCTCTAGTCTCTAAGACTTGAAGTGTCGATCCCTTGCTTTAGGGTTTAGGTTCCCTTTATATAGTCTTCTTAAGGTGGGCCTTAGTCGGTTGGAATAGGTTAAACTCTTCTATATTCGGAAATATGGCAGGTTCTGCTTATCGGAAGTTTTCCTTTTCCCGGGGGAAGGGTGCGGTCCCTGGGACCGGACCCAGAGTACTTCGTAGTAAGGAACCGGCGTACCTCCTAGCGGGGACCCAAAGGCCGGTGTTCTTCCTGGGGTCTGGAGAAATTCAATACCTGAATATTTTTCCCCAACACCTAGCTCCTTGTGGATTTGATCCCTAAGTACTACAATTGAACCTGTTATTTGAGAGAGTAAAATCACTCCTTAGGGTAATTTGAGTGATACCAAATTTGGTGCCGTTACCGGGGAGGTTTGATTGCCTATTAGATTTGATTCTTGTTAAGTTTAAAACCAATTTCTGACAAAAATTTTTCCCTTGGATTTTCAGGTACATGCCCAGCAGTACCAGAAGCAACAAGGAAACTAAACTGCTATTCTCACCAGATCCTGCAAGCTTGGAGCGTTCAATCCGCAAAGAAGCGTGCTCCTCATCGATCGACAACAACACTTGTTCGTCGCTCGATTTTTTTCAGCCACCGTCGACTCAGGCACTAGTCCCGTCGACCGACACTCGCTCACAACCGTCGACCGCCACTCGCTCACAACCGTCGACCGAAGACACTCATCTTCCGTCGCCCGCTATTTTACATCCGACATCGATCGATACTTAAGTCAGAACATCGATCGATACTGAGCCGCGAGACATGGTTGCGACTTTGATTCTTGTACGTGATGAGAGAGGAGACCTGCATGACCAGGAGTGTCAACGACGTAATGCAGCAGGTGAGAGGATAGATGCTCAGGGAGCTGCAATCCATGAGTCCGATACTGATGCTACAGGCACTACTCTACCTGTAGATGTGGCAGACTGACACAGATCATTGGCTCACTACAACCGTCTGGATCAGTTCTACACCAACAGATCAGCCATTTGTCCTCCAATTCTGCAGAGGAATTTTGAGTTGAAGCCGCTGTACTACACACTTGTGGGACAGACACCCTACTATGGGTTATCTCACGAGCATCCTATAGACAATCTGGAGAGGTTCGAGGATCTTATATCTGCTATTAAAGTCGAGGGAGTCTCTGAAGACTACCTCCTATGCAAGCTCTTCAAGTACTCACTTGCTGGAGATGCTTCGCATTGGCTTAAGAAGCTACCACCAGGATCCCTGACATCCTTGAGCGACATCAAGAATGCATTCTTATGCAATTTCTTTGATGAAGCACATGCTGAAGACTTGAGGAGCAAGATTGCTACATTCACTAAGGGGCCTGAAGAATCATTTAGAAGCTCTTGGATCAGATTCAAGTCTTATCAGAGAGACTGTCCAAACCATGGATTCAATGAAGTACAACTGATCAGTACTTTCTACTAAGGCACCACGGTGCAGTACCAGATGGTTCTTGATGCTTCCAGCAATGGGAACTTCAACACCAGGAATCCAGAGGAGGCTGTGAAAGTTATTAAGAACTTAGCATCTAGGAGCAGCACCAAGAACACTAACTTTGAGAGGAAGAGATCTGCCACCATCCTTGGGAATGATCAGATGGACGAAGTGAAGGCAAAGCTGGACAGTGTTCACAAGCTTTTCAGGAAGCATGTCTGTTTGGTTGAAGATGCAGAGATTGTAGACACAGAGAGTAGAGCAGAGGAAGAAGAAGATGTGAACTTCATCAGTGGAACTGGATTCCAAGGTTCTAGAAACCAGGGTGGAAACATAAACTCCTATAGAAATAGGGGTAATTTCAACCAGATTCCACAGCACCAGAAACCCTACAGCAACAGCTGTTGAGGAAAAATACTCAGGTATTAAATTCCTTCAGACCCCAGGCAGGACACCGGCCTCTGGGTCCCCGCTAGGAGGCACCCTGATTCCCCGCTATGAAGTATTTTGGGCCCGGTCCCAGGGACGGCCCCCTTCCCACGAGAAAAGGAAAACTTCCGATAAGGAGAAACTTCCATATTTTCAAATATGGAAGAGTTTAACCTACTCCATCCGACTAAGTCCCGCCTTAAGAAGACTATATAAAGGGAACCTAAACCATAAAGAAAGGGATCGACACTTCGAGACTTAGAGATTAGAGCTAGGCGGCCAGAACTAGGGTTCTTACTCAAAACTGTTGTAGTTCTAGCTCTTTGATCTAATAAAACGTGTCTTTCTACTTTCTTACTTGCAAATCAATACAACTACCCACGAAATCTAAGCCTTGTCTATCGTTCTGTGGTACTCACAAAGATCCTACACAAAATCCCCTAACATTTTGGCGCTAGAAGGAGGGGAGTAATCTAAATTACGTGATAATGACGGTGAACGAGCAGGACGAGCTACCCGAAGCTACCCGAAGAGAAGCCGAACTCATAGGCAAATAGATGGTCTGCAAAGTTAAGAAACCGGGTTCCATAAAACTTGGGAGGAGGCTAATCCCGAGCTCTCCTCGGAATTCCAGAGCTTGAAGGAGAAACTCAAAGAACACTCCAAACAACTGTAGTAGAGCGCCGGGAAGCTCATCCAGCTCGAATCGGAGAATCTTAAACTCCGTGACGAGAACCAAGCCCTCAACACGGCGAGTAACAAGAAGCGTCGATTCCGGGCTCAGGTCCGCCCTATGCTGACTCTGGAGACACCCAACTCCGGAACCGGTGCGAATCTCCCACCTACGGCGTCTGGAGGAGACACATCAACGCGCGAGAAGGCTAAGGATGCCAAGACCTACGACGTGGAAGACAGCGAAACTGAGCCGGAACCCGATAAGGAAGCACCTGATGGAGCTACGAAAGCAGAGTCTACCATGGTTGCTTACTTGGAACAGATGTTCTCCAAGAGGCTCGATGCCATGCAGTCCATGGTAGAGAGGCTCCCAGGAGTAGCTCCCCCCATCCGGAAGAGCAACTCCGACTCTTATGCCGATACTCCTTTAACGGATGAGATCACCTTGATCGAGATGCCCAGGAAGTTCTCCTTCCCCAACATAAAGGTGTATGATGGCACCACTGATCCGGACGACCACGTCGCCCAATACAGACAAAGGATGCTCGCCGTAGCACTCCAAAAGGAGTTGCGTGAACCTACCATGTGCAAAGGGTTTGGCTCCACCCTGACCGGACCCGCTCTGCAATGGTACATCAACCTACCCTCCAGGTCCATAGCCTCCTTTGCGATTCTCAGCGATAAGTTCGTGGAACAATTCGCCAGCAGCAGGGATCTAGAGAAAACCTCTGATGGCCTCTACGAAATCCTCCAGCACAGGGCGGAACCCCTTCGAGGCTACATAGCACGCTTCAATCAAGATAAGGTGGCTATTTCGGAATGCAGCACCCCCACTGCTATCTCTGCTTTCAAAAGGTGGTTATTTCCGAATGCAGAATACCCACTGCTATCTATCCCTACTCCCCGGCGGGGATCTCTATAAGGAGTTAACCAAATACCAGTGCAAAACCATGGAAGACGTCCTATCTCGAGCCTAGGCGCATGTCAAATGGGAAGAATATGTCGCCTTCCGCGCTAAGGCGCAACAAAAGCAGGATCCCAAGACGATGAGATCAGACCGAACCGAGCGAGACGAGAAACCCTCTCAAAGACCACCCAGGGACTCCGGAAATAGAAACCAGTGCAGATACCAGAACCTGCCGATCGAGAATGCAGAAGGGATGGCAGTGTCCACATGACCAGACATCTCGCACCTCTCCATCTCAAGGCCGGAGCTGATCAATGTTCTGAGGCAGATGGGCCAACAGGTCTAGTGGCCTCATAAGATGAAAGCACCCGACTCTTTCCGGAACCCTTGTTTCTGGTGCGACTTCCACCGAGACCACGGTCACAAAACGGAGGACTGCATCGCACTAAAGATCGAGGTCAATGAGCTTCTTAAGAAAGGACACCTCAGGGAGTTCCTTTCCGAGAAGGCCAAGAGCCACCTAAGCAAGGAGACAACGGGAAAGGCCACTAAAGCTGCTCCCGTCTCGCCACCTCGGCAGGACCGAGTGATTCATGTCATATCAGGCGGTTCGAAGATCAGCGGCATAAGCCACGCAGACACGAAGAAAAGCACCAAGAATGCCAAGCACGGCCTAGAGGCAGCCAAGCCAAAACGCCTACTCCTAGGTACAGACGAAATAAGTTTCACAGCCAAGGAGCAGGAGAAAGTTCTCACCCTGCATCACGACGCCCTGGTCATTTCGCTCAATGTAGCGAATTGCCTGGTGAAAAGGATACTGGTAGATAATGGAAGCTCCGACAACAGCATCTTCCAGGCCGCGTACAAGGATCTGGGGCTGGAGGAAAGCGCTCTAACTCGAATGATAACCTCGCTTATAGAGGGTTCAGCGGAGAAGTCAAACAAACAGCCGGAGAGGTGACCCTCCCCGTATACGCTAAAGGGATCAACATGTCAATCAACTTCCTCGTTGTTGACTGTGACTCGTCCTACAATATGATCCTATGACAGCCCTAGAGTCACGGCATGGGAGCCGTCCCTTCGACTCTTCACCAAATGGTGAAATTCCCTACACCCTGGGGAATAAAGGCGATCAGAGGAGATCAGGAGTATTCCCGCTCCTGCTGCAAGACTAGTCTGAAGGGAAAGACCAAGGTCTTATAGCAATTACAGAGTAAGCCTCCGGCTCATTACACTGAGGAACCAAAGGTAGAGGAAATGGATGATGTGCCACTAATCAAAGGAGATCAGACCCGACATCTCAAGATCGGCTCCAAGCTGACCGAAGGATTGAGGAGGAGATTAATAGATTTCCTCATGTCCAGCTCTGACTGCTTCGCTTGGTCCCATGCAGATATGCCTGGGATCGACCCGGAGATCATCATGCATAAGCTGTAGGTGGATCCCCTACATCAACCCGTCAGACAAAACAGAAGGAAGTTTGCTCCCGAAAGGGTTGCAATCATCAACGATGAAGTCAAAAGCCTGCTCGGCGCGGGATTCACTCGTGAGGTGAAATATCCAGAATGGATGCCCAACGTCATCGTGGTTAAGAAAAAGAACGGGAAGTGGAGAGTCTGCATAGACTTCACGGACCTCAACAAGTCCTGTCCAAAGGACCCCTTCCCGCTACCTCATATCGACAAGCTGGTGGATGCTACCGCGGGGCATCAGCTGATAGCTTCATGGACGCGTTTTCTGGCAATAATCAAATACTTATGCATCCAGAAGACTAGGAGAAAACATCCTTCATGACGTCCAGAGGGATCTACTGCTACAAGGTCATGCCCTTCGGCCTAAAGAATGCAAGATCAACCTACCAATGTCTGGTGAACATGATGTTTGCAGACCAGATTGGGCGAACCATGGAGGTCTACATTAACGACATGCTGGTCAAGTCCCTGGAGGCCGAGGACCACATATCTCACCTACAACAAGCGTTCTCCACCCTCCGGAAGTATAACATAAAGCTCAACCCAGCTAAATGCTCATTCAGGGTCAGTTCTGGTGAGTTCCTTGGGTACATTGTAACCCACCGGGGCATCGAGGCCAACCTGGAGCAAATCCGGGCTATTCATTCAATCCCTTCCCCGAAGAACGTCAAGGAGGTCCAAAAGCTTACGGGAAGAATGGCGGCCCTGAGCAGGTTCATCTCCAGACTCTCCGACAAATCTCATGCCTTCTTCGGAACCCTCAAAAATCCAAAGGACTTCCAGTGGACAGAAGAATGCGAATCCGCTCTCCATGAGCCTTACTACTCGGTGTATCTCACCACTCCTCCTCTCCTATCCAAGCCACTACTCGGTGAGGTCCTGCTGCTATATCTAGCAGTCTTCGAACACGCCGTGAGCGCCGTCCTAGTCTGCGAGGAGGGAAGAAAGAAGCTACCAGTCTATTACATAAGTAAGGCTCTCCTGGACGCGGAAACCCGCTACAGCCATCTAGAGAAGCTGGCCTTAGCCCTGATAGTAACCGCTCGTAAGCTCCAACCGTACTTCCAGGCTCATCCAATCGTGGTTGTCACCTCCTTCCCTGTAAAGTTGGTCCTTCACAAACCCGAAGTCTCCGGACACCTAGCCAAATGGGCTGTGAACTAGGAGTGTACGACGTAATCTTTCGATTTTCCATAGCTATGAAGTCACAGGTCCTAGCGGAATTCGTGGCGGAATTCTCCCCTGCCTTACTTCCACCTTTGGAGCAAGAAGTACGTCTCCGAGGCGAAACAAAGGAAGAGGGAGAATGGATCCTGCACGTTGATGGATCCAGTAACGTCAGAGGAGCTGGAGTGGGAATAGTTCTTACATCGCCGACGGGGCATACGGCCTCAAGAGCCGTGAGATGCAACTTCAAAGCGAGCAACAACGAAAGCGAGTACGAGGCTCTAATCGCAGGACTAACTCTCGCCCACCAAATGGGGCTAGAAATCGTCCAGGTCCTCGGCGACTCCCAGCAGATAATCAACCAATTACAGGGAGAGTACCAAGGAAAATACTACAACATGATCCAGTATCTGGGGGTCGCCCAGCAGCTGATCAAGAAGTTCAAGAGTTGCAAGATCACTCAAATCCCCCGGGAACAAAACTCGCAGGCCGATGCCCTGGCTAATCTGGGGTCCGCCCTCGAAAAAAACAGCCAGATGAGCATACCCTTGCTTGTGCTTCAATGGCCGGCCACCCTGGAGGAACTCCCATCATAGGAGGTCTCCGCTGTCGAAGAAGGCGAAACCTGGATGACCCCCCTAATCCGGTATCCAGAGAACGACATTCTCCCAGAAGATCGCAACGAGGCTAGGAGAATTAAGAAGCAAGCCGCAAGGTATTGTATCTCCCAGGAGAAGCTGTACTGGAGATCCTTCTCTGGCCCGTACCTAAGGTGCTTCACACCTCGAGAAGCCGCTAGAATCCTTGTAGAACTACATTAAGGAGATTGTGTATCCCACTCTAGCGGTAGAAGCTTGGTGCTCAGAGCCAGAAGGGCAGGTTACTACTGGCCCACGATAGCCGCCGACGCCGACAGAGAACCTCAAGTCTACAAGCTCACTGTGGCCCTTCAGAAAGTGGGGCATGGACATAGTAGGGAAATTCCCAATGGCGCCGGGGCAGAAGGTCTTCCTTCTGATAGTCACTGACTACTTCTCCAAATGGGTCGAAGCAGAAGCACTCAGCCGGATAACAGACCTCCAGATTCGCAAATTCCTGTGGACCTACATAATCACTCACTTCGGGGTCCCCCACGAGATCGTCACCGACAATGGACCCCAGTTCACGAGCCACAACTTCAAGGAGTTCTGCAAGGACTGGGGCATAAAGCTTACTTTCGCCACACCCCGAAACCCCCAGTCTAACGGACAAGCCGATTCCACAAACAAAAACGTGGTCAACATGCTTAAAAAGCGACTGGAGGGCTCTCACGGGAAGTGGGTGGAAGGGCTACACGGAATCTCTGGGCTTACCGGAGCACTCCCAAAATAGCAACAGGGGAAACTCCTTACTCGCTGGTCTACGGCTCTGAGGCCATTATACCCACAGAGATGCACGTGAGAACAACAGCCTCAGCATCTACCTCTCAGAAGGAGAACAACGAGATGAAGGCGCTGAGCCTCGACCTGCTCGACGAAAGAAAAGAGGCCGCTCGGCTAAGAAACTGGTCCTCCAACAAGAGCTAGGACGTACAACAAGAAAGTGAGAACCATGACCTTCCAACAAGGGGATTGGGTTCTACGACGAGCAGAAAAAACAACGGGAAACTCACCCCCGGGTGGGAAGGACCCTATGAGGTCATCGAGGTGCGGAGAGCAGGCGCCTACATGCTGCAAGATAGCAAAGGTAAAATACAACCCAACTGCTGGAACGCCCTGCACCTCAAAGCTTATCATTTTTAATACGGTCCCCGGAACATGATTTCTATACTACTATATACTATTTAAGCATTATGATTTCTTACTCCTATGTATGCTAAACGTCTCCGGACAAAGCTTATAATAAAATAGTTCCGACAATAAAGGCAGAGGGGAAATCATTATACTTAAAGGGGCATACGAGCTGGATCAGGCCTCCAGAGACCTCCGATCCTGGCCATCCCTTGCAAAAAGTGGCACGCCCACAAAATCAAAACGGGTATGAGACATAAAGCAGAAATGGGCATGCGCAAGCCTGAGTATACTGTCAAAACTACCTAAAACCCATGTACAGCCTAAGGCGCATCGAGGTCCCTAGAGTACCAATGTGAAAAGTACATGTATTAAAACGCTACGAGCTACACAATATAGGAAACACATGGTATATTTATTTCAAAAGTACCGTGAAAGAACCCTCAAAAGCCTGTTAGTGACTTCCTGCAAAAGTAGAACACATCATAGGAACTCGATAGTGGCCAGCTTTGGTACGGCAGAATGCGAAATCCAAACAGGTACCGGTAGTACCTTGCCTAGGAAGGCGGAGTACGGTCCCTACGAAAAGCAAAATATTTCGGGTTCCTTGGGAACCACGGGCCCTTATGCAAGCCCCCGATCTAAAGAGGAAACCCAAGGTTCCTGTGAGAACCGAAATTTGCACTGTAGATTTCCGTTTAAATTAGTTGATAGACCATGGATTTGACCCATTTTCATCCATGGTTTATAGGTGTTTTTACTAATAATTATTATATTATAGTATATTTATTATATTTATAAGATCAGGAGTGATTTGGAGATAAGTGATGATTTTGGAGCATTTGGAGATATTTGGAGCAAGCACCCGAGATGACCATCGAGCTCGACCATCGGTCGATATTGGAGTGGAATAATCGATCGATGTTCATATCTTGACATCGATCGACAGTGAAGCGCGTAGAAAGCTCATTTGGTCACAGCCAACTTGAAGCCCAAATCTTCACCAATTTACAAGATTACCCTTGACGAGTTTTAACCTAATTATATAAGCTTTGCCACCATGTTAGAGGCCAAGTGTGCTTTTCTTGTTTTATTATTTTCACAGCAAGGTTTTCTAGGATTTTGATAGAATGGAGAGAAGATCCAAAGTTATAATTTGTGATTGGAACTCCATTGATATCTATTTACTATTCTAATGAAATTTTCTTACCAAACTGCTATTATGAATTGCTTAGCCATGTCTGAGTAGTTCCATTGTTAGATTTTAGGGTTTAAATAGGTTAGTAGGGATTAGCCCCAACTATAGATTGCTGAGCTGTGGTAATTTTCATTAGGATTGTTCATTAATGCATGTCTCTATATTAGCTACCTAGAACCTGCCCTAGGATTGATAGATAAAAGCGAGAGCTTCATTCTCATCCTGAAAACATTCTAACTGAGCTAAGTTTCTTGCTACGAGTAAGGCGAGAGCTGATCTAGTGAGATTAGTAAGTATTCATTCAAACCGCGCATAAAGCTTAATTAGAAGCGCGTCGATCGATATCATTATTGAATAATCGATCGACGAAGCGAAAGGTGTATCGATCGATATCCCAATAGGATCATCGATCGACACTTTCTATTGATCGACATACGATAGTTGAGATCATTATATCTAGTTAATAGACAAGTCCAAACACTGCGAACTATGATTGACTTGTTAACTAAGTATTTGAGCTTTACATTATCATGCATGCAACTCATTAGGCATCTGTAGGATTATAATCTCAAGTTTCCTGAATAAAAACCTTAAGTCTAACTATTTTCTTTTTAAGCACCAAAACCTCAATCAATCTATTGAACAAACACTTGTTCAATACTAAACTGCAATTTACATTTAAATCTCTGAAACCATCTAGCTTAACAAATTATATTAGATTCCTTAGGTTCCCTAGCTCCCTGTGAATCTGATCTCTAAGTAGTACAACTCGACCTCTTATTTAAGATAGTATAAATCACTCCGTAGGATAATTTGAGTGGTATCAAATTTGGCGCCGTTGCCAGGGAGCTTTGATCGCCTATTCGATCTAATTTTTGTTAAGTTTCTGGCACAAAAACTTTTTTTCTTGGATTTTCAGGTACATGCCCAGAAGTCCTAGAAGCAACAAGGAAACCCAACTACTATTCTCACTAGATCCTGCAAGTTTGGAGCGTTCCATCCGCAAAGAAGTGCGCTCCTCATCGATCGACAACAACACCCGTTCGTCGCTCGATTTCGTTCAACCACCGTCGACCCAGACACTAGTCCGGTCGACCGATACTCGCTCACCACCGTCGACCGAAGACACTCATCTTCCATCAACCGACATCGTCCATCTATCATCGATCGATACTCCATCCCAGACATCGATCGATACTGAGCCGCGAGACATGGTTGCGACTCTGATACTGGTACGAGATGATAATGATGACCTGCATGACCAGGATGGTCATCTGCGTAATGCAGCAGGTCAGAGGAAAGATGCTCAGGGGACTGCAATCCCTGAGTCTGATGCTAATGCTATAGGAACTACTTTACTTGTAGATGAGACTGCGCGACCCAAGCCGTTGGCTGACTACAACCATCCAGATCAGTTCTACACCAACAGATCAACCATTCGTCCTCCCACTATTCAGAGGGATTTTGAGTTGAAGGCGGAGTAGTACACACTCGTGGGACAGATAACCTACCATGGATTATCTCACGAGCATCCTATGGACCATCTGGAGAGGTTCCAGGATCTGATATCTGCTATTACAGTCAAAGGAGTCCCTGAGGATTATCTCCTATGCAAGCTCTTCAAGTTCTCTCTTGCTGGAGAAGCTTCGGATTGGCTTAAGCAGCAACCACCAGGATCTCTCACATCCTGGAGCGACATCAAGAATGCATTCTTATGCAATTTCTTTGATGAAGCACGTGCTGAAGACTTGAGGAGCAATATTGTTACATTCACTCAGGAGCCTGCATAATCATTCAAAGGCTCTTGGATCAGATTCAAGTCTTATCAGAGAGACTGTCCACACCATGGTTTCAATGAAGTACAACTGCTCAGTACTTTTTACAGAGGCATCGCGGTGCCGTACCAGGTGGCTCTTGATGCTTCCAGCAATGGGAACTTCAACACGAGGAATCCAGGAGAGGCAGTTAAGGTCATTGAAAACCTAGCATCTAGCAACAGCACCCAGAACACCGATTTTGAGAGGAAGAAGTTTGCCACCATCCTTGGGAATGATCAGATGGATGAGGTAAAGGCAAAGCTGGACAGTGTTCACAAACTTCTCAGGAAGCAGGCCTGCTTGGTTGAAGATGCAGAAGCTGTAGACACAGAGGGTAGAGCAGAGGAAGAAGAAGAGGTAAACTACATTGGTGGAACTGGATTCCAAGGTTCTGAAAACCACGGTGGAAACAGAAATTCCTATGGAAATAGGAAATATTTCAACCAGAGTTCGCAGTATCAAAAACCCTACAGCAACAGCTACAACAACAACAGGAATTTTGGAAGTTACTACTACCAGAAGCCACCGCCACCTACTCAAGAGAGCAAGCTTGAACAGATACCTGATAGGGTTCGTCAGGCACAACAGCGAATGACAGTGGACTTCGATGGGAAGATTGATTCGGTCTACACCAACCTGAACACAAAGTTTGAGACTGTGAGCACTCATGTGAAGAAGCTGGAGATGCATGTTGTGCTGACAGGAGATGCTGTCAAGAGGCAGGAAGCCTCGACAAGAGTGGTGTTGGGGTCAAAAACGGTTACGACGGAATTACCACCCGAAAATCCTCGGAGATCGTATTTCCGAAAGAGATAGTAAAAAGGAAGATGTAACTTTCGTAAAATATAACCAAACACGAATTTTTTACGAAGAAGTATCCTTGAAGATTCAAACCAAACTAACCAAGCTCGACCGTTGCGTAATTACCACGCATACACGCTGTCCGGTCGTTACGTAGCGACCGAGCGCTCATCCCGCTCGGTCTCTACGTAGCGACCGAGCTCGAGCAAAAGCTCGGTCGCTACGTAGCGACCGAGCGTTTATCCCGCTCGGTCGCTACGTAGCGACCGAGCGATTGTCCCGCTCGGTCGCTACGTAGCGACCGAGCTCGAGCCAAAGCTTGGTCGATAAGTGGCGACCGAGCTCGAACCGAAGCTTGGTCGCTATATAGCCACCGGTCGCTCGTCCCGCTCGGTCACTACGTAGGGACCGAGAACTCATCCCGCTCGGTCACTATGTAGCGACCGAGCGATCATCCCGCTCGAACGCTACGTAGCGACCGAGCTCGGCAAAGCAAGGTCGCTACGTAGCGACCGAGCTCGAGCCAAACCTCGGTTGCTACGTAGCGACCGAGCACTCGTCCCGCTCGGTCACTACGTAGCGACCGAACGATCGTCCCACTCGGTCGCTACGTAGCGACCGAGCGATCGTCCCGCTCGGTCGCTACGTAGCGACCGAGCGATCGTCCCGCTTGGTCGCTACGTAGCGACCGAACTCGAGCCAAACCTCTGTCGCTACGTAGCGACCGAGCACTCGTCCCGCTCGGTCACTACGTAGCGACCGAGCGATCGTCCCACTCGGTCGCTACTTAGCGACCGAACGATCGTCCCGCTCGGTCGCTACGTAGCGACCAAGCACTCGTCCCGATCGGTCGCTATGTTGCGACCGAGCGATCGTCCCGCTCGGTCGCTACGTAGCAACCGGGCTCGAGCCGAAGTTCAGTCGCTGTGTAGCGATTGAACCCTTCCGAAAATTGATACGACATCAATCCATGCATTCTCATCAAACCTTCGAATGCTATCTCCCGAAGACCGTAGCAATCTCAGTCCATGTTTTCCGCTATTCAAATTCATCGATCAAACTTCACGGATTAGAAACCGCGGAAAGTTTGTTCTTTATCAAAAAGAATTCATAGTAAACTTGTCGAGTCAGAAGACGGCCCAAAGGGTTCTAAAACACGACTCGAGGCCCATCTACGATTTCTTAACCAAAAGCCCGTAAACCACAGCATGTATTACGCTTGGTCCACAAGGAAGGATAAATGTCAAGTTTCCGCGGATAAATACGGAAGTTTTGAAGATAATTGGAAGATCGGGAAAAATGGAATATCTCCATTTTTATGCTATGACGGCTTAAGGGCAGAAGAGTAAAAGCGTAAAACGACCTTGGAGCTAGTATATAAGGAGTCCTAGGCGAGGAGCATGGCGGAGGACTTTTCAGAGCAAACTTAGCAATTAGAGCAATTTAGGCAATTTTCCGTTTTTGTGATTTCGAGCTGCGACTCAATTAGGTTTAGCCGTCTTAGGGTTTCTAGAACTAGGAATCTCGCCGACAGCTCTCAAGCCCAGACTTATACCTTGTTGTAAACGCTCATACGCAGATTCGGAATAAGATCTACTTTGCTCTCTTTTTCGATTTCTTATTCTTATCGTTGTTATTCTCGTGTTCTGATTGCTTGACGTGTGGTAATTAGCAGATATCCGGGTCCTCTGGGAAATTAGGGTTTTCCTAGTTTCCTTATTTAAACAGAAATCGAAAGTGCGAATTTCGGTTCCCACAAATGGTAGGGGATGATGTGATGAAACACCACATGAATGCTATCATTGAGGATGATTTTTGGCAAGTGGTGAAGAAAGAGAAGCTGCAGGAAAGAGATTTCGAAGTGGAAATTATGATGAGTTTCGGCGGATCGCATTGGTGTCGATCGACGCCAGACTTCGAACATCGATCGAAGTCGCCTAGTCCGAATCGATCGACAGGATCTCCAGAGCATCGATCGATGATACCTACGGAATCATCTGCATCTTGCAATGCCGTGAGGATCCTCACTCACGATGAATTCGCAGCAAAACACCCACATCCGCCTAGCCCTAAAAACGTAAGAATTGCTCGACGAGCTGACGCCTCCATCGATCGACATGGAGAATCTACTATCGCTCGACAAACTGAGGCCGCCATTGATCGACAACCTCCAGCGCCTATCGATCGACGAGCACCTATTACCTACCGAGTTCAGATGACAAAGATAGATGTTGCACATCTTAATGCACTCAGGCCCAAACCCAGACCTTCAGAAACCAACCAGAGACCGTTAGGACACCTTCAGATGATGAAGAAGATGCTATAGAAGAGGATACGGTTCCTACTGGAAGAACCCTAAGGAGAAGAAAGGAAAAAGTGGCGAAACATCTGAAGAGGGGGGCTAATGAAAAGGAAAAGGAAAATTTCTTAAAGAGTCTTCAGGATTACTGTGGAGCCGAGTACGAGATGAAATACTCAGGGTCGATCGAGACTCACACAGCAACATCGATCGACTGTAGACATCAGAAATCGACTGACACACCACATAAAGAATCGGTCGATAGTCATCCATATAATTTGGGATAACGACTACTACAACCCCACTATTGCCGCAAACACCAGACAACACATGCATACAGAAGAGTATGATGAAGACTATGAGGATGAACGAGCTACTGAGTACAAAGCTATCCTTGATGAGGAGGATACACTTCTACATAATTCCTCTTGGAAAAATAATAAACCATCGATCGACATACCTGGCTCACCATCTATTGATACTCAACCTCATCAGAGAAACCGGAAACGAGCATCGACCGATATTGCCAACTACTCATCGATAGACGCAGAAGACAACCGAGTACGAGAAGGAGACTACTCAATTGGCAGTTGGGCAGATGATCACCATCACGAAAGCTATGCAGTAGAAACAACAATATATGAGCCAGGAGCAGATGAACTACATGAAGGTTTCACATATGGGGAACTTCTCAACATGCAAAGACAAGATGAAACAGCTCAACATCAATCAGAAACTGCTTGGGAAAGAACACGATACACGCATCCGATCGACAGAGCACACCGTCCATCGATCGACATCCGCTCTAAACCAATAACCACTGTAAGCGAAAGAGATAAATTTAATAACGAGTATCTAACTCCTGAAGAATTTGGTATTTTCAGGGACCCAGATAGCCACGCAAGAGCAATAGACGGACATATACTGAATGTATCTCAGAATGATATTGCAGACATCCTTCAGACAGCCAATGGAGCAGAAAACTTGTTCGTACATCAATGCAACACTCCAGAATACCAACAGAAGGGTACAAAAGAGTTCTATGCCACAGCTGGTGCCATAGAAAAAAGCTTCAAACTAAGGTCTCGCAATCCCACTCGACCATCGATCGACGTTGACGTCCCAACATCGGCGGACACACAACCAGAATTCTGCAGAAGAGCATTTGATTCCCATGGTACCAGGAAAATTTACTGGGAAGAGAAGGATCAGTATGGAGTCTACAGAGATGAACATGGATACGCTAGAGATCTAGATGGAAACACCATTCATCTTCACAACATGGATATCAGAAGAGTTCTGGAGAGAGGAGCCAAGCTACATATGTCTTCCTGAACATGCTAACTTATTCACACAGACAAAGCTGGTACCAGAGATCTACACCAAGGACGAGATCAATGAGATGTTCTATGGAGTCTGTGGAGAACAAGAGAAGAACAAAGAAGCTTTCCAGATGAAGCTTGATGGTGTCTACTACCCATTGAATGACAGTATCAGTTGGCTAACTACTTGCATGGAGGAGATTAAGAAAGACATAGCCAGGATTCAACAAGTTACCGACGTTGCTCGATCGTCATCGATCGACAAAGATCAACATACATTGAACGACTTTCGTCAACGCACATCGATCGACAATCAGATGCCAACATCGGTCGACGACAATCTACCACGCCCACATATGATGAAGTCTCAAGAAAATTTCACACCAGGGAAGAGATAGATCAGTTGGTAGAAGGGATCTATAGAGCTCTGGAAACTACAGAAGAGAAGCTTGATGGGAGATGTGATGACATCTATTTCCCAATGGATCTTGACATCAGTGCTTTGAATTCCAAGATTGAAGCTATACAAGGGGAATTGGTGGAGATTCAGAGTTACATTGCCCGTCGACCACAAGCATCGTCATCGATCGACAGACACAACAACAAATCGACCGACATTCATCATCAAACATCGGTCGACGACGCTACAAACCGAGGCCGGCTAGTACCAAAGATGACATCAGACATATCCGACACACATTAACATGGAGAGGAGATCTCAGCTGATACTTACGCCACACTTAGAAGACATCAGTTCAACCTTGAGAGTCTTGATGAAAAATTGCAGAGGATGGAAAACACAACTGCAACAATGAAGGAAAAATGGCGTAGAGGGGATGAAGCTATGAGAGACTTCACTGGTACATGGTTCAACAAGCGCAGAGAAGAGATGGATACTTGTTTTCCAACAAGTTCCAGCTTTCAACACTACTAGCCCAATCACCTCCAAAGTCAAGCTAAATGACTATAACAAAGCGCTGAGTGGGAGGCAACCCACTATTAGGTAATATTTATTTAGTTTTTATTGATATACTATTTATGTTTGTTTTTAATTATTGCAGTTCATAAAAATATAAAAGACAAAAAGAGATCCGAGTAGACGATTGCCGTGAGTATCGACCGACGAGAAGCTGTCGACATCTATCGACATTGTCTAACCTGCCGCGACCGATATCAACATCCCTACATCGGTCGACATCCATTCCGGTCTGGTATATCGTTCTAACTTGTTACATTGAGTCCTTATGATTTATTTATCACCATAACTCCGACTGAATTTACACTGGGGACAAAGTAGTTTAAGTCTGGGGGGAGGTTTACTCATAGTAATTTATTTATGAGTTTTATTAAAACGTTTTTCAAAAAAATTTATTGAGTCAAGAAGGGGATAATGAACTTATAGATTTTGCTTGTTATATAACCACTCTTTACCACCATTCTAGACTTACTGCAGATAGTACTAAAGATATTGAAGATCAACCTGACAACTATTCACACGTGCTGAGATTGTTTGAAGGAACCAAAGATGACCTCCAACACTAAACTTGTCACAACTGCTTGTCTTGGGGCTTGGTATGCATGGGATCGGATTCTTCAAACAAGTATGAAAAGTAAATCCTTGAGTAGATAGATTAATCACCCTCTCTTTTTCTATTTTCGAAATTATAGGTATATAGAAAAATAATAATAATAATAATTATTATTATTTTTATTATATATATATCTATTAGAGATTTATTAAGAAAGAATTCGAACAGGACTTGGTGGCTACAACCATTAAGGCTTGCTTCACAAATAGTCCTAGAATATAGGTCAAAAAGAAGTGAACAGGACATGGTGGCAACCACCATTAAGGCTTGATTCATGGAAGTCTGTCCAATCTTGGTCAATCATCTTGCTAAATAAGTTGATTTTGACTAAGAAAGAAAATTAGTAGAGAGAAAATAGGAACTAATGTTTACCTGCAGATCCAAATACTTGTTTGAAAGTCCTTGCATCCTGTGATCGATACCCCCAAGGTAAAGCCTACACTTTTATTTATGCTACGAAATGTGGTTGGTAGAGGGGAATGTCAGATAAGATTTGCTAAGTTGTTGGCTAAATGAATTTGGTTGCTAAATTAGGATATTGTATAATGTGCTTTTGTGATTAAGACTTTTTAGATGTGGATTGCAATATTGTAGAGGTTATGATTCTAAGTTTTAAATCATGTGAGTCCCTGCTGTTTTAAAATTTCTTGTAGAGAGACTGCCTGTTTGTTTTGCTTGAGGACAAACAAAAGGGTAAGTCTTGGGAGTTGATAGACCATGGATTTGACCCATTTTCATCCATGGTTTATAGGTGTTTTACTAATAATTATTATATTATAGAGCCTATTTATTATATTTGTAAGATCAGAAGTGATTTAGAGATAAGTGATGATTTTGGAGCATTTTGGAGATATTTGGAGCAAGCACCCGAGATGACCTTCGACCTCGACCATCGGTTGATATTGGAGAGGAATAATCAATCGATGTTCATATCTTGACAACGATCGACAGCGAACCGCGCAGAAAGCCCGTTTGGTCACAGCCAACTTGAAGCTCAAGTCTTCACCAATTTACAAGATTACCCCTGACGAGTTTTAACCTAATTATATAAGCTTTGCCACCATGTTAGAGGCAAAGTGTGCTTTTCTTGTTTTATTATTTTCATAACAAGGTTTTCTAGGCTTTTGATAGATTGGAGAGAAGATCCAAATTTATAATTTGTGATTGGAATTCCATTAATATCTATTTACTATTTTAATGAAGTTTTCTTACCTAACTGTTGTTATGAATTGCTTAGCCATGCCTGAGTAGTTTCATTGTTAGATTTTAAGGTTTAAATAGGTTAGGAGAAATTAGCCCCAACTATAGATTGCTGACTTGTGGTAATTGTCATTAGGATTGTTCATTAATGTTTGTCTCTAGATTAGCTACCTAGAACATGCCCTAGGATTGATAGATAAAAGCGAAAGCTTCATTCTCATTCTGAAAACATTCTAACTGAGCTAAGTTTCTTGCTATGAGTAAGGCGAGAGCTGATCTAGTGAGCTTAGTAAACATTCATTCACCCGCACATAAAGCTTAACTTGAAGCACGTCGATCGAAATCATTATTGAATAATCGATCGACGGAGCGAAAGGTGTATCAATGGAGCGAAAGGTGTATCGATGGATATCCCTATAGGATCATCGATCGACACTTTCCATTGATTGACATACGATAGTTGAGATCATTAGATCTAGTTAATAGACAAGTCCAAATATTGCGAACGTTGATGGACTTGGTAACTAAGTAGTTGAGCTTTATATTATCATGCATGCAACTCATTAGGCATCTGTAGGATTATAATCCCAAGTTTCCTGAATAAAAACCGTAAGTCTAACTATTTCCTTTTTAAGCACCAAAACCTCAATCAATCTATTGAACAAGCACTTGTTCAATATTAAACTGCAATTTACATTTAAATCTCTGAAACCATCTAGCTTAACAAATCATATTAGATTCCTTAGGCTCCCTAGCTCCCTGTGAATTTGATCCCTAAGTACTACAACTCGACCTCTTATTTGAGAGAGTATAAATCACTACTTAGGGTAATTTGAGCGGTATCATTAAGAAATATAGGAAACCCTAAATTTCCCAGAGGACCCGGATATCTGCTAAACCACATGCCAAGCAATCAGAACACGAAAGTTTAGGCGACAAATAAATATATGGAATCGAAAAGAGAGCAAGAAAGATTTTTATTTCGAATTCGCATTTGAGCGTAACAACAAGGTAAGAGCCTTCGGCCACGAGACCTGTCGGTGAGATTCCTAGTTCTAGCAACCTAAGACTTGAAAACCTAATTGAGTCGCAGCTCGAGTATCAAAAACGGAAAGATGCCTATATTGCTCTAAGTATTGCTCTGGGTGATAATTCTTGTCCATCTCCCCTGTTCAGCCTCGATCTCCTTATATACTTCCTTTAAGGTGGTTAACCTTTTTCCCTTTCTGCCCCCGGTCGAGTATATCGCTTCGCGGAAATATTCCATTTCCCTTCGATCTTGGTATTTATCCTCAGAAACTTGACATTTATCTTCGGAAACTTGACATTTATATTTTCCTACATAACTAAAGATAAACAGTCATAAGATTGGGCTTGATTTCTATAAAATCTTAAGTGGGCTCTTAGACGTGTTCTGGCCCCTTTTGGGCAGTTTTCTGACTTAGTCGTTTATACGATTTTATACAGAGAGCGCTTCCGAA
The DNA here is from genome assembly GCF_020379485.1 of Brassica napus. Lineage (NCBI taxonomy): Eukaryota > Viridiplantae > Streptophyta > Magnoliopsida > Brassicales > Brassicaceae > Brassica > Brassica napus. The sequence goes on from NC_063445.1 coordinate 36,411,852, forward strand.
ACGACGTCGAATTCAAGGTGTTAGGGGATTTTTGTGTAGGCTCTTTTAGAGTACCACAGAACGATGGATAAGCTGGTTTCTATTAAGTGTTTGTGTTTGTTTCGTGGGGATTTAGAAAGATAACGAAGATATAGTCTTGAAGAGACTTTTATTAGATAGAACAAGCAAGAACAAGCGAGGTTACAACGTATTAGGTAAGAACCCTAATTCTAGCCGTCTAGTTCTAATCTCTAAGCCTTCGAGAAGTCGAACCCTTGCTTTAGGGATTTAGGAGCTCTTATATAGTAGTCTTCAAGTCGGTTTGGTTTAGGTTAAACTCTTCCATATTCGGAAATATGGAAGGTTCTCCTTGTCGAAAATCTTCCATTTCTTGGAAGGGAGGTTGGTCCCTGGGACCGATCCCAGGGTTCCTTTTAGCGGGGACCTGGAGCGTTCCTTTATTAGAGACCCGGGGGCCTGGGTCCTGCCTGGAGGCTGGAGGAAATGATACCGGGGTATTTTTCCACAACAAAAGGAACATTCCCATTCCTCGTATAGCGTAGGCAATTCAAGGTGTTTAGTTAACCGTTGCCATTTTATACGATCAATCCGAATGTCCTTCGAGAAAAGACGAGTTCCCGCAGTTTTTAAATCGTAAAGTTCCAACGATGCCTCCGATCGAAACGAAAAAAGAATGAGTTCGATGCAGTTTCAGGAGAGGAGTTACAAGGACGAGGCGAAGACGGGTTTCGGTTGATCCAGCTCGGCCGTTCACCGAACTGGGCTGGTCCAGCTCAGCCGTTCGTTGAACTGGACTGGTCCGGGGTTTGTCTTTCTTTGAAACTTTCATTCGAGAGCTTTTACCGAGAATGTGTCGAGAAATTTTCCGCGAGAAAATGTTATTTTAGACGTTGATTTCGAGATAACCGTTTTTGACCCCAACAGTTAACCCCCAACTCGCAAGCTTTAAGTTCGAATCTTACGGGCGAGTGATGGCATTAATCGGAATCCGCGGTTAGAATTGGTTTTTCCCGAAAGATTTCTCCTGATTATTTTAATGCGGGAAAATCACTTCAACTCTTGATTTCCTATAAGTAGTGATCTCTCTTCTTCATTCTCTACACATTCTCTCAATTTCTCAAGTCCCCTTTGCACTTTCTCTCAAAAACTTTTCTCCATCAAGATGTCTTTTTCCAGCAATGTCTAGAAGAATGGTGATGTCGAGATGAGCGACGCCGCCGGTGCAGGTCCGTCGGTTCTTCCCGTCACCGGGCCGGTTCCAGCTCACATTTCGGAGCTTCTCTCTTTCCAAAGCGAGATGGCCCGCTGCGAGGCTGAGAAGACGGCGATCCCCACATGCGACGTATCGCCAAGACCTGAGGTTCTAGTTGAGACCCCGAATTTCGAGGCCCTCCCCGTGTGTGACGCCGTCCCTGCCGATGAGGCGGTCGCCAAGAACGTGCTGGCGCCCGATGCTGAAGTTCAGCCGTCGGGCTCCTCCACGACTTCGGTTCGTGTTGACGAGGGCGTACTGGCTCCGGATTCGGCGCCTCCTCCAGCCAAGAGATCGATCGTTGTAGGACTCTCTGCTCAAAGCGCTGCTCCGGCTGTCGTGCCCAAGAGTCGCAAGAGGCCGAGCGCTAACCCGGATGCGGCTAAGAAGAGGAAATGCGTTAAGGCCGGCCCTTTGCCTACGAGGGCGTCTGGTTCGGGTTCGGCGTCTCGTCATCGCGCTAATGTTTGTTTTGAGTGAAAACTTCTCTCTTTCTTAACACGTACGAGTCGATCGTTTTTTTTATCACCTCTTTTTTCTTTTAGTTCGTCTCGTTGATTGACGGGATGATCAGCGAGTGTGTGTTGGAGGTTGAACGTCTTGCTAAGGAGTTAGAGGAGTCGCGAGAAAAGTCGTCGCAACTTGAAGGGAAGTTGAAGGTGTTCGAGGAAGCTCATTCCCTCGAGGCAGCTCGGTTTGAGTCTCGGATCGGCGAGCTTGAGCGGGATCTTGGGAAGACTGCGAGTTCCTTGCTCAAGGCAAAGGAGGCAAAGACGGCTAAGTCCTCGGAGCTGTGCAGACTGAAGCGTAAGATCAAGAGCGGAGAGGAATCGTCGTTTAGTGCGGTTGGAGAGGCCAAGGAGGCCATGCGTGCCGAGTTCAAGATCCGCCTGTCGAGGATCTCCGGATTCCTTTATTCCTTGGTGGCTGTTTACGTTAGGGATTTGGCCTTGGATGGAGTCGAGGGAGGGACGAACGAGGTCGGTGAAGCGCCTCAGTCTCCACGAGTCGAAGGGGCCATGCTTCCCGTTCGTAGGGGAGAGCTGGTAGGTGCGGAAGGAGACATTGATCTGATCATCGCGGACCTGAACTCCGAACCCGAAAGGGGTGGTTGGCGAAGATGAGGCTCTGCGTGCGGAGGATGATTGAGTTTGCAATCTCGAGTGGGAATTTTGTTTTATGTTTTTTTGTTCCGGCCAAGTGTGGCCGTGTTTTTATCTTGGGACTGGCCACTTGTGGCTTTGAATACCCGTCGCTTCTGTGACTTTTAAATGAAACTTAGGTTTTACGTTTTTAAGATCTTTATGGAGTATTTATATGGGTGTAGAGGGAAGACTACGAGTTGTCATCTCGTAGGCTAACTCTGTATGAACTGCTATATCCGTGATCTGTTTCGAGAGTTTTCCGCAGTGCGTGAACTTGCGGGATTTCTGAAGACGCTCGAATATTAGCCAAGAGGCAAATTTTGGGATCTCGTATCAGGGTGTTTGATACTATGCCTAGATGTTAGAGACCGGTGTGCTAGGTTTAGGGTAAGACCTAGGTCTAATCACGGCTTTAGGTGGTGCGATGAATACATCGACTTACGTTTCCCGTATCATTTTTGAACTGATTCCATCCCGGTTTAAAGTCTGTGATATGTTTTTGTCTTACGTGACTTGTATGGTAGGAATCGAGCATCTCATCGAGGATAATTTTTATGTCTCCCGAAAGTGCTGACCAAAATTTCGGATTTTTTATATAGCGCTATTATCCTTGTGTTGGGTGTTCGAGAGCTATCTCTACGAGATGGCTTAGTCTGTTTAGGACGTAGAGAGTTTGTTGTGATCAGCAACAAATTTATCCGTAAATATTGTGGTTTTAGATTCTTTGGAAAGGATTCGTGTTAAGGAGTGTGTGTTTTATATTCGTGGAAGGACTGTTTTAAGAGAGAGCGTTCCCTTTCAGAAAGTTCTTGGAAAAAAGGTCCCTCGGGCATTAGCGACGTCTCGCTTTGCCGAAGGTCGTCGTTTTTTCCAAGTGATGGAGTGTTCTGATGACATTTAGGATTTCGGGATGTTTTCCGGTATGTTAAAAAGGAGTTTCAAAAATGTCGAGTCTGGGATCGGACATTTCAAAACAAAATTCTTGTTTTTGGTGGAATACGTGTATACGTATACGTACCTACTCCCCCCCCCCCTTTTAATGAGGGGGGACGGCTGAGCTCGTCGTATGACAAATTGCCTACGTACCCTCTTCAGGGATCAAGCCGTCTCGTAGTTCAGTACAAAGTGCTGCTTAGTGGTAGTATTTATTAATGTGCATTGCATTCCAAGTTCTCGGAATTTTGACATCCTGCAAATTTGCGATTTCGTACGCGCCTGGTCGGACAACTTTTATGATTTTGTAGGGCGCTTCTCAGTTGGTTCCGAGTTTTCCCACATTTCTCTCGGCGGTGTTTTGGAAAACTTTTCGTAAGACTAAGTCGCCTTCTTTGAATTTGCGGCTGCGTACGTAGTGTTGTAGTACTGTGCGGCCGCATGTTGATAGTTTTGAATGCGTATAAGGGCTTGGTCCAGTCGTTCGTTGACTTGATCGTGTTCATCCAGTAACATTAGATTGTTCGAATCTTCTCGTTCCGGAAGTAATCTTCTGCGTACCCCGGGGAATTCGACTTCTGCTGGGATCATACATTCGCTTCCGTAGATGAGAGCAAATGGAGTTTCTCCCGTTGTGCGTCTCGGAGTCGTGCGATGTGACCATAAGACTCCTTCGAGTTCTTCGGCCCATCTACCCTTTTTAGCGTCCAATCGTTTCTTAAGCCCATCGAGGATGGTCTTGTTAATCATTTCGGCTTGGCCGTTGCATTGTGGGTATCTGGGAGTCTATTTGGTCAGTCGTATCTTCCATTTTTCGCAGAAGGCCTCGAACCAGGTCGAAATAAACTAGGATCCGTTGTCGGTTACGATTTCATACGGGACGCCATGTCTACAGAGGATGTTTCTCCACACGGAGCTTTCGACTTGGGCGTCTTTGATACATGTGTAGGAATCGGCTTCGACCCATTTTGAGAAAAATTTGTCAAAACTAACAAGAATCATTGACCATCGCATGAATGGATATGGGGCCGAAATCGATAGAGAACTTCTGCCAGCTGATGAATGGTAGGAGTATGCCTCTGGCACATCTCACATTTTCGAGCGAAATTATCGCAATCTTTGACCATTGTCGGCCAAAAGCGTCTGTTTCCTTTTATTTTGATCGCGAAGGAACATCCGTCCGAATGGTGTCCGCATGATCCAGAGTGGACTTCTTCCATTATCCCTCATGCTTTCTCCCCTTCTACGCAGGTCATGTGTGGCCCGAAAAATCTCCACTTGTAGAGTTCTTCTTCCACCAAGACGTATCGCGCGGATTGGGATTTAATCTTTCGGGCCGCCCATTTTTCCGCTGGGAGTTTCCCGTCGGTGATGTATGCGAGGATTGTTTCAGTCAAAGGTTTGTCGAATCCATACTCGGATTGTTCTAGATCCTTCGTTGCCTGGACATTGACTTCGTCTGGATCGCCGTCGGGTGACTCGATTAAGTTTATTATGACGGCTGGCCCAATGCTAGGGTGTTGTACGAATTCGACGGGATTCACCCTGCTCAGGCCTGGGTCCGAACTAGATGCCAAGGCGGCAAGGGCGTCAGCCTGTGCGTTTTTGGCCCGAGAGATCCGGGTTAGAGCAAACTGGTCGAAGCCTTGAGCCAAGTTTTGAACGAGTTTTAAGTAGGCATCCATTCTCTCGTCCCTTGCTTTGTATTCCCCGTTGTATTAACTTGCAACTAGCAGGGAATCGCAGTAGGCGTGAATATTACGTATTGTTAGACCATGAGCCAATCGTAAACCCGCGATTAGGGCTTCGTACTCGGCTTCGTTGTTCGAAGCATAGAAAATCAGTCGGAACGATTGTTCCAGTACTTCTCCTGTTGGCGACGTGAGTCTGACCCTGACTCCGGACCCTTGTTTGGAATAGGATCCGTCAACGTGGAGGATCCATGTTGAATCGGGCTCCTAGTTAGTCGTGCACCCTGTAGGGAGTTCTACTAGGAAGTCGGCGAGCACCTGTGATTTCGCGCAAAATTTTGCTCGGTACTAGATGTCGTACTCGCTTAGCTCGATTGCCCATTTTGCTAACCTTCAAATTTGACTGGGGCAATGCAGGATTGTCCGTAGTGGGAACGAAGTAAGTACTATGATATCACTCAAATTACCCTAAGGAGTGAATTACTCTCTCAAATAAGAGGTTTGGATGTAGTACTTAGGGATCGAATCTACAGAGACTCTAGGATTACACAATAGATTATGGTCTTGAAATAAATCTAGATTAATTGGTTATAAGTTTTAAAGCAGTAAATAGATTGGTGAGCAAGTTTATTGCTCGATTGATTTGTTTTGAGGTTGTTAACAGTTGGGAGAAATAGCTAGATTCAGGTTTATTCTCAGGTATGATGAGTAAAACTTAATTTGGGTTTTTAGGGGTTTATTGTTATTAATTCTTCTTGATTTCAAACTAAGATATAATCAATCTGATTATCAAATCTAGATCTCGGATTTCAACTCTCGTATGTTAATCACGAGAAAGTGTTGATCGATAATTCGTTATGAATATCGATCGATACACCTTTCAAAATATCGATCGACAGGGCTAACGCTGCGTCGATCGGTACTTCTTCCAGAAAGCCTTACAGACAGGTTTGATTTGCATTCTCTAACTCACGAGATCAACTCTCGTCTGTATCTAGCCAGTTAGATCATACTAGTTATTTTTAGGTATTGAGTCAAGCAATGGTTTGATCTCAATTAATCCTAAGATCTAAGTTTCATGGTTTATCAACCCTAAACTTAGTAGTAAGAACAACTAGATGAAGAACTAATTAAATCACCCTAACAACAATTTAAGCCAGCAATACATATATCAACCTTATGTGAAACCTAAATCTAACAGTGAAATTACTCAGACATATTCATAAAAGACATGGTTATGATGGTCTAAATAATATTGCAATAGATAAATAAACAGAATAGAGTAAAGAAACAAAGGGAGTTCAAGATCTTCCCTCTCTCAATGTGTACAGATCTCTCTCTCCAATCCTAAGCTCTCTTTCTCTAGAATAGTATGAAGCATATCCGTCAACAATGGCTTAGAAAACAGTAAAATAGAGTTTCAGGTCGTCCAGGGGTATATTGGTAATATGTGGTGACTTCTGAGCCTAAATTAGTCACGAAACAGGCTTGGCCTGTTTTCTGGGATCACTGTCGATCGACATTATGTGTGCACCGTCGATTGACATTCCATCAACTCCCCGACAACTTCCTCTCGCGAGGCAGACTGACCACGCTTCAGTAAAACATGCATAACCTCTGCTACAGGATGCGGATTGTCCTCAAACCGGTGGCATTGGAAAGATAACTCAAAGCTATATCGTGTGGAAAAAGTTGAGCTCAATCAAACGGTGAGAAGTTCTCCATTTATAGCTAAACATCTGATGCGTCTGTGCAGCTCTGCACTCAAAAGGCTCCAAAATCACCATATTTCTCCAGAACGTACCTGAACATGTAAATACTCTAAATAGAATCTATGTAATAATAAATATATATTAAAACACTTATAAACCATGGCTAAAAGTGAGTAAAATCCATGGTCTATCAACTCCTCCAGACTTACTCTTTTGCTTGTCGTCAAGCAAAACATACTAGAACAGTCTCTCTGAGAGAAGTTTGAAACCGCAGGGACTCTCATGAATTAAAACTTAGAATCATCACCTCTGCAATATTGCAATCCACATCTAAAAATCCTAATCACAAAAGCACATTATACCATATCCTAGCTTAGCAACCAAATTCACCTATCCAACAACTTAGCAAATCATGTCTGACATTCCCCTATACCAACCTCATTTCTTAGCATAAATAAACGTGCAGGCTTTACCTTGGGAGTATCGATCACAGGATGCAATGATTTTCAAACAAGTATCTGGATCTGCATGTAAAAGTTAGTTCTTATCTTTTCTCTCCACTAATTTCTCTCTTTAGTCAAAGTCTGCTCCATTTGCAGGATCATTGACCAAGATTGTACAGGCTTCCATGAATCAAACCTTAATGGTGGTTGCCACCAAGTCCTGTTCACTTCTTTTTTACCTATATCCAAGAATTCATGTGAATCGAACCTTGATGATTGCCGCCACAAAGTCCCGTTCGAATTCTTTTTGTTGGAATCCTTATGAAGCAAGCCTTAATGGTTGTAGCCACCAAGTCCTGTTCGGATTCTACCTAACTAACACCTATTATATAAATTTTTTATTTATATATTTTTTTCTCTTTTTTAAAAAAAATAAATATCTCTACGGATAAATCTAGGGTCGAAATAGAGAGAGAAAATGTCATAAATCTACACAAGGCTTTACCTTCCAGACTTGTTTGAAGAATCCGATCCCATGTATACCAAGCTCCAAGACAAGCAGTTGTGTCAGGTTTAGTATTGGAGGTCAGCTTTGGTTCCTTCAAACAATCTTAGCAAGTGTGAATAGTTGACAGGTTGATCCACTTTAGTATCTTTAGTACTATCTGCAATCAATAAGTCTAGAATGGTGCTAAAGAGTGGTTAGATAACAAGCAAAAATCTAATAAATTCATTATCACCTTCTTGACTCAATAAAACTCTTTTGAAAACATTTTTATAAGACTCATGAACAAACTCATATCAGTAAACATCCCCCAGACTTAAATTACACTGTCCCCAGTGTATATCTAGTCGGAGTTATGGTAAGAAATAATCATAAGTACACAATTTAACAAGTTAGAACGATATACCTGACCGGATTAAGTGTCGATCGATGGAAAGGAGTTATCATCGGTCGCTGCAGGTGATGTACTGTCGATCGGTATCGACATGCTCTCACCGGTCGATTTTATAATTGTCTACTCAGATCTTTTTTTAAGTCTTGAGCTCGACTCGAGGTCCGATCTGTGCTATTATCAGGAAGAAGGCCTAAGTTGAAAGGCCTGCTAATTGGCGGTTTAGCACAATAGTGTTTCACTCGTTGACCATTCACTGTAAATTCTTCTCCTTTCTCGTTTATATGTGTGATGGCTCTATAATGTTTGACATCCACAACAGTGAAAGGACCTGACCAACGAGATCTTAGTTTTCTGCGAAACATCGTAAGCCGAGAGTTATATAACAGCAGTTGATCATTTGGTTTGACGTGCCTGGAGATGATCTTTTTATCACGATATGCTTTTGTTTTCTCTTTATAGATCTGTGGGAACCAGAATTCACACCGTCGAGATTTGTTAATTGGAGGAAAGCCAAGCTAACCTAGCCTTCCCTGAAGGTCCCGGTTATCTGTTGGGTCACGCACAACACAATCAATATGAAAGAGTGGAAAGTAATAAATCGTAAAAGAGCGAAAAGAGAAAAAATAGGTCTTATTTCCGAATTCGCGTTTGAGCATGAACAACATGTAAGATCCTAGGCCACGAGAGCTGTCGGTATGTTCGCTAGTCTAGCCACCTAAGTTCTAACCTAGTCGAGTCGCAGCTCGATAGTAAAAACGGAAAAATGCCTAAATTGCTCTAAGTATTAAGTTTTCTCCCCCAAAAGGTCTCCCTTGCTCCTCGTCTTAAGCCCTCCTTATATACTCTCTCTAGGTCGGTTTGCGCCTTTTCTTTGGCCGGATTCGTCGCGAGATGGGCTTTTCTATTTTTCGTCACCCTTCATGATTATCTTCGGAAACTTGACATTTATCTTTTCCTGCGAAATAAAAAATAGACCGTCATATCAGCCTTGATATCAATCCTGTTCTACAATCGTAAGTGGGCCGTTTAGCCGTTGTTCAGGCCCCTTTTGGGCCGTTTTGGAACTCAGACATTTTTTACGATTTTTCTTAAGAAACAGCCATTGGTTTTTCCGAAAGGATTCCAATTCCCCGTATAGTTAAGGCAACAAGTGTTCAAGCTAACCACAGCCGTTTTATACGGCAGGCAGGAGTCCGTTTCGACGACCAAGTTTTTTATAACTTTTCCCGAAGTCTTTCTTTGATAATCTTAAACGAGACGAGACATGGGTATTGCGTCCAAGGGCCCGAGGATTGTGTTACAGGAACTTAGACGAGGATGCACGGTTTCGGGACAGGAGGTCGGTCCCCGCCCATGGGCGAGGTGACCTCGGTGCGGGTCGTCCTCGCCCATGGGCGAGGTGACCTCGGTGCAGGTCATCCTCGCCCATGGACGAGGTGACTGTTGGGGTCAAAATCGGTCACGACGGAATCGATGTCCGAAAGTCCTTAGAAAAACCGAATCTCGGTCAAAACTTCAAAAGCTGAGAAAACGAACAGCCGAAACGGATCTCCCGGTGAGCTAGGCCGCGACACGAGGCAGCTCGCCCGGCGAGCACGGCCGTGTTGCCGGTCGAGTCGTCGGCGAGCTCGGCCGTGACACGGGGCAGCTCACCTGGCGAGCACGGCCGTGTTACTGGTCGACTTGCCGGCGAGCTCGGCCGTGACACGGGCCAGCTCGCCCGGCGAGCATGACCGTGTTGCCAGTTGGCTCGCCGGCGAGCTCGATCGTGCCACGGATCGGCTCCCCCGACGAGCGCGGCCAATTCTCCGTGGACCATTCTAAACCCGGTCCCATCCCATAACCATGCATCTTCGTCCGAAGTTTCATAACTCAGTCTTCGGGTCCATGGATACGACACCAATGTTCCGTCTAAAAAACATCGTCGAAAGTATTCTGGAAGTTGGGAAGGTTATGTCTCTCGAACAGTTTTCTATTCTTCGTAGTAGAGCAGGTTATGGTTAACTTAACACCAACTGCCTCGGCTATGCGAAGAAACAAGGTTCTGTTGGAAGAACCATTCCTATACCAACGGCTACTTCGCGAGTAAAATCGTAAAAACGCTTAAGTCTCGATATGGCCCAAAGAGGATCCGAATTGCGGACAACGGCCCATCTTTGGTCCCAAAAGACTTGAACCCAAAAACTGGATGACGGTTTATCGCATCCGCGGGAAGAGATAAATGTCAAATTTCCGAAGATAATCACAAAGAAGAAGGAAATATGGAAAAGCCCGCTTCGCGACAAATCCGGCCCGAGAAGAGGTAAACCAACCTAAGGAAGAGTATATAAGGAGGACTTAGGACGAAGAGAGAAAGGAGGGCATTCTAAGAGAAAACTTAATACATAGAGCAATTTAGGCATTTTTCCGTTTTTTACTACCGAGTTGCGACTCGACTAGGTTAGAACATAGGTGGCTAGACTAGCGAACATACCGACAGCTCTCGTGGCCTAGGATCTTACCTGTAGTGCTGGGTTCGCGGGTCAACCCGCCCCGACCCGCCCCGCCCCGCCGCGGGTCGAATCATTTTTTCGATTCAAAAACTCGACCCGCATAACCCGCAAACAAAAACTTTTATATCTGCACCCGCCCCGCCAAAACCCGCGGGTAACCCGCCAAACCCGCGGGTAATATTAATTATATTAAAAATAGTTATTTTAATTAAAAATGATTATTTTCTAATTATATAATAATTATTTTATTTAAAAATAATTATTTTTTATTTATATAATAGTTATTTTTTAAAAATACTATTAAAAAAATATATTTATAATGAAAATTATACAAATATTTATTGTTTTTTATATATTTTACGAAAAATGTTTTTTTTTTTCAAATGTTTTTTTTTTTTAATTTGCGGGTTGGCGGGTACCCGCCATTCAAATTCGGCTGACCCGCACCCGCCCCACTCAAAATAATCTCGACCCGCACCCGCACCCGCGATTTAAAAATTTCAAATGGTTCGACCCGCACCCGCCCCGCGGCGGGTCAAACGGGGCGGGGCCCACGGGCAATGATTAAAATTTCCAGCTCTAGTTGTTCATGCTCAAACGCGAATTCGGAAATAAGACCTCTTTGTTCTCTTTTCGCTCTTTTACGATTTTTTATTTTCGAATCTTTCATATTGATTGTGTTGTGCGTGGCCCAGCAGATAACCGGGACCTTCAGGGAAGGCTAGGTTAACTTGGCTTTCCTTCCGATTAACAAAACTCGACGGTGTGAATTTTGGTTCCCACAGTTTGGCGCTAGAAGGAGGGGGGCGGGTACGGATCTATCTCTCTCGCAACCACACACGCTCAGTCCGATATGACGACCAACGCTGACAAAGACCCGCAAACGCACGATGGGACTACCGTCGATGCCAACTCTGATAAAACTACCGCTGGAAACATATCAACGGTCACTGCCGACACCGCGATACTTGACCAGATGAAGGAAATGTTGGCCTCCGCTCAGAAAAAGACGGACGAACAAGGAAAACTCGTGGCCTCTCTCGCAAAACAGGTGGAAACCTTAACGGCGAAGGCAAGGAGCAAAGCCTCGGGGAAGATCAAAATTCCCATCTACGATGGCACCACCGACCCGAAAGCGCACCTGCAGTCTTTCCAGATCGCGATGGGGAGGTGCAAACTCAAGGAGCGCGAACGAGACGCTGGCTACTGCCTCCTCTTCGTCGAAAACCTCAAAAGAGCCGCGCTCGAATGGTTTTCTCACCTAAAACGAAATTCCATCGGAAGTTTCCACCAACTTGCTTCAGAGTTTCTCAAGCAGTATTCCTTGTTCATCGACAGAGAAACCTCGGACGTCGATCTCTAGAGCCTGTCTCAAAGAGAAGACGAGCCACTTTGCGAGTTCATGAACAGATTCATGCTAGTAATGGCAAGAGTCACCGGGATCAGCAACAAAGTGGCGATCGATGCTCTGAAGAAACCTCTCTGGTACCGGCCGAAATTCCGGCAATGGGTATCCCTCGAAAAATGGAGAACGATTCAGGATGCTCTTCATAAGGTAACGGACTTCATCGTAATGGAAGAGGAGATGAAAATCCTCTCCCAGAAGTACAACCCGCAGAAGACCCCCACGAAAAAGAAAAGCTCTCGAAACGACAAGTATGTTCACCACGAGGGAGAAGACATCCAGGGCGAGCACAACTACACTATCAATTCCGAACAAGGGAAGACCTCCGGAAACACCTGGTCCAGGAACCAGTATAAGGATAACTCCTTCTGCGAGTTCCACCAGACCAAAGGTCATTCCACTACGAACTGCAAAGTTCCGGCGCAAGGCTAGCCACAAAACTCCTCGCTGGCGACCTCTTGAAGGTCACTAGCATAAAAGAACTCATCCTCGATTCCGACCACCCTCCGAGGACTGAAAAAGAGTCTCCCGAGAGGGACGCACGCGCAAATAAGTCTGGCGAAAAACGCGGAAGAAAGCAGGATGACCTTGGAGACAATAGTACCCGCCAGAGGATAAACATGATCATTGGAGAATCGCAATTCTACCGCGACTCTGTTTCATCCATCAAGGCCTACGGAAGAAAGGCGGAAACAAGTTCTAACTGGATGACTCGGTACCTGACTGACAACGCTCCAAACGATACGATTGTTTTCGAGGAGGAGGAAACCGTCGGACTCGATAAACCTCACTACGACACGATGGTCATCGACTTGGTGATTCGAGACCTCGAAGTGGAAAGAATCCTCATCGACACGACACAGGCAGCACGGTCAACGTCATTTTCCGCGACACTCTCCGGAGAATAAACATATATCGTGGAAATAATCCCGAAACCAAAACCACTGACCAGTTTTTCGGGCACAACATCAATGACCCTCGGATCGGTCAAACTTCCAGTTATGGCAAGGGAAGTCACAAAAATCGTTGACTTCGCCGTAGTCGATAACCCGGCCATCTATAATGTTATCATGAGAACCCCATGGATCAACGTAATGAAGGCGGTACCGTCGACTTACCACCTTAGCATCAAGTTCCCAACACCAAACGGAAAAGCAGAAATCTGGGGATGCCAGAAACAATCTAGGCTCTGCTTTTTGGCCGAGCATAAGCTACGACAAACTCGGAACACCCCTGCGGTTAGCCCGAAGCGAGTCAAGAAATCTCAGAGTACTCCCGAAGGTTCCACAAAGAGCGATTTGGAATCACTTGCCCATGCAACGGCTCCGGACAGCGACGCGAGTCCGGAGTCCATCGCCCTACCAGCGGAAAACCCGATTCACAAAACGGACGCTGATTTAACTAAAGCCTCAACGGCCAAAGTAACAGAAACGGCCCTATCCAACGAGTAGGAACGCCCGCGACAACAAAGCAGAACTACGAGATGGCTTGATCCTCGAAAGAGGTACGTAGGCAGCTTGTCCTATTGACAAGTTCACCTATCCCCCTCTCCAAAAAGGGGGGGGGGGAGTGGGTACGTATACTCGTATACTCCCACAAAGTTCGGAATATCCACACATGTACTCGTATACTCCCACAAAGTTCGGAATATCCACACATGTACTCGATATTTTCGAAACTTTTTAAATAAAACACATTTTATTACGGTCTCCCGATTCACTTGCAATAAGCCACAACAATCGGAGATTAACCTGAGAAACACCCAAGACAAGGGTCTCCATTTATAGCTAAACATCTGATGCGTCTGTGCAGCTCTGCACTCAAAAGGCTCCAAAATCACCATATTTCTCCAGAACGTACCTGAACATGTAAACACTCTAAATAGACTCTATGTAATAATAAATATATATTAAAACACTTATAAACCATGGCTAAAAGTGAGTAAAATCCATGGTCTATCAACTCCTCCGGACTTACTCTTTTGCTTGTCCTCAAGCAAAATGTTGGGGTCAAAAACGGTTACGACGAAGTTAACGTCCAAATCCCCGAAGAAGAAAAGAGTAGAATACTTCTTCGACAAATACTTTTTCGAAATAGATTCTTCTTTACGAAAAGCTTTGCGGAAGAAATGCGAATCATCGAACAAGAGCTCGAGAAGGATCGTTACGCAGCGACCAAACACGTGCTCCGCTCGGTCGCTACGTAGCAACCGAGTTCGAGCCAAAGCTCAGTCGGTACGTTGCGATCAAACGTCCATTCCGCTCGGCCGCTACGTAGCGACCAAGCTTTTCCGAAACGTCGATACGATATCAGTCCATGCATTCTCGTCTACCCTTCGATGCTATCTCCCGAATACCGTAGCGAACCCATCTCACGTACCCCGCCATTTCTAAGATTATCAATCAAACTTTACCGTAAAAACCGCGGAAAGTTCATTCTTTATCGAAAGAATCTGTAATAAACGCTTCGAGTCGAAAGACGGCCCAAAGGGACCTAAGACATGACTCGAGGCCCAACTTACGATTTCTTAACCAACAGCCCGTAAACCGCTTGTCGGTTTACGCTTGGTTCACAAGGGAAGATAAATGTCAAGTTTCCGCGGATAAATACGAAATTTTGAAGATAATTACGAAGATCGGAAAAAATGTAATATCTCCATTTTTATGCTATGGCGGCATAAGGGCAGAAGAGGAAAGGCGTAAACCGACGTTGGAGCCAGTATATAAGGGGTCCTAGGTGAGAGGCATGGGGAGGGGACTTTTTGAGAGAAAACTTAGCACTTAGAGCAATTAGGCAACTTTCCGTTTTTGTTATTTCGAGCTGCGACTCAATTAGGTTTAGCCATCTTAGGGTTGCTAGAACTAGAAATCTCGCCGACAGCTCTTGAGCCCAGGCTTATACCTTGTTGTAAATGCTCATACGCAAATTCGGAATAAGACATCTCTTTGCTCTCTTCTTACGATTTTTATACTTCTTCGTTGTCATTATTGTGTTCTGATTTGCTTGGCGTGTGGTATTAGCAGATATCCGGGACCTCTGGGAAATTAGGGTTTTCCTAGTTTCCTTATTTAAACGGAAATCAACAGTGCGAATTTCGGTTCCCACAGTTTGGCGCTAGAAGGAGGGGGGGGGGGTACGGATCAATCTAACTCTCAACCACGTCACGCTCAACCAGACATGTCAACTGACGACACGGATAACGTGCAGACTCCTCTTAACGGAGGCAGCGGCACTGATCTCCATACTCCCGCTGCGGACGTATCCGCGGCCAACGCACAAGCCAACGCCGCTGCGCTCGAGGAGTTTAAAAAAATGCTCGCCACCTACGAAAAAAGGTCGGAAGAACAGGATAAGCTCGTGAGCACCTTGACCAAACAAGTTGAAACTTTAACGGCAAGGACTCGAGCAATCCGCCCCCGTGGAACCACTAAAGTCCGCGGGAAAAGACTCGACTTTGCGACCCCACTCAACAGGCCTGGAGCCGCCCAGGAACGACCTTCGGGTCAAAACCCTAGCGAGAAGTCTCCCGTAGAAAGGGGAAACTCCGAAAGCCCTCCGCCTCCCGCGAAGGCTTCGGAGGACAACAGAGTCGAGCAAGTCGACCTGGATCCTAGCGATGTCTCCAACAATACTGATGAGGACGCCGACAGACATCCAAGAAGCACCAGAAGACGATTCACTCGGGAAAGCTCTCGGTTCGACAAACCAATGACAGAAGAGGAGGAAATCCTCTATTGGAACGAACAGGAAGAGCTGGCTGAAAAACAAACCGAGCTCACTCGCAGTAAACGCCGTCAAGCGCGGAAACCTGCTGACGAGACATCGGATATACGCGATCTTCGCGACTATATCACCAAGACTGCGGCAGAAGTAAGAGCTGTATAATCTCAAAATTCATCACGTTACGAGCGCGGCCCCCGAGATCGACAGACTGCTGGAAGGGGCTCGGAAGACCCCTTTCACCGCTCGCATCTCAGATATGAGGGTATCTGATCCAGGAAAAATCAAAGTACCGATGTATGATGGTACGACCGATCCGAGAGCGCACCTTCAGGCTTTCCACATCACGATGGGAAGAGCGAGGCTGAAGGACGGCGAGAGAGACGCCGGCTACTGCCGCCTGTTCGTCGAGAATCTAGAAGGAGCGGCCCTCGAATGGTTCGTGCGCCTAAAACGAAACTCTATCGGGAGTTTCCGACAGCTCGCATCGGAATTTCTCAAGCAATACTCTATGTTCATAGATAGTGAAACTTCCGATGTCAATCTCAGGAGTCTGTCCCAGAGGGAAGAGCAACCCTTCCGCGAGTTCATCAGCCGGTTCAAGTTGGTAATGTCCAGGGTCAGCGGGATAAGCGACAAGGTGGCCATCGATGCGCTCAGAAAGGCACTCTGGTACAAGTCAAAATTCATAAAATGGATATCCCTCGAAAAACCGCGGACGATCCAAGACACCGTCCACAAGGAGACGGACTACATCATGATCGAGGAAGAAACGAAAATCTTATCGCAGAAGCATAAGTCGGCGAGATCGTCCTCGAAAGATGTAGACCCGAAAACAAGGAAGAAGAACCCTCGTAACGACAAGTATGTCCATCACCAGGGGGAAGAACTCCAAGGAGCGCATAATTACGCGATCGGCTCAGACCAGGGCCTAACCAAGGGTAATACGTGGACTCCCAACCAAGGATATGATGAAAACACCTTCTGCAAGTTCCACCAATCCCGAGCACACTCCACGACTAACTGCAAGGTCTTGGGAGCGAGGCTGGCCGCGAAGCTACTAGCCGGAGAACTCTCGGAAGTGACCAGCGTGAAAGATCTCATCCTCGAGACCGATCGCCCCCCGAAGCCGGACAAAACTCTTCCCGTGGAGAGACCTCCCCAAAGAAACCAATCCAGAGATAAACGCGGCAGGAGGCCAGATGACAAAGGGAACGATAACAATCGTTGTATAGTCAACATGATCATCGGAGGATCGCAATTCAGCAACGATACGGTTTCGGCCATCAAGGCTTACCAGCAGAAGGCGGAGTCAAGCGCGAACTGGCCTACATGGTCTCCTACCCGAGATGATCAGAATTGCTCAATCACCTTCACAAAGGAGGAAGCCGGCGGGATCGATCAGCCTCACTGCGATCCGCTCGTCGTAGACCTCGTCATACGAGATCTGGAAGGCGGAAGAGTACTCATTGACACGGGAAGCACGGTCAATGTAATCTTCCGCGACACTCTCAATCGGATGAGCATTCAACTCGGAGAAGTAACTCGAACTCCGAAACCGCTCACATGTTTTTCTGGCGAAGTATCGATGACCCTCGGATCGATTCAGCTACCTATCATGGCCAAGGAGGTCACAAAGGTCGTAGAGTTCGTGGTAGTCGATCATCCTACCATCTACAACGTGATCATGGGAACCCCGTGGCTCAACGCTATGCAAGCCGTTCCATCGACGTACCACCTGGGCGTCAAATTCCCTACCCCAAACGGAGTTGCAGCTATCTGGGGATGTCAGAAACAGTCGCGACTGTGCTTCCTCGCAGAACACAAGTTAAGACAGATGACAACCTCAGCAACGGCAAATCGCAAACGCACGAAGATCGATAAATCTTCAACCAACAACGTTTCGAGAAAAGACGATTTCACATCGTCTGCCGACGCAGACGCTTCGGGTATCGAAACTCAACATGAGTCCGAAGCCGACACTACAACTCAACCGGAACATCCGGAAGAAAACACTGACCCTGCCACGATCATCTTGATCAAGGCGGTCAACATGGCTACAACCGCCAAGTGAAAACGCTCGCGGAGCCAAACAGAACTGCGAGATGGCTTGATCCTCGAAAGGGGTACGTAGGCGGCTCGTCGAAGGACGAGTTCAGCTATCCCCCTCTCCAAAAAGGTGGGGGAGTGGGTGCGTATACTCGTATACTCCCACATAGGAAAAGATGCGTTATTGTAATCGAATTCTATAGAGATTTCGATAATTTTTACGAAATATGCGTTGCTCTTTTTAAAAGACAAAATCGCAAAACAATCTCACTTCAGCACCAAAAATATACGTATAGTCTTCGAAATAACTGCGAGACGTCGCCAAGTTAAAAATTGAGATGATGCAAACAAATTGTCTGAACGCGACCACTACAAATCCTACACTTCGTTCGTCGATTGGCCCCGACGAACACATCAGCCGTCTTAAACAAACGCAACCTGATCACTCTTTTGATCTTCAAACGTCCAACACAAGGACGAAAGCGCGCTACAAAAAAAAATCCAAAATTTTGGTCTAGCACTTCCAGTTGGCTTAAAAATTGTCTCTGGAAAGATGCTTGATTCGTACCATACAAGTCGTATAAGCCGAGAACCTATCGTGGACTTTAAATCGGTACGAATTAGGTAGAAATCGCAACAGGAAAACCGATAGACGGCTAGTCACCGCATAAACCTTAAAACCGAGAGTAAACCTAGGTCTTGCCCTAAACCCATCGCACTGGTCTCAAACATCTCAAAGACATGATATCTAAACGATACGAGATTCCTAAAACATGTCTCTTCGTTCGTATCTCAACGTTCCCGAAAAATCGTAAATAATTTTTACGAAAACTCACGTCTCGAACGAACTAACAGATTGAACGCCTCAACGAAGATAAATATGAGACGACAACTCATGGTCACTTCAAACCCACTCTAAACAAAGTAACTCAAACAAACATCCATTACATAAACCGAATAGCGGTAGGGGTTCAAAGCCACCAACGGCCAATCCCGACGAAAACGGCCAAAATAGGCCCGTACAAAGATCGAAAGCCATACTCGGCAAAACATACATGAACAAAGGCCACACTCGACCGCTAAGTACTAGATAAAGGGAAAAAAAACTCATTAAAACCCTCACAGATCGAAGTTAAAACTCCCGGACAAGGAGGCTCCGAATGCATCCGCGGGAAAGTTCACTTCCTCGTCGTCACCGGCAAAATCAGTCGTAGTTTCTACGGTATCAGGGGAAACCGGAATGGGATCCTAGAATCTCTGAATCTTCCCATCGATCGGAAGAATGGTCGCCTCAGCGTGAGCATGATCCTTCATGCCACCCTTCATTAACTCCATCTCCCTTTCGAAAACGTAGTCATCTTCCTGCGTCTTCCAAAGACTCCCGACGGAGCCGCGACACTCACGGAAGTCGCCCAGCGAGTTGAAAGCACCCTTGAGATTCCCGTACTCAACCTGGAATTGAGAAGCGCGAGTCTTCATCACCTCGAAAATTTCCCTCTTGCCCTTCCGTTCCGCCCTGCGAACAGCCCTGGCATGATCACGAGCGAGTAGAGTGTCTCGCGCCAACATCTCGTCTCGCATGCGAGCAAGATCCTTTTCCACCTTCTCCGCTTTAAAGCGATAGATCATGGCCTCTCTATGGCTCGCCTCAATGGCCGATCCAAGCAAGTTCAAACCATGTAAAACCGATTGACACGTTATAAGCAAAAAATAATAATAACGATCGTCAGAATTCTTAAAATTTATACCCCGTTAATGATGCGAGATCCTTCCGCAACAACTTTCGGCCTCCCTGACTCGCTTGTGGCCTGAGGAGCGTCAAAGCCCGACGGAAGACCAGCGAAGAAATCATCGAAGTCTGGAATAGGGACCTCGCTCGTACCACTTCCATCGCCAAAAGCAAGGTTCGGATCCCATCCTGGAAGCATGCAATCGTCTACCGAAAACTCCAGGTCGCCGAGATCAATATCTTTCCCCTTCGAAGAATTCGGCCCCGTCACAATAGTCGGAGCTGCGTTGGGACCAGCGTTGGGACCTTGGTCTTCTGGTTCGGAATCACTCCTTGTTTCTCCGCCCAAAGCAGGACCAGGATGCACAAACCTCAACGCCTTACGAACTCTCTTCGGCGTAAAAGAAGTCCAGAAAAAAGGACCATTCCTGAGCAGATCCCTCATCGCAATAATGTCCTCAGGAAACGGAGCAAGAGGGTTGATAAAAGGACGATAGTTCGGCAACCTCCGAAACAGTGAGATACAACTCTCCTCAACGAACGCCGCGTCTACACGGACGAAGAAGAAAAACTTCCTCCACGAGTTGAAGTTAGAAGGGAACCCCTTTACCACTGACATGAAGTTCCGAGGAACTAGGATCCCTATGAGGTACTGGATGCTAAGAGGATTCAGTTGGCTTATCGCCACCCCGAAACGACCCAACACACGGACGATGATCTCGGGGATCGGGAACCACAAACGGCAACGCACTACGAATGCCTCGTAACAAGTAAAGAAGCCCTCTGGGGGACTACTAGCGCATTCTCCTTGACAAGGAATCCTGAATTCCACCGCGTCCGAAATATGGTAGAACGACCGCATGACCTCGAGGAATTCACTAGTACTCCTACTCGGCGCACCTGCCTCCATCGGGCGATGGTTCATGACCGGGAATGATTTTTCTTTGGGAGGCGTGATCGAACCATAACACGCCACCCACCATGCCTCGTTCTCAGCTGGGTCTACCGAATGAGGAACGAATTCCATCTTCGGCACTCGAAGCTCTTCAGAAACGTTCGCGGGCCAGGATCCTTTCTTCGAACTCCTCTTCTTACTCGACATCTCGTGTTTTTTCTTTTTCTTTAAAATCAAGAAGGAAATGACAGAGAGAAAGAGAAAGAACTTTTCAAGAAAAACCTCTCTATGAGAATGAGTAAGTGTGAAGATTGTGAAGAAGTTACCTCCCTTCTTATAGGAATGAGAAATTACTATTTACTTGCAGATTTTTGGACACGAACTTCGCCCAAATACACCAATCTCGTCCAAACTTGCCATACCACGCATTGGGACCTCGCTAGAAATCCACGTTCCCAACGAGCTGGGGGGCTAACTATTGGGGTCAAAAACGGTTACGACGAAGTTAACGTCCAAATCCCAGAAGAAGAAAAGCGTAGAAAACTTCTTCGACAAATACTTCTTTTTTACGAAAAGCTTTGCGGAAGAAACGCGAATCATCGAACAAGAGCTCGAGAAGGATCGTTACGCAGCGCCCAAACACGTGCTCCGCTCGGTCGCTACGTAGCAACCGAGTTCGAGCCATAGCTCAGTCGCTACGTAGCGATCAAACGTCCATTCCGCTCGGTCGCTACGTAGCGACCTAGCTTTTCCGAAACGTCGATACGATATCAGTCCATGCATTCTCGTCTACCCTTCGATGCTATCTCCCGAATACCGTAGCGAACCCATCTCACGTACCCCGCTATTTCTAAGATTATCAATCAAAATTTACAGTAAAAACCGCGGGAAGTTAATTCTTTATCGAAAGAAGCTGTAATAAATGCTTCGAGTCAAAAGACGGCCCAAAGGGACCAAAGACATGACTCGAGGCCCAACTTACGATTTCTTAACCAACAGCCCGTAAACCGCTTGTCGGTTTACGCTTGGTTCACAAGGGAAGATAAATGTCAAGTTTCCGCGGATAAATACGAAATTTTGAAGATAATTACGAAGATCGGAAAAAAAGGAATATCTCCATTTTTATGCTATGGCGGCTTAAGGGCAGACGAGGAAAGGCGTAAACCGACTTTGGAGCCAGTATATAAGGGGTCCTAGGCGAGAGGCATGGGGAGGAGACTTTTTGAGAGAAAACTTAGCACTTAGAGCAATTCGGCAACTTTCCGTTTTTGTTATTTCGAGCTGCGACTCAATTAGGTTTAGCCATCTTAGGGTTGCTAGAACTAGGAATCTCGCTGACAGCTCTCGAGCCTAGGCTTATACCTTGTTGTAAACGCTCATACGCAAATTCGGAATAAGACTTCTCTTTGCCCTCTTCTTACGATTTTTATACTTCTTCGTTGTCATTATTGTGTTCTGATTTGCTTGGCGTGTGGTATTAGCAGATATCCGGGACCTCTGGGAAATTAGGGTTTTCCTAGTTTCTTTATTTAAACGGAAATCGAGAGTGCGAATTTCGGTACCCACACAAAACATACTAGAGCAGTCTGTCTGAGAGAGGTTTGAAAACCGCAGGGATTCTCATGATTTAAAACTTAGAATCATCACCTCTGCAATATTGCAATCTACATCTAGAAGTCCTAATCACAAAAGCACATTATATCATATCCTAGCTTAGCAACCAAATTCACGTAGCCAACAACTTAGCAAATCCTGTCTGACATTCCCCTATACCAACCTCATTCCTTAGCATAAATAAAAGTGCAGGCTTTACCTTGGGAGTATCGATCACAGGATGCAATGATTTTCGAACAAGTATCTGGATCTGCATGTAAAAGTTAGTTCTTATCTTTTCTCTCCACTAATTTCTCTCTTTAGTCAAAGTCTGCTCCCATTGCAGGATCATTGACCAAGATTGGACAGGCTTCCATGAATCAAACCTTAATGGTTGTTGCCACCAAGTCATGTTCACTTCTTTTTGACCTATATCCAAGAATTCATGTGAATCGAACCTTGATGATTGCCACCACCAAGTCCCGTTCGAATTCTTTTTGTTGGAATCCTTATGAAGCAAGCCTTAATGGTTGTAGCCACCAAGTCCTGTTCGGATTCTACCTAACTAACACCTATTATATAAATTTTTTATTTATATATTTTTTTCTCTTTTTAAAAAAAAATAAATATCTCTACCGATAAATCTAGGGTCGAAATAGAGAGAGAAAATGTCATAAATCTACACAAGGCTTTACCTTCCAGACTTGTTTGAAGAATCCGATCCCATGTATACCAAGCTCCAAGATAAGCAGTTGTGTCAGGTTTAGTGTTGGAGGTAAGCTTTAGTTCCTTCAAACAATCTTAGCAAGTGTGAATAGTTGACAGGTTGATCCACTTTAGTATCTTTAGTACTATCTGCAATCAAAAAGTCTAGAATGGTGCTAAAGAGTGGTTAGATAACAAGCAAAAATCTAATAAATTCATTATCCCCTTCTTGACTCAATAAAACTCTTTTGAAAATATTTTTATAAGAATCATGAACAAACTCATATTAGTAAACATCCTCCAGACTTAAATTACACTGTCCCCAGTGTATATCTAGTCGGAGTTATGGTGAGAAATAATCATAAGTACACAATTTAACAAGTTAGAACGATATACCTGACCGGATTAAGTGTCGATCGATGGAAAGGAGTTATCATCGGTCGCTGCAGGTGATGTACTGTCGATCGGTATCGACATGCTCTCACCGGTCGATTTTATAATTGTCTACTCAGATCTTTTTTTTAAGTCTTGAGCTCGACTCGAGGTCCGATCTGTGCTATTATCAGGAAGAAGGCCTAAGTTGAAAGGCATGCTAATTGGCGGTTTAGCCCAATAGTGTTTCACTCGTTGACCATTCACTGTAAATTCTTCTCCTTTCTCGTTTATATGTGTGATGGCTCCATAATGTTTGACATCCACAACAGTGAAAGGACCTAACCAACGAGATCTGAGTTTTCTGGGAAACAGCGTAAGCCGAGAGTTAAATAACAGCAGTTGAACATTTGGTTCGACGTGCCTGGAGATGATCTTTTTATCATGATATGCTTTCGTTTTCTCTTTATAGATCTGTGGGAACCGGAATTCACACCGTCGAGATTTGTTAATTGGAGGAAAGCCAAGCTAACCTAGCCTTCCGTGAAGGTCCCGATTACCTGATGGGCCACGCACAACACAATCAATATGAAAGAGTCGAAAGTAATAAATCTTAAAAGAGCGAAAAGAGAGTTTTTTTTATCAGGACTCGTCTTTATCACTTTTCCTTTGTTTTACAAAAAGATCGAACAGAGAGGTCTTATTTCCGAATTTGCGTTTGAGCGTGAACAACATGAAAGATCCTAGGCCACAAGAGCTGTCGGTACGTTCGCTAGTCTAGCAACCTAAGTTCTAACCTAGTCGGGTCGCAGCTCGATAGTAAAAACGGAAAAATGCCTAAATTGCTCTAAGTATTAAGTTTTCTCCCCCAAAAGTTCTCCCTTGCTCCTCGCCTTAAGCCCTCCTTATATACTCTCTCTAGGTCGGTTTGCGTCTTTTCCTCTGCCGGATTCGTCGCGAGATGGGCTTTTCCATTTTTCGTCACCCTTCATGATTATCTTCGGAAACTTGACATTTATCTTTTCCTGCTAAATAAAAAATAGACCGTCATAGCAGCCTTGATATCAATCCTGTTCTAAAATCGTAAGTGGGCCCTTTAGCCGTAGTTCAGGCCCCTTTTGGGCCGTTTTGGGACTCAGACGTTTTTTACAAGTTTTCTTAAGAAACAGCCGTTGGTTTTTCCGAAAGGATTCCAATTCCCCGTATAGTTAAGGCAACTAGTGTTCAAGCTAACCACAGCCGTTTCATACGGCAGACAGGAATTTGTTTCGACGACCAAGTTTTTTATAACTTTTCCCGAAGTCTTTCTTTGATAATCTTAAACAAGACGAGACATGGGTATTGCGTCCAAGGGCCCGAGGATTGTGTTACGGGAAATTTGACGAGGATGCATGGTTTCGGGACAGGAGGTCGGTCCTCGCCCATGGGTGAGGTGACCTCGGTGCGGGTCATCCTCGCCCATGGGCGAGGTGACCTCGGTGCAGGTCGTCCTCGCCCATGGGTGAGGTGACCTCGGTGCGGGTCGTCCTCGCCCATGGGCGAGGTGACTGTTGGAGTCAAAATCGGTCACGACGGAATCGATGTCCAAAAGTCGTTAGAAAAACCGAATCTTGGTCAAAACTTTAAAAGACGAGAAAACGAACAGCCAAAACGGCTCGCCGGCGAGCTCGATCGTGCCAAGGATCGGCTCGCCGGCGAGCGCGGCCAATTATCCGTGGACCATTCCGAACCCGGTCCCATCCCATAACCAAGCATATTCGTCCGAAGTTTCCGTAACTCAGTCTTCGGGTCCGTGGATACAACACCAATGTTCCGTCTAAAAAACATCGTCGAAATTATTCGGGAAGTTGGGAAGGTTATGTCTCTCGGACAGTTTTCTATTCTTCGTAGTAGAGCAGGTTACGGTTAACTTAACACCAACTGCCTCGGCTATGCGAAGAAACAGGGTTCCATTGGAAGAACCATGCCTATACCAACGGCTACTTCGCGGGTAAAATCGTAAAAATGCTTAAGTCTCGATACAGCCCAAAGAGGGTCCGAATTGCGGACAACGGCCCATCTTTGGTCCCAAAAGACTTGAACCCAAAAACTGGTATGACGGTTTATCGCATCCGCGGGAAGAGATAAATGTCAAATTTCCGAAGATAATCACAAAGAAGAAGGAAATATGGAAAAGCCTGTTGGGGTCAAAAACGGTTACGACGAAGTTAACGTCCAAAATCCCCGAAGAAGAAAAACGTAGGAAACTTCTGGTGCAGCCTGGGTATGGCTTCTGCTCCTGGATCACTTGAAGGGGAACGAAATAGGGATGTCCTTGGAGGCTACTAGCACTCTGCTGGACTATGGACGTCTCTCTGAACCTATGGAATGGCAACAGAGATGGTTTGCTACTCAAAGACACAAGATCACCTTGTATTTTCTAAGATGGGATTCACAGGAATTCCTTCCTTTAAGTGAGATCAATGTTCTTGAGCTGAACATAGAGAGCTAGAGACAAGACAACAAAGTTGACTGAATAATTCTTAGATTGAAAGTTGAGAAAACAAAGCTGCCTCCCCCCCCATGTTCTTAAAGAAATCGACAAACAAAAACCCTAGAAGTAAACCAGGATGGTTTAATTCTAATTCTAATCCTAATCCAATTGAAATTGGTTTATTTTACAATCCTAATTGTCTTTGGTTTAAATTAAATGAAAGCCCAATAACCAAAGCCCTTACAAAGTAATTAAATTAAACCAACAGGCTGGTTTATCTTGATCTCCTTGTCTTGATCCAAGACCCACGATTTTGGCTATCTCCTGGAGCCTCTCCTCTTGTGCTCTCAGCCTTGATCTGGTTACTGGTCCACTCCACAAGCTGGCTAGCTCATTTAGTTCTTCTCTGCTCAAGTCTGGTTCTTCTCTTCTCAAGTCTGGCTCTTCTTTTCTCAAGTCTGGCTCTTCTCTGCTCAAGTCTGGCTCTCCCTCGTCAGACTCACTCAGCTCTCCAATGTCTCTACTCATGGCTACACCATCCCCTCCTCCTTTAAAAGGATTTGACCTCAAATCCAAATCATCTGCAATAAAAGGGTCCAAGTCAGAAACATTGAAAGTAGAACTGATTGTGTATTTCCCTTCAAGATCGATCTGGTAGGCATTGTTGTTGATTCTCTTCAGCACTCTGAAAGGTCCATCTTTCCTTGGTAGCAACTTTGATTTCCTCTCAACAGGAAACCTCTATTTTCTCATGTGAATCCACACAAGATCACCCGGTTCAAGTACTAGCTCCTTGCGCCCCTTGTTCTTCTGCCTCTCATACATCTTCGTTCTCTCCTTAATGTTCTTCCTGACCTGCTCATGCAAAGACAAAGCAAACTCGGCCTTTTGCATGCCATCAAAGTTAGTTTGTTCTTTTAAAGGTAAAGCAAATAAATCAAGAGGAGACAATGGGTTAAAACCATAAACAACTTGAAAAGGTGAGAGTTTAGTAGCTGAATGCACTGCTCTGTTATATGCAAACTCTACATGTGGTAAACAATCCTCCCATGTCCTAATGTTACTCTTAATGATGGCACGCAAAAGAGTAGACAATGTCCTATTGACTGATTCAGTTTGACCATCAGTTTGGGGATGACAAGTAGTTGAAAACAATAGCTTAGTTCCCAACTTTCCCCACAGAGTTTTCCAGAAATAGCTAAGGAACTTAGTATCTCTATCAGAAACTATAGTCCTAGGCATACCATGCAATCTAACAACTTCTCTAAAGAATAGATCAGCTACCAAAGATGCATCATCAGTTTTATGACAAGGTATGAAGTGAGCCATCTTAGAAAATCTATCAACAACCACAAAGATACTATCTCTTCCTTTCCTAGTTCTAGGCAATCCTAAGACAAAGTCCATAGAGATATCAATCCATGGTGCAGTAGGAATAGGGAGAGGTGTATACAAACCTGTTGGTTGGACCTTAGACTTGGCTTGCTTGCACACGACACACCTTGAGCACACACGCTCCACTTCTTTCTTCATACTCGGCCAGTAGAAGTGCTCCTGCAAGGTGGAGAGTGTTTTGGCGACTCCAAAGTGTCCCATCAGCCCTCCTGCGTGAGCTTCCCTAACATACAATTCTCTCAAAGAACCACTAGGAACACACAGGCGGTTATCATAGAAAAAAATTCCTTTTACTTGGTAGAATTTTCCACTAGCATGTTTCTCAGATTCTCTAAACACATCTTTAAACTCAGGATCATTAGCATAGCAAGATTTGATATGTTCAAAGCCTAAGAGTTTAGTTTCCATTGAAGATAAAAGAGTATACCTTCTGGAGAGTGCATCAGCCACTACATTCTCCTTACCTTTCTTGTAGTGGATGACATAAGGAAAGGTCTCAATGAACTCCACCCACCTGGCATGTCTCTTGTTCAGCTTCTGTTGCCCTTTGAGATGTTTAAGGGATTCATGATCTGTATGGATCACAAACTCCTTAGGCCACAAGTAATGTTGCCACACTTGTAAAGCTCTCACCAAGGCATACAGCTCCTTGTCATAGGTAGGATAGTTCAAGGTGGCGCCTCCTAGTTTCTCACTGAAGTAAGCTATGGGTTTCTTATCCTGCATCAACACAGCTCCAATTCCAATACCAGATGCATCACATTCAATTTCAAAAGTTTTAGAAAAGTCAGGAAGTGCAAGTAAGGGAGCACTTGTTAACTTCTCTTTTAGCATTTGAAATGCCTCTTCTTGGGTTGGTCCCCAAGTGAAACCTACACTCTTTTTGATTACTTCAGTCAGTGGTGCTGCAACTGTACTGAAATCTCTCACAAACCTCCTGTAGAAGCCAGCAAGTCCATGAAAACTTCTGACCTCTCCAATAGATTTAGGAATCGGCCACTCCCTGATAGCCTTCACTTTTTCCTCATCAACCTGTATGCCCTGTGAAGTCACAACAAAACCTAAAAAGACAAGGTTATCTGTGCCAAAAGAACACTTTTTATAGTTAGCATACAGATTTTCTTTTCTAAGCACATCCAGAACTTGTTTCAAGTGGTTAACATGTTCTTTCATAGTCTTGCTGTAAATCAGGATATCATCAAAGTAAACAACTACAAATCGTCCTATCAAAGCTCTCAAGACATGATTCATTAACCTCATGAAAGTACTAGGTGCATTAGTAAGTCCAAAAGGCATCACAAGCCATTCATACAATCCTAGCTTAGTTTTAAAAGCAGTTTTCCACTCATCTCCTTCTTTCATTCTAATCTGGTGGTAACCACTCTTTAAATCAATTTTAGAAAAGACACATGAACCATGTAACTCATCTAGCATATCATCTAAGCGAGGAATAGGGTGCCTGTACTTAACTGTTATGTTGTTGATGGCTCTGCAGTCCACACACATCCTCCAGCTTCCATCTTTTTTTGGTACCAAGAGGACAGGTACAGCACAAGGACTCATACTCTCCCTGATATGTCCCTTCTCCATTAGCTCATTGACTTGTTTCTGAAGCTCCTTGGTCTCCACAGGGTTGGTCCTGTATGCTGGACGGTTTGGTAAAGTAGCTCCTGGTACAAAATCAATCTGGTGCTCTATTCCCCTAATAGGCGGCAGACCTATTGGATTGTCCTCTGGGAACACATCTCTATACTCCTGCAAAAGGCACTCAATCTCCTCTGGAATCTCAGGAGCAGGGTTAGTAGTAGAGCTCAACAATTCTTTATAAACCACTAGTATCAAATTTGATTGTTCAATCACAGCAGTTTTGATATCTTTAGCAGTAGCAAAGAGGTTGAGTTTACTTACCTGGCTGGTCTCTTCAAGAAGCAAGGACTTGCTGGCGGCCTTGGACTCTCCTCTCTTCATTTTGAGATGCATCTGATCCTGGTGTACCTCCTGAGGGGTCATTGGCGCCAGGGTAACTTGTTTCTCCTTATGGATAAAAGTGTATCTGTTGGTAAAGCCATCATGTACTGATCTCTTATCATACTGCCATGGACGTCCAAGAAGGATGTGGCTAGCTTCAAGGGGTGCTACATCACAAGTGATCTCATCCTGGTACTTTCCCACTGATAGCAAGACCTTCACTTGCTTGGTGATCTTTAATCCACCCTCATCATTGATCCATTGCAAGAGATATGGTTTAGGATGCTTGAACACTTGAAGACCCAACTTCTCCACCAACTCAGCACTTGCTACATTAGTACAGCTTCCTCCATCAATGATCAAGCTACAAACCTTTTCTTGAACCAAGCATCTGGTGTGGAACAAGTTTTCCCTTTGCTCATCTTCTTTGGCTTTAGGTTGAGCATTGAGAAGTCTCCTGGTGACTAGTAGCTCTCCACGGACAGGGTACTCCACGCCTTCCTCATCTGACTCTTGGCCGGCGTCCTCCTCTTCAGATATCACCTCCCCGTTGGCTAAGATAGTCATCACCTTCTTGTTGGTGCACTCATTAGCATAGTGGCCAAAACCATGACACTTGAAACACTTGATGTTCCTGGTCTTAGTAGATGTGGCTACTCCTTTACCCTTGTCATCTCTCTTGGTCTCTACTGAAGAAGAACCGTCCTTGGACTTATCCCCTGGCTTATCTTCCCTGGAGTAGGCCGGTTTTGAAGCAGGAGTGTATGAAGACCGGGTAGAGCTCTTCCTCTTGTTCTGCTGCTCAATCAAAATAGCCTTATGTAGCAGTTCATCCATGTCCTCATATTCTTGTAGCTCCAACCTATCTTGTATATCTCTGTTAAGACCTCCTTGGAATCTAGCCATAGTAGCTTCTACACCTTCTTCTAAATCAGCTTTTAACATGAGTGTTTCCATCTCCTGGTGATAGTCCTCTACACTCTTAGACCCTTGAGAAAGCCTTCTCAACTTCTGGTGTAGATCTCTTCCATAGTGATTAGGAACAAATCTCTTCTTCATCACAGTTTTCATCTCAAACCAGGAAGCTACTTGAGGCTCTCCATTGCGTCTCCTGGTAGTAGCAATCTGATCCCACCAGCTAATAGCATATCCACAGAATTCAGTAGCTGCTAGTCTCACTTTTCTCTCCTCAGTGAGCTGCTGGCAATTGAAAACCAGTTCAATCTTCTTCTCCCACTCTAAGTAAGCATCAGGATCATTCTTCCCATGGAATGGAGGGATTCTAAGCTTGAGATTGCCTAGGTTATCAGTAGCTGGTCGCCTGCGGTTGTAGTTTCTACCATGCTGACTAGCCTGAGATCCATCATCACTTTCATCAGCTGAATCTTCTTGATAATGTTCTCCATAAACCCCACGACCCCCAATCTCAACTCGTGGCCCTCTTATAGGTCCAATGCGTGCTCTCTGAGCTCCAGCAGCAACCGCGTCCCTCTCTTGCCCTGCATTAACACCAGGTAAGTTTTCATTAGCTTGTTGAGCAAGGTTGTAAGTATTTTGCATTCTTCTGGTTATCTCAGCCATCATAGCCTCAAATTGAACTTGGTTGAGGTTGATTTGCTGGACAGCCGGTTCTCCTGAACCCTCTGGTTGCTTTCCATCTCGTCTCTCTTCACTCATTGTTCCTGAAATAGTTAGAGAAAACACAAAGCCAAGAACAAAAGTATCTCTCTCTCAATCAAGTTTTCAAATCGCCAAGTCTCAGCTCTTCCCACAAGTTCAGTTGAAAAACAAAGTTCTACACTTAAGATCTAGAACTAAACCCCAATGAATCAGAAAGAAAGTATTAAGAGATTTAGGCACCAGCTGACTTTACCACCCTGAGCTGGATTTCTCTTCAGCTAGCTGGATTACTCTTCAGCTTTTTTTTTTTGATTTGGATCAGAGATCTCTTTTCTTTTTTCTTTTTTTTTTTTGATTTGCAGGGTTGGCTCAGCTGGCTTACAACAGATAGAAAGATAAGAGAAGTGTTTGATGGAATGAATGATCTGAGTAGTCAAAATCGCAAACCCTAACCTTCAAGTGGCTCTGATACCACTTGGTGCAGCCTGGGTATGGCTTCTGCTCCTGGATCACTTGAAGGGGAACGAAATAGGGATGTCCTTGGAGGCTACTAGCACTCTGCTGGACTATGGACGTCTCTCTGAACCTATGGAATGGCAACAGAGATGGTTTGCTACTCAAAGACACAAGATCACCTTGTATTGTCTAAGATGGGATTCACAGGAATTCCTTCCTTTAAGTGAGATCAATGTTCTTGAGCTGAACAGAGAAAGCTAGAGACAAGACAACAAAGTTGACTGAATAATTCTTAGATTGAAAGTTGAGAAAACAAAGCTGCCTCCCCCCATGTTCTTAAAGAAATCGACAAACAAAAACCCTAGAAGTAAACCAGGATGGTTTAATTCTAATTCTAATCCTAGTCCAATTGAAATTGGTTTATTTTAAAATGTCTTTGGTTTAAATTAAATGAAAGCCCAATAACCAAAGCCCCTTACAAAGTAATTAAATTAAACCAACAGGCTGGTTTATCTTGATCTCCTTGTCTTGATCCAAGACCCACGATTTTGGCTATCTCCTGGAGCCTCTCCTCTTGTGCTCTCAGCCTTGATCTGGTTACTGGTCCACTCCACAAGCTGGCTAGCTCATTTAGTTCTTCTCTGCTCAAGTCTGGTTCTTCTCTGCTCAAGTCTGGTTCTTCTCTTCTCAAGTCTGGCTCTTCTTTTCTCAAGTCTGGCTCTTCTCTGCTCAAGTCTGGCTCTCCCTCGTCAGACTCACTCAGCTCTCCAATGTCTCTACTCATGGCTACACCAACTTCTCCGACAAATACTTTTTTCGAAAGAGAGTGAATTACTCTCTCAAATAAGAGGTTCAGATGTAGTACTTAGGGATCGAAACGACAGAGACTCTAGGATTACACAATAGATTATGGTCTTGAAATAAATCTAGTTTAATTGGTTTATAAGTTTTAAAGTAGTAAATGGATTGGTGAGCAAGTTTATTGCTCGATTGATTTGTTTTGAGGTTGTTAACAGTTGGGACAAATAGTTAGATTCAGGTATATTCTCAGGTATGATGAGTAAAACTTAATTTGGGGTTTTAGGGGTTTATTGATATTAATTGTTCTTGAATTCAAACTAAGATATAATCAATCTGATTAGCTAATCTGGATCTCGGATTTCAACTCTCGTATGTTAATCACGAGAAAGTGTCGATCGATAATTCGTTATGAATATCGATCGATACACCTTTTAAAATATCGATCGACAGGGCTATCACTGCGTCGATCGACACTTCTTCCAGAAATCCGACACTTCTTCCAAAATATCTTCTTGATAGTAAATGGATTGGTGAGCAAGTTTATTGCTCGATTGATTTGTTTTGAGGTTGTTAACAGTTGGGACAAATAGTTAGATTCAGGTATATTCTCAGGTATGATGAGTAAAACTTAATTTGGGGTTTTAGGGGTTTATTGATATTAATTGTTCTTGAATTCAAACTAAGATATAATCAATCTGATTAGCTAATCTGGATCTCGGATTTCAACTCTCGTATGTTAATCACGAGAAAGTGTCGATCGATAATTCGTTATGAATATCGATCGATACACCTTTCAAAATATCGATCGCCAGGGCTATCACTGCGTCGATCGACACTTCTTCCAGAAATCCTTACGGACATGTTTGATTTGTATTCTCTAACTCACTAGATCAACTCTCTACTGTATCTAGTCAGTTAGATCAACTAGATGAAGAACTAATTAAATCACCCTAACAACAATTTAAGCTAGCAATACATATATCAACCTTATGAGAAACCTAAATCTAACAGTGAAATTACTAAGACATATTCATAAAAGACATGGTTATGATGGTCTGAATAATATTGCAATAGATACATAAACAGAATAGAGTAAAGAAACCTAGGGAGTTCAAGATCTTCCCTCTCTCAAGGTGTACAGATCTCACTCTCCAATCCTAAGCTCTCTCTCTCTAGAATAGTATGAAGCATAGCCGTCAACAATGGCGTAGAAAACAGTAAAATAGGGTTTCAGGTCGTCCAGGGGTATATTGGTAATATGTGGTGACTTATGTGCCTAAATTAGTCACGAAACAGGCTTGGCCTGTTTTCTGGGATCACTGTCGATCGACACTATGGGTGCACCGTCGATCGACATTCCATCATCTCTTCGACAGCTTCCTCTCGCGAGGCAGACTGACCATGCTTCAGTAAAACATGCATAACTTCTGCTACAGGTTGTTGATTGTTCTCAAACCGGTGGAATTCGAAAGCTAACTCACAGCTCTATCTTGGGTCAAACGATGAGCTCAATCTAACGGTGGTAAGGTCTCCATCCATAGCTAAACATATGATGCGTTTGTGCAGGTCTGCACTCAAAAGGCTCCAAAATCACCATATTTCTCCAGAACGTACCTGAACCTGTAAACACTCTAAATAGACTCTATATAGTAATAAATATATATTAAAAAAGTTATAAACCATGCCTAAAAGTGGGTAAAATCCATGGTCTATCATACTATGATTGTATGGGACTGGAAATGCGGCCTTAGCTTTCGTGCGGACATTACCACTGCGAGCGCTAGTTTTTCCATCATCGGATAACGTGTTTCTGTGTCGAGTAAAGTTTTGCTTACGTAAAAGATGGGTTTTGTTCGCTGCGTTCTTCTCAGATGAGGACGCTGCTTACAGCCGTGACTGATACCGCGATGTACAAGAACAATGGTTCTCCTTCTACTGGTTTTGCGAGCACCGGGGGAGTGGCCAAGTAGTGTTTCAGCTGTTGGAAAGCTTTTTCGCACTCTTCGGTCCACTTGAACCTATAGCACTAGGTTCCGCGGTCGGTTATGAATGCGGTTTTTTTCCTGGTCGTCGGGGTTAATCATGATCTGATTGCACCCGAAGAATGCGTCTATGAAGGATAGGAGTTTGTTCCCTGCCGTCGCTTCGACCAAGCGATTGATGTGCGGCAATGGAAAGCTGTCCTTTGGACACGCCTTATTGAGGTCCGTGAAATTGACGCATACTCGACTAGGTTAGCGAGCCAGTCAGGATACCTAACTTCCATTTTGGATCCGACTTTGAGAAGTTTTTCGACTTCGTCGTTGACTGCGCCAGCGCGCTCGGGTCCTAGCTTTCATCTATTTTGCTTGATAGGTTTGAAAGTTGGGTCGACGTTGAGTTTGTGGCACGTGATGTTGATATCAATCCCCAACATTTCCTCTGCGGCCCAAGCGAGCGTGTTCAAGTTCTTTTTCAGACAGGCTATAAGCTCAATTTTCAGAGATTCGCTCAGGTTCCCAATTTCGACACAGCGATCTGGGAATGCTTCATCTAAGCAAACCGAGACAACGGGCTCGCAGGTTGGTTTGAGTTTTCCCTCCAAGACTTCGGCTACTCGTGATTGCCAAAAGACCTTAGTTTCGCTCTGTTCTAGGGCGTTGTCCACGGCAGATGATTTCTTTTTCTTTTTAGGTGTTTCCTCTGCTAAGGGGTTCTTTCAATTTAATTCTGCGGCAAAGCATACTCGCGAGATTCTCCAATCTCCCAGATGGTCTCAATTCCGCGAGGGGTTGGGAATTTGAGACACATGTGGTATGTCGACGGGACTGCTTGCATTGAATTCAGCCATGGAGTTCCTACGATCGCGTTATACGATGCAGGTCGATTGATGACCAAGAACTCCACGATTCTCGTCATGCTGTCGGCTTTAACCAAGAGGTTGATTGTGCCGAGAGTCATGGTTGCCTCTCCCGAAAGTCCTACTACTGGGTTCAAAACTTCTGCGATTTCGGATGGGCAGATTCCCATTCTTTCGAGGGTGCTTTTAAAGATGATATCGGCCGAGCTTCCAGTGTCGACCAATATCCTTGCGATATCGATATTCTGAATTGTCAGCTCAACGACAAGGAGATCATTGGGAGGTTTGACCGGATCGACCATTTCTCTCTCCTTGAAGGAGATAACATCGCTGCTTGTTCGATCGAACATGATGTACCCAAGTCGTCTGGTGGATTTTTGAGTTCGATAATCCGTTTCCGCCTCCTTCTAGCGCCTAAATGTGGGAACCAAAATTCGCACTGTCGATTTCTGTTTAAATTTGGAAAGATAGGAAACCCTAAATTTGCCAAATGTCCTGGATATCTGCTAAACCACACGCCAAGCAATCAGAACACGAAAGTTTAGACGACAAATAAATATATGGAATCGAAAAGAGAGCAAGAAAGATTTTTATTCCGAATTTGCGTTTGAGCGTAACAACAAGGTAAGAGCCTTCGGCCACGAGAACTGTCGCCGAGATTCCTAGCTCTAGCAACCTAAGACTTGAAAACCTAGTTAAGTCGCAGCTCGAATAACGAAAACAGAAAGATGCCTAAATTGCTCTAAGTATTGCTCTGGGTGATAATTCTTGTCCCTCTCCACCCCCCCCCCTTCAGCCTAGATCTCCTTATAAACTTCCTCTAAGGCAGTTTACCTTTTTCCCTATCTGCCCCCGGTCGAGTTTATCGCTTCGCGGAAATATTCCATTTCCCTTCGATCTTGGTATTTATCCTCGGAAACTTGACATTTATCTTCGGAAACTTGACATTTATCTTTTCCTGCATAACAAAAGATAAACCGTCATAACGACTTGGATTTATTTCTATAAAATCGTAAGTGGGCTCTTAGCCGCGTTCTGGCCCCTTTTGGGCTGTTTTCCGACTTAGTCGTTTTTATGATTTTATACAAAGAGCGCTTCCAAAACGACGTCAAATTCAAGGAACATTCCAAATCCTCGTATAGCGTAGGCAATTCGAGGTGTTTAGTTAACCGTTGTCGTTTTATACGATCAATAAGAATGTCCTTCGAGAAAAGACGAGTTCCCGCGGTTTTTAAATCGTAAAGTTCCAACGATGCCTCCGATCGAAACGAAACAAGAATGAGTTCGATGCAGTTTCAGGAGAGGAGTTACGAGGACGAGGCGAAGAAGGGTTTCAGTTGATCCAGCTCGGCCGTTCGTCAAACTAGGCTTGTCCAGCCCGGCGAACGGCTGAGCTGAATCCGTCTTGGGTCCATCTCGGCGAACGGCCGAGCTGTATCCGTCTTGGGTCTAGCTCGGCGAACAGCTGCGGCCGTTCGCCAAACTGGACTGGTATGGGGTTCGTCTTTCTTTGAAACTTTCGTTTGAGAGCTTCTACCGAGAATGTGTCGAGATGGTTTCCGCGAGATAATGTGATTTTAGACGTTGATTTTTAGATAACAATTTTTGACCCCAACAGTTCCCCATACGATTTCGGGTCCTATGTATAAAATCTAAGGAAGAACCTCCGGGTTCCTATGTGGCCTCATGGTTCCAAAGATAAAAAAGAAGCTAGAACCCATGTGCAGCCTAAGGCGCATCGGGGTCATTACAACTTAAAAGAACCTTTGGATTCCAGTCAAAGATCTCCGGATCTAAGGAAGAGACCTTTGGGTTCTTATATGGCCTCAGAGGCCTTATATGATTTTAGAAAGAGGATAGAACCCCTGTGCAGCCTAGGGCGCGTCGGGATCATCACATCCCTAAGAACCTCCGGGTTCCCATGCAACCTAAGGGTCCAAATACAAACCTCTGGGTCCCGATACAATCTCCAGATCTAGGGGTAAACCTTGTACTCTTACACGACCTCAGGGTCCAATCACGATCTCGAAAACATCCGGGTTCCAACCATGATCTCCGGATCTATCAAAGAATCTCAGGGTTCCTATACCGCCTCCGGGCTCCAGTTATGATCCCAGGATCTACAGAAGGACCTCCGGGTCCCAAATAAGACCTCACGGTCTAAGGGAGCCTCCATGTCCCGAATGCGATCTCAGGATCCAAAGAGAACCTCTGGTCTCCTCCACGACCTCTAAGTCCCCAGACGACCCCCGGGTCCTTACACAACCTCCAGGTTATGAGATCAGTCTCCAGACCCTAAGAGTCCATACTTTAGCTTGAAACCTCCGGTTTTATAGCTCATCTCCCTAACCTACGGAAAGAGAGGCATCATAGACTACAAAGTTCCACTTTGATCATAAAACAGACAAAAGGAGATCCTATTAAGAAAGAAACATGCAAAACAACTACTATCTGAAGCATGCGAAGCAACAGGAAGGAGTGGATAAAGAGGAGAAAACTATGAAGCATCATTATTGGAAAAGTCAAAGGGGGCTACAAAGAGCCTTTTTTTAAAAAAAAAAAGCAACAAAAACCACAGTCTCAAACAAAGAAAGGAATTATTCAAAGAGAAGGCTCCTCCGAGAATCGCGACCCCACAAAAGATCTCGGGATGGCAGTCTGGGAGAAGCTCCGCGACTGATGGCTGATCCCTCCGGATAGGAACAAATGACGCCGATACTCTTCTTCCGGATTCCAATGTTCCACATGCTTCTCCAGCCATTCCTTCATGAGCTCCCATCTAGCCGAGGCTTTCACTTGCTGAACTAGTAGATCCCGTCAAGCCACCATGTCCTGCATCTGGCCACGAAGAAGGAATACCTTGCCGATCAATCTCCGGTGGGCATCCACCAAAGGGTCACGGTCAGGCCCGAGCTCAACACTTGTTGATGAGGTGGAAGATGGACCATTAGCCGATAGCGCAGCCCTCGCCAGTCTTGGCGGAGGAGTGTAAGAAGGACGCCGCTTCTGCGCTTTAGCCTTCTGATACTCGTCATAGACAACCGATACCGAGAGCCTCGCCATGTTCCCTGGAAAAGAGTTATGTAAGAAATAAACGAGACAAAGCCTTACCGAATAGAAAAAAGGGAAGGCTTACCCCAAACACGACTATGACGCAAGGCTTCCATGCTCAACAGAAAGGTCACCCATCAGAATCGTTGAGGAACTCCCATTATAAGCTTTGCTACTGCTTCTCCAGCAAAGGAAACCTGGCAAGACACATCTGACAAAGCAAGGCTAAACATCAAATCGGGCTCCCAAAGGATTGATAAAACTCAAAGCCCAAAGGAGAACTTACCAACGGTACACCGAGACGTAGGATAACCAACCGGCTCCTGGATCTTCACGAACACGTACCGGCTGTTCCAACCATCCCCGAAAGGGTAATTACCCCTGACACCCCTCGAAGGTTCCTCGACCAGAGGGGTGCCATCACGGGATCGAAGGTGATAGAACCCTGCTTTGTTCATCAGAGGAGCAAAGTAATAACAGTATAAAATCTCATCCACCCCGACAGAAAATCCATGGAGTTCCCCAAGTACTTGGATGGCCATTAAAGTCTTCCAGGTTAAAGGAGTAAGTTGAGAAGGACAGTAACCGAAGAAAGATGATACTTCACCTATAAGAGAAGGGATAACGCCACGGAAGCCTGCTTCCAGATATGCCTCATAGACAGCTACCTCACCCGCTCCCCCATCTGGAACGCGTTCGAACTCAGTCGGACTCCTCATCCCCACTAAAGGATGAATCGCATACTTCCTCCTCATGTTAGCCAGGTCTTCCTCTCGGATCTCAGAACGGGGACCATCATCGAAAAAACAAGAACGAAGCCTTCTCAAGGGCGCCATCGAAACCGCTTCACTATCAGCTTCCCGAACGCCTCCCCAAGAGGGAACATGGGATGAGAAAGGATCGGTGAAAGGACGACGCGGCTTTGGACAACCACCCACAAGTGAGGACGGAAACATGAGCAACTCGGGATTCATCTTTCTCCACTAAGAATCAGTGCTAGAGTTGGGTTGAGGCCAGTTAGGGGATATCACGAGTCCTTATATACGTCCGGATCATTCCTTTTCGAGGGATTAGAAAAGGAAATAGAGATATTTCCAAATATCCTGAAGAATCCCTAGCATAAAGGATAAGCAGCAAAAAGGAAAGTCCTTCCTATAAAAGGGAAAGTTTCGAGATACGCGCTTTTAAAGAATAAGAAGAGCATCTAGTGTCATTGACCGAACGAGCACCAGCCTCCTGGTCTATCCCCACACATCAACATATAAGCTCCTCCTCAGGAAATATCAGAGCTCCAGGCTCCGCCGTCTCCGAGACGCCATCAGAAGCCCAGAGCTTCTCCATCTCCAACAAGAAGTATGCGGTTCAATAGAGCCAGACCCCGGTCTGGAGTAAGGGAACCGGTCCTCCCCCGAGTTCAGATGTCCTGCCTAAGGGACGCCTGCTGAGAATGAGCAACTCCGGTTGACTTGAGTGCACGGGTTATTCCCCGAGTTCAATGACGAAATCGAGCAATAAGGGGCAAACTGTTGGGGAAAAATACTCAGGTATTAAATTCCTCCAGACCCTAGGCAGGACACCGGCCTTTGGGTCCCCGCTAGGAGGCACCCCAATTCCCCGCTATGAATTATTCCGGGCCTGGTCCCAGGGACCGCCCCCTTCCCCCGGGAAAAGAAAAACTTCTGATAAGGAGAACCTTCCATATTTTCGAATATGGAAGAGTTTAACCTACTCCAACCAACTAAGGCCCGCCTTAAGAAGACTATATAAAGGGAACCTAAACCCTAACGCAACGGATCAACACTTCGAGACTTAGAGATTAGAGCTAGGCGGCTAGAACTAGGGTTCTTACTCAAAACTGTTGTAGTTCCAGCTCTTTGATCTAATAAAACGTCTCTTTCTACTTTCTTACTTGCAAATCAATACAACTACCCACAAAATCTAAGCCTTGTCCATCGTTCTGTGGTACTCACAAAGATCCTACACAAAAATCCCCTAACAACAACTATAGCAACAACAGGGGTTATGGAAACTCCTACTACCAGAACCCACCACTGCCTACCAAGAGAGCAAGATTGAAGAGATGCTTGATAGGGTTCTTGAGGGACAGCAGCGCATGACAGTGGACTTCAATGGGAAGATTGATTCTGTCTACACCAACCTGAACACAAAGTTTGAGACTTTGAGCACTCATGTGAAGAAGCTGGAGATGCAGGTTGTTCAGACAGGAGAAGCTGTTAAGAGGCAGGAAGCCTTGACAAGATGGGTAGGAGATGATGTGATGAAGCACCACGTGAATGCCATCATTGTAGATGATTTCTGGCAAGTGATGAAGCAAGAGAAGCTGCAAGAAGGAGATTTCGAAGTAGAAAATTTGATGACTTTCGGTGGATCGGACTGGTGTCGATCGACGCCAGACTTTGAACATCGATCAACGGATGACAATCCAAATCGGTCAACAGGCTCTCCAGAGTATCGTTCGATGACACCTACGGAGTCAATAACATCTTTCAATGCCATGAGGATTTTGACTCATGAGTAGTTCGCAGCAAAATACCCACATCCGCCCAGCCCTGTTTACATAAAAATCGATCGACATTCTGATACTCCCATCGATCGACAAAAAGAGACCGACATAGATTGACAACCTCCAGCGTCCATCGATCGATGAGCACCTCTTACGTACCGAGTGCAGATGCCAAAGATAAATGTTGCACGTCTTAATGCACTCAGGCTCAAACCCAAACCTTTAGAAAACCTACCAGAGACCGTCAGGATACCTTCAGATGATGGGGCAGATCCTATGGAAGTTGATTGGGTTCCTATGGGAAAAATCCTGAGGAAAAGAAAGGAAAAAGTGGCGAAACATCTCAAGAGGGGAGCTAATGAAAAGGAAAGGGAAAGTTTCCAAAAGAGAGTTTTAAGGATTCCTTTAGAAAAGCCATTCGAGGAAGCCTATTTTACCCACAGATTGTGGATGTTCTTCAGAGAAATAAGGGAGACTGAAGAAGACATTAGGAGAATGTTCTGTAAAGCTAGAGAGAAGATGAGGAAGAGGATTACACTGAAGAAGAAGAGCGATCCTGGGCAATTTGCAATACCATGTACGGTGAAGGGTATTGAGTTTCCACATGCCTTGTACGGCACAAGAGCATCAGTCAGCATCCTACCTTGGGTTATGGCAGACTATCTGGATCTGCAGGTGGAGCCTTCCAAAGAATTATTCACTTTCGTGGATTGTTCTCTGAGAAACTCAAGAGGGATTGTGAGAGACCTAGAGGTGCAGATTGGTAATGCCCTAGTTCTAATTGATTTCCATGTTTTGGATATCAAGTTAAACTGGAACTCTTCTCTATTACTTAGGAGAGCTTTCTTGTCAACAGTAGGAGCAGTGTGCAACTTGCAAACCAACCAGTTGTGCCTAACGCTCATAGATCCTCACGTCCACTACAACTCTATTCCAGTCAAGAAGCCACAGACGTCCTTCAGAAGAATTAATGATCTAGGAATCATTGCAGCTTGCCACTGTGGAGCTGAATACGAGACAGAATACTCGGCGTCGATCGAAACTCACATTGAAACATCGATCGATAGTGCCTAGCAGAAATCGACCGACGCACAAAGGGAAGGATCGGTCGACAGTAGCCCAGAAGATTGGGAGAAAGATTACTACAACCCCACTATGACAGCCTACACCAGACACACCATGCATACAGAGGAGTATGATGAAGATTATGAGGAGGAACGAGCTACAGAGTACAGAGCAATTCTTGATGAGGAAGACAAACTTCTACATCATTCCTCTTGGAAGAGGAATGCACCATCGATCGACAGAATAGTCTCGACATCAATCGACACTCAACCTCATCAGAGAAACCAAAAACGAGCATCGACCGACATTGCCTACTACCCATCACCATCACGAAAGCAATGCAGTGGATAACGGCAATTCATGAGCGAGGAGCAGATGAACCTCATGAAGGTTTCACATATGAGGAACTTCTCAACATGGAAAGACGTGATGGAGCAGATCAACAGCAAGCAGAAGCTACTGAGGAAGGAACACGTTTCAGCCATTCTACTGACAGAACCAACCGCCCATCCATCGATGAAAAGCTTCCATCATCGATCGACATCCGTCCAAAACCAAAATCCACAGTAAGCGAAAACCTTAATTTTGAAAACCAGTATCTAACACCCGACGAATTTGGTATTTTCATGGACCCAGATGGCTACGCAAAAGCAATAGATGGACAAGCACTGCAAGTATCCAAAGAGGACATTGCAGACATTCTTCAGATGGCTAATGGAGAAGACAATCTCTTCATGCAACAACGCACAATCCTAGTAACTCAGAAGGGTAAAAAAGAAGTCTATGACACATCTGGTGGCATATACAATCGTTACAAGAAGAAGTATAGACATCCTACTCGACCGTCAACCGATGTTAACATCTCACCATCGATCGACAGACGTCCAGAATTCGGCAGACGAGCTTTTGACCTTTTTGGAACCAAAAAATTCTACAGGGAAAAGAAAGATGAGTATGGAGTCTACAGAGATGATCAGGGATGTGCAAGAGATGTGGATGGACACATCATCAATGTGTCCAAGCAGGATATCAGAAAGTTAATGAAAAGAGCTTCGGGAGATGAGCACAGATACATATGTCTTCCAGAACATGCTAGCTCATTCAAACAGACCAAGCTGGTACCAGAGATCTACACCAAGGACGAGATCAATGAGATGTTCTCCAAAAGTTTTTATTGAGTCAAGAAGGGGATAATGAACTTATTAGATTTTTGCTTGTTATCTAACCACTCTTTAGCACCATTTTAGACTTATTGATTGCATATAGTTCTAAAGATACTAAAGTGGATCAACCTGTCAACTACTCACACTTGCTGAGATTGTTTGAAGGAACCAAAGCTGACCTCCAACACTAAACTTGACACAGCTGCTTGTCTTGGGGCTTGGTATTCATGGGATCGGATTCTTCAAACAAGTCTAGAAGGTAAAGCCTTGTGTAGATAGATTTATCACCCTCTCTCTCTCTATTTTCGAAATATAGATACCTAATATATATATATATATATATATACATATCTATTAGAGATTTATTAGGAAGTGATTCGAACAGGACTTGGCGGCTACAACCATTAAGGCTTGCTTCATAAGAATTCAATAGGTAAAGGATTAGAACATGACTTGGTGCTACAACTATTAAGGCTTGCTTCACAAATAATCCTAGGATATAGGTCAAAAATAAGTGAACAGGACTTGGTGGCAACCACCATTAAGGCTTGATTCATGGAAGCATGTCGAATCTTGGTCAATGATCTTGCAAATATAAGCAGACTTTGACTAAGAGAGAAAATTAGTAGAGAGAGAGGATAGAAAATAATGTTTACCTGCAGGTCCAGCTACTTGTTTGAAAATCCTTGCATCATGTGATCGATACTCCCAAGGTAAAGTCTTCACTTTTATTTATGCTAATAAATGAGGTTGGTCGAAGGGAATGTCAAACAAGATTTGCTAAGTTGTTGGCTAGGGGAATTTGGTTGCTAAGCTAGGATATGATATAATATGCTTTTGTGATTAGGACTTCTTAGATGTGGATTGCAATATTGTAGAGGTGATGATTCTAAGTTTTAAATCATGTGAGTCCCTGCTGTTTTCAAACCTCTTTCAGAGAGACTACCTGTTTGTTTTGCTTGAGGACAAGCAAAAGGGTAAGTCTGGGGGAGTTGATAGACCATGGATTTGACCCACTTTTATCCATGGTTTATAAGTGTTTTAACTATTAATTATTATATTATAGAGTCTATTTAGTATATTTATATGATCAGGAGTGATTTGGAGATAAGTGATGATTTTGGAACATTTTGGAGATATTTGTAGTAAGAACCCGAGATGACCATCGAGCTCGACCATCGGTCGATATTGAAGAGGAATAATCGATCGATGTTCACATCTTGACATCGATCGACAGCGAAGCGCGCAGAAAGCTTATTTGGTCACAGCCGACTTGAAGCCCAAGTCTTCACCAATTTACAAGATTACCCCTAACGAGTTTTAACCTAATTATATAAGTTTTGCCAACATGTTAGAGGAAAAGTGTGCTTTTCTTGTTTTACTATTTTCACAGCAAAGGTTTTCTAGGATTTTGATAGATTGGAGAGAAGATCCAAAGTTATATTTGTGATTGGAACTCCATTGATATCTATTTACTATTCTTAGCCCCAACTATAGATTGTTAAGTTGTGATATTAATCATTAGGATTGTCATTAATGTCTGATTCTAGATTAGCTACATAGAACTTGCCCTAGGATTGTTAGATATAAGAGATAGCTTTAATCTCATCCTGAAATCATTCTAATTGAGCTAAGATTCTTCTAAGAATAAGGCGAGAGCTGATCTAGTGAGCTTAGTGAGCACATTCAACCCGCGCATTAACGATTGACCAATAGCGTCGATAGATATTCAAATAGAATAATCGGTCGACGTTTCGAATAGTGCATCGATCGATATTCATATAGAATCATCGAGCAACACTAGTCAATAGACGAACCTAGAAAGCGATAGCCTAGTGGTTCGTTTATAAGTGTTGAGCTCTACAATATCATGCATGCAACTTGTTAGGCATCTATAGGATTATAATTCCAAATTTCCTAAATAAAAAACCTAAGTCTAGATATTTCCTTTTTAAGCACCAAAACCTCAACCAATCAATCGAGCAATTACTTGCTCAAACAACTGCAACTTTACATTTAAAACATTAAACCATCTTACTTAACAAATCCAATTAGATTTATTAGGTTCCCTACCTCATTTTGGATTTGATCCCTAAGTACTACAATTGAACCT
Organism: Brassica napus; assembly: GCF_020379485.1. Classification (NCBI taxonomy): domain Eukaryota; kingdom Viridiplantae; phylum Streptophyta; class Magnoliopsida; order Brassicales; family Brassicaceae; genus Brassica; species Brassica napus. The sequence goes on from NC_063445.1 coordinate 36,456,355, forward strand.
CTTATTTGAGAGAGTAAAATCACTCCTTAGGATAATTTGAGTGATACCACATATCGTCGATTCCGACTCCCGACCAGAACACGAGACCCCGGTCCGGATACTCAAAATATCACTAATCGCATGTTTTTGAAAAAATAAGCAAGACATCGCCTAGATCTTCGGAAACAGGCTCTCAGTTCGTTCGCGACAATAAATTACAAACGCTCGTCGATTGGCCCCGCCGAGCACATTATCCGTCCCAAACAAACACATTTAGATCCATCTTAAAGATAGAACCTCTTACATCCGACTAGGATAAATAGCGCACTATAAAAGAAATCTGAAATTTTGGTCAGCACTTTCGGGAGACTTAAAAATTGTCCTCGAATAGTTGCTCGCTTCTTACCATACAAGTCGTATAAAGCCGAGAACATATCGCAGACTTTTAAGCGGGATGGAATCAGGTCGAAAACGATAAGGGAAACGTAAGTCGAAGTAGTCATCGCACCCCTAAAGCCGTGATTAGACCTAGGTCTTACCTTAGACCCAGAACACTGGTCTCTAGCGTTTCAAGACATGATATCCAAAAGATAAGAGATCATGAAAGCATGTCTCTTCGTCCACATCTAAGCGCTCTCGAAACTTTGACAACTCGGATCCTTCTCCCTACACTTAACTGAAATCTAAACATTCTTGAAACCTTTTTTAAAAGCATGGTTCATAAAAAAGCCGATGAACGGCGGGGATTCGAAGCCACAGATGGCCAGTCCCAATACATAAATCACAGCCACACCTGGTCGAAAATAAATTGAATACCAAAATATATTACAAGGGGACACTCTCCCAATAAGCCGCGAAAGGCTGCACGATCAACCATCGAACTCGTAGTACCCGGTCATCGATCCTCCCATCGAATAGTCGTCGACATTAAGGGGAACCGACGGCTGGTTCACTTCACCCATCTCGTCAGGGCCCCCAGTCTTAGCTTCCACCGTATCGAGAGAAAACGGGAATCGGCTCCCACTGCTTCCAAATCCTCTCCTCGGTCTGGGGAAGCGCGAAATCTCTATCTCTTTCCTTCATGCGCCGAGTTGGATTCGCGTCCTCGGTAGCGAACGAGTAATAGGGAATCTGAGTGAGATACAATCTGCCCACGGTACCGCGGCACTCGCGATAATCCCGAAGAGCTTGATGACCCTCCTTAAACTCACCAAACTCGCTCGAGAAATGGCCGCGACGGTTCTTCATAACCTCGGCCATCTCTCTCTTCCCTCGCCTATATGCGCGACGAATTTCCCTTGCAGTCAATTCTCCCTCACGACGATGAGAACACTCCAACTCATCCCTCAGACGAGCCCTTTCCTTATCAGCCGTCCCGGCCCTGAATTGAGCCATGCGAGCCTCTTGGTTGCTCGCATCGAGGCTCGGTTCATCTTGAGAAGGCCCTGTGGAAATTCTCAAAGTCAGGAAAAGTTTGGCCATAAAAAAAATGTGTGCTCAAAGCTTGCCCCGTTGACCATCCTCGATGCCTTGGTAAACTCCGGCCCCTTGCTGGATCCACCTTCGGCTGCAGGAACGTCAGAACCAAGCAACCCGTCAATATCAATCGGCTCACCCCTACTGAGATAATCTCCAAGAATATATTCGGGAAAGAATTTCACACCGGCCGCGTCACCATCAACGGCAATGTGTTTGTCCTTGCAGGTCCTCGACCTCCTCCTCTCTGCTGGAGCCTCGCACGGAATGAACCCCTCCATGCTCGATTCTTTTCCTTCTTCGACCGGCAATTCTGGCCGGAATCGAGAACAGTGGAGAGCGACAGCATGATGAACCCGTTTCGGAGTGAACGAAGCCCAGTATGATACGCCACTACGGAGTAAATCTCTCAACGTGCACGAGCCATCCGTAGTTGGGGGAAGAGGATTAGTCACTGCAAATCAAGAAACAAATGCGTGAAATCGAATATCATCGAAACCAAAACTAACGTGTAACCAATCAAAAATATCTTTTCGACCCCATCTGGTCCTAAGGATATGGATGCAGCTCTCCTCCAGAGATGCATTGTCGACTCGGACGAAGAACAAAAACTTCTTCCAATCATGATAGTTCAACACAAACCCCGCTATAATTGCAATGTTATTTCGAGGACTCAGTTGTATTGTGGCCGAACTTCACACGGGCATCAACATGACTTCAAGATGATCAACGTCGAGTGGCAAGCAACGTTCGTAACTCAGCACCAGAATCCTGACAACGTGCTGCAAACCGCGCGGGCTGACCTGGTCGATCGCTAGCCCGAAGCGACCAAAAAGCTGCACAACGGCTTCCGGCATAGGAAACCATAAGTGGCATTGCATTAGGTACTCTTCAAAACAAGTGAAGTAACCATCGGGCGGGGACTCAACAATGTCCCCAACTACTGGGAGACAAAACTCTACTGACTCCGGAACTCCACAGAAACTCCAAATGGCGTCAATCCCATTCGGGCAGCTCCTGCTCGGACAATCATCCACAGGGTTGGCACGAAATGAGGCAGGGTGACATATCCCGGGTATTGGGAGCTCTACGTGGCCCATGGCCGCCCAATATCCATTGCCTCCTCAGGATCTATCGAGTGTTCCGCAAACTCCACCTTTGGCACAGCATTGTCGTGTTGTGAGCTAGAGCCGTCGGAAGCAGAACGATCGCGGCGTGATTTATTGGAAGTATTTCTCATTGATGTCATTATCAAAAGAGGAATTTTTTATTTTTTTTATCAAAGGGAAAAAGGAGAGGAAATGATATTTCTCTATCTTGAGACAGAATTTTGGAAGTAAGCAAGTAAAGAATTTGAAAACTTACTCCAGATACTTATAGACAAAAAAATTCACTATTCACCTTCGGATTTTCAGACACTGGATTCCGCCTAACTTACTCGATATATCTAAACCACTCGCAAGAACACCATAGTTCTAACAAGTTGGGGGGCTAACTGTTGGGATCAAACTCGGTCACGGCGAAATCAACGTTGGAAAACTTTTGAAGAAGTGTCTTCTTTCAAAAGAAGAAATAGAATTCAAAGGAATAGAGAGGTGTGAAAACCCAAGATCAAATTCGTAACAATTCCACAGAGGATCCACACGATAAGTCCTCGAGAAAGGTTACTCAAGGCCTCAGATAACGGATCCCGAACAACGAAACACCCATCGTCCAACTCGCCGAACTGGCGAGTTGGATAGAGCAAGCCGTCCAACTCGCCCGTTTGGCGAGTTGGACAAAACATGCAGTCCAACTCACCCATTCGACGAGTTGGATTAATCAGCCTGCCTTCGTCCCATCCTCGTAGCTCCCCCCTTCGGGATTAGATCGAACTGCTCTTGTTTCATCTCGATCGGAGTCACCATTGGAACTCTACGATTTAGAAACCGCAAGAACTCATTTTCACAAATAACATTCAGATCGATCGTATAAAACGACAACGGTTAGCTGAACACTTCGGATTGTGATATCACTCAAATTACCCTAAGGAGTGAATTACTCTCTCAAATAAGAGGTCAGATGTAGTACTTAGTGATAAAATCCATAGAGACTCTAGGATTACACAGTAGATTTATAGTCTTCGAATTAAAGTTATATTTGGAGATTTTTAAAGCAGTAAATGAATTGGCGAGCAAAGTAATTGCTCGGTTGATTTATTTTGAGACTGTTAACAGTTGGGAGAATGGTTAGATTCATTTATAATCTCAGGTATGATAAGTAAATAACTTAATTTGGGTTTTTAGGGGTTTTTTTATATTAATTGTTCTCGAGCTCAAACTTAAATATAATCAATCAGATTATTTAATCTGGATCTCGAATTTCAACTATCGTATGTTAATCGCGAGAAAGTGTCGACCGATGATTGATATCACCCAAATTACCCTAAGGAGTGATTTATACTCTCTCAAATAAGAGGTCGAGTTGTAGTACTTAATGATCGAATCCACAGGGAGATAGGGAACATAATAAATCTAATTAAGGTGATTAAGCTTTAATGATTAAATGTAAAGTTGCAAGTTTGTGAGCAAGTTAATTGCTCGATTGATTGATTTGGGTATTGATGGAAGGATGGTTGCTAGATCTAAGGTTTATATTCAGGTAATCAGGATTATAATCCTACAGATGCCTAAGAAGTTGCATGCATGATATTGTAGAGCTCAACACTTATAAATGAACCACTAGGCTCTCGCTTTCTTGGTTCGTCTATTAACAAGTGTCGATCGATGATTCTATTTGAATATCGATCGATACGCTATTCGAAACTTCGACCAATTATTCGATTCGAATATCGATCGATGCTCTTGGTCAAGCGTTAATGCACGGGTTGAATTTGCTCACTAAGCTCACTAGATCAGCTCTCGCCTTACTCTAGCAAGTCTTAGCTCAATTAGAATTGTTTCAGGATGAGACGAAAGCTATCGCTTATATCTAACAATCCTAGGGCAAGTTCTAGGTAGCTAATCTAGAATCAGGAATTAATGACAATCCTAAAGATTAATATCACAACTTAGCAATCTATAGTTGGGGCTAATCCCTTATAACATATTTGAACCCTAAACCTAACAGGTGGATCTATTCAGACATGAAGTTGTCACAGAAAATCATAGATGAATAGATATAAAAAGCAATAGATAAAACCAAAGGAGTTCCATGAGGACTCTGAAGGAGTTCCTCCTTTCTCTCCTTACTTAGAACTATGAATTAAAGAAAGCTTAGCCGTCAACAATGGCTTAGAAAACACATAAATAGGGTTTTAGGTCGTCAAAGGGTATTCTAGTAATTTGTGGTTGCTTCTGGGCTTTAGTCGGTCATAAAATATGCTCAACCCATATTCTGGCATCACTGTCGACCGACACCAATGCTGTTTCATCGATCGACAGTCCTTCATCTCCTCGACAGCTTCCTCTCGCGAGGCAGACTGACCACTCTTCAGTAAAGCAAGCATAACGCCTGCCACAGGATGAAGATTGACCTCAAACCTGTGGCATTGGAAAGATAACTCAAATCTATATCGTGTGTCAAAAGATGGACTCAATCTAACGGTAGGAAGGTGACGCGTCTGTGCAGTTATGCGCCTCAAAAGACTCCAAAAGACACCAAAATCACCATTTTCCTCCAAATTATCCTTGAAACTGTAAATACTATAAATAGACTCTATATAGTAGTAAATATATATATTAAAACACTTATAGACCATGGATAAAAGTGGGTAAAATCCATGGCCTATCAACTCCCCTAGGCTTACCATTTTGCTTGTCCTCAAGCAAAACAGACGGGCAGTCTCTCTAACAGAGGTTTGAAAACAGCAGGGACTCACATGATTTAAAACTTAAAATCATCACATCTGCGATATTCCAATCCACATCTAAGAAGTCCAAATCACAAAATCACAATATACCATATCCTAGCTTAGCAACCAAATTCACCTACCCAACAACTTAGCAAATCTTGTCTGACATTCCCCTCTACCAACCTCATTTCTTAGCATAACTAAAAGTGCAGGCTTTACCTTGGGAGTATCGATCACAGGATGCAAGGATTTTCAAACAAGTATATGGATCTGCAGGTAAAAGTTAGTTCATATCTTTTTCCTCTACTAATTTCTCTCTTTAGTCAAAGTCTGCTTTCATTGCAGGATCATTGACCAAGATTGGACAGGCTTCCATGAATCAAGCCTTAATGGTGGTTGCCACCAAGTCCTGTTCATTTCTTTTTGACCTATATCCAAGAATTCATGTGAATCGAACCTTGATGATTGCCGCCACCATGTCCCGTTCGAATTCTTTCTGTTGGAATCCTTATAAAGCAAGCCTTAATGGTTGTAGCCACCAAATCCTATTCGGATTCCACCTAACTAACACCTATTTTATATATATATATATATATATATATATATATATATATATATATATATATATATATATATATATATATATATATTATTTTTTTATTCTTTTTCTTCTTTTTTCTTTGTTTTCTTTCTTTTTTTTCTTTTTTCTTTCCTTCTTTTTTTTTTTTTATAAATATCTCTACCTATAAATCTAGAGTCAAAATAGAGAAAGAAAAGGTGATAAATCTACACAAGGCTTTACCTTACAGACTTGTTTGAAGAATCCGATCTAATGTATACCAAGCCCCAAGACAAGCATTTGTGTCAGGTTTAGTATTGGAGGTCAGCTTTGGTTCCTTCAAACAATCTCATAAAGTGTGAATAGTTGACAGATTGATCCACTTTAGTATATTTAGTAATATCTGCAATCAGTAAGTCTAGAATGGTGCAAAAGAATGGTTAGATAACAAGCAAAAATCTAATAAGTTCATTATCCCCTTCTTGACTCAATAAAACTCTTTTGAAAACATTTTGATAAAACTCATGAACACACTAATATCAGTAAACATCCCCCAAGACTTAAACTATACTATCCCCAATGTAAATTCAGTCGGAGTTATGGTAATAACATAAACATAAGTTCATAATTTAACAAGTAAGAACGATCACCTGCTTGTTGATGTCAGTGTCGATCGACACAATGAAGTGATCGTTGTTTCTGAAGTGTTATCGATTGATGTTGACAAGGTCTCATCGGTCGATGGCTACAGCAATCATTCGACACAATCGAGCGTTGGATCTGAAGTGTTGTCGATCGATGTCGAGCTGGTCTCGTCGGTCGATGTGATGAGCATCGTCTACTCGGATCTGTTTTTTATTTTTTTTTCAAAATAGCTAACTAAAACACAATATTAGTTGAATCTTCCCCAGACTTAAACAACACTGTGACCAGTGTTACACAGTCTAAGATTGGTGGGAAAATAAACCATAAGTACAAAATTTAACAAGGTTTCGCGAGTATACCTGTCATTGATGTGAGTATCGATCAACACAATTAAGTGGTGATCAATACATGTGATGCTCTGTCGATCGATACGCTGGCCAGCCGTCGATCGATGCTGGTTAAGAACTCATGGACCTTGGATCTTTTTTTTTTTACCTACAATAAATATCAAACGAAAATCAGTAATAATCTAAACTAAATTGGATGAAATTACCTAATAGTGGGTTGCCTCCCCCTCAGCGCTTTGTTATAGTCATTTAGCTTGACTTTGGAGATCTGATTTAGTCCGGATGAGAATGAGAACATGCTCCAAAACAAGTCTCAATGTCTAATGCTCTCTGAAGCTTTATCATTCTTGTGTGAAAGCCTCCTCCATAGACTCTTCTCCTTTGTCTATCATCTCAGCAATAAGGAGTGCTCGAAGCTTTGCAAATGGCTGTGAGAAGCATCTGCTGCGCACTCTAGATTTCCTGACACCATCTGAGAAGTGAGGGATTAATGATAGCTGAGAACCTCCCTTGGTCCTTTTCCTCTTCTTCCAATTCCTCCTCTTCTTTCCACCAGTCTTGTCTGATTGCGTGGTGGTTTATCCATTAGAAAGATTTTCACACACATCGAACTCCTTCTACTCTGATATGCGCCCAGTGTCGATCGATGGAGAAGTGGTAGCGTTGATCGATGCCGGCTTTTTGATGTTGTTCGATGGTATCTGGTCGGTGTCGATCGATGCTGCTTCTGCTGGGCCCTTATCGACTTCATCTCTAAATCGCAACCCTCTCTGAGAAGCTTCTACATGCTGATGATCATCAACAACTCAACGTAAGAACTCAGATGCGCACCTTTTTCTGGTGGGATAGGAAATTCAACTTCAAATATTGCGCATGGAACCACAATCATCACAGGGTCATGTATCATCTTCACTCTTTTGTGAAACCTAGCAGCTTCTTTTGTGCATATAAGTGGTCTCAGATGTTTGGAGTCAGCATTGTGTGAAGCCTCGGACTCGTGCACTCTTTCCTCAACTTGTAATCGTGCGGTTCGTCCAACAACGGGTGTCGATCGATGGAATCGGGTAGTTGTCGATCGATGATGGAGTGTGGGTCTAGATCGATGTTATCTGCTGATTGTCGATCGATGATATAGGGTGGGCGTTGATCGATGATGTGGGGTGGTTGTCGATCGATCCCATCAGGTTGTGTCGATCGATGCTAGCCTTTGGTGAAGTTTCCAGATCTCCTCTCGAAGTATACTGATCGTCATCAAGCTTCTTTTGCAAATTATGATCCATATCTTCAAGCCATTCCTCCAGCTCTAAGAAGTCTTCCATAGTGACTTCTCTACTTGAATCCAAGTCTTCAAGCTTTTCTCCATCCTCCAACTCCAAGAATTCTTCTAGCTCCAAGAAATCTTCCATTGTGATTTCTCTGTCTCCATCTGAGGTAGGATCACAGCTTGATATACTTGTGCTCTCCAATGTCGAGTCTGCAATGTCATGTGGACAACTCGATCTTTCATAAATTTCGAATGGTGTCGATCAGAAACAGGAGTCTCCATCGATCGATGCTGGGATTGTCTGGGAGATCGACTCTGAGGTCGTACAGTCGATCGACGTTGAGGTTGTACCGTTGGTCGACATTGAGGTCGTACTGTCGATCGACGTTGCGGCGCTGGTGTCGATCGATGCTGAGGTCGGATAACTAGTCTCAGCTCCTTCTGCTCTGCTCAGCTCTTCAGATCTGTGTTGTTTATTACCCTCTACCATAATGTAGTCGAGCAGCTGTCTCGGAATCTGATCTTCCCTCTTTATCTGCCAACTTTCAACAAGCCTATCCTACTAATCATTCTTCTCCTTTCCTCGAGTTGCTTCAGCATCATCAAGAAATTGGTAAAGGAAGGCTCTTTCAATGTCCTCCCAGCTGGTTAGAGATCCTAGTTGTAGTTGAGTGAACCAGCTGAATGCATCCCCAGAGATAGAATAGGGGAAGATCATGCAAAGCATGTGGTATTAAGAAACTTCATTCTGCTCACTCCTTGACACGAGATCCCCAAGCTCTTCGATGTGGTTTCTGGGATCTTGGTGAGGAAGACCCTGGAAGGGGTCTTGACCTACCCAATCATACCACTCTCGGCTCAGGTCAAAGTCATTCTTCTCAGGAACATCAATCACATCAGAGATCACAGCACCCCGCGCATTAATCAACTGTCATGCGTTGTTGCGAGTGCGACCTTCTTCGTCTCTTACCATGCCATTCTCATCGACCTTAAGTATGAGCACTTCGATCTTCTCTATCTCCCCGAAAGTGGTGTTGTTTCATCGGATGAACAGTGTCGGGATGAACAGTGTTCAGATGAACAGTGCCGGGATAAACAGTGTCACGATGAACACTCCCGCGATGAACAGTGTTGATCGACGCGGGATAAACAGTGTCAATCAAAGAGGAATGAACAGTATCGATCGACACGGATTAACAGTGTCGAGATGAACAGTACCTTGATGAATAGTAATGGGATGCACAGTACCGTGATGAACATTACTGGAGTGAACAGTACCATGGTGAACAGTGTTGTCCGACACAAGCTGAATAGTGTCGTTCGATGCTTGGTTCACGCTGTCGATCGATGGTGTATGGAGGGTGTCGATCGATTCTTCCCTCGTAGACTTACGGATCGTGTGTGAATCAGTAGGCTCCTTCTTTGAAGAACCCATAAATCTTCTCTTCATTGTTGTTCCTGGTACTAAGATGTATGTACCCGAAACATAAGAAAAAAATTTTAATCAGTTTTTTTTTTCGAACAGTTATAAAACCTTGACTAAATCTAACTAAACAAGATCTAATGGCGATCAAAGCTCCCCGGCAACGGCGCCAAATTTGATATCACTCAAATTACCCTAAGGAGTGATTTATACTCTCTCAAATAAGAGGTCGAGTTGTAGTACTTAGGGATCGAATCCACAGGGAGCTAGGGAACTTAATAAATCTAATTAAGTTGATTAAGCTAGGTTGATTTAAGGATTAAATGTAAAGTTGCAAGTTTGTGAGCAAGTTAATTGCTCGATTGATTGATTTCGGGTTTGATGGAAGGATGGTTGATAGATCTAAAGTTTCTATTCAGGTAATCAGGATTATAATACTACAGATGCCTAACAAGTTGCATGCATAATATTGTAGAGCTCAACACTTATAAACGAACCACTAGGCTCTCGCTTTCTAGGTTCGTCTATTGACCAGTGTCGATCGATGATTCTGTTTAAATATCGATCGATACACTATTTCAAAACATCGACCGATTATTCGATTTGAATATCGATCGATGCTCTTGGTCAAGCGTTAATGCAAGGGTTGAATATGCTCACTAAGCTCACTAGATCAGCTCTCACCTTACTCTAGCAAGTCTTAGCTCAATTAGAATGGTTTCATGATGAGACGAAAGCTATCCCTTATATCTAACAATCCTAGGGCAAGTTCTAGGTAGCTAATCTAGAATCAGGAATTAATGACAATCCTAAAGATTAATATCACAACTCAGCAATCTATAGTTGGGGCTAATCCCTTATAACCTATTTGAACCCTAAACCTAACAGGTGGATCTATTCAGACATGAAATTGTCAAAGAAAAACATAGATGAATTGATATAAAAAGCAATAGATAAAACCAAAGGAGTTCCATGAGGACTCTGAAGGAGTTCTTCCGTTCTCTCCTTACTTAGAACAATGAATTAAAGGAAGCTTAGTCGTCAACAATGGCTTAGAAAACACATAAATAGGGTTTTAGGTCGCCAAGGGTATTCTGATAATTTGTGGTTGCGTCTGGGCTTTCAGTACGACCAATGCTGTTTCATCGATCGACAATCCTTCATCTCCTTGACAACTTCCTCTCGCGAGGCAGACTGACCACTATTCAGTAAAACGGGCATAACCTCTACTACAACTAAACTGACCTCAAACCGGTGGCATTGGAAAGATAACTCAAAGCTTTATCTTATGTCAAAATATTGGCTCAATCTAACGGTGGGAAGGGCTCCATCCATAGCTAAACATCTGACGCGTCTGTGCAGTTTTGCACCTCAAAAGACTCCAAAAGACATCAAAATTACCATATTCCTCCAAATTTTCCCTGAACCTGTAAATACTATAAATAGACTCTATATAGTAGTAAATATATATTAAAACCCTTATAGACCATGGCTAAAAGTGGGTAAAATCCATGGCCTATCAATTATTCATAAAGAATATCGGTCGATACACCTTTCAAAGTATCGATCGACAGAACTATCGTTGCGTCGATCGACGCTTCTTCCAGAAAGCTTTACGAACATGTTTGATTTGTGTTCCCTAATCTTCTAGACCAACTCTCGTCTGTATCTGTTTAATTAGATCATACTAGTTTATTTTCAGGTACTGAGTCAAGCAATGGCTTGATCCCAATAAATCCTAAGATCTATGTTTAAAGGGTGATTAATCCTAAACTTAGCTTTAAGAATAACTAGATGAAGAATTATGTTTTAAACACCCTAGCAACAATTTAAGTTAACATTACATGTATCAACCTATTGAGAACCCTAAACCTAACAGCAAGGACTACAAAGACATATTCATGAAACACATAGTTATGATGGTCTGAATAATACTTAGTTAAAGTGAAAAACAAGAGTACGCAATAAAGTAAATGAAAACAAGGGAATTCAAGATCTTCTCTATTTTGCAATTCAGAACTATCTCTCCTATCCTAAGCTCTCTCTCCAATGGTGGTTTGTTGCATCTCTCCAAACTAGGTCACCAAAAGGTCTCTAGGCAAGTCTGCCTCTAAAATGATACAAACCCTAATAATATAGCCTAACATGCGGCCAGGGACTTAGAATATAATTATTGAAACTTTTGTGAAACTTGCAATCTTCTAATTTTGTCATTAACTCTCGGGCGGATTCGCCGTCGATCGATGAGAGGAGATGAAGAGAGGAGAGAAAGAAATCCAAAATTTATAGACTTATACCTTTCAGATCTAAAAGAGGAGTCCGATCTAATGCATACCAAGCCCCAAGACAAGCAGTTAAGTCAAGTTAGGTTGGAGGTCAGCATTGGTTCCTTCAAACATTCTATGCAAGTGTTGTCATAGTTGACAGGTTGATCCACTTTAGCATCTATAGTGCTTTCTGCAGTTAGTTAGTCTAAGAGTGGTGCTATATAGTAGTTAGATAACAAGTAAAAATTTTAAAAAGTTCATTATCCCCTTCTTGACTCGATAAAAAATTTTGAAAACATATTTAAATATGAATCATATAACAAACTATTATCAGTAAATACCTCCCCCATACTTAAATTCACTGTCCCCAGTGATATTCAGTCTAAGATTGGTTAGAGAATAAATCATATGTACTAAGTTAGATATTAGACAAGAGAAAAGCATGTTCGTACCCTTCTGTCTACAATGTCGATCGACATAAACACCTTTTAATCGATCGACATCGACATAAGCCCTACCGTCGATCGACGTAAGCACCTCTTTGTCGATCGACAGCGTAGAGACAGAAAATTTATGTGCTAGCTGCAGCATTTGGGTGTAACTCATCACACTATGAGTATCAATCAACCAAGTTCGCTGTGTTAGACAATCCAAACACATGCAAGATTAGCAAAAGATAAACTCTAGTCATAACATAAGATAATAAATCTGAGAATATATCCTAAAAGTACGAGAAATAAAGGAAAACACAAGTAGATAGGGATAGAGATATGAGGACTAGTCCTCATCACGGGTCTTGTCGCTGGTCTCCTGGGATTTGCCTATGCGCTGGCGTGATGGTCCTGCTGCTGATGGTGAGCTGGATCGCGCACTCCTCCTGCTCGAACAGCGACATCTCGATACTCTAGCCCAGATGGCGATGAGAGCATCGACTACAACGCGCTGTAAATCTCCCTCTGGGTGTGTAGAGATGTCTGGCATACGCGGGAATGGTGGAAGTGCGGCCTCGGGCTGATCCGGCTGAGGTCCTCCAGGGCGCTGGACTGTGTAGCGTCGCGGCATGGTCGATGAGGCACGGAAGAGGCGCAGTTCAGGATGGAACTGGATGTTGGGGAGGCATGAGTTGAAGTCCGTGAGTGCACAAAACGGCAGCTTCCCCAAGCGCGGGCCGTCTGCATGCCTGAAGCTCCAGTAATGGTTATCCTTTAGCCATTGTGCGCTCGTGAGGTGCGCTGCATCCATGTAGACGATCCGGTCTTCCATTGCAGCATCGTCTAACAGGACTCCGCAATGTGTGTAGATCGGGGTAAGTAGACTCCCAACTGTTGGACCCGATTTTGGTCAATACGTTAATGGGCCACGATCAAAGGTGTGGGCCGAAATGGACAGAAGCCCATAGTAAGTAATCGAGCTCGAAAGCGAAGACTTCAAGGTCCCGAAGATCGCGGAGTAGACGGAGATCGCAGAGCAGTTACAAAAGCCACGAGGTCGACTCACTATAAAGGAGGAGGAATGGGAATGAAGGAGGAGACATTGAAAACCCTAGAGAGAGCCACACATTTACATTACTCGAGCCCGTTTAAACCCTGCCCATTTATAGCCATGCCCGTTTAAAGCCCGTGAACACATGCCCGTTTAACCAGCAAACCCATTTAAGCCCGTTAACTGTGAGCCTGTTTGACATGGAGATGCCCATTTAGGCCCGTGAGCCCGTTTATTTATTTTTTTTCCAACTACAGTTTAATTAACTTTTAAGTACAGATTTGTTATTATTTTATTTTTTTTGCCATGTAAATCAGATTTACTAAATGAAACTGTTTTATGTAATTGTTATAAACCAAGTGGTGATCGACCCATATCAGGCTCAAACCGTCCGGCCCATCAGCTATCCATCCGGCCCATTCGTTAATGACTTAGGCGAATAAAATTTTACATTTATCTATACTTGATGTTTATCCTTTTCCATATGTATTTAGGATAAGTACTATTTCCTATTCCTATTAGGAATATGATTTCCTTTTCTCTTATGACGGTCTAAATAAGACGGTCTAATACTGGTATAAATATAGACCTCTGGTCATGAGTAATAACAAGCTTACACGGCATCTCTTTTATAACATGTTATCAGCACGATTGACTCTAACCCTAAGCCCCCACGAAATTCCTTAAACTCAGCCGAATATCACAAAACCCTAATTTCGGCAGAACTTCAAAGAGATTGTTCTCCCAAACCGTGAGGACCCAGACGACGAGCAATATATCAAATTGAAGCTCTTGCCGAGACGAATCAGGCGCTGCAAACCGCTTGTCGATCCGTGGGTATAGTCAGTCAGATAAGGGCCTGCGACCAGTATAGAATTGCCTAAAGGGCTACGGCTAGACTTAGTACATTGGCGCCTAAAGAGGCTAAGTACATTGGTGCCTAAAAAGAACACGCAGGCTTGAAAGACCTAATGCTCTATATCCACCCATAGAAGCCCATTGAGTTTATAAGATATATGATATAAGAATGGTTTCCATATAGAAACAATGGGCAAAGGAAACAAAGAGTGGTCGAAACTATACCTGCATTTTCTACTGATCTAGACTATGCAAAGATCACTATGAAGAGAGGCAAGAGCCATGGTAACCAGATTGGTATACCCCACGAAAATTATACACTATATGGCATGACCGGATTAGCCATCCTGGTCTAAACTTGATGAAAAAGAATGATATTAAAAGGGCACATAGAGTTATCCCATAGTATCTCACGTTGTGTAAAATGTACACAAGAGAAACTCATTAGGCTATAATGTCCCAAGAATCTGCAGATTATAGTATGATCATGAGGGGGAGTGAGGACAAACCCGTGGTCCATGACCATACTATAAACACGGATATAACAGCTTGATAACAACTTGGCCGTACAGGCTATTACCTATAACGTTCAGACTCTAAAGTCTATAAGCTTGGGGACATCACGAGTTTTACATGTATATAAGGTTAATATGCATCAGGCCATATAAGTGAGCATAGATATTCTCATCTCAGAATGAATACGGGTCATAAACCAGACATATACCATCCTAAGAGATTTTGAATAAACCACCACATACATATGTGCCGTCTAGGATGGAACCTCAGAAGAGGATGAGAAAAAGATTGGGAATATATGTTGGATAGGAACATGTCTTTCTCCTACGTTTTTTAAGAGACCTTGTGCCAAATATGGGTGATCAAATTATGGCCAGGTACACGGATCGCATGACTGATGAATCCGACTATCCAACATCAGGGGGAGAAAGAAATAAGCTTGTAAAAAAGAATAAGAGAAATAGAATGGTATTTACCATCATTGTCTTGGCAAGATCCTCGGACTAGAAAATATGATTTAAGACGTCCACGAATGTGATCAAATCGTACAAAAGCTAGCAGAACTAGATGCCAGACACATTGACCCGAAAAGAAAAGAATGACTAAGTCATTCCAGCTTAGCACCACGAATTTGATGTGCCAGACACAATCAAGTTGCTACAGTGTCTATACAAAATAGACCAATAAGTTCCAAAAGATAAGAAACCTCGGAAAGAAATGAAAGGTGCATAGAATGATACAAATCCGAGTTCAAAGGAAACCAGTTCAGATAGAGAGATAAGGTTGGCCAGCTAAACATCTAAGGTACCAAACCATGTAGTTTGGGACGCCAAACTGCAAGGCAGTAAAGGTCCTGGATAATAAGATCTCAAATCTATTAGATCATGTCTGGAACACTATGGAACTACATAAGAGTGTTAACACCAATGATGTATTTACATATAAGAGAGCTCATAATAGAAAGTAGCACTTGAGTTTAAAGATATAAAGCGAGGATCATGAACCCACGTAAGAGTACTCATAAAGAACAAAGATCAGATTAAAAGAAAACGTGAGGTTTAAAGAGTTTAAAGAAGAGATGGGCGTATTGGCCAAATATATAGAAACGCCATCTGATGATATAGACCAGTGGATAAATGGGTCTTGTGAGGGAAAGAAAATCATGAGATGTGGAACGTGACCAAGTAGTCAAGAGGTCGTTCACATTACTACTTACAGCATTCAAAGAATGGCTTGTTACACAAGGATACTCATAGAGACCAAAGGAACATATTATAAGGAAATATGCTCCTATGTGGTGGATGCTACTACACAAACTCGAAATTGATGAAGTATGGAAACAAAAGAAATAATGATGTGGTAAGAAGTATATTGATCACTGGATAAAGAAAATAAAGGTACCAGAAAGATGAGAAAAGAAGTTCTCAAAGAGCAGCATTGTTCCTAAGCTGTTCATGGACTGAAGCAAAAGCAGCTGCATTGAATATGATAAGACTAAGTAAAACTTAGTGAAGGAGTTCGATAAAGAACAATCCAAATCAGTCCATATATTCTTATAAAATAAATCCCTTGTGTTTATAATAAATCAGCACTGCAAGTAGGTCATGAGATGCCATCAAAGAAAGTGTGCACTGCGATGTTTTTCAAGTAATAAGATTACAGTATGAGACTGCAATGTAAGCACAAGCCATTATGTTTATATCAGTGGATAAAAGGAAACCATAATGGTCTAAGAGAGTGACCAGAAGTATGTCTGGTCGAGGTCAAATGGATATGGCATTGTTGAAGGCAAGAAAGATCGATAACCATGTATAAAGGTCCTTGAGTGTATTTGACTGCAGATCCATAGTTTGATGAGATTATAAAACTCATTGCAGCAATGATTAATGATATGACCTTAGACACTCATGGGGTATGGACGAGTATAGACAAGGTCTATAACTCAACATGGATCGACCAATGAAGAAAGATCGGATATAATAGATAAGCCATTAGCACATACGGGTGATGTATGTCCGAATGGACGAAGGCATGTCCGTGAGAAGCCAAGTGATTCGTATGTGTTTGGGTCGATGACTCAATATATATATTAAAGTGTCCACGGTATGGCAAAGCCATGTGACTAGAGGATCCGTGGGACATGAGAGGACTTGCGAGTAAAGTTTGATCGCAGATTAGAGGTCCATCCGAGTACTGGTCGAGTGCCATCCGTCCGACCAGGACATAGAGTGGTCAGCTGCAAAGATGTACGTCTTGATCATGTCTTAATGAAGTTCCAGAAGATATGAGAGTTACAAGATAACTCAAGTTACAATTTGGCAAGAGCTATTCCTACATCAATGTTCAAGAAGCTCAAAGGACTACAAGTTCAGTCATATGATATGTCAGCCGACTTCTTCACCATGTCTACACCAACCACACGTCCATGAAATTTATCTATAAGTTTAAGACGTGCCAATTAAAGGACCAGTTCAAGACTTGGCGCCCATGAAGCTAAACTATCAAATTGTCCATGCGCCAACTTGAAGAACATACACGGGGGTACAAGTCAGGAGGACTTCATGTGTTGTACTCTTTTTCCTTATCCATGGTTTTGTCCAACTGGATTTTCCTAGAAATGTTTTAATGAGGCAACATTAAGCATGTTACAACCCTGAACCGGATGTGTCGATCAAGGGGGAGTGTTATAAACCAAGTGGTGATCGACCCATATCAGGCTCAAACCGTCCGGCTCATTAGCTATCCATCCGGCCCATTAGCTAATGACTTAGGCGAATGAGAGTTTACATTTATCTATACTTGATGTTTATCCTTTTCCATATGTATGTAGGATAAGTACTATTTCTTATTCCTATTAGGAATATGATTTTCTTTTCTCTTATGACGGTCTAAATAAGACGGTCTAATACTTGTATAAATATAGACCTCTGGTCATGAGTAATAATAAGCTTACACAACATCTCTTTTATAACAGTAATGACTTTATCCCTGTTTTAATTATTTATTTTATGTAATGTTATTGTGAGTTTTGTATGAATCCTTTGCTTTGCTAGTTGCTTTACTTTCAAGTTCAGAGAATAATTACGATCACCTATAAAGCTTTTGATGTACAAATACAATTGAATTTTAGAATTACAGTAGCTTAAGATACTAGAAGCATTTTTTCTTCATCACCAAATTAAAAGATTTGGCTAAACCCGAGAATAAGACATCAGATTTAACTTGGTAACACAATGGATAAGAGAATATAGTTCATGTAAAGAAGCAAACACCAAGACTACACCATAGAGAATCTTCAAATACATAAAATCTGAAACTTAGAAAGTGAAAGACTACACCATAGAGAATCTGAAAATACATAAAGTTTACTTCATAAAAAAAACTGAACCATAGAAAAACAAGATAGAAACCAACTTCATCCTCCTCCTTTAATCTCAAACCAACCCCTTTCTCCATCTTGTTATCTGAAAATGAACTTGACGACTTGAAGACTAACTACACATTGCAGGAAATCAAACAACTCACTTGAAGACTTGAAGTAATAGGATTGAGGACGCTCACAGGCTCACAGCACAGACGCTCACAGGCTCACTGCTCACAGCACAGACGCTCACAAGTTCACAGTAAAACCGAACCCTTGAACCAAAGCAGCCTGCAACCCAGAATCAAAATCAGGAAAAGCTGAAAAGACAGAACATGAAAGTAATGAAGCAATTAGATGTTGACCTTCTCTTAGTGAAGAAAACGAAGAGACCTACAAGATTGTTGTTTCTCAATTTCGATCATGTCATGTTTCTCAGCTACATCGACAGAGAAAAAAATTACGGCAGAGAGATTCTAATTTTTGAGATCAAGAAAAAACCTAAGTTAATATGACGTCGTTTCACATATTCTGAAAAGAAAAAATAAATAAATGTGCACCCTTTTGTTCGCGGGTAAACCCATTTAATAAACCCCATTTAATGGGCCGACCCTATGTGAACCCGTTAAGTCTTTACATACAAATAAACAGGTACGGGTTCTATCCGTTTAAACACCGCCCGTCAAGCCCGCGGGCTTCTGGCCTGTTTAAACATCCATATTTACATTGACCTTGTTGTCATCCCAATCTTAGATTTTTTCTTTACAGATCTCGTTTGTATTACTCGGTCTAGTTCAACTCATTGTATTCGATCTTATTCATAAATAAAGTCCATTTTTACCTACTGGAAACTGTTCAACATCGTTGTATTCTAAAGATATCGTTGCCTACATCATTTGTCTTCCCTAGATCAAACCCCGATCACTATCAAATACTTAGTGTAGGTTTTAGGTTCTACATTTTGGCGCCGGCTGTGGGGAAGATAACCGAAAAACATATTTGCTAAGAAACCGATCTAAGTTTCCTAAGCACGAATAAGGATCCCAACCAAACCGTCGGAACCACACCCTCAAGAGTCAACGACGTCGATCCTATCGGATCCGACTCGGGGACCGAAACCACACCAAATGGGTTAACGGGAGCCAATGACGCAACCAGAACAACCCAGACGCAACGAATCCCTCCGATCGGGACTTCAAGTCAAGATTGATCTCTTCCGATCAATCAGACATCGATCCCAGAACGAGTCTGACCTTGAGTCTAGAACCGTCCCGGGGACAGACAATCCGCTCATGACTAGACCCGATCTCAATCCAGACCAATATCGCCGACCCTTCTAGCACAAACTTGAGAAGAAGTGACCGAACTTCGAGGAATTGTCTCGTCTCTAATCGACGAAATTCGTAACCAAAGGATCGCCAATCAAACCATCGCTAATCGACTAGACCAGGCTGAGAGGGAACTCGCAGAGTATCGAGCTGCAAACGTTCGAGAAAGAAATCAAACGTCCCTCAATCCGTTAAAAGAGACGTCGAACCTCCAAAACACCGGTCTGTTCGGCACTCCAGAGATCCCAAGCGCTTGATCCAGACGCTACACGGGAGAAAACTCACAACGACCCCGTCCACAGGGAATGACCCACTGAAGCTTAAGCTACAGTGGATTGGACGAAATCGACACTGGGCTCCAACGCCCACGAAGCAATCCGGTCCAATTCCAGAACGGATCAACGGAAAGGCAGGGGGAACCAAGAACACGGATACCGCCACCAAACCATTCGATCCCCGAAAATCAAACTCCATCTGCCGCGAGGACCTTCCACCAAGCGGGATGCGATAACTCAACAGAACAAGCTCGGAGGCACGATCTTCGCGGTCCCGTCAATATCGAATTCCAAAGGAAAGACCTAGGGATCCCGATTAAAACCGGAGCGTTTCAGAATTATATCGAGAGGAACGATGCCGAGCTCAAAAGGATACATGCGACCGTACATATGGCAACGAGCTCCGCCCCAGATATCGACATGGTCATCGAGGAGACCAGAAGGACCCCATTTACAAACAGAATCACCAGCGTAAGGCTGCATCATGTTGGGAAATTAAAATTCCCCGAATATGCAGGAAACACAGACCCAAAGACCCACGTACGAGCCTTTCGTCTAGCAATATCAAGAGCACACCTCACTGACAACGAAAAAGAGGCCGGTTACTGTCGCTTCTTCGCCGAGAACCTCACGGGGGCCGCCCTCGAATGGTTCGCTGGACTAGAAGAAAACTCGATTGATAATTTCACTCAGTATGTATCTACGTTCCTCAAACAGTATTCAGTCTTCATAGAGACAAGAGTTACAGAGGCAGACCTTTGGAATCTCAAGCAAGCACCTTTCGAGCCGTTGAGAGCGTACATAAACAAGTTCCGAGAAATCAAGGCTAATATTTCGCATCCGAACGAGGTCGTCGCCCTAGCGGCATTGAAGAATGGCGTATGGTTCTCATCTAAATTCAGGGTAGAACTAGCAGTACGAGCACCAATCTCGTTGGATGACGCCCTACACCAAGCCTCTTACTTTGCCACACACGAAGAGGAGGTCGCAGCCTTAAAAGAACAGTATCACGCGAACAAGAATAATGCAACTAAAAAGCCTACTGCTCCTAAGGAGCCAGCGACCAAAGGACAACATTCCTATGCAATAAACAACTCACCACAAAATTCTTTGACATACGACCTCAGCAAATATTGCTCTTTCCATGACCGCAAAGGCCATTCGACCGAAGAATGTCGATCCGCGCTTCACAGTCAGAATGAAAATAAGAAAACCACTGAAGAAACCGGAGAGGAAGAGGAAGAACCAGTGACTCCAAAATCCAACCGAAAGGCCAAAGTCTCGAAAAACAAAAGAGGCAGGGAGACCGAGCAGGAATCACCGAGCTCTCCCCCCCCAGCTCCGAAGAAAAGAGTCGACATGATTTCGTGGGGGCCAAGCAACAACGCGACCGACAAAATCAAGAGCTAGACCAAAGGGAAAATACGCTTCGAAATCACGGTAGCGAACCGCACATTGGAAACCCCCGATGAAGCTACTCTTCCTCCCAGTATATATCAGTACAACCGAAACATAAAGTCTCCTTCCGGAAAAATCCCCAACTTCAAGCGAAAGAACAAAATGACCAAAATTCGCGAGCTACTGGAAAAACCGATTACCCTACAGATTCAGAAAAAATACAGAATGAAGACCCTTAATCGCAATCTGTCTGGGGGGCAGAGACACTACCGACCAGCACAGACTAAGAGATGGAATTTTCCGTCCCACGACAAAGGTTAAAAACGAATCGACTTCATTTACGGAGGCTCCAAGTTCTGCAGTTCAGTCAACTCAATCAAAGCGTACCAACGGAGAGCTGAAAACAACGTAGGAGTGAGAGAGCCCCAATTAGGTCCCGAACATGAAATCACCTTTGACGAAAACGAGACCGCAAGTCTTGATAAACCACACGATGACGCACTCGTGATACGACTCGATGTTGGCGGTTGCGAACTATCCCGAGTAATGATCGACACCGGAAGCTCGGGTGATGTCCTCTTCTACAACACG
The DNA here is from genome assembly GCF_020379485.1 of Brassica napus. Classification (NCBI taxonomy): domain Eukaryota; kingdom Viridiplantae; phylum Streptophyta; class Magnoliopsida; order Brassicales; family Brassicaceae; genus Brassica; species Brassica napus. The sequence goes on from NC_063445.1 coordinate 36,477,956, forward strand.
TTCAAAAGAATGGGATTCACCAAAGCACTCTTAAAGCAAGAACGAACTCCCCTCATCGGGTTCGCAGGAGAAACCACCTACTCCCTTGGATCGATCGAGCTCGCGGTAACCGCTGGAGAAACTAGGAAAATCGTAGAATTCAGCGTGATAGACCGTCCAGCCCCATTCAACGCAATCCTTGGGAGGCCTTGGCTATATAGCATGAAGGCAATTCCCTCAACATATCACCAATCCCTGAAATTTCCAACCCCGAAAGGAGTTGAGACTATCAGAGGAAGTCAGAAGAGCTCCAGGATATGCTACCTCGCAAGCTTCAAAGACATCGAGCAACACCCCTAATCAAGCGGTCAAAACCAACAACAAACATACCCATGTACATGAACCACCGAACAACAGACCCTATCTCAGTGTAAATAATCGAACTATGTTATGACTTGATCCCTCGACGAGGGTACGTAGGCAACTCACGACACGAGTACAGTCACCCTCCAACTACAAAACTCGAAGTGAGCATATCGCAACACCCGAGGAACAACGGCACGACAATATTAAACTGCCTTCTTTTCACAAATCTGTAACGAAACAAAATCCGACATATTAATAAAATATAGTTCTTTGATATCGCAGTTCGAGCATATCAGATTTCCTATATCTACAAATCACAAAACTATGACAGTTGACCAAAAACCAAGACCCTGATCAAGTCTTCGGTTGCAGCCAACTCCGCCAACGAGCGCGACGAAACTTGCTAACAAAATCTTTTGTTACAACAAAACCATCGATAAAAGTACCTACAAAAAATTGACTCACGGCCCCAAAAGATCGGCCTCGCATAAGCATAAAAATAACAGCAAACAAACCGGGACTCATGACCCCATCTTTTTTTTTTTGAATGAATGTTAAATTTATATTCATCAAAAAAGCCCTTTTACATCAAGTGTAGACCTTAATAAGAAAATCCTAATCTTTTGCAACTTATACTTCTAAGGATTAATTATCTACACTCTTGTACTAAACCAATATTGAAGAGCATTCTCTATCCCCTTTCCTCCTTTCAATCTCATTAGACTTAGCTTGTTCCTAACTCTTTTGTCAATCCGCTTCTTCATTACTTCCAAAGGTAAAGGCTTCTCTCTATGTCTTATTTTGTTTCTCTCCATCCATACTGTGTGAACAATAGCTTGGAAAGCATATCGAGTACAAAAAGATCTCTTCTTGTCATTATCAACCCGCGATAACAACACCACAACTTCAGACCAGTCTGTAGTAAAATCTCTTCCCAGAATCCCCTTTACAAGATGCTCTCAAATCTGAGAGGTGTATGAGCATTCAAAGAACAAGTGATTGCGAGATTCTCCAGCTCTCATGCAAAGAACACATGTAACATCCACACCTTGACTCCATCTCTAAATTCTATCCATAGTTGCAAGTCTATTAAGCATTGCTAGCCAAGCCATGAAAGCAAACTTAGGAGTGGCTTGCGTGAACCATATACCTCTCACCCAACTACACTGAGTATGATCTTCTCTTAGTAACGCCCAGGTCTCCCGAGTTGAAAATTTCTCTTTAAATCCTGATTTGCACTTTCATGACCCCATCTTTATTAAATAATAATAAATAAAGCAAAAAAAAGCGAAAAGAGAAAATAGAAACAGAAAATCCCTAAGGCTATTCTTCGATGCCAAATTCGCCATCCTCGAACTGACCACCCGAGCACTTCGTCACATCGTCCGCCGCAGAAGGAACCTTAGCAAAGAAATCTTCTGGTAGATCCTCCGAAATATGAGGCAGATCGTGCTTCCCAACGGAGAAATCTGAAAGCGCCATCACATCGAGCTCGGACCCGAGCTCGACCTCCTTCGCTCCAAGTCGCAACAACTATTCCGAAGCCAGAAGATTGTTTTTCATGATTTCCTTCAAGATATCTATGTTTTCCATGACCTCCCTAAGACGAGCTTCACAATCAGTTGCGGCCTACTTCTTCACCCACTTTTCCTTCAGAGATACCAACACATCCACGTAGCTGTCCGCCAGAGCCTTTTTAGCGTCATAAGTTGCGCGACGAAGGTCGTCAGAGAACTTATTAGCAGAAGATTCAACCTTCGCTTCCCAAAAGGAAACTTGCTCGAGGGCCGATTTCCTCTCGTTACTCACAACTCGCAGACGAGCTTCCAGCGAAACAGCCTGATTCCCCAATTTCTCAGCAGCTTCCAGTTGAGCGGCATTGGGACGCCCTCGATCTTGAGCCATCTTCAGACCAAGCTTTAGCTCTCGAACGACCTTCTTTATCTAGTAAATCTCGTAAGAGCGCGGGACGTCTTGCAGGCGCTTTTCCAAAGTCGCCGCGAACTCGTTGTTAGCCTCCATGGCCTGGAACATAGCAAATCAGAACAGATAAAACGAAGCAAAATTTCAACAAGGATCGAGTGTCAAAAAGAACGACCTTAGCATGAGCCACAGCCATCTTCACATAAGCCTCATGTTCCGTCATATTTTGCAAAGAAGGAAGCGGACACCCAGCAGGTTTGAAATGCCTCACCAAGTGAGAAACACTGTCCGGATCTTTCGTAATGGGGCAATCCTTGGAGTGTGAGAACTGCCAATGAAACGGATTAGCAACAGCCGCTTCACCCGAAACACCAAGACGATGGTCCGAGCCATTCGTTTTCGCCTTCTTCGGGGGGCGGTCACGCCCCTCCGAACCTGTTGGGCTACTAGACTTAACACGAGCAAAAGATTTTTCACCCTCGAGGTCCTTGGCCTCTTGGGTTGAAGTCCGCGGAAGTCGGGTCTCCTCACGAAGAACTTCTGTGAGCGCTTCGCTCACATCTCCGGATCGAATGCGTTCCGCATTAGCACTACCAGTTCGAGTTCGCACCCTATCAGAGTCGCGAGGGTTTGATCTTCTCGAAGCCATGATCCTTTGACAAGCAAAAACGAAATTAAACAAAACACCGTGGTAAATCCTAAAACAAAGTAAATCCTAAAACAAAGTAAAGCTTTATAAGGATCAAGGCCTCGCCGTATCTCAACGACCCAAACAAAGAGAATCTCGAAGGCTAAGGAAACAAAGATTTCCCGAAAAATTATCCTTATCCATTAAGAATATCCAAGATATCACGATCAAAGATCGCGGAAAACAAAAAAAAAGAAAAATTTAACTAGAAGCAGAATCATCGGGGACAAACGACCCCTCGCCTTGATCCACTGAATCGTCTGAGACTTTAGGAAGATCGAGCTCGGAGATCGACCAATCCGGCACGGCGACTAAAGCAGCGAGATCCTCACAATCTCCTTCCATCTCCTTTAAACGAGCAAGCTCTGCGTCCACAGTCAGACCCCCATCCTTGAGCTCGTTCAGAAGATCGATGTTGGCGATCACTTCTTGCAGCTGAATCTCAGCAGATACTTCCTTTTTCTTGCTCGTCCACTTATCCTTCAAGGATTCAAGGATTTCCCGGTACCGAGTCGCGATATCACGATGAGCAACGCGAGAAGCACGACGAATGTCCCGATCTCTCTCGATCTCGAGCGCCGCGATTCTTGCCTTCTGAGCAACCATCTGGGTCATAAGAGCCTCGTTCTCTTGGTTAATTCTCTTCCAGTCCTCAGTCAAAGCCTCGATCTTTTCGGCATCTTTCTTCCCTTCTCGCTTGGTGGCTTCGAGCTCCTTCGAAATCCTCTTGATCTCGGAACCCATACTCTCGATTTCCTTGTCGTTCCGAGAAGCCACGACGTGATCTTCCATCACCACAATGTATTCATTGAAAGCTTCCATCACCTGAGAAGAAATCGAGATAAGCAAATAAGAACCTCGAAGCAAATTTTCAAGGAATAGAAGGTGGGAAACGAACCCTAGAGCTCGCCACCGCAACCTTGGCATAAGCTTCCTTCTCGGCTGAGGAAGCAAGAGATGGAAGACGGCAGCCTGCAGACTTCATGCGACCAGCGAGGAAAATTAGGTCACCTTGTGCCGCAAACAAAGAACCATCTCCCTGAGGAACAAACCTAGGACGAGATGGGTCGGGCAAGGCACCCTTCGACGGTCGGCGTCGCTTGCGATTCGCAGCAACGGTCTCGTCCTCAGAGCTGGGGCTCAACGAGATAGGAGATCGTCTCTCTTCCAAAGCGTCTTCATCGTCGGAATCGCGAATCGAGATCAAGGGAGATTTTCCAGAAGCCCGGCCCCTCGATGCAGACCCAGAAGTGTGGAATGACGACCTCCTCGCGAGCTGTCTAGTTAATCGATCCAAAGATTGGGCCTGAACGGAAGGGGTCGCTATGACTTCCTGGGAGTGTTCGGACTCGTCTTCAGAACCCCCAACCAGAGGGTCCCTGTTGATCCCCTCCGTCATGACAAAGACAGTTCAAATCCAAGTTTGGTCAAACGAAGACCAGTTCGAACGACATCTTCGAAGAATCCCGATCAAACCACGTATCTCGTCTGACATCGAAGAGTTTCCGGAAGGAGCTGAATTGATCAAAGAAAAACGAAAAGTTGAGTCACCTATTTCCCAAAGAGAAAAATCGACACATAGACAAATGAAAACTAACCGATATTCTCGGCCCAACTCCGAGGAAGCCGAGAGAAGTCGAATTCACCCATAGATGCTCGATCCATCTTGAAAACGAAAAATTGTTTGCGCCACTTCTCATCGCGATAGGGGATGTCCTCGATGACATGGCGACATGGGCGCGGAGACACAAGGAAGGTACCAGGGTTCTGCTGGTTTCGTTTCACCAGAACGAGCTGTCGGAACTCACTAAGGCCAAAATAAAGACCTTCCTCCCTAGCCCTAACCAAGAAGGCGATAAGATACCTAAGAAAGTTCAGGAGGACCTGAGTAAGCGATAACCCAAGCTCTGCCAGAATCTCAAGTATGGGCTCCGGGATCGGGAAGATAAGACCACAGGAGTGGAAGAAAGAAAGTTAGGCTCCATAGTAACCTTCTTGCACGGTCTCGGGAGTCTCATTCGTACCGGCCAAATCAAGAACGACGGTACGATCGACCCCATACGTCTTGTAAAGGTCCTCAAGATCATCGGCTTTAATAGTCGGACAAGGGAAATTGAACGACGAAGACATCTCGAACTCAACCAAAAGAAAATTTTAGAGCAAAGGAGAAAGAAACGAGAAAGAGGGAACGAAATTGAGTCAAAAGAAGGCCCCTATAAAGGAGGTTATCAGTTACCAAGCTATGAGACCCAGGTTAAAAGCTAACCGCCTCTTTTCTTTTCGATCAAATCAAAAGAAACTGGGGGACAAATGTTGGACCTGATTTCGGTCAATACGTTAATGGGTCGTGATCAAAGGTGTGGGCCGAAATGGACATAAGCCCATAGCAAGCAATCGAGCTCGAAAGCGAAGACTTCGAGGTCCCGGAGATCGTGGAGCAGTTGCAAAAGCCACGAGGTCGACTCACTATAAAGGAGGAGGAATGGGAATGAAGGAGGCGACATTGAAAACCCTAGAGAGAGCCACACATTTACATCGACCTAGTTTTCATCTCAATCTTAGATTCTTTCTTTACGGATCTCGTTTGTATTACTCGATCTAGTTCAACTCATTGTATTCGATCTTATTCATCAATAAAGTCCATTTTTACGTACTGGAAACTGTTTAACATCGTTGTGTTCTAAAGATATCGTTGCCTACATCATTTGTCTTCCCTAGATCAAACCCTGATCACTATCTAATACTTAGTGTAGATTTTAGGTTCTACACCGACTATCTCCTTCTTCGCTCCAGGTGACTGGAATGGCCACATCTTGAGCTTGACGTGATGCTCAGAAAAAATGGCTCCGATGTTGGGCCACTCGTCATCTGTGGGCTCCTCGATTCCCTCCAAGGGAACCAAGCTCCTCACCGCATAGCAGACCAATGTAAGCTCCTGTACCCGAACATTACTAGGTTCCATCTTGCACAACAGATTGTTGGCAAGGACCTTCATGAAGTAGCATAGAGTCGGGTGACGGATGTCTGTCTGAAGAGCTGAGCCCGAGTCGAAGAAGCCTGTAGCTATGTGTCCCCAAAACGTCGATCTCCCTTCGAAACCGGGTACTACAGTGTGCTCGAGCTCCGCGTTGTGGAACCCGTAGACTGTGCAGAGAGTCGAGAGAGGGACTCTGTAACGGATGCCACGGATGAAGAAGGTTAAGGTACCCTCGCTCGCTCGCTTTGCCCTCCCATTGCGGTAATAGACCTGCACTGTAGCCATGAATTGACGGACCAGCTCCGGGTAGAGGACCTGTGGGTTGGTGGGCATGTTTCCCATACCCAGCTCCACAAACATGTCCTCGAAGTCCAAACTGATGCCGAGCGAGCGAATCACGTCCAGGTCGACGAATCGTGTTGGCTCGATAGAAACCTTCAGCCACTCGTTGAAGAATATGTTGTCGTAGTCGTCCCACGAGTTTGAGATCAAGAGGTTTCTGCATTTCGAGCTCTTCGCTGCTTTGCGCGGGTCATCGAAGTGCTCAAAGAGTGTAATGGGTTCGTCTTCGCGCTCACGTGGCCAAGGATCTTGGTCGCGAACCGGTGGTAGTGGCGGAGCTGTGCTACTGCTGCCACGTCGAACCTCCTCTTCGTCCTCCTTTCATACATCTGCAACCAAAAACCATAAACGAAGATAGGAAATCAGTGAGGTTCGATAGTTTAGATTCGATAGTTTAGGTGCGATATCGATCGACGGTTACAGATCGATGTCAATCGATATAATAGCGCAATAATCGATCGATGAAAATTGTGTATCATCGATCGATTTCTCCATCGCGGGGACCTGCAAAAACTCATTCGATGCAATTTGATTTGCAAAGCCTAACAATCAGTTTAATCGATCCGTAATCCCTATTCTAGCATTCCATTTACACGAATCGATCCATGCAAGCCCTAAAATCCTGGTTCTAGTTCATTTTTATTCTTAACCCTAACAAGAATGAAAATTTAGAAAATTTTCGTGTTCAAACCACGTTGAATCGAGGGTTAAGTGATTGAAACGGAAAGAGAATTGAAAATCGCTTGATTTGGTCGAGAAACGAGAGAGAAAAAGAGTGGAGGCTGCTTCAAAGAGTTTTCGGGTTTGCTAAAATGTCGACCTAATGTCGACTTTGATGAGCCCGCAAATTGTTGATTTTTATATGTTAATCTAAATCCTGAATATTCTAAAACTAGAAATGGGTTGCCTCCCATTCAGCGCTTATTTTAAGTCTTTAGCTTGACTTGATGTTCGATCTGTCTAATTATCGGGAGGGGGGCCTAAATTTATAGGCCTGCAAATCAGTGGTTTAGCCCAATAGTGTTTCACTCATTGGCCATTCACTGTGAATTCGTCTCCTTTATCATTTATAAGTGTAATGGCTCCATAAGGATTGACGTTCACAACAATGAAAGGACCTGATCAACGAGATCGGAGTTTTCCGGGAAACAGCGTTTCCAATGAATGAATCTGTTCGGTAAACGTTTTCTGTTGGTAAGAAATCGTCGATGGGAACGTCATCGTCTATTCGTATCCGAGAAAGGTGATCGGCGACTCCATTTTCTACTCCTCTTTTATCTTTAATCTCGATGTCGAATTCTTGAAGTAGAAGGATCCATCGCAGGAGTCGTGGCTTCGTGTCTTTCTTCTGCATAAAATATTTTATTGCAGCGAGGTCGGTGTGGACTAACACTCGCGAACCGACTAGGTGTTGGGGGAATTTTTCAAACGCATAGACTACAGCAAGTAGTTCTTTTTCTATTGTTGTTCAATTATTCATTTGTGCCTCGTCGAGTGTTTCACTGACATAGTAAATAGCATGTAGCCTTTTTTCTTTCCTTTGGCCTAGAACTGCCCCTATGGCGAAATCGCTCGCATGACACATAATTTCGAAAGGAAGATTCGAGTCAGGTGCTTGTACGATGGGGGCATTTGATAGACCATGGATTTTACCCACTTTTAGCCATGGTCTATAAGTGTTTTAATATATATATACTACTATATAGAGTTTATTTAGAGTATTTACAGGATCAGGTACGTTCTGGAGAAATATGGTGATTTTGGAGTCTTTTGAAGTGCAGAACTTCACAGACGCGTCAGATGTCTAGCTATGGATGGAGACCTTTCCACCGTTAGATTCAGCCCATCTTTTGATAAAAGATAGAGCTTTGAGTTAGATTTCCAATGCCATCGGGTTGACGTCAATCAGCATCTTGTAACAGAGGTTATACCCGTTTTACGGAGAAGTGGTCAGTCTGCCTCGCGAGAGGAAGCTGTCGAGGAGATGAAGAACTGTCGATCGATGTTGTAGCATTGGTGTCGGTCGACAGTGATGCCAGAATATGGGCTGAGAATATTTTATGACCGTTGAAGCCCAGAAGAAACCCCAAATTACCAGAATACCCTTGGACGACCAGAAACCCTATTTATGTTATTTATAAGCCATTGTTGACCGCTACGCTATCTAAGCTTTATTGAATTCATTGTTCTTAGTTAGGAGAGAAAGGAGAAACTCCTTCAGATTCCTCCTGGAACTCCTTTGGTTTTTATTATCTAATCTATTGCAGTTTTATATCTATTCTTTATATGATTTTTTGTGACAACTTCATGCTTGAATAGATCCACCTGTTAGGTTTAGGGTTCAGATAGGATGAGGGATTAGCCCCAACTATAGATTTCTGAGTTTTGATAATATTCTTTAGGATTGTTCATTAATGCATGTGTCTAGATTAGCTACCTAGAACCTGCCCTTGGATAGATTGATAAAAGCGAGAGCTTTATTCTCATCCTGAAAACATTCTAATAGAACTATGTTTCTTGCTATGAGCAAGGCGAGAGCTGATGTAGTGAGCTTAGTAAGCTATTATTCAACCCGCGCATAAAGCCTGACTAGAGCGCGTCGATCGATATCACACTTGAATAATCGATCAACGGAGCAAAAGGTGTATCGATCGATATCCCTATAGGATTATCGATCAACACTTTCTATTGATCAAAATACGACAGTTGAGATCAATAGATCTAGTTACATGCGAGAGCTGATCGACTTGTTGATCAAGTAGTTGAGCTTTACATTATCATGCATGCAACTCATTAGGCATCTGTAGGATTATAATCCTGATCTCCTGAATAGAAACCCTAGATCTAGCAACCATTCTTCCATCAACCAACTCCTTGCCAAGCTGAACAATTGTCTTGTTCAACTTGTTTACTGCTTTATCTATTGCTTTGCATTAATTATTTACTGCTTTATAAACTATTAGCTTAGCTTAATCAAACTGATTAGATTTAATTGGTTCCCTAGCGTCCTGTGAACTACAACTCGACCTCTTTGAGAGAGTATAAATCACTCCTTAGGGTAAGTTGAGTGATATCAGCAGTTATCAAGGCTTTCTTTATTTCCTCAAAAGACTTTACGCATTCTGGTGTGAAATCAAATTTAACTTCTTTACAGAGGAGGGTTGTCAGTGGTCTGCCGATTTTACTGAAATCTTGTATAAACCTCCGGTAAAATCCAGCATGTCCGAGAAAACTTCTTACGTCTTTCACGTTTGTTGGTGCAGGCAAACTGGTCATTACCTCGATTTTCGCCCGATCAACTTCTATACCAGCAGCGGATACCTTATGTCCTAGGACGATTCCATCGTTAACCATGAAGTGGCATTTTTCTCAATTCCGAACTAGGTTCTTTTCCTCACATCTTGCCAGAACTTTACATAGGTTATCGAGACAGTTTTTGAAACTAGATCCATATACTGAGAAATTGTCCATATAGACTTCCATAAAATCTTCTATCATATCCGTAAAGATTGACATCATGCATCGTTGGAAAGTGGCAGGGGCATTACATAGACCGAATGGCATTCTGCAGTACGCGAATGTTCCGTAAGGGCATGTAAAGGTGGTCTTTTCTTGATAGTCAGGATGTATAGGGATTTGGAAAAATCCAGAGTATCCATCAAGAAAACAGTAGTATTGGTGACTTGCTAATCTTTCCAATATTTGGTCAATGAAGGGTAAAGGGAAGTGATCTTTTCTAGTGGCGGCGTTCAGTTTTCTGTAATCGATACACATCCGATGTCCGGTGACAGTGCGCGTAGGGATGAGTTCATTTTTATCATTCTTCACCACTGTAATTCCACCTTTCTTAGGCACAACATGATCGAGGTTCACCCAGTTGCTATCTGAAATTGGGTAGATGACTCCAGCATCTAAGAGTTTGATAATTTCTTTCTTAACAACTTCTTTTAAATTCAGGTTTAGCCTCCTTTGGTGTTCCACTGACGATTTGGAATCGTCTTCCAGAGATATCCCATGAATATCCTCGAGAGAGTATCCGAGGGCTCTCCTATATTTTCGCAGTTTTATTAATAGCAGCGCAAGTTCTCTATTTGTTAGGTTGGCGTTTACGATTACGGGGTAGGAATTTTTATAGAGAAAAGCATATTTAAGTCCGGCAGGTAGTTTGCTATAACTCAATTTTTGGTTCTTATTCGGGATCCCAATCTTCTGGGGAAGATGGTTGTCGATCGATGGCGTCCTTTAAATATCGATCTCCATTGATTTCCAAAGTGTCATCCTCTACTTCATCGACATTTGCTATTTCTATACTTGCGTCCATTAAATCGCTTGTATTCATCAGCCCTGCTGTCGACACTAAATGTTTCCTCTTCGGTAGATGTAAGCACTTTTTCCAGAGGATCATCTGAGCATAGGTCTATGAAGGATTCTTCAACCAGCTCAGAGATATTGTCCACGTAGGAGATCTCTTTATAGATTAAGGGTCGTTTTATCAGTTTTTCCATATCGAAGTTCATTGGAATGTTTCCAATGTTTAAACATATCCGACCCTCCTTGACGTCGATGATCGCACTAGCAGTAGCTAGAAATGGTCTACCCAAAATGAGGGGATCTTTCGGTTCGTTCTGGTATTTCAGCATAACGAAATCTGTTGGTACGTGATAGTCGTTAATCCTTATTGGAACGTCGTCAAGTACTCCCTCAGGTACTCTAACGGATCGATCGGCAAAACCAAAGTTATTTTGGTTTGTTTGAATTTGTCGTATCCCAAGGATATCGCGACAGAGTGTGGCATGAGGTTCACGCTGGAACCTAGGTCACAAAGGGATCGAGGAAAACTTTTATTTCGTATATTGCAATCCAAAACAAAGCTGCCCGGATCGGGCCTCTTAATCGGAGTTTCACCTTGGATTATTGCACTCACTTCCTCCGAAACCATCATGACGCTGTGCTCAGCGGCTGGGAAGCTGTTGGATACCATGTCTTTTACATATTTCTTTATTGAAGGTTATAATTTTATGGCATCACTCAATGGCATTTCCAACGTGATTTTATCGAATGCTTTCTTTCTGATCGCCTTATCTAATTCTCGCTTAGTCTGTGTCTTGTTAGGAGGAAAAGGTGGTAAAGTCCTATACACTCTATCTACGGCTGTTTAAGCAGGAGTCAAGCGTCGATCAACATTGTTTCCAGTTTGTCGATTGATATTTACCGTAGTTGGTCGATCGACGTTGTTTCCTTCTTGTCGATAGATTTCCACTTCTTCTTCCAACTCCTCTTCTTCCTCCTCGAGGTCGATAGCCGCTTCCTCAGTGTTGGACCGTTCTTTTTCTCGAGAAGTTTCTAATTCTGGGTTGGGACTATCCAGAACTATCCGCAGTGATTTACTGTCACCGGTCTTTTCAACTTCAGCTTTTCTGCATGGTTGATTTCTATCGTGCTCGGGATGAGGCGTTTTCCACTCCTTAGCAACACAGCATTAACTTGACGCTTCGGATTTGCGTCATTTCGCCCAGGGAGACGTCACGTTTCTCTTTTGATGGCGGTCGCGTTCTCCGCTACTTGACTGTCCAGTCTCTTAATGTGTTCACTTAAAACGTCGAACTTTCTCATCAGCTCACTGTAGATTATGTTTATCTTTCAATTCAGGTCAGTGGCCATTTTGCGATTTCCCGTGGAAGCTTGGTTTAACCTAAATTTTGCTCTGCCTCGGCGTGATCCCACAATAGCATCGTAATTTTGGGTAAAACTATCGGTGTTAGGGATAGAATACCTATTCTTCAAGGTTGGAATATCTACGAAATCCACCAACTGTTCTAGTTCAGAAAGGGTATCATCGTCAATTTGGTAAATTCTAAATTGGTTTTGTTCCTCTAGAGCCGAGTGAAATGAGTCTAGAGACTCTTTGATTTTGGCTAAATGTGGCCCATCCATTGAGTCAACTCTCCTTCCTCGCTCTACGTCCATCATTTCGTAGGATTTACCTGTAGCAACATTCTTGATCAAACGCTTCGCCTCTTCAGGGTTCCTGGTACTGAAGCTCCCTTCACTGGCTGTGTCAAGCGTGATTTGGTAATGCAATTTAATACCTCCGTAAAAGGTATTAATGAGTTGTGGTTCTGAATAACCATGGTGGGGGCATTCAAGCTGGTAACTCTTGAATCTCTCCCAAGCGTTCCTGAATGATTCTCGTGTATCTTGGCGGAATGTGGAGATTTTCTTCCTTACATCCCAGTAACACGTCTCATCGAAGAAGTGATTAATGAAGGTATTCCTTATTTCCTTTCAGCAGGTCAATGATCCTGCTGGTAGTTGGTTTAGTCATTTTCTGTCGTCGCCCTCTAAGGAAAATGAAAGAGTTTACAGCGATTGTACTCGTCATCCATCATATCTTCTAGATATTCGATGTGATCGTGTGGGTGTTCTGAGACAGTTCCACGAAAAGGATTCTGACGTACCAAGAATAAGTATTTGAGGCTAACCCCGGATTTCTTGGTATCATATTTGGGTAGTTTAATGGCTGACCTATTGGAATAGGTCCTGCCAGGTTTTAAGTAGTCTTGCATAGGCAATTTTGCTTCTTCGTCTCTAGTTGAGATTGAATTAGTTTTAACAGGGATTGCAGTCCCCTGTTCATTTATGATTTGGTTAATTGCGTTGCTTAGTTGACCTTTAGGTTCTCCTAGGACTACTCCCTCATTAGCATTATTGGTAAGAGAAGACTTACCTGCTTCCGGCGGGGTGTCGTTGATCGATGTTTGATGTGCAGCGTCGATTGATTTTGCTGTTCACTAGTCGCTCGATGCTGTTGTTGTTTCGTCGATCGATGTCCGGCCGAAATCCATATCTTCCATCTTAAGTTCCTGTGTCAGCAGGATAAGAGGGAAAACTTTAGCAAATTTAGTAACAAAAATCTAGACTAAATTCTAAACTTAATCTAATGGTGATAAGAAAGAGTCTCCGGCAACGGCGCCAAATTTGATATCACTCAGATTACCCTAAGAAGTGAATTACTCTCTCAAATAAGAGGTTCAGATGTAGTATTTAGGGATCAAATCCACAAAGACTCTAGGATTACACAGTAGATTTATAGTCTTTCGAATTAAAGTTAGATTTAGAGATTTTTAAAGCAGTAAATGAATTGGCGAGCAAAGTTATTGCTTGATTGATTTGTTTGAGGTTGTTAACAAGTGAGAGAATGGTTAGATTCAGGTATAATCGCAGATATGATAAGTAAATAACTTAATTTGGGTTTTTAGAGGTTATTGATATTAATTGTTCTCGAACTCAAACTTAGATATAACCAATCAGATTATCTAATATGGATCTTGGATTTGAACTATCGTATGTTAATCGTGAGAAAGCATCGACCGATGATTCATAAAGAATATTGGTCGATACACCTTTCAAAGTATCGATCGACAGAACTATCGTTGCGTCGATCGACGCTTCTTCCAGAAAGCTTTACGAACAGGTTTGATTTATGTTCTCTAATCTTCTAGACCAACTCTCGTCTGTATCTGGTTAATTAGATCATACTAGTTTGTTTTCAGATATTGAGTCAAGCAATGGCTTGATCCCAATCAATCCTAGGATCTAATTTTAAAGGGTGATCAATCCTAAACTTAGCTTTAAGAACAACTAGATGAAGAACTGTGTTTTAAACACCCTAGCAACAGTTTAAGTTAGCATTACATGTATCAACCTATTGAGAAACATAAACCTAACAGCAAGGACTACTCAGACATATTCATGAAACACATAGTTATGATGGTCTGAATAATACTTAATTAAATTAAAAACAAGAGTAAGCAATAAAGTAAATGAAAGTAAGAGAGTTCAAGATCTTCTCTGTTTTGCAGTTCATAACTATCTCTCCTATCCTAAGCTCTCTCTCCAATACTGGTTTGTCGCTTCTCTCCAAACTAGGTCACCAAAAGGTCTCTAGGAAAGTCTGCCTCTAAAATGATACAAAACCCTAATAATATAGTCTAACAGGCGGCCAGAGACTTAGAATGTAATTATTGAAACTTTTGTGAAACTTGCAGTCTTATAATTTTGTCATTAACTCTCGGGTGGTTTCGCCGTCGATCGATGAGAGGAGCTCAACATCGATCGATATTTCTTTATAACCGTCGGTCACTATTCTGGTAAATGATCAACTTTCCAGCAAAGCTCAAAAGGTTTCCAAATAGCTCCAAATACATCATTTTCCTCTAGTAAATACTTGAACCTGTAATTGCTCTAAAAAGACTCTATATAGTAGTAAATACAACTTAAAATACTTATATATCATGCTAATAATGGGTAAAATCCATGGTCTATCAGACTGCCTACGTTATACGAGTAATTTGAATGTTCTTCAGAATCGACGTCGTTTCGAAAGCGCTCTTTTCGTAAAATCGTAAAAACCCTAAAGTCGAAAAGCGGTCCGAAATGGCCCAGAACGCGACTAAGAGCCCACTTACGATTTATACGAAATCAAGCCCACTCGTTCTGACAGTTTATCTTTTGTTATGCAAGAGAAGATAAATGTCAAGTTCGAAGAATAAATGTGAAGTTTCCGAAGATAAATACAAAGATCGAAGAAAAATAGAATATTTCCGCGAAGTGATGAACTCGACAGAGGGCAGAAAGGAAAAGAGCAAACCACCTCTAAAGGAGTATATAAGGATGTCAAGGTCGAAGAGGCAAAAGGACGCAATTTTTCTACTTAGAGCAAAATCTTAACACTTAAAGCATTTAGGCAATTTTCCGTTTTTTTGTTATCGAGTTGCGACTCAATTAGGTTTACGCAGTCTTAGGTTGCTAGAACTAGAATCTCGCCGACAGCTCTTGTGGCTAAGGCTCTTACCTTGTTGTAACGCTTAACACAGATTTGGAATAAAAACTCTTCTTTGCTCTCTTTTCGTTTTGTCAATTTCATACTTAGTATGTTTTTCGTGTTCTGATTGTTTGGCGTGTGGTTTAGTAGATATTCGGGACCTCTGGGAAATTTAGGGTTTCCTATCTTTCCTAATTTAAAAGAAAATCTATAAAGCGAATTTCGATTCCCACAAATATGGGCTTTGGTCCAAATTAATAAAAAACCCAAGAAGCCCACATACCAGTATACTGGGACGTGACAAAATATATGTAAAGACTCTTTTAATGATTCATATAGCATAATAATATATGCCTAAGTTAAGATTTGCGCCTTTCACGTAATGAGCATTGTATATATACTAGAAATATAAACTAAGATAGCACTAAAATTTTTTTTGTCACAAATATAGACTCTAAGGATCAAAATGACCAAAATATTTCATTAAATAGGTAAATATACATTTATACCCGTAAGGTTAACTAATCTAAACTTTAGGGTTTAGAGTTAATGGGTGGGGATTTGGGATTGAGGCTTAAAATTTTATAAAATAAAAAATAAATATTAAAATTTTGAAAATAAAAAATTTTAAAAATAGTTTCAAAAAGTATTTTTGAATTACAAAAAGAAAATTTGAAAAACAAAATAAACAAAAAATTCAAAAAAAAAATCAAAAAAAAAAGAAATTTATAAAAAAAGTTCGAATTTGAATACATATAATCTAAAACTAAAAAAAATTATTTTTTTTTAATTATTTTATATATCTAGGGTATTAGAGTCCTTTTACCTATTAAATGAAACATTTTGGTCATTTTCCTCCTTGTGGTTTATTTTTGTGACAAAAACTTGAAAATAGTCTATTTAGGAGAATTGTCCTATATACTATGTTATGTATTTTTGTGTTCTCTTACATATTATAAAATAATAAATATATAATATATTACTGAAAAATTAGTAACTATTACGTACATAATTAAATGAGCATGATCACATAAATCAAAACAATCACTCTTACTTATTTACAATCATAGTTAAATAAATTAAAAAAATCATTTTCATCTATTTTAAATGGTATATAATTAAATTTAAATAATATTGACATAGATATGTAGTGTATATTTAATATAACAATATATTAAAAAGAGGCTTCCTACTAATATGGTTTTAATATCATTTGTATATTTTTATAACAAAAAATTTAAATCATTGATAACATAATTTTCAATGAGACATGTTTAATAGTTTTTGTTATTTAGATCTTTACTGTAAATTCAATGCAGATTTCAAAATTAAAATATAAGTTCCCAATACATTTTCAATGCAATTTTGAAATTATAATATATATGTATATGTATTTGTAGATGGTATATAGTTTAACATAAATGTCATTAAGATATATATTTTAATCTGAATATCCATTAAATGAGACTTCCTACTACCATGGTTTATAATCATTTATATTTTGTTATAACAAAAAAAAAAACCATTCATCACAAATTTTTTATGTGGAATTTTTAACGCTTTTAGTAATTTATTGTCGCATTTTAAAATTTGAAATATAACATGTACAGAAAATTCTAAATTTTTATTATATGGTAATATGAGTATTTAATTTATTTTAATAATATAAAATTAAACAAAAAGAATAAGGGTACATTTTTTTTTATCAAATCACCCTTAGTGAAAATCATTAATAGTCATCTATAGTATATTTTAATCACATTAGGTAATTTCGTAGATTTTATTTAAGAAAAGAATGAAATACATTAATGATTAATTTTATGGTTAGTTTAATAAAAAATATAATATATGTGTAGATAGACGAACATATTTCTCTAGGGACTTTGAGTAGCATTCTAATAATGACACGTGTCATAGCTAAAATGTTGTTCGAATAATATATAAGAGATTTTTAAATCATAGGTAATTTCGTAGATTTTATTTAAGAAAAGAATGAAGTATATTAATGATTAATTTTATCGTTAGTTTAATAAAAAAATATAGTATATGTTTAGATAGACCAACATATTTCTCTAGGAATTTTGAGTAGCATTTTAATAATCACACGTGTCATAACTAAAATGTTGTTCGAATAATATATGAGGGATTTACAACACCCAAGGGAAGATGAAATATACTTCTTATATTATTCATTCTTTCCATACTTTTTCAGGGGAGTAGTTAAAAAGGGATGCACATTAGCTTACGATACATTTCGAAAAAGGGGAATTGTTTTTATATATATGTTATTTAGAAAGAAGAGGGATATAGAATCCATGCCCGGCCAGATTTGGACGTAAAGTGTTTAAACCTACCATACAACATTACTAATATAAGTATAATTTTCCCAGTGGGACTCCACCGTCCCACAAAACCGTAACTCGCGTCTTTGCAGACACCATCGCTAGCGTCCAGCCGCCGTTTGCAGCTGTACCCGGTCGTGAACCCCACGTTTCCATATGCACTGCCATTACAATATTAAATTAGTATTAAGTATTGTTTTCATGGTAAGAATCTCACTGACAAACTCTCATTTGGAATGATTCACGAGAAGGAACAAAAAAAAATAAGTATGGTGGAACGTTCATATATTTTTTAGAGGAGTTTTCAATCTGTTTTCATATATTTTGAGAGGAGTTTTCAATCCTTTTCTTTTCGCATGCTAATTTTTTTCTTAATATCTTGTTTACTACCGGTACATAATATTATCTTATAAACCCGAAAAGGTGTTTACTCACGTTCATCATGCTTAGGTCACCCAGTTATTAAATTTAAAAGTTTGGCGTATATGTTAAAATGTTATGAGAGATGTAAAGTCTTACCTGATAACTTCGAGAGTGATGTTAAAAACGTTAAAGTTGAGTGGATCTCGTCGTAGTTGTTCTTCTTCGACGATGGAAACAAGAAAGATGCATATTACTAAAAAGGAAAGTTGTGACACGAAGAACCCACTTCTTTTCCGTTTGTTTCCATTTCCAGAATCTTCCTCTTCATCTTTGTTATTATTTTCTTTGGTCAACGGTATAAACAATGTGTACGGAGGAAGGAACCTTATCATTTAATTAGAAGAAATAAAAATCAGTGATTTACATATGAATATAATGAAGTGGAGAAGGGGAGACTCACCGCTACCTTAAAGGACATATTTAATTTAATTTACTGGACATATTCCGACTCACTCAATTAAATATGTCTTTTTTTCTTTTGGGCACAACTCAATTAAATATGTCTTAAATTTCTTTTATGATGGTATCCTTATAAAAATCTTACAGATTTTGATGTCAATCAGGCTTGTCTGGTTCGAACCGGTTTGAGCTCATAAAATCACATACTTTAAGTTAGTCTGGTCCCGTGTTTTTAGGGTAAAACCTGGTCCGACCCGAATAGTGATAACGGTAAACTCGAGTTTATTGGATCATTAAGAAATTTAAGTTGATAGAGTCATAAATCACAAGAAAAAAGATTCATAAATCAATATGTTGAAGAAAAAAGTATAGGTTAATTTAAATGTAAAAGTTTTAAAACGAAAATATTTCAATTCCAAATAAATAGGATAAGACTCACAAGTCAAAGAGTAGTAAAACGTAAACTAGTATGTTGATCTTGATAGTACATATTGGAATTGGGATCCGAACATACATTAACACATTCAAAATCATCATGGCCATTTGTGTATTAGAAAAAAAAAATTGAAAAATTAATCAAGCTTTAACATGTATAAAGTTAACTTTTTTTGGCATATATAAAGTTAACTTCATACAATTAAAGTGGTTTAGATGCTTCTCTACGTTTTGGAGGAAGACGTTTTCTATGTTTATTTAAAAGGTGAAGCAAAAATAATGTATACTTTGATGCGTATAAATTATATTTAGAATATCGCACATTATTGGAACTCCTGATAATGTCCGCTCTGATAATTTTATAGTTAAAATTTTGTTTAAATTATCAATAGAAAAATTATGCTGAAGAGGAATATTTGTTAAGTCAACTTCAACATGTGTTACAATATGTCGACATCAGTGTACGTTTCAACCGGACTACGCCGGCAATATATCAAGATCGAATTAAACATTTTAAGTCCACATAAATGCAATAAATAAATGAGAGAGAGAAGAAAAGAATTCAAGTGATTAAGAAGATGTAGTTTCGTATTTTGTGTTAATGGCGTCGTTAACTACGTCCTAGATCTATGTTCCAGTAATAAACATTGTTGAGAAAAAAAAGAAATTTGGAGAACTCACATCATTGTAATGAAGAATATCAAGGTAGCTGGGGAAAGTGTAGAGATGTCTACAATAGTTTCTCCGGTATGTCTCGAGTTCACCACTTGAAACAACGATCCAACCAACTTCTCGTACCAACTCATTCCTTCAAGAGACTCTGAACTCCACTCAAAAGTGCAAAAGAGAAGAAATTGCAACAAAAAAATCCCTAACACCGTCAATCCAAGAAGAATACAAACACGAACGGAAAGTAAATGATAGTATCCCATCTTCTTGTGGTTCTTAAGAATATAACCAAACTCGTTGCGCTTTGTAATCTTATAAAGACCCCATATGATCAGCACCAAGAAGCAAGGGAACAAAGTGTTTCCCATCAGACCTTGAGGGATAAGGAGCCAAAGAAGACCCGAGTTCCTGCGGAAGATGATCATGTTCTCATTAGTTGGGACAAATCCACCGTTTGCGAATGTGGAGACAGTCAAAAACACCGAGAAAGTGAGAGGTGAGATGTCCTTGGAACTAAGAACATCTCTCGCTGTTTTAATAAAGTTTACGTACACAAGAACCAACAGGGAGCCGACTAGGTGTGTAATGACATGGTAACCAAGAACCACTGAGTACAAGCACTTAGATGCCCTCTCAATCATCTGGATAGAACCTTCTTGATGATCAATAACGTTCTCGATGTCAATACGGGGTTCCTCCATACGACGGTCCAAGTCGAAAGAGTCCGTAAGGTGTCTAACCTTGTTATGAGGGTAGACGAATTTTGTGAAATGAGAAAAGTAGAGATTAAGGAAGGAAGTAAAGACCTCTCCACCGAGGAACATGAGTATAGTGAGAAAGATAAGTTGGGTGTTGGAGAAGACTTCCATGTCGATGGTGGACATGGAAGAGATGGCGAGGGCGGAAACAGAAGTGAAGAAGAGGTCCAAGTCATGAGGACGTGAAGTGATTCTTGGCTTCGAGATCTTGAGTGCCAAAAACCCTAAAATGGAGAAGGTCAGGAAATAGATGAAGTAGAGGCAGAGGGGGGACAGATGCTTAGCAAACACCTGTGGACGGATTTTAGCTAATATTCTTGTCCCAACTCTCTCCATTTTTATTTTATTTTTGGGTTTGTGTAAGTATTATTCTCGGCCCTAGTGTTTATTTATAGTACATGCACATGAACACAGAACATGCTCAGCTATACATATGATGACGGTGACTAACATTACAGCATTGTGTAGGCAAGATTTTAACGGAAATTTGAGGGATCATGGTTTGAGTCATGCCCATGCGATTACGCTAATTTTTTAGCCATATAGAGTAAAACTTCTATAAAGTAATATTTAATAAATTAATGCATATTAAATATGAAATTTATCAGATTATAAGTTATACTAGTATGAACATTGATAATATCTATGAAAATAAAATAATAAATTGTAGAACATTTTTGTAAATATATAGTGATAATAATATTATAAATTAATAACAATATAAATTTATAAGCCATTTTTCAAAAAAAAAATATATAAAAATCTATGCGCATATATGTGTGTATATATATATATATTATATTTACGATCAGACACTTTTATCATTCTAGTGTTGTGCTTTTATTAGTATTCATTTATAACTTTTTATTTATTGTATATTTTAATGTTGTTTGCGTTTTCTTTTTTTTTGCTACAAATCCAAAACTATAAAGAGTATTAGACGCAATACTTTTATATATAGCATCTTTAAAATGTATCATAATAATATCTTCAGTTTATGGTCTGTACATTAAAAACTCTTAACATTATTTCTTACAATTTTAGAATTATGACATGCGTCAATTCACATGCATAGTTAATTATGATATCATAAAACGCATAATTATTTTCATTTTTGTATGCCATCTTTACTAATACATTATTTAATTTCTTGACATAACATCATTAAAAAGAGTATTATGGATATCAATTTATTAATACTTTATCGATTAATAAGTTTTAAAAGTCTGAAATAATGAACTTTCAAGTTTGAGCAACGGAAGATTACCAAAATCAGTTTGGAAACCAATACATCTTTATATAATCGGAAGAAAAATTCGCAAGTTAACTACACTAAACATTTTAGTTTCATATGAGAAAATTTTCTCTATTAATTTGGAGAATATACACAATCTAATTTATTTCAACATTTTAGCTATCATAATATGATCTGAAATTTATATCTACTAAGGGTCTGAGGTTCCGTACATGTACTTGTAAGGACTTACTGTATTGACGTCTGAATCATATTATGTATATTATACATAGGACGGATACATCTTGTTAATGTCGATATAAATATATCATATACATATATACTGCATCATATTATGTATTATACACAGGACGGATACATCTTGTTAATGTCGATATAAATATATCATATACATATATACTGCATATATATACATGTGTATATAGGCTAGCGGTCAGTTTAAATTATCACTCGATAATAATTTTGGTTCATGAGAACCAAAATTAAATATTATTAAATACCGAATCATGATGAGGATAATTTTTTTGTATTAATTCAATTGGGTTAGTCAACGAATCGAATATACATATGATTAAACGGAGAGTTATTGAGTTCAATTTGATTAGGTTTTAAACAATTTTTAATTTGATTTGAATTCATTATTTGCATTATTGATGATCCTAGTTTGATTGTGGGTTTCAACTCTAGATTTGATTAGAATTACTTCAATCATCCAAAATAATAATAGTTCAATCATTATAGATATAATATATATACTAGCTAGGTGCTGTCCGGTTCAGGTTATGTCCGAGGATAATAAGTATAAAATTTGATTGAAGTTTGATATAATTTTTTTTTGTAGGGTGAACATTGATGTTTACTAGTGTGCAGTGCCGGCCCTCAAAAATGCTATCTGAAACATTTGTAACAGATTTCCGAAATTTTTGAAAAAAATTAAATAGACATAAATCTCCAAAAAAATATTTTATAGACCTCTAGACTGATAATGTTTCGAGTAACGTAAGCGGCGAAGGCGACAAGAATGGCGATCTGGCGGTTTTGATGATTACCCGGGGTTCTCAGGTGGTTTTTCGGGATCTTTCGGTTTGGGGGGTGAGTTTTCATTAAGGGGTGTTGGTGATCTGGATAATTTGGTATGTCCCCCGATTAATGGAAGGATCGTGGAGGTCTCAGGGAAAGAGGTGAAGATGGAAGGTCAATATTTGATATTGGTGTGGTTTGCGTTGAGTTGGATTATGAAGTATCTTAAGCTGCGTTGCATGATAATTTGGAGAGTATATATGCACGTAAGGTTTGTGATAAACTGCGGTCTGGTTCTGTTGTCTTATTACCGGGTATTGGTTTCTTGGTTGTGGAGTTATTTGGAACAGGAATTTTGGACATTGTGGTCTGTTGGGTTGTTGATACGGTGGACTTTTACGGATTGTGGGTGTAGCTCATGTTCGGTTGACCAGTTACATGGGCGAGATGGCTTGTTTTGGAGACAATATATAATTTGGTGTCTCATGGGTTTTAGAGACGGGCACGGCACTTGGGTCTAGTGATTTATAATATGGAGTTGGAATTGATGAGACGGTATTTTTATGGGCGTATTGGCTTGTTTTGGAGGGCATCTATTTTAGTTTCTTCATTGGGGCGAAACGGTTTTCCTATGGCTAAATATCTCAAGAAGTTCAGGGTCCCAAAGTTAATTATTGTGGAATTATGAAAATTATAAGTTGGAATTGTCAAGGATTGGGTAGTCATTGGACTTTCGGTTATCTACGGGAAATTTGGGGAAAACATAAACCAGTTTTTCTTTTTCTATCAGAGACAAAACAACAATTTGATTTTGTACAATC
The DNA here is from genome assembly GCF_020379485.1 of Brassica napus. Lineage (NCBI taxonomy): Eukaryota > Viridiplantae > Streptophyta > Magnoliopsida > Brassicales > Brassicaceae > Brassica > Brassica napus. The sequence goes on from NC_063445.1 coordinate 36,501,177, forward strand.
GGTTCAGTTCCATTTTGGTTACAGTCATCTTCATACAGTTGATCCTCTAGGTAGAAGTGGAGGTCTAGCTCTTTTCTATGATTCATCTTTTAAGGTAACCATTTTGTCATCAAATAATAGAATTATTGATGTGGAGACGGAATATGAAGGGAAACGAATTTTTATATCCTTTGTTTATGGAGAACCAAATCAAAATCTACGAGATCATGTTTGGGAAAAATTAACTCGAATTGGTATAGTTCGTGATGAACCATGGTTTATAATTGGAGATCTAAATGAGATTACAGGGAATCGTGAAAAGGAAGGAGGAGTCCTGCGGCACGCTGATACTTTCATATCTTTTAATAATATGATTGCGAATTGTGGTTTGTTAGATTTCCCGAGTTTAGGTAATACTTTATCTTGGAGTGGGCGGAGGTATAAGCAAGTGGTTAAAGGTCGGTTGGATCGGGCTTTAGGAAATAATGAGTGGCATAATCTGTTTCCTTACTCTCATGTAGAATATTTGAGAATGGTAGGTTCGGATCATGGCGTCTATTGAGAATAAAATACTTAAATTTCGTAGACAGTTCAGGTTTGATAAAAGATGGATTGGTGAAGAAGGTCTAATGGAATCCATCAATCGGGGCTGGCATTCGGGTAATAGGCATGGGGATGTAGGAATTGTTGGGAAAATTCACAATTGTGGACATGAGATTTCGGTTTGGAGAAAAGCTAGTCCACCGTATGGGAAAGACAAAATAAATAACTTACAAAAGGCTCTTGAGGAAATTCAAAATGATTTTTCCAAAACAAATGATGAGGTCCTAGAAGTATCTCAGAAATTACAGGAAGCATATCGAGATGAGGAACAATATTGGGAGCAGAAGAGTAGAACGAAATGGCATACCTGTGGTGATCGGAATACGAAATTTTATCATGCTCTTACTAAACAGAGAAGGATTCAAAACAGGATCGCTGGCCTGTATAATGAAGAAGGAAGTTGGGTTAATTCTGAGTCCAAGGTGGAAGAAGTTGCAGTAAAATATTTTATGGATTTGTTCCACACGTCATCCCCAGAGGATTTTGATAGCTTCCTAGAGGAAGTCCCTTCTTCGATAACAGATGGTCAAAATCGGAAACTTATGGCTGAGACTACGGAAGAGAAGGTTAAAGCAGCACTATTTATGATGCATCCAGAAAAAGCCCCTGGACCAGACGGAATGACTGCACTTTTCTATCAACAATCCTGGTCAATCATCAAAGAGGACGTGGTAAATATGTTTAATAATTTCCTTACTTCAGGAGTTTTTGAGGATAAATTAAATATGATGAATATTTGTCTTATTCCCAAAACGGTGAGACCCATTAGGATGACTGAATTGAGACCAATTAGTTTATGTAACGTTGGGTATAAGATTATTTCCAAGGTATTATGTCAGCGGCTAAAAGGTTTGCTACCAAAGCTGATATCGGAAACTCAGTCTGCGTTTGTATCTGGAAGATTTATTGGATAATATTCTTATTGCTCAGAAAATGTTTCATGGTCTCCGCACAAACAAGGCATGCAAAGATAAGTTCTTAGCAATTAAGACGGATATGAGTAAGGCTTATGACCGTGTAGAGTGGCCTTTTATCAAGCGTTTACTATTAAAGGTGGGTTTCTCGAGTGATTGGGTGACCCTAATGATGCAATGCATCTCTTCAGTTAATTATCAGGTTTTATTGAATGGACAGCCGAAAGGGCATATTGTCCCACAGAGAGGGTTAAGGCAAGGCGATCCGTTGTCTCCATATTTATTTATCTTGTGTACTGAAGCCCTCATAGTAAATATTAAGAAAGAGGAGCGTGAGAAATGATTAACGGGACTGAAAATTGCAAGAGGTAGTCCAAATATTTCTCATTTCTTATTTGCGGATGATAGTTTATTTTTCTATAAGGCTACAAAGGAGGAATGTGGTATAATTTTAAAACTACTCAAAGAGTATGAGGCAGCCTCTGGCCAACAAATTAACTTTCAGAAATCATCGGTTCAATTTGGTCATAAGGTCCCAGATAATATTAGAGCAGATATTCATAATATTATGGCGATTACTAGTGTAGGAGGGATGAGCAATTATTTAGGAATACCGGAAAGTCTTGGGGGATCTAAAATACAAATTTTTGGTTACATGAATGACCGAGTTAATAATAAAGTAAATGGCTGGACAGTTAGATTTCTTATTAAAGGGGGAAAGGAAGTTCTGATCAAATCAGTGGCTGCACCGATGCCAACGCATGTAATGTCATGTTTCAGACTTTGAAAAGGAGTTACAAAGAAAATAACAAGTACCCTTTCTCATTTCTGGTGGGGAGGAAGTGGAAATAAAAAAGGAATACACTGGTTTTCCTGGGATAAAGTGTGTACTCCTAAGGAGGAGGGAGGGCTGAACTTTAGAGATCTTCAAGATTTTAATACAGCCCTGTTGGCTAAACAATTCTGGCGGTTACTAGATAAACCAGATTGTTTGTTCTCAAAAGTTTTTAAAGGCCGTTATTTTCGAAATACAGATCCTTTGGACGATAACAGATCATATTCATCCTCTTATGGATGGAGAAGCATCTGCTCAGCTAGATCTCTGGTTAAAAAAGGGCTAATGAAAAGAGTGGGAACAGGACAATCCATCTCCGTATGGACAGATCTGTGGATTCCCGCTCCTCGCCCGAGGTCAGCAATACCTAAACCAAATATTCAATTTTTAAACCCTTTATTAAAGGTGGAACATTTCATTAACCCAATTGATTGTTCATGGAATGTAGATTTGCTGAATGCCCATTTACATCCCGATGATGTCAAATTGATTCGAGGTTTAGCAATTAGTAGATCTCGAAAAGCAGATACAGTAGGGTGGAGCTTTACGGAATCTGGAAAATATTCGGTTAAATCAGGTTTTCGAACGGAATCTTTATACCCAGATAGAGTCCAGAGGACTATTTTCTATGGACCTAATATTAAACCGTTATTGTCCTTTTCTTGGAAACTGAAATGTCCACTAAAATTGAGACATTTTGTGTGGTAATTTCTTTCTGGTACACTACCAGTGTCCAAAAATCTTACAACTCGAGGGATTGTTTGTGATACACGATGTAGCACGTGTGGGGCAGATGAGGAGACTACTAACCATGTTCTTTTCGAATGCCCACCTGCACTACAAACTTGGGCACTTTCTAGGATCCCCTCTTCTCCAGAGATTTTTCCATCGGCGTCTGTTTTCACCAATATGGATTATTTATTTTGGAAATTACCAAAAGAGGTAGATTTACACTATTTTGCATGGTTACTATGGTATATTTGGAAGACTAGAAATGACAAGATATATTCCAATAAGGATGCTAATCCACAGGAGATTTTAAGGTTGGCAGAGGTGGAAAGTAGGATGTGGACAGAGGCTCAGCTAACCGTTAAGGCTCCTACAGAGAATTCCTATACTGGGAATGCACATCATTCGGAGTCTCTAGCCCTAGAAGATTCTAGAGTTTGTTATATTGATGGCGCTTGGAAAGAGGGTGATAAGTTCACAGGACAAGGGTGGTTTTGTAGAAAGAGTGGATCAACAGAGGTCATGATGGGGGCGATGAATCTTCGTAGAAGTTTATCACCTCTCCATGCTGAATGTGAAGCACTAATCTGGGCAATGGAATGCATGAAGACCCTCCAATATTCTGATGTAGTTTTTGCGACGGATTGTTCTCAACTGGTGAAGATGGTGTCGACACCTGAAGAATGGCCTGTCTTTTCTACACACATGGAAGAATTCAACCGAAGTAAGATGTTCTTCCCCTATTTTCGGATCATAAATATTCTTAGAGCACACAATACCTTGGCGGATAAGCTTGCACGTGGTGCGAGGAGTTCTCCTTCAGCTTTGCTTTATGTCGATTCAACTCCACCGGTTTGGCTTGCTAGATCGGCTGGAGATTCTAGTTAGTATTTGAATGTTGTTGTCAAAAAAAAAAAAAGACCTCTAGACTGATAAAAAATTTTTTTTACATAAGACATTGTCAAAGGCACTCAAAATCTCGGGGACGACCCTGCTAGTGTGGCATATGTATTGGAATATTAGATCGTGACTATGCAGACTCCAGCTTTAGTTAAATGATATTCTGATTGATTAAACGTTTGAAATATATTCCTTCAGTTTTATTATAGTAAAAATGTTTCATTTAAAGTGACCTTTTACATTTTAAATGCAAACTAATTTGTTTTATTTTTCATTTTAACCATTCGTAGTTTACATTCTTTTTTGATTTCTGGTTAAATTGTTTTACTTAGACAATAAATGATGTTTTCAGTATACCATAAAAAAAAATTGTGAATTTATGTGATTTCTCAATGTCTTTGTTTAAATGTTTAAACATCACTTAAATTGAATGAAAAATTAAAATTGATTGATTATATATATTTCAATCAGCAGTTCTATTCAAATGTTGTGTCGTTTACATCAATAGTAGTGACTAATCTTATGATCGTATTCGCAAGAGTTTGCGACATTAGATTAATTTGAAGAGAATGTTGCTTTGATTTTGAATAAATTCCAAGGACGATTACAAATTACAAATTTCATGATTATTCACGAGTCTGTGAATGTCTTGTTGTCAAAAAAAAAAAAAAAGATTGACCTAATCAAACAAGTCAAGATTGTTCCCAGTTCTTACTACAACTACCTTCAACTGTGTATTTTTAGCAAAAGAAAAGACTACCTTCAAACTGTCTAAATTTCCAAAGTTCCAAATCTAGTCAGATATACAAGCTGGAGTTTAAACCTTTACTCAGATTCTCATTTCTCACACAAAAGGGTTAAGGTGATGGTTGGCAACAGCTGTGAAAGCTGTATGTAGCCATATTTTTATATACAGTCAAAAAATATAAGCAATCAAACTTTAGTTTTCATTTTAAATTGTGCAGCCATAACAAACTTTTATTTTAGTTTATGGTTTTAAAGAGCAAGTTTTCTAGAACACTACTTCAAGTGCTTTGAATAATAATTTTCCTCTTTCTGTTATCCTTTCTTTCTAACGTATACGTAACATATATATATTTACATGTGGAGAATATATATATATATATATATAGTTATATGTTATATAACTATAAATTTCATAAATATAAATAAAATCTCACATATGTTGATTATATATAACTATAAATTTCATAAACTTTAAAAATAATTATATTTATTAATTTTTATAGGTTAAAAGTTATGTAAAATAGTTAATCACAAAATAATATATTTAAATCAGATTTAGTATATTTTATTAATATGCGTAAACACTCTAAGACCTCGGTCATTTTGAAACGGAGTAAATGTTTCCCAAATTGATTTTGATTTCAATTTAATTATAGTGAACATATTATAATAAATATATAGATGATATTTGGTAATCATATTTTCCCTAAAAGAGCTCAGAGCAAAAATTCTAGACCTATAATTCTACATATACATCATAAAATTTACGGCTTCAATTCTACGTCAATTTTTTAAAGCTACAGGCGTAACCAATCAAGCTCTAAAACTCCTTTTCTCTTTAAGTGATGGAAATGTAGAGGAAATTCTGTAAGATGTGAGTTGTAACCGTAGTCATAAACGTTTCCAATACCTCCACACAGACAATACCGACCCTGGGGTAAAGCTGGTAAAACACCAGCTTTAGGTGCCACAAAATATATAGATATTTAGGGGCAATATTTATGAAAGAACAAGCTGGTCTAGTAGAAGTTAGCGACTTCCTATGTCTGTCTTGTCCTGGATTCGACTCCTTCATGTTACATTTTATTAATATGTTTTGTGTATATAGGCCAAGTTGGTCTTTTGCTTTAGGCATCCAGAAACAACGGAACGGACCTGCACACAGATAAAGTAGAAAAAAGAAAATATTACTTTTTCTAACGTGTGTACTAGGCCTGAGACTTTTATCCGAGATCCGAGATTCGATTCGGATCCGATCCGAAAATCCAGATATCAGGAGGGGCCGAATTCGGATCCGGATAGTAAAATATTGGATCCGTCAAAGCCGGATCCGGATCCGGATACCTTAATTTTTTAGTCCGGATATCCGGATCCGTAAGTTTTATTAATAAATATTTTAAAAATAGTAATATTTATATATACAAATTAATTTATTTAATATATTTTTATTTTTATAATAGTATATATAAATTTTATGTAAATTTTGTAATATTATACATAGAAATAATTAAAAACATTATATATTTTTTTTATTTTTTAAATTATTTTTCATATTTTTTATATATTAATATTATTTTATATATATTTTAAGGATCTAAATCCGGATCCGGATATCCGCCGGATATTATAATTTTTAGAAGGATATCCGACACCCGGATATCCGAGAACCCCGGATCCGGATAATGATAGTAAAATTATGGATCCGCCGGATAAGGATCCGGATCCGGATACCTTAAAATTGCCCGGATATCCGATCCGTCTCAGACCTAGTGTGTACCGTGCATAATATTTCTCTGATCACTCAAAAAAGATTCCGCTGTAATAAATATACATTTTGTCATTTTGACTACACATAAATTGTCATGTACAACCATTTGTTATTATATAGTTAGATGTTTAAGGGGCAGGCGAGTCAAGCGAATATGAGTAAAAAATAGTTATATGTTTTAAGGGGGAGACGAGTCAAGCGCATATGGCATATGAGTAAAAAATTAAAGCAATAGCCAAGATTTTCGCTCTCCTCATAAAGTCATAAGCTCTATTTGTGTCCGCATACTTGTCACACGTGGCATCCTATTTGGGTGTCAACACGGAAACACGGAAACACGGAAATACGTTCATGACACGTCGATCACTGAATGGCAGCTTCAATATTGTCGACAATGGAAAATTTTTGTATTATAGAGATTCCTTAGCACCACGCCTCAAAGTACAATAATTCACGCTATTGTCAGAAAACTTTTATTTGTCTCCATCAATACTGGTCCTCCCATTGGGATGTCACATCAAATAACACGCGTAAGCACGTTCTCAATACCTCAATCTCTAGAAGGGCAGCTTCAATATACGCCCCCGATGATATCCTTGAAAACATAATCAACTAAAGGCATCTCAAAGACTCAAAATAATAATACGATTTTGGGGTAAAAATCATATTATTTTAATGTTACTTTAACATTAAAGAATTTCATTCTCCAATAACACCATCAACCACCTTCTATCATGTTTACCAATTGGTCTGATTTGCTATCTTGGATTCAATCACTAGCAACTCTGCTGCAAATTAGCCTCGCAAACAGCTGTGTACCACCTGTGGAAGCAAACAAACAATTAGGTCCACAATCAAACTTCCTTCCTTTCATCGGTGTTTCGTGGCATTGATAGAGAAATGAAGAACATTATTCGGCCAGAAGAAACCAAGAACACTTACAGTCGCTTATGTTGTCTTTGCGGCTGCGATATTCATGATCATGTTTGTAACGGCCTTGGTCCGATGAACCTTATCAAATGCTTTACCCCAAACCTTTTCGTTCAAAAACTCTTATTAAAACTCAAATTTGTCTTACATAAAACCAAACTCAACAAAACTGAAATGTCGAATAAAAACTTAAGAAAAAATGGTTGAAAAAAAGGAGTTATAAATGAAAGACTCGAGAAAACACTTGCACCATACGGACATCTACTCCCGCTCCCTCTCGGCCCTACCTGTAAAAAGAAGGGTGAGTACATAATACTCAGTGAGGGTAGGTTCTAGGAACCCACGAGCTCAACTCAGGAAGAACAAACAATCACAAGTCATGAGCTAATAAGATCTATTACACAGAAACCCATACTACCCGACATGAACTAAAGACCCTACAATGCACATCCTTTTCATCTTTTCGTCATTTTCATCAGTGGGTAGCCCCAACTAGGCTTCTACCCCATATTCTTGTGGATTGGCCACATCTCCTATGGGTGCTTCCATATTCTTGTGGATTGGCCACATAACCTATGGATACCTAGCGTGGACTACTACCCCACATACTTTCCTTAGACTCTCTATATGATCCCTTATTCGTACTTATTCTTACATCTTTCACTTATCATTCACAACACGTCTCAACACCTTATCATCATATTCTTGACCACCCTAACATGCCTACGTTCTTATCACTTCAACACGTAATATCGTCTAGACAAGATCAATCACATATCACATCACACATACACACAATATCTAGAACTGATTAACAAAGGACTAAGTCACATTGGTTACTCAACATGAGGCAAGTTCACAGCCAAGTCCTCACCTTTGCTTTTTGCAGAAGTAGATCTGGATCTAGGTTTGGGGAATAGTCACTTCTCGAGATCTGATTTGAGAATTGGATTCACACAAGAGAGAGATGGGTTTAGAATCTGTCATTTTCCAATGACTTAGAGCTAGAGATCTTAGTTTTACCTTTAGGGTTCAGATCTCAGTTGCTTGCACGAAACTGAATCAAGGAGGCGGCGGCTAGGAGCTCGGTTGCGGCGGCTAGGGCTTCGCGGGCGGCTGGCGGCTGGCTTCGCCGGAGATGGAGCGGCGGCGGCTTGAGGCGGAGGCGGCGGCGGGGTTCTGCTCAGGCAGGGCTTCGCTTGCTGTCTCTCTTGTGGCTGAACCCTAGGGAAACTTCTCCTTTTATAAGCAATGGGAGGGGTTATGTCTAGGGTTTCTTCTCCTTGGGCCTCCTGCACTTGAGTTTCCTTTTGGGCCGGGCCCGGGATGTTACAATTCTCCCCCACTAGAAAATGATTCGTCCCCGAATTCTGGACCTCCTCCTGGTCCCGTTCCGTGTTTCCAAAAATCCTGGGGTAGTTAACCTTCAAATGCGACTCATGTTCCCACACATCCTCGTGGATTCCATCCCTCTCCCAACGTACGAGAACCATCTTTTCCTTTCGTCCCCGGTTATTTACTTCCTTTTCCTCCACAATCTTTATGGGTTTGCTAACCAAGGTCAAGTTACGTTGCGCATCCGTAGGCGGGTGCGGCAAGATCAGCTCAGGCTCCCTTACAACCTTCCGTAGCACGGAGATGTGAAACACGTCATGGAAATCTGATAGTTCCGGCGGTAGGACCAGCCGATACGCGACTGCACCAATCCTCTCCTTTATCACGTATGGGCCCATGTATCTGGGTCTCAACTTTTTCAACTTTCGGTTTGGGTCATTCCCTCGAGAGGTTCTCATTTTCAAGTACACCTCATCCCCTACTGCAAACTCTAGTTTCTTCCGGTGTTTGTCGGCGTAACTCTTCTGGCGGTCGTGTGCTGTTTTCAATCTGTCTCTGAGGAGTTCTACTTGCTTGATCGTTTCTCCAACTAGTTCGGGGGTCATATCTCGTTCCTCCCCCACTTCGGTCCAACATAAGGGGGTCCTACAGGGTCGCCCATACAATGCTTCATACGGGGACATTTCAATGCTCGCATGGTAGCTGTTGTTATATGAGAACTCCACCAATGGTAGATATTCGCTCCATTAACCTCCCCATTCCAAAACACTCGCCCTCAACATATCTTCAAGTGTTTGGATGGTCCTCTCGGATTGTCCATCCGTCTGTGGGTGATACGCGGTGCTAAGGCGAACCTTGGTTCCCAACGCTCTTTGAAACGCCTGCCAGAAAGTTGAGGTAAACTTCGGGTCCCGGTCGGATACTATGCTTACCGGTACCCCATGCAACTTCACTATGGTGTTCAGGTACTCTCGAGCTAAGTCCTCAGTCTTATCGGTGGTTCGTATAGGTAGGAAATGAGCCGTCTTTGTCAGGCGGTCTACTATCACCCATATAGCGTCCTTGTTTCTCGTGGTCCGTGGTAGTCCCGTGACGAAATCCATTGTCACCATATCCCATTTCCATTGTGGTAAGGGTAACTCCTGCAGCAGTCCTCCTGGAACTCCGTGCTCCGCCTTAACCAGCTGACAGGTCTGACACCAGGCTATCCACAAGGCGACATCTCTCTTCATTCCTTCCCAGTGATAGTACCGCTTCAGATCTTGGTACATTTTTGTCCGTCCCGGGTGAATTGCGAACCGTGATTAATGAGCCTGTGCCAGTAATTCGTCCCTCAAGTTCCCTCCCTGTGGTACGCACATTCGGCCTTTAAACAGGATAGTACCATTCCCAGCCGTACGGTACCCGCTCACCTCCTTGTCGACCATCCCTTGGAGTGTGGAGTCCGTTTCCTGGGCCTTACGGATTCGACTCAGTAGGTCAGCTTGTTCCACAACCTCTAACCCGGCGCCCTCCTCGTTCACGGTCGTCGCACAGAGGTGTAGTTTCGTTAAGGCCGTGGCGAGTTCCTGAGTTTCCTTTGCTCCGGGGATGTCTGATTTCCTTCGGCTTAAGGCATCTTCCACCAGGTTTGCCTTCCCGGGGTGGTAATCGACGACCAGGTCGTAATCTGCTAGCAGTTCCATCCACCTGCGCTGCCGTAGGTTCAAGTCTCCTTGAGTGAACACATATTTCAAACTCTGGTGGTCCGTGAAAATTTGCACCTTTTCTCCGTATAGATACGATCTCCAGATTTTTAATGCGAATACCACTGCTGCTAACTCTAAATCATGTGTCGGGTAATTAGACTCGTGTTTCCGCAGTTGTCTGGACGCGTAGGCGATCACTCTTCCTTCCTGCATGAGTACTCACCCCACTAGTGCGTCGTCCTTAAGATAGTGAGCAGCCAGGTCCCTACGGAACTCCGGTGGGCACCTTGCAGAAGCGAAGTTCCTCTCGAGTTGACGTCTCCAGTTATCCGCGACAATTGCGTCGGCCTTTCCATTGAAAAACTCTGTCTGCATACTCTTCATGTGTCTCAGCATGTCCCAGTATTTTGGGCCTGGGGCGTGCACCACCGCAGGCGCTGCCGGGGGTGGTGGCGGTGGTGGCGGATTCTGGGCCGCCCCAGGTGGTATGGGGTTGTCCCCCGCCTATGCGGCGGCTTCACCATTGGGCAATTGACCCCCATAGGCATCACGGTATGTTTGCAGTTCTGCCAGGAGCGCTGCATTCACCACGTTCGGCATTTCCACTGGGTTCCCATTCTCGGGTGCGCCCTCTCTTCGGCTTTCTGCCTCGCTGGAGGCTTGAGACGCAGACATGGTGACCCGTCGTGTCGCTCTCGGGATGGCCGCAGCTGGCCTTGCAACTCTGGCATTCTTGGGAGGCATTATGTTGACAAGTGAAGGAGTATTAGCTACGGTTCTACTCGTATTCTATTGTCCACCGAGTGAGCTAGGAGTTCCGTCCGAGTGGTGCTTTTTTTTTTTTTTTTTTTTTTTTTTAAACTCCCTCTTGAAACACTTAGAAAAACGTTCGGAAGAAGTCCTTTTGAAACCCTTTTTTTTTTCCTAATTCTACCCGACCCTGCCCTTCCCACCCGGGACAGCACCGGGTGGGTTTAACCTGGCTCTGATACCAATTGTAACGGCCTTGGCCCGATGAACCTTATCAAATGCTTTACCCCAAACCTTTTCGTTCAAAAACTCTTATTAAAACTCAAATTTGTCTTACATAAAACCAAACTCAACAAAACTGAAATGTCGAATAAAAACTTAAGAAGAAATGGTTGAAAGAAAGGAGTCATAAATGAAAGATTCGAGAAAACACTTGCACCATACGGACATCTACTCCCGCTCCCTCTCGGCCCTACCTGTAAAAAGAGGGGTGAGTACATAATACTCAGTGAGGGTAGGTTCTAGGAACCCACGAGCTCAACTCAGGAAGAGCAAACAATCACAAGTCATGAGCTAATAAGATCTATTACACAGAAACCCATACTACCCGACATGAACTAAAGACCCTACAATGCACATTCTTTTCATCTTTTCGTCCTTTTCATCAGTGGGTAGCCCCAACTAGGCTTCTACCCCATATTCTTGTGGATTGGCCACATCTCCTATCGGTGCTTCCATATTCTTGTGGATTGGCCACATCTCCTATGGATACCTAGCGTGGACTACTACCCCACATACTTTCCTTAGACTCTCTATATGATCCCTTATTCGTACTTATTCTTACATCTTTCACTTATCATTCACAACACGTCTCAACACCTTATCATCATATTCTTGACCACCCTAACATGCCTACGTTCTTATCACTTCAACACGTACTATCGTCTAGACAAGATCAATCACATATCACATCACACATACACACAATATCTAGAACTGATTAACAAAGGACTAAGTCCCATTGGTTACTCAACATGAGGCAAGTTCACAGCCAAGTCCTCACCTTAGTTTTTTGCAGAAGTAGATCTGGATCTAGGTTTGGGGAACAATCACTTCTCGAGATCTGATTTGAGAATCGGATTCACACAAGAGAGAGATGGGTTTAGAATCTGTCATTTTCCAATGACTTAGAGCTAGATATCTTAGTTTTACCTTTAGGGTTGAGATCTCAGTTGCTTGCACGAAACTGAATCAAGGAGGCGGCGGCTAGGAGCTCGGTTGCGGCGGCTAGGGCTTCGCGGGCGGCTGGCGGCTGGCTTCGCCGGAGATGGAGCGACGACGGCTTGAGGCGGAGGCGGCGGCGGGGTTCTGCTCAGGCAGGGCTTCGCTTGCTGTCTCTCTTGTGGCTGAACCCTAGGGAAACTTCTCCTTTTATAAGCAATGGGAGGGGTTATGTCTAGGGTTTCTTCTCCTTGGGCCTCCTGCACTTGAGTTTCCTTTTGGGCCGGATCCGGGATGTTACAATTCTCCCCCACTAGAAAAGGATTCGTCCCCGAATTCTGGACCTCCTCCTGGTCCCGTTCCGCGTTTCCAAAAATCCTGGGGTAGTTAACCTTCAAATGCGACTCATGTTCCCACACATCCTCGTGGATTCCATCCCTCTCCCAACGTACGAGAACCATCTTTTCCTTTCGTCCCCGGTTATTTACTTCCTTTTCCTCCACAATCTTTATGGGTTTGCTAACCAAGGTCAAGTTACGTTGCGCATCCGTAGGCGGGTGCGGCAAGATCAGCTCAGGCTCCCTTACAACCTTCCGTAGCACGGAGATGTGAAACACGTCATGGAAATCTGATAGTTCCGGCGGTAGGACCAGCCGATACGCGACTGCACCAATCCTCTCCTTTATCACGTATGGGCCCATGTATCTGGGTCTCAACTTTTTCAACTTTCGGTTTGGGTCATTCCCTCGAGAGGTTCTCATTTTCAAGTACACCTCATCCCCTACTGCAAACTCTAGTTTCTTCCGGTGTTTGTCGGCGTAACTCTTCTGGCGATCGTGTGCTGTTTTCAATCTGTCTCTGAGGAGTTCTACTTGCTTGATCGTTTCTCCAACTAGTTCGGGGGTCATATCTCGTTCCTCCCCCACTTCGGTCCAACATAAGGGGGTCCTACAGGGTCGCCCATACAATGCTTCATACGGGGACATTTCAATGCTCGCATGGTAGCTGTTGTTATATGAGAACTCCACCAATGGTAGATATTCGCTCCATTTACCTCCCCATTCCAAAACACTCGCCCTCAACATATCTTCAAGTGTTTGGATGGTCCTCTCGGATTGTCCATCCGTCTGTGGGTGATACGCGGTGCTAAGGCGAACCTTGGTTCCCAACGCTCTTTGAAACGCCTGCCAGAAAGTTGAGGTAAACTTCGGGTCCCGGTCGGATACTATGCTTACCGGTACCCCATGCAACTTCACTATGGTGTTCAGGTACTCTCGAGCTAAGTCCTCAGTCTTATCGGTGGTTCGTATAGGTAGGAAATGAGCCGTCTTTGTCAGGCGGTCTACTATCACCCATATAGCGTCCTTGTTTCTCGTGGTCCGTGGTAGTCCCGTGACGAAATCCATTGTCACCATATCCCATTTCCATTGTGGTAAGGGTAACTCCTGCAGCAGTCCTCCTGGAACTCCGCGCTCCGCCTTAACCAGCTGACAGGTCTGACACCGGGCTATCCACAAGGCGACATCTCTCTTCATTCCTTCCCAGTGATAGTACCGCTTCAGATCTTGGTACATTTTTGTCCGTCCAGGGTGAATTGCGAACCGTGATTGATGAGCCTGTGCCAGTAATTCGTCCCTCAAGTTCCCTCCCTGTGGTACGCACACTCGGCCTTTAAACAGGATAGTACCATTCCCAGCCGTACGGTACCCGCTCACCTACTTGTCGACCATCCCTTGGAGTGTGGAGTCCGTTTCCTGGGCCTTACTGATTCGACTCAGTAGGTCAGCTTGTTCCACAACCTCTAACCCGGCGCCCTCCTCGTTCACGGTCGTCGCACAGAGGTGTAGTTTCGTTAAGGCCGTGGCGAGTTCCTGAGTTTCCTTTGCTCCGGAGATGTCTGATTTCCTTCGGCTTAAGGCATCTGCCACCAGGTTTGCCTTCCCGGGGTGGTAATCGACGACCAGGTCGTAATCTGCTAGCAGTTCCATCCACCTGCGCTGCCGTAGGTTCAAGTCTCCTTGAGTGAACACATATTTCAAACTCTGGTGGTCCGTGAAAATTTGCACCTTTTCTCCGTATAGATACGATCTCCAGATTTTTAATGCGAATACCACTGCTGCTAACTCTAAATCATGTGTCGGGTAATTAGACTCGTGTTTCCACAGTTGTCTGGACGCGTAGGCGATCACTCTTCCTTCCTGCATGAGTACGCACCCCACTAGTGCGTCGTCCTTAAGATAGTGAGCAGCCAGGTCCCTACGGAACTCCGGTGGGCACCTTGCAGAAGCGAAGTTCCTCTCAAGTTGACGTCTCCAGTTATCCGCGACAATTGCGTCGGCCTTTCCATTGAAAAACTCTGTCTGCATACTCTTCATGTGTCTCAGCATGTCCCAGTAGTTTGGGCCTGGGGCGTGCACCACCGCAGGCGCTGCCGGGGGTGGTGGCTGTGGTGGCGGATTCTGGGCTGCCCCAGGTGGTATGGGGTTGTCCCCCGCCTATGCGGCTGCTTCACCATTGGGCAATTGACCCCCATAGGCGTCACGGTATGTTTGCAGTTCTGCCAGGAGAGCTGCATTCACCACGTTCGGCATTTCCACTGGGTTCCCATTCTCGGGTGCGCCCTCTCTTCGGCTTTCTGCCTCGCTCCAGGCTTGAGACGCAGACCTGGTGACCCGTCGTGTCGCTCTCGGGATGGCCGCAGCTGGCCTTGCAACTCTGGCATTCTTGGGAGGCATTATGTTGACAAGTGAAGGAGTATTAGCTACGGTTCTACTCGTATTCTATTGTCCACCGAGTGAGCTAGGAGTTCCGTCCGAGTGGTGCTTTTTTTTTTTTTTTTTTTTTTTTTTTTAAAACTCCCTTTTGAAACACTTAGAAAAACGTTCGGAAGAAGTCCTTTTGAAACCCCTTTTTTTTTTTTTTTCCTACTTCTACCCGACCCTGCCCTTCCCACCCGGGACAGCACCGGGTGGGTTTAACATGGCTCTGATACCAATTGTAACGGCCTTGTCCCGATGAACCTTATCAAATGCTTTACCCCAAACCTTTTCGTTCAAAAACTCTTATTAAAACTCAAATTTGTCTTACATAAAACCAAACTCAACAAAACTGAAATGTCGAATAAAAACTTAAGAAGAAATGGTTGAAAGAAAGGAGTCATAAATGAAAGACTCGAGAAAACACTTGCACCATACGGACATCTACTCCCGCTCCCTCTCGGCCCTACCTGTAAAAAGAGGGGTGAGTACATAATACTCAGTGAGGGTAGGTTCTAGGAACCCACGAGCTCAACTCAGGAAGAGCAAACAATCACAAGTCATGAGCTAATAAGATCTATTACACAGAAACCCATACTACCCGACATGAACTAAAGGCCCTACAATGCACATACTTTTCATCTTTTCGTCCTTTTCATCAGTGGGTAGCCCCAACTAGGCTTCTACCCCATATTCTTGTGGATTGGCCACATCTCCTATGGGTGCTTCCATATTCTTGTGGATTGGCCACATCTCCTATGGATACCTAGCGTGGACTACTACCCCACATACTTTCCTTAGACTCTCTATATGATCCCTTATTCGTACTTATTCTTACATCTTTCACTTATCATTCACAACACGTCTCAACACCTTATCATCATATTCTTGACCACCCTAACATGCCTACGTTCTTATCACTTCAACACGTACTATCGTCTAGACAAGATCAATCACATATCACATCACACATACACACAATATCTAGAACTGATTAACAAAGGACTAAGTCCCATTGGTTACTCAACATGAGGCAAGTTCACAGCCAAGTCCTCACCTTAGCTTTTTGCAGAAGTAGATCTGGATCTAGGTTTGGGGAACAATCACTTCTCGAGATTTGATTTGAGAATCGGATTCACACAAGAGAGAGAGATGGGTTTAGAATCTGTCATTCTCCTTTTATAAGCAATGGGAGGGGTTATGTCTAGGGTTTCTTCTCCTTGGGCCTCCTGCACTTGAGTTTCCTTTTGGGCCGGACCCGGGATGTTACAATGTTGATCTGATTTTATGATCCATTTTGTTTTTTTTTCTTGCTTAGATGGCCCAAACTTAAAATCTCAGGGAATGTTAGTAGGAATTAGATTTATAATGAGTCTTAGAATTTTCAAATCTAGTGTTATTGGTTTATAGATTCTCACATTCTTGTTAAAATTTAGTGTTATTGGTTTAATGATTCTATAATTCTATGTAAAATCATTTGTTATTAAAAAATTTTAGATCTTAATGATTCTACAAATCTATTAAATTAAGTGTTATTGGGAGTTGAATTTTTAATATTAACTCAGAAAACAAGACTTTGAGAATAGTACATGTTTCCCTTGAATTCTTAGAATCATTATATTACTTTATTTCATAAATTTTCATAATATACAAAAATCTCTACGACTCTTTCCAAATTTAACAAATCTCTCAACTTTTAAAATCAACAAACTTTATAGAAATCTATGTCCCACTTACTCTGTAAATTGTTTTATTTATACCAATGAATTTTATAGTTTATAAAAAAAAACACCAAATTTCACCGAAAAATATATTTTGATGTTTATATTATTAATTGATAAATTTTCAGCACTTGATACATTAATAAAATATATAATTTAATTATATTATGTAAGAATTTATCACGCTTACATATTTTTTTAAAAAAATATTTACTATTTTAGCATATAACAATATTAAAATAAAATATTTCAATATCTGTAAATATGATTTTATATAGTTATTTTACTACCTTACATGTATTTATTTAATCACTGATATTTATTTAACTTAATATTGTATTAATAAAAGTAAATGAATAGTGTTTAACTTAGTAAATAGTATCTCACTAAATTTAGTGCATTACTATAACTTTACTATAAAATAATATAATTTTTAGAGTTAAGTTAGAGAAGTTTTAGTATGAAAATTATACTAAAATGGTGTTTTGCTGTTGAACTGGGAATGACCTAACTAAAAATGTTTTTTTAACCTAAAAAATTTGTATTCTAGAAATTATTTAGAAGCGCACTTCGGATGCAAGTTTCATTATTATTTTGTAGTGTGATCGTAAGTTTTATTATTATTATTTTTTTGTCATCAACTTATACATACTCATCATAACAACTATGTGAACCAGATCGAGAGATCTTGATCCATATGAAAGACGAAAGACGGTTATTTCCTGACACTGCGTGCTAGGCTATATGCCTTTGAATTTTGCGTTTTTGGTACATAGATGATCTTTGATCGGAGAAAACTTTCTTTCTGGATCTTAATATATTCCAAATAACTTGCAAAAGCTGGTCATTCTTCTAGTTCCGAAACCATCTTCACCAATTGAGAACAATCCGTTGCAAACGTAACTTGAAATTCACATAAGTTTCTCATGATCCTCTGTTCGTTCAATATATGTGCCTCAGCCCAGAGTTGATTATGTTTCTACCAATTTAAGCGTTTCCTTAGGATCAATGTCCAGATTACTAAAAACTTTAGTCTTCTTTCCTTTCCAAATTTACCATAGTATCCATGCAAACTGATGATCATCCATCTGCGGGAAAACTCTCCAGAAGAGATAATCCATGTTTGTGAAGAGAGAGCTTGTTGGGAAAATAGCTATATTTGATGGTATCTTTGAGAGAGCCCAAACATGTAGTGCTGGAGAAAATTAAAAAAACTTGGTTATCGATTCCTCATCGGCTCCGCATCTTGCACATCATATATCCCCTTGTATCCCTCGCGCTCGCATATTCTTCTTGACTGCTATACACTATGTCACCAATTGCTATAGGAAATGTTTTATCTTTGGTGGGCACTGAATTTTCCAACAAAACGCCTTCAATACATCAACTGTGGGTCCAAACAGTAATGGTGTTCTCCTTGTCTAGATAAACCCGTTCTACCTGATATCCTGATTTAACTGTATATTTCCCATTGTTTGTGAAATGCCATACATCCCTATTCAGTGTATGCTTTCTATAATTTTCACATCCTGTGGGTCCACTAGTGCTGGGAATGTGAATCATTATCCTTGGGGCCCGCCCCTTTTGACCCGCTGTGGGGCGTGATATGCCCTGGATCGAGCATCGACCTGTTTGGTTCAAGGACACGGCCCAAGGTGGCGTTCTTGTTTACCAGCTCGACCAAACCGAGATTTTCATGTCGGATCATGCCAGTCCTACTGCCTGTGTCATTCCATCTGATCATTCCGTCCATGCTGATCATAATTTCCCTGGATCGTTCTGATCAGACCGTCCGTACTGACCCATCCGATCACCCCGACTGTACCGGCGACCGTACTGATGGACTGATCCGACACTTCGATCAGTTCATGAACTTTGAGCATCCAAATTTCTCTAAGGAAATGATATTAAAACTTTCAGATGACTTAGCCTCCGTTTGGTCCAGATCAGTCCGTGAGAATCATCCATCCGACCATATGGACCGTACCGGACGCGTACTACTCCTTACTGCGGGACATACTGCATGATACAATGAATCTGGACAGTGGCAGCCGAAGGGTTCATTCGACCAGTCGACATAATTTTTTTGTGCTTTGACTAGATATGGTCAATTATCTATTTTCTATGTCTCTTTTTCATACATTTCTATTGATTGTCTTTAACTACAACTAGTATAAGTATGTAATCTCTTTCCATCAATAAGGCAATCGATTTTTCCTTCTTCTTTTGAGTTTATACTCTTTGTTCTTTGCTTAGAACATTTTTAGTTTTCTTGGTGTGGTTAGCTCCAAGTTAAACGCCTCTTTCTTGTTGGACCGGTGCGTCACATCCGACAACAGATCGAGTTTTGCTTCCTTGTCGGACTTGTGAGTCATATCAGGCGACAATCAAGCACCCTGGTAGTATCATTGGGCCATCCGCAACCCTTTGTGTCACCGTTCATTCCATCAGTTCTCCTTCTTCACCGTTCGAATCCATATTGATACCACTCAAATTATCCTAAGGAGTGAATTACTCTCTCAAATAAGAGGTTCAGTTGCAGTACTTAGAGATCGAATCCACAAGGAGCTAGGGAACCTATTAAATCTAGTAAGGTTATTAATTATAGGTGTTTGCTGTTTTATGGGTTTAAAAGTAAATAGCAATTCTAATTGAGCAAGTCTATTGCTCGACTAACAAGATGATTGGAGGTGTAACTTATTGGAAGATATTAGATCAGGGTTTCTATTCAGGTGTTAGAGATTATAATCCTATAGATGTCTAACAGTTGCATGCATGTTATATTAGAGCTCAACTCCTTCATCACAGTGATCAGCGATGACAATGTTTCACTAGTTAACTAACTAGATCTTGGATCTCAACTGTCGTCTTTTGATCACAAGAAAGTGTCGATCGATGATCCTATATGGATATCGATCGATACATCTTTTGCAAATATCGATCGATTGTCAGAAGACAATATCGATCGATGCTTCTAGCTAAGCCCTAGGCGCGGGTTGATAATGCTCACTAGTCTCCTAGATCAGCGGTTAGCTCTCTCTAGCAGTCCTATCATGACAGATTAGATTCAGGACATGATGATCAAGGATGCTTGACTCATGCAAATTCCTAGGTTCATGTTCTAGTTAGCAGGGCTAAAACAAGCATTAAGAACAATCAATCAATGAATATCACAACTCAGCAAATCTATAGTTGGGGCTACTCCCTCTAACCTATTTGAACCCTGAATCTATTAAGTAAACTACACAGACATAGCTAAGCAATTCATGACACAAAATATAGATAAAAACTGCATAGAATAGAATAGATGAATCAATGGAGTTCCAATGATAAATCTCTCTATGATTTTCTCTCCTAAAACTCTCTCTCTCTCTCTCTGAAAGTAAGAATACAATGGTGGCTAAAAACTCTCCTTTCTGCCTCCTAACACTTAGGCAAGTATATAACTATTAGGTTAAAAACTCGTCAGGGGTAATCTTGTAATTTGGTGAAGCCTTGGGTTTAAAGTCGGTTGGAAACAAGTCGCGCATCTCGCATCTCGACATCGATCGATGGTACAGGATGTACATCGATCGATTGCTTCTTCTTCGTATCGACCTCTAATGGTCAGCTCGGATGAAATCTTTTTTAAGCTCCTAAATGCTCCATAATCATCACTTTACTCCAAGATACTCGTGAACCTGAAAACATACTTAATAGGATAGAATATATAATATATAGATAGTAAAACACTTATATACCATGGATGAAAATAGGTCAAATCCATGGTATATCAACTCCCCCAGACTTACCCTTTTGCTTGTCCTCAAGCAAAACAACCAGGCAGTCTCTCGGAAAGAGGTTTGAAAATAGCAGGGACATACAGATTCAAAACAGAGAAATCATCACCTCTACAATTTCGCAAACCACATCTAAAAAGTCCTAATCACAAAAGCACATTATGCAATATCCTAGCTTAGCAACCAAATTCAACTTGTCTACAACTCAGCAAATCATGTCTGACATTCCCCTCTACTAACCTCATTTCTTAGCATAAATATAAAAGTGCATGCTTTACCTTGTGAGTATCGATCTCAGGATGCAAGGATTTTCACACAAGTATCTGGAACTGGAGGTAAAATTTAGTTCCTAATTTCTCTCTCTCTAATTTCTCTCTTGAGTCAAAGTATGCTTCCATTGCATGATCAGTGACCAAGATTGGACAGGCTTCCATGAATCAAGACTTAATGGTGGTTGCCACCAAGCCCTGTTCACTTCTTTTTGACTTATTTCCAAGAATTCTTTGTGAAGCGAGCCTTGAAGATTGCCGCCTCCAAGTCCCGTTCGAATTCTTTTATTGGAATCTTTATGAATCAAGCCTTAATGGTTTTAGCCACCAAGTCTTGTTCAGACTCCTCCTAACTAGATCCTAAGTCCTAATTAAGTAATAAATTTCGGATTTTTTTTTTATAATATCACTAACTACTCTAGGGTAGAAATAGAGAGAAAAATTATGATAAATGAATCTACACAAGGCGTTACCTTCCAGACTTGTCTGAAGAATCTGATCCCATGTATACCAATCCCCAAGCCAAGCGATTATGTCAGGTTTATTGTTGGAGGTCAGCTTTGGTTCCTTCAAACAATCAAGGCAAGTGTGTATAGTTGATAGGTTGGTCCACTTTAGCATCTTTAGTACTATCTGCAATCAGTAAATCTAGAATGGTGCTAAAGAGTGGTTAGACCTTCAAATATAAATCAATAATAAGATCATAGTCCCTTTCACATAGCTAAGCATAACTTTATTAAAATCCTTTTATAAGAATCAGAATAAATTATATCAGTAAACCTCCCCCCAGACTTAAATTACACTGTCCCAGTGTAACACAGTCGGAGTTATGGTGGAAATAAATCATAAGTACTCAATGTAACAAGTTAGGAAGATAAACCTGACCGGAGTTGGAATCGATCGATGTGCATCGGTATGCATCGATCGTCGTATGTGATTATAGGTCGAGCGATGTCGACGTCTCGTCCACGGTCGATATGTTAGTAATCATCCTACTTGGGTCTTGCAATAAATCTGAAAGAATGAAAATGAAAGTAAATACTAGTAACTAAGAAAACCAATTAAAATTACCTAATAGTGGGTTGCCTCCCACTCAGCGCTTTGTTATAGTCATTTAGCCTTACTGTGGAGGTGTGTGGCTAGTTGGTGGAAAGACAAACAAGCATCCACCTGATCTCTGCACATTCTGGACCAAGCTGCAATGAAACTTCTTGTGGCCTTATCGTTTCTGGTCCATCTCTCATTCATTTTTTGTATTGCATTTGAGATGTTCTGTAGCCTTTCTAGGATGTTTTCAATGCTGAACTGATTCCATCCTATCTTGTCGTAGGCGTATGATGATAGCTCGTTCAGTTCCTCATGCATTGACTCTAATTTGTTTTGTATCATCTGCTCGTCGTCTGGTGTTAACGTGGTATCGATCGATGCGACCAAGTGTGTATCGGTCGATGCTGGTGCCTTAATATCGATCAATTTGGGGTGTTTTCTGTTGATCGATGCTGATACATGGTGTTGAGATGCGAGTTGCCTCTGAATGGCTTTGACTTCCTTCTGTAACCACTCTGCTTGGCTATCCAGTCCACCGAGTCTGACGTCGAATGGAAAGTAGATGTCATCACACCGCTTCTCAAGTTGTTCCTCCATGGTGTCTATATATGTGTAAAGCTTTGATGTGATCTGATCAACTTCTGCTGCTGTGTAGGGAAGATGTTCTGTAGGTTTCTTGCCGTCGAGTGATGCCCTGCGGAACCTATAGATCGATGTTGAACCTTCTTCCTGAAAATCATGTTGATCATTAAGCTTGCAAGTGTCCCTCTGGACATTCATCATCTTTGTAGACAAGGTGTCCAAGTATCGCATGATAGGTGAGGTGAAACGGTCGTGCATATCCTCGTAGGTTTGTAACCTATCTTCCATGGCTGCGAATTTGCTGTCGATCGATGTGATGGTGCAGATATCGATCAATGTGGCTGGTTGTGGGTCCTTCTTGCAAATGGTGTCCAAATCTTGTTGTAGCAGATCAATTCTCGTGCTTAACCTGTCCACGTTGTTGCTGAGTTGTATACGTCGTTAATCTTCGGGTAGATGTATGCGATCTCCCATTCATCCTTCTTCTCTGCCAAACTTTCCGGTTCTGCAGGGATCTGGGATGTCTGTTGCTTGACATAGATCGATGTTTCTTTGTTGGCGTCGATCGATGATGATGACATAGCTTCCTTCTCAAGGCTGTGCTGCATACTTTCAATCTCTGTCCTCATCTCTGCCATACTTCTGAAAATCTCATTGTAACCTCTGTCCAAAGGCTGATAAGTGTCATCTACCAATGTCTTGAGTTCATCTCCTAGCTTTTCCTGAGCTCCACAAATACCAGTCACCATCTCATTGATCTCATCCTTGGTGTAGATCTCTGGTGCCAGTTTTGTAGGTGTGAAAGAATTGGCATGTTCTGGAAGACATAAGTGACTCTCTGCAAATAGGGATGCTCTCTCCAGAATTCTCTGATGTTGTCCTTGGTAACATGGATCATCTCACCAGCTACGCTCCTTGCATATCCAAACTCATCTCTGTAGACACCATATTCGTCCTTATGTTCCCATTTGAACTTTCTGGCTCCATAGATGTCATAAGCGCGATGTCAAAATTCGTAACGTCTGTCGATCGATGGTGAAGGTGCCTTGTCGAGCGACATTGGTGTTACCCTGTCGAACGATGTAGGAGCAACCTTGTCGATCTATGCTTGGCCAACTGGTCGGCACGATTTGTGTGAACCAATTTCTGTTGTGTCAGCCTTTGGATGTTCGACTGGAACAGCTGGAATGTTGTCTGGAATGCTGCGTTGCTGGATAAACATGTTGTCTGGTCCATTGGCCACCTGAAGAATGTTTGCTATGTCCTCTCTGGATATTTGTAGAATCCTTCCATCCATAGCTCTTGCATGGCCATCTGAGTCCCTGAAAATACCAAATTCATCAAGAGCTAGAAAATCGTAATCAATACTCATATTCTTCTTAGTGAATAAAGAAAGTTTAGATTTAGAATGAGAATCGATCGATGTTGATACTGGAGTATCGATCGAGGGTAAACGTTTGTCTGCTGAATTAGGGTTTTTGGATTGAATGCCCCTCCTGGATGTTCCTTCTGATTGGTTAGTGGGAACATTCATCTTTTCTGCTTCGGTGTCGTGAGAAGTAATCTAGGGTGCAAAACTCCTTATATAAGTATTGGTAAACCTACTTGGAATCGGAATATTCCCTTTTTCCTTTTCTAAGGCGGCGCTTTTAATATCGATCGATGTACCAGGTATGGTATCGATCGATGCATAAGATCGTTTTGCTGGATGAGGGTGGGTATCGACCAATGCTGAGTATACTCTGTCGATCGATGGTGGAGACGTGTTGTTGAAGGAATGGCTTGAATATATGTCATCCTGCATAGCAATCTCTATAGCTCTTTCCTTCCAGTAATCCTCATCCTACTCTTCAGTAGGATCCTCATTGGATGAAGGAATTACAGTCTCTACTGCAAAACTTTCATGGAATCCACTGTCTGCCCAACTGCCTATGGAATAGTCATCTCGTCCTCTGTTGTTGGGTTGTTGAAAGGCAAAGTCTGGATAACACTGATCTTGTAATGTAAAGTGGTCTACCGGATGCTTCCCGTCGAGCGACGTGGGATAATGTTCATCGGTCGTCGGTGACTCATTGGAATCGATCGAGGACGCAGTGTGAGTGTCGATCGATTCTGAGTACTCTGTTTCGTACTCTACTCCACAATGGCATGCTGCAATGTAGCCAAGATCATTTCCAAGCTCCACGAGGTTGACCTGTTGTCTCACAACTCGAACTGGGTCATAGTGGACGTCAGGATCTATCAGTGTCAGACACAATTTGTTGGTGTTCATGTCACATACAGCTCCTACTGTAGCCAGAAAAGCTCTTTCAAGCAGAAGTGAAGAGTTCCAGTTAAGCTTGATGTTCAGGACATAAAAATCTACTAGGACAAGGGCATTACCATTCTATACCTCAAGGTCTCTTATGATACCTCCTGAGCTTCTTTCTGAAAGGTCCACGAAGGTGAAAGATTCTGATGAGGGCTCTATTTTCAGACCCAGCTGGTCTGCTATAACCTTAGGTAGTATGTTGACTGATGATCCTGTGTCACAAAGTGCATAGGGAAATTCAATACCCTTCACCACACATGGTATTGCAAACTTCCCAGGATCACTCTTCTTCTTTAATGTGATCCTTAGTTTCATCCTTTCCCTGACATGATGAAACATTCTCCTAATGTCCTCCTCAGTCTCCTAACTCTCTCTGAAGAACATCCACAACCGGTGTGTGAAATAACCTTCATCAAAAGGTTTCTCCACTGGGATTCTGAGGATTCTCTTGGTGAAACCATCCATCTCCTTCTCATTAGCTTCCCTCTTAAGGTTCTTAGGAATCTTCTCCTTCCTTTTCCTTAACCTTCTTCCTTCAGTTGCCTCATCAACTTGCATAGGCTCTGGTGTAGTATCTGAAGGGTTGGTTGTAGGTTCTGGTGGGTTTGCTAAAAGTTTAGGTGGTGGTCTGAGTGCGTTGATTCAGTCATTATCAATAGATGGTAACCACACTCGGTAGGTGAGAGGTGCCCGTCGATTGGTGGGAGGTGAGGGGGGGGGGTCGATCGATATTGGTCTCTCTCTGTCAGTCGATTGCTCGCTCATGCGGTCGATCGATTTTGACGTAAAAAGGAGAGGGTGGGTGAGGATGTTTTTCTGCGAATTCCTCATGAGTCATGATTCGAACTGCACTACACTCCGCTGTCGATTCAGCAGATGACGTCGATCGATGTTTTGAGTAGTCTGTCGATCGATCTTCGTCATGGTCTGTCAAGCGATGTGTATCCATTGACATCGGTTGACACCAATGCGATCCGCCGAAACTTATGGAGCTTTCAACTTCGAAGTCTCCTTCTCCAAACTTCTCATTCTTCACCACTTGCCAGAAATCATCATCTATGATGCCATTTACGTGGTGTTTTGCTTTCTCAATTCCTGCCTCTCTAGCCAAGGCTTTTTGCCTCTTTACAGTGTCTCCAGTCTGAACCACTTGCATTTCAAGCTTCCTCACCTGAGTCCCTAAGGTCTCAATTCTTGTGTTCAGACTGTTGTAGGCAGAATCTATCTTTCCACTGAAATCCACAGTGAGTTGTTGCTGTCCTTCCAGAACTCTGTCAAGCATTGCTTCAATCTTGCTTTCCTGAGTCTGTGGTGGTGGATTCTTGTAGAATGAGTTTCCATAGCCTCTGCTGTTGTTGCTGAAAGGTTTCTGGAATTGTGAACTCTGGTTACTCCTCTGACCATTGCCATAGAAGTTTTTGTTTCCACCCTGGTTTCCAGACCTCTGAAATCCTGTACCTCCAATGTAGTTCACATCTTCTTCTCCTTCCATGTCTACAGCTTCTTCTCCTTCAGCTGAGCAGACCTGCTTCCTAAGAAGCTCATGAACCACATCTAACTTTGCTCTACCTTCGTCCATCTGCTCCTTCCCTAGGGATGCAACAGACTTCTTCCTCTCAAAGTTAGTGTTCTTGGTGCTGCTGCTGTTTGCTAGATTTTCTATCAGTGTCAAAGCCTCCACCAGATTTCTGGTGTTGAATTTTTCCTCGCTAGCTGTATCAAGAGCCATCTGATACCTCAAGGTGATACCTCTGAAAAAAGTGCTCAGCAGTTGCACTTCGTTGAATCCGTGGTGTGGACAGTCTCGCTGGAAGAACTTGAATCTGATCCACGCATCTTTGAAAGACTCTCCAGTTTCCTACGTGAATGTCGCGATTTTGCTCCTCAAGTCTTCAGCGCGTGCCTCATCGAAGAAGTTTCGCAAGAAATCATTCTTGATGTCGGCCCAGGATGTTACAGATCCTGTGGGTAGCTGCTTAAGCCAGCGCATCGCTTCTCCAGTCAGAGAATACTTGAAGAGCTTGCACAATAGGTAGTCCTTGGGGACTCCATCCATACGAATAGCAGCGAGAAGATCCTCGAACCTCTCTAGATGGTCCATAGGATGCTCGTGCGGTAACCCAGAGTAGGGTATCTGCGACACGAATGTGTAGTACTGAGTCTTCAGCTCGAAATTCTGCTTCTGAATCTCTGGAAGTCGAATAGCTGATCTGTTGGCGTAGTACTCATCTGGACGATTGTAGCCAGCCAGTGCCCTTGGTTGAGCAGCCTCTTCTACAGGTTGAGCAGCTCCTGTAGCAACAGTATCAGGGATTACATTCCCTTGAGCATCTAGTTTCTGACCTGTTGCATTACGCAGATGACCATCCTGGTCATACAGGTTTCCATTCTCGTCCTGTCTGAGAATAACAATCGCAACCATGTTTCGCGACTGATGATTGATCGATGTACGCGGTGTAGTACCGATCGATGTCGAACGATGTAAATCGATCGACGATGAAGGTCGGGTGTCGGTCGACGGTTGGGTGCGAGAATCAGTCGACGTGAAAGCTTTTGCGTCGAGCGATGTGGAACGTTAGTCTTTGCGGATCGTACGTTCCAAGTGAGCAGGATCTTCTGAGAATAGCAGGTGTTTGTCCTTGTTGCTTCTGGTACTGCTGGGCATGCACCTGAAAAGACAAGAAAAAATTTTGTGTCAGAATGGGGGTAGAGAAAAGAATAAGAATCAATAACACTAAATCTAATGGCGATCAAAGGTCCCCGGCAACAGCACCAAATTTGATACCACTCAAATTACCCTAAGGAGTGAATTACTCTCTCAAATAAGAAGTTCAGTTGCAGAACCTAGAGATCAAATCCACAAGGAGCTAGGGAACCTATTAAATCTAGTAAGGTTATTAATTCTAGGTGTTTGTTGTTTTATGGGTTTAAAAGTAAATAACAATCCTAATTGAGCAAGTCTATTGCTCGACGAACAAGATGATTGGGGATGTAACTTATTGGAAGATATTAGATGCATGGTTTCTATTCAGGTGTTAGAGATTATAATCCTATAGATGTCTAACAGTCATGCATGATATATTAGAGCTCAGCTCCTTAATCACAGTGATCAGCAATGACAATGTTTCACTGGTTAACTAACTAGATCTTGGATCTCAACTGTCGTCTTTTGATCACAAGAAAGTGTTGATCGATGATCCTATATGGATATCGATCGATACACCTTTCGTAAATATCAATCGATTGTCATAAGACAATATCGATCGATGCTTCTAGCTAAGCCCTAGGCGCGGGTTGATAATGCTCACTAGTCTCCTAGATCAGCGGTTAGCCTTCTCTAGCAGTCCTAGTATGACTGATTAGATTCAGGACAAGATGATCAAGGATGCTTGACTCATGCAAATTCCTAGGTTCATGTTCTAGTTAGCAAGGCTAAAACAAGCATTAATAACAATCAATCAATGAATATCACAACTCAGCAAATCTATAGTTGGGGCTAATCTCTCTAACCTATTTGAACCCTGAATCTAACAAGTAAACTACTCAGACATAGCTAAACAATTCATGACACAAGATATAGATAAAAACTGCATAGAATAGAATAGATGAATCAATGGAGTTCCAATGACAAATCTCTCTATGATTTTCTCTCCTAAAACTCTCTCTCTCTCTCTCTCTCTCTGAAAGTAAGAATACAATGGTGACTAAAAACTCTCCTTTCTGCCTCCTAACACTTAGGCAAGTATATAACTATTAGGTTAAAAACTCGTCAGGGGTAATCGTGTAATTTGGTGAAGCCTTGGGTTTAAAGTCGGCTGGAACCAAGTCGCGCATCTCGCGTCTCGACATCGATCGATGGTACAGGATGTACATCGATCGATTGCTTCTTCTTCATATCGACCTCTAATGGCCAACTCGGATGAAATCTCTTTTAAGCTCCTAAATGCTCCATAATCATCACTTTACTCCAAGATACTCCTGAACTTGAAAACATACCTAATAGGATAGAATATATAATATATAGATAGTAAAACACTTATATACCAGAGAGGAAAATGGGTCAAATCCATGGTATATCACATATCTTTCCTTACCGGTCGAGTGATCGTTCCTTAGGGTGTATCAAGTGGTATCAGAGCCACTCAACCAGTTCTATCTATTCATCTTCTCATCTTTAATTTTCTAAATACTTCTTCTTCTTTCTATCTTAAATCCGAGCCACTACCTTACCTATCGCCATTCTTTTATATAAAAAAAAAGAAAAGAAAAAGATCTATCAAAAAAAAAAAGTTTGATTTGTTGGCTAGGTGGTGGAAGAGAAATCCTCCTAGCTAAGGAGAAATCCAGCCTTGGAGTGGTTAATACGGATCTCACAAATCAGTTCTCTTATCTTTCTATCTTGTGTTCATCCCTTGTTGCTTTGAGATTCCATTGGGTTACTTGATTTCTGCTCTTAGAACTTTGAGAGGAAACTCTTGTGTGAGCACTAAAATCTGAGAGAAACATGTTTGTGGGTGAGGATAAACACTTGAGAGTGTGAGGATTATTTTTATCTGTTAACCTTTTGTGTTAAGAATATTCAGGTTAAGATGTTTGAAGCTAACCAAAGAAGGCTTTTCAGTCAGTTTGAAGTCCAGGAGTTTTGTGACAACCTTGTGGAGGGTGTGGTGAAAGCCCTCAAGGACGTCAGTAAGATCCATAAGAAGAGCACAACCACACGTGCACCTGTAGCTAAGCCATCCTTATTCATCAATGAAAAATCCAAAGGTAAATCTGAAAACAA
Source organism: Brassica napus (assembly GCF_020379485.1). Taxonomy (NCBI): domain Eukaryota; kingdom Viridiplantae; phylum Streptophyta; class Magnoliopsida; order Brassicales; family Brassicaceae; genus Brassica; species Brassica napus. The sequence goes on from NC_063445.1 coordinate 36,530,824, forward strand.
CCTTGAAGATCTAAAAGATTTTTCAGATTTTTTACCAATTTTTGATGAGTATGATGAAGAGCTGATTGAAAGTTTGATGATTTGTGAGGATTATTGTGATCTTCCTTTTCCAGAACTTGATTTTATGTTTGATAACGAACAGAGTATTGCAGAAATAACCTTTTTGCAACCGGAGCATCCGAGTAGTCTTGTTCTATTTAATTTCACAGGATTTTGAGGAAAAGTCATTCGACTACCCACATCAAGGACCGCTTCTTGATACTAGGAGACCCTTGGACGATGGCCTAGGTCCCATATTTGATGAAGAAGACGAACTTGGTCCTACCTTTGTTGAGAAAGCACCAAGCATGACATCCATCAACATGGAAAATCATCTTTGCTTTGGTCCAGGCACAACTCCTACGCCTTTGACCACAAATATTCAAGAGCACTGTGAGAAACTTGATTTGATTAATTTTCTGTTTGAAATGTGTGTTAAGATCAGTTCTCAAGATGTGAAACGTTTTGGTTTTGACAAGGTTAAAGAATTTCGTGTTTCAGATTCTGAATTGAAAACATGTTTAATTCTTTTAAAGTGTTTGAACCTGATGAACTTCTTGATCAAAAACATTTCCAGCATGAAAATGGCATCAATTCTGGATTTGTTTTGAGTTTTGATCAGTTCTTGAAACATAGCAAAGGTTTTGATCATTTTGAAGAGTCTCTTGAGCTTGATTTGCAACAGCCTGATTTTTGTGCTAGAAATTCATTTGATTCATTTGTCTTCAAAGAAAATAGCTTTAATCTGAGTTGTTATAGATATGCACTGATCACTGGTAACTTGTTTGCATCCACTTGTGCCTTGGACGAATTTATGGTTAAGACTTTGATGGAACAGAAATCACTTAGAGCTAAAACCAATTTTTGTTGTGATTCTGTTTTGAAATCTGATCTTGAACTTTTGTATTCTAATTCTGATCATGTTAGACACGTTTTGAAAATGTCGTATGATATTTCATGCCTTGAAAGCATTCTGATTTACAACACCTTCTTTTATAAAAGTGCTGATCCTTGGATAAGTAATTCTCGGTTTGAAATTGATCGTTTGTGTTCTAAATCTGAGAAACTTGCGCATGTTTTGAATTTGTTATTTAGTAACTGTGCTATCACGTGCCCTGACACCACCTTGACACCACTATGGTGTACAACACTTACTTTGATAGGCTTCATGCTGATCTGAAACGTGTGCTACATGTTCTAGGGAAAGAAACTTTGGTTTCTGATCTGAACAAGTACTTGTCTTGCACATATGATCCTGGTATTTTAATGTTTGTTTTGAGTGTCCAGGATAAACAAGATCAGTCTCAAAGAGGTGTCAGGAACAGAAGTAGAGATCGTGCATATAAGTTTGAGATTTGGAGATGGAAGTACTTGAGGAAAACAACTTCAAAACTCCAAAGAAGTTTCTCTCCAAATTTATCCTTCATTGAATTTTACTTGTTTTTAAAATTCGTTTTGTATGATTCATTTTCTTTTGATTCAGGTAAAATGGATTTGAGGACAAATCCTTTTGAAGAGGGAGAGTATGATACGCCCTGGATCGAGCATCGACCTGTTTGGTTCATGGACACGGCCCAAGGTGGCATTCTTGTTTACCAACTCGACCAAACCGAGGTTTTCATGTCGGATCATGCCAGTCCTACTGACCGTGTCATTCGATCTGATCATTCCGTACATGCTGATCATAATTTCCCTTTGGATCGTGTTGATCAGACCGTCCGTACTGACCCATCCGATCACCCCGACTGTACCGGCGACCGTACTGATGGACTGATCCCACACTTCGATCAGTTCATGAACTTTGAGCATCCAAATTTCTGTAAGGCAAGGATATTAAAGCTTTCAGATGACTTAGCCTCCATTTGGTCCAGATCAGTCCGTGAGAATCATCCATCCGGCCATATGGACCGCACCGGACGCGTACTGCTCCTTACTGCGGGACATACTGCAGGGTACAATGAATCTGGACAGTGGCAGCCGAAGGGTTCATTCGACCAGTCAACGTAATTTTCAGTGCTTTGACTAGATCTGGTCAATTATCTATTTTCTATGTCTCTTTTTCATACATTTCTATTGATTGTCTTTAACTACAACTAGTATAAGTATGTAATCTCATTCCATCAATAAGGCAATCGATTTTTCCTTCTTCTTTGGTGTTTATACTCTTTTTTCTTTGCTTAGAACATTTTTAGTTTTCTTGGTATGGTTAGATCCAAGTTAAACGCCTCTTTCTTGTTGGACTGGTGCGTCACATCTGGCAACAGATCGAGTTTTGCTTCCTTGTCGGACCTTTGAGTCATATCAGGCGACAATCAAGCACCATGGTAGTATCATTGGGCCATCTGCAGCCCTTTGTGTCACCGTTCATTCCATCGGTTCTCCTTCCTCACGGATCGAGTCCATATTTTTCCTTACCGGTCGAGTGTTCGTTCCTTAGGGTTCATCAGGGCGGGTGCGGGTCGAGTGATTTGAAAAATTTGGTTAGCGGGTGCGGGTTGAGTAATTTTTATGCGGAGCGGGTTAGGGTCAGCCAAAATTCAACTGCGGGTACCCGCCAACCCGCAAAAATAAAATAAAAGAATTTGTTTTAAAAAAAATTATTTTTAAACAAAAAAATTTAAACAATTATTTAATTTTAATTATAAGTAGATTAATATTTTAAATATTTTTATAAAAAATATAAAAAATATTAAATTTTATTATTATTTTTATTAAAAATATTTAAATTAATAATTTTATTATTATTAATATTATCCGTGGGTCTAGCGGATCACCCGTAGGTTTAAGCGGGGCAGGTGCAGGTTTCATATTTTCTTCTTGCGGGTCAAGCGGGTCAAATTTTTTGAGTTAAAAAAATCAGTGAACCCGCGGGTTGGCGGGTCAAGCGGGGCGGGTTTGACCTGCAACCCAGCTCTAGGGTCCACCAAAGCCCTAAGTTTTTGCGAGTTCCATGTTCGCGAAGTAGAATCAATTAGAGAATCCACTGTGAGGTCTGGGTAAAAATTGTGTTAGTTTTTGTTAGCTGGTCTCGGGCAAGTGGTTGGGAGCCACAGATCGTTCCACACTGATATAAATGATCCTGATCTCACCCTTTTGATTAGTCCTTTGCTTACCAGAGATCTAGCAGATACAATACTCCGCCAGCCATATGACGGAGAATATGAACGAATCGGTTCCAGGGGTGAGGTGTTCCTGTAATACCGACCTTTGAAAACTCAAGAAAATAAAGTGTTTGGCTTCTCTATCAAACGCTATAACTGTTTACCAATCATCGTTGTATTGAAATCAGTGATGTCTTTAAACCTCAACCCTCATTCATCCTTATTTACACATACTTTGTCACATGATTTCCAGTGCATGCCTCTTGTGTTTCCCCCTGGACTCCACCAGAATTGTGCTACCGCGCTCGTTAGTTTTTTTTGCGGTTGCCTTAGGTAAACGATAGCAAGACATCACATGATTTGGTAATGTCGTAACCATTGATTTAATGATCACTTCCTTTCCTCCTTTTGTGAAAACTTGAAAGTCCAACGATTGACCCTATTATTTAGTCGATCCTGCACGAAGCTAAAAATTTGTATCTTGGAGCCTCCCAGATTTTTTGGTAAACTTAGGTAAGATCTCATTCCTCCTAAATTCTTGATGCCCAAAATATCCCTTAACTCCTGTGAGTATGATATTCTTGATGCCCAAAATATCCCTTAATATCCCACAGTAGGGTGCCTGTCCCACGAGTGTGAAATACTGAGGCTTTAACTCAAAGTCTTGTCTCTGAATGGCTGGAGGACGAATGGCAGAAATGTAGTACTGATCTGGCATGTTGTAATCAACTAACGTCCTCGGTCTACCAGCCTCGTCTACAGCTTGAGAAGCTGCAATATCAACATCAGTATCATGGATTACAGCCCCTTGATCATCTATCTTCTGACATGCTGCATTACGTTGATGATCCTCCTGGTCATGCAAGTTTCCAGTCGCGTCCTGAATTAGAACTATAGTCGCAACCATGTCCCGCGGCTCAGTATCGATCGATGTCCAGTGAGGAATGTTGATCGATGTCGGGTGGGTAAGGGCGGTCGACGGAAGAGTAGTCCCTGTCGACGGTGGATGGCGAGTGTCGATTGACGAACGGGTGTTGTTGTCGATCGATGCGGTGCGTATTTCTTTGTGGATTGTGTGGGAACCGAAATTCGCACTGTCGATTTACGTTTAACTAAGGAAACTAGGAAAACCCTAATTTCCTAGAGGTCCCGGATATCTGCTAAAACCACACGCCAAGCAATCAAAATACGATAATAACAACGAAAAAGTATAAAAAATTGAAAAGAGAGCAAAGTAGATCTTATTCCGAATTCGGGTTTGAGCGTTACAACAAGGTAAGAGTCTGGGCTACGAGAGCTGTCGGCGAGATTCCTAGTTCTAAAGCCCTAAGACAGCAATAACCTAGTTGAGTCGCAGCTCGAATAACAAAAAAGGAAATATGCCTAATTGCTCTAAGTGCTAAGTTTGTTCTGAGAAAAGTCCTCCTCATGCCTCTCGCCTAAGACTCCTTATATACTGGCTCCTAGGTCGGTTTACGCTTTTCCTCTTCTGCCCTTAAGCCACCATAGCATAAAAATGGAGATATTCCATTTTTTCCGATCTTCGTAATTATCTTCAAAATTCCGTATTTATCCGCGGAAACTTGATATCTATCTTTCCTTGCGAACCAAGCGTAAACCGTCATGCGGTTTACAGGCTGTTGGTTAAGAAATCGTAAGTTGGGCCTCGAGTCATGTCTTAGGTCCCTTTGGGCCGTCTTCTGACTCGAAGTGTTTATTACGACTTCTTTCGATAAAGAGTGAACTTTCCGAGGTTTTTACCGTAAATTTTGATCGATGACTTAGAATGGCGGGAAACATGAAATGCGTTCGCTACGGCTTCAGGAGATAGCATCGAAGGGTAGACGAGAATGCATGGACTAATTTCGTATCGACGTTTCGGAAGAGCTCGGTCGCAACGTAAGGACTGAGCTTGGCTCCGCTCGGTCGCTACGTAGCGGCCGAGCTTCGGCTCGAGCTCGGTCGCTACGTAACGACCGAGCGGAACGAACGCTCGGTCGCTACGTAACGACGGAGCTTGGCTAAAGCTCGGTCGTTACGTAGCGACCGAGCGGAATGGACACTCGGTCGCTACGTAGCGACCAAGCTTTGGCTCGAGCTCGGTCGCTACTTAGCGACCGAGCGGAACACGCGTTCGGTCGCTGCGTAGCGACCCTTTTCGGGCTCTTGTCTGATGTCTAGTGTTTCCTCCGCAAAGCTTTTCGTAAGGAAGAATCTATTTGGAAAAAATATTTATCGAAGAAGGTTTTTCGTTTTCTTCTTCGGGGATTTGGACGTTAATTTCGTCGTAACCGTTTTCGACCCCAACAGTTAGCCCCCCAGCTCGTTAGGATTGTGGATTTCTAGTGAGATCCCAACGTGCGGTATGGCGAGTTCGGACGAGATTGGTGTATTTGGGCGAAGTTTGTATCCGAAAATCCGCAAGTAAATAGTAATTTCTCATGCCTATAAGAAGGGAGGTAATTTTTTCACAATCTTTACACTTACTCATTCTCATAGAGAGGTTTCCTGAAAAATTCTTTTTTCTTTCTCTTTCTCTATATCATTTCCTTCTTGATAGAAAAAAAAGAAAAACACGAGATGTCGAGTAAGAAGAGGAGTTCGAAGAAAGGGTCCTTGCCCGCGAACGTTTCTGAAGAGCTCTGTGTGCCAAAGATGGAATTCGTTCCTCATTCGGTAGACCCGGCCGAGAACGAGGCATGGTGGGTGGCGTGTTATGGTTTGATCACGCCTCCCAAAGAGAAATCGTTCCCTGTCATGAACTGTCGCCCGGTGGAGGAAGGTGCACCAAGTAGGAGTACTAGCGAATTCCTCGAGGTCATGCGGTCGTTTTACCATATTTCGGATGCGGTGGAGTTCAAGGTTCCTCGTCAAGGAGAGCATGCTAGTAGTCCCCCGGAGGGTTACTTTACTTGTTACAAAACATTCGTAGTGCGCTGTCGTTTGTGGTTCCCGATTCCCGAAATTATCGTCCGTGTGTTGGATCATTTCGGGGTGGCGATAAGCCACCTGAATCCTCTTGGCATCCAGCAGCTCATTGGAGTCCTGATCCTGAGCTAAGAGCATGGTCTCTCCCTTACCGTCGATCACTTCGAAGCGCTTCTTCGGTTACAGATCATCAAGGATACGGACACGTACAGGCTGGTTCCTCGGAACTTCATGTCAGTGGTTAAGGGGTTTACTTCTAACTTCAACTCGTGGAAGAAGTTTTTCTTCTTTGTTCGTGTAGACGCCGCGTCCGTTGAGGAGAGTTGTATCCCATTGTTCCGGAGGTTGCTGAACGATCGTCCCTTCATCAATCCTCTTGTTCCGTTTCCTGAGGACATTATTGCGGTGAGGGATCTGCTCAGGAATGGTCCTTTTTTCTGGACTTCCTTTTCGCCGAAGAGAGTTCTAAAGGCGCTGAGGTTTGTGCATCCTAGTCCTGCTTTGGGAGGAGAGACAAGGAGTGATTCCGAGCCTGATGACCAAGGTCCCGACGCTGCTCCCACGATTGCGACAGGGCTGAATTCTTCGAAGGGGAAAGATATTGACCTTGGTGACCTGGAGTTTTCGTTGGACGATTGCATGCTTTCAGGATGGGATTCAGACCTTGCTTTCGGCGATGGAAGCGGTACGAGGGAGGTCAATATTCCGGACTTCGATGATTTCTTCGCTGGTCTTCCATCGGGCTTCGATGCTCCTCCGGCCACGAACGAGTCGGGGGGGGGGGCGAAAGTCGTCGCGGAAGGATCTCGTATCATCAACGGGGTATAAGCTTTAAGAATGTTGACGATTGTTATTTATTTATTTTTTTGCTTATAACGTGTCAATCGGTTTTACAGGGCTTGAACTTGCTTGGATCGGCCATAGAGGCGAGCCATAGAGAGGACATGATCTATCACTTTAAAGCGGAGAAGGCGGAAAAGGATCTTGCTCGCATGCGAGACGAGATGTTGGCGAGAGATGCTCAACTCGCTCATGATCACGCCAGGACGGAACGGAAGGGCAAGAGGGAAGTTGTCGAGGTGATGAAGACTCGCGCCTCTCAATTCCAGGTTGAGTACGGGAACCTCAAGGATGCTTTCAACTCGCTGGGCGACTTCCGTGAGTGTCGCGGCTCAGTCGGGAGCCTTTGGGAGACGTGGGCGGATGACTACGTTTTCGAGAGGGAGATGGAGTTAATGAAGGGTGGCATGAAGGATCATGCTCACGCTGAGACGCTCATTTCTCCGATCGATGGGAAGATTCAGGGATTCTGGGATCCCATCCCGGTTTCTCCTGATACCGTAGAAACCACGACTGATTTTGCCGGTGACGATGAGGAAGTGAACTATCCCACAGACGCATTCGGAGCTTCCTTGTCCGGGAATTTTAACTTTGATCTGTGAGTGTTTGACGGGAAGAAGTTTTTCCCTTATCTAGTATTTTGCGGCCAAGTGTGACCTTTGTTCATATATGTCCGGCCGAGTGTGGCCTTCGAACTTTGGATGGGCCTGTTTTGGTCGTTTTTATTTTTATCGGGACTGGCCGTTGGTGGCTTTGAACCCCTAACGCTATGCGGTTTATATAATGGATGTTTGTTTGAGTTACTTTGTTTCGAGTGGGTTTGAAGTAAACATGAGTTGTCGTCTCATATTTAACTTCGTTGAGGCGTTTAATCTGTTGGTTCGTTCGAGATGCGAGTTTTCGTAAAAATTATTTTTTCTTACGATCCTTCGGGAACGTTGAGATATGAACGGAGAGACATGTTTTAGGATCTCGTATCGTTTAGATATCATGTCTTTGAGATGTCTGACACCAATGCGATTGGTTGAGGGTAAGACCTAGGTTTACTCTCGGTTTTAAGGTTTGTGCGGTGACTAGCCGGTTATCGGTTTTCCTGTTGCTATTTCTACCTTATTCGTACCAATTTAAAGTCCGCGATAGATTCTCGGCTTATACGACTTGTATGGTACGAATCGAGCATCTTTCCAGAGATAATTTTTAAGCCAACTGGAAGTGCTAGACCAAAATTTCGGATTTTTTTTGTAGCGCGCTTTCGTCCTTGTGTTGGACGTTTGAAAATCAAAAGAGTGATCAAGTTGCGTTTGTTTAAGACGGCTGATGTGTTCGTCGGGGCAAATCGACGAACGGAGTGTAAGATTTTTGGTGGTCGCGTTCGGACAATTTGTTCGTATCGTCTCGAATTTTAACTTGGTGACGTCTCACAGTTATTTCGAAGACTATACGTATATTTTCGGTGCTGAAGCGAGATTGTTTTCCGATTTTGGGCCGTACGAGGCTGCTAACAAGAGTATTAACGTTTGTAGATTTTCTAAGCGTGTTGTGAGACTTTTGCGTTAATTGAAATGCAAGTGCCTTAAAAAGGAGCGATGCATATTGTGGTAAAATTTTTCGAAATCTCTAAAAAACTTGATTACAATAAAGCATGTTTTCCTATGTGGAAGTATACGAGTATACGCACCCACGCCTCCCCCCTTTTTAGAGAGGGGGATAGCTGAACTCGTTTTTTGACGAGCTGCCTACATACCTCTTTTGAGGATCAAGCCATCTCGTAGTTCTATTTTATGCCGCGAGTGTTTTCACTCGGCGGTTGTCGCCGTGCTGACCGCCTTGATCTTGATGACCGTGGCCGGGTCAGCTTTCTCTTCCGGATGTTCCGGATGAGTTGTAGTATCGGCTTCGGACTCGTGTTGAGTTTCGACACCCGAAGCGTTTGCGTCAGCAGACGATGTTAAATTGTCTTTTCTTGAAACATTTTTGGTCGAAGATTTATCTATCTTCGTGCGTTTGCGATTTGCCGTTGCAGAGGTCGTTATCTGCCTTAACTTGTGCTTCGCGAGGAAGCACAGTCGCGACTGTTTTTGACATCCCCAGATAGCTGCGACTCCGTTTGGGGTCGGGAATTTGACACCCAGGTGGTACGTCGATGGAACGGCTTGCATGGCGTTGAGCCATGGGGTTCCCATGATCACGATGTAGATTTCAGGATGATCGACTACCGCGAATTTGACGATTTTTGTGATCTCCTAGGCCATGACTGGTAGCTGAATCGACCCGAGGGTCATCGATACTTCGCCTGAAAAGCCTGTGAGCGGTTTCGACGTTGGAGTTACTTCTCCGAGTTTGATGCTCATCCGATTGAGAGTGTCGCGGAAGATTACATTGACTGTGCTTCCCGTGTCAATAAGTACTCTTCCGACTTCCAGATCTCGTATGACGAGGTCTATGACGAGCGGATCGCAGTGAGGTTGATCGATCCCGCCGGCTTCCTCCTTCGTGAAGGTGATTGAGCAATTCTGATCATCTCGGGTAGGAGACCGTGTAGGCCAGTTTGCGCTCAACTCCGCCTTCCGCTGGTAAGCCTTGATGGCCGAAACCGTGTCGTTGCAGAATTGCGATCCTCCAATGATCATGTTGACTCTGCGACGATTGTTTATCCCCAGATTGATTTCTTTGAGGAGATCTCTCCGCTGGAGGATTTCTGTCCGGCTTCGAGGGGCGATCGGTTTCCAGGATGAGGTCTTTCACGCTGGTCACTTCCGAGAGCTCTCCAGCTAGTAGCTTCGCGGCCAGCCTTGCTCCCAAGACTTTGCAGTTAGTCGTGGTGTGTCCTCGGGACTGGTGGAACTCGCAGAAGGTGTTTTCATCATATCCTTGATTGCAAGTCCACGTATTACCCGTGGTTCGGTCCTGGTCCGAGCCGATCGCGTAATTGTGCGATCCTTGGAGATCTTCCCCCTCGTGATGGACGTACTTGTCGTGACGAGGGTTCTTCTTCTTCGTTTTTGGATCTATATCTTTCGAGGACGGTCTCGCCGACTTATGTTTTTGCGATAAGACTTTCGTTTCTTCCTCGATCATGATGTAGTCCGTCGCCTTTTGGAGGGTGTCATGGATCGTCCGCGGTTTGTCGAGGGATATCCATTTTCTGAATTTCGACTTGTACCAGAGCGCCTTTCTGACCGCATCGATGGCCAACTTGTCGCTTATCCCGCTGACCCTGGACATTACCAACTTGAATCGGCTGATGAACTCACTGAGGGGTTCGTCTTCCCTCTCGGACAGACTCCAGAGATAGACATCGGAAGTTTCTCTATCTATGAACATAGAGTATTGCTTGAAAAATTCCGATGTGAGCTGTTGGAAACTTCCGATAGAGTTTCGCTTAAGGCGTGCGAACCATTCGAGGGCTGCTCCTTCTAGATTCTCGATGAACAGGCGGCAGTAGCCGGCAGTAGCCGGCGTCTTTTTCGCCGTCCTTCAGCCTCGGTCGTACCATCATACTTCGGTACTTTGATTTTTCCTGGATCGGATACCCTCATATCTGAGATGCGAGTGGTGAAGGGGGTCTTTCGAGCCCCTTCCAGCAGCCTGTCGATCTCGGGGGCCGCGCTGGTAGCGTGATGGATTTGGGATATTACGGCTCTTACTTCTGCCGCAGTCTTGGTGATATAGTCGCGAAGATCGCGGATATCCGACGTCTCGCCAGCAGATTTCCGTGCTTGTCGGCGTTTACTGCGAGTGAGCTCGGTTTGCTTTTCAGCCAGCTCTTCTTGTTCGTTCAAAAAGAGGATTTCCTCCTCTTCTGTCATTGGTTTGACGAACGGAGAGCTTTCCCGAGCGAATCGGCTTATGGTCCTCCTTGGATATTTGTCGACGTCCTCATCAGTATCGTTGGAGACATCGCTAGGATCCAGTTCGACTTTCTCGACTCCGTTGTCCTCCGAAGCCTTTGCGGGAGGCGGAGGGCTTTCCAAGTTTCCCTTTTCGATGGGAGATTTCTCGCTAGGGTTTTGATCCGAAGGTCGTTCCTGCGCGGCTCCAGGCCTGTCGAGTGGGGTTACGAAGTCGAGTCTTTTCCCGCGGACTTTAGTGGTTCCGCGGGGGCGGATTTGTCGAGTCCTTGCCGTTAAAGTTTCAACTTGTTTGGTCAAGGTGCTCACGAGCTTATCCTGTTCTTCCAAGTTTTTTTCGTAGGTGGCGAACATCTTTTTAAACTCCTCGAGCGCCGCGGCGTTGGCTGGTGCGTTGACCGCGGATACGTCCACTGCGGGAGTGTGGAGGTTGTGCCACTGCTTCCGTTAAGAGGAGTCTGCACGTTATCCACGTCGTCAGTTGACATGTCTGGTTGAGCGTGATGTGGTTGAGCGTGATGTGGTTGAGAGTTCGATTGATCCGTACCCCCCCTCCTTCTAGCGCCAAACTGTGGGAACCGAAATTCGCACTGTCGATTTCTGTATAAATAAGGAAACTAGGAAAACCGTAATTTCCCAGAGGTCCCGGATATCTGCTAATACCACACGCCAAGCAATCAGAACACGATAATAACAACGATAAAGTATAAGAAATCGAAAAGAGAGCAAAGTAGATCTTATTCCGAATTCGCTTTTGAGCGTTACAACAAGGTAAGAGCCTGGGCTACGATAGCTGTCGGCGAGATTCCTATTTCTAAAACCCTAAGACGCAATAACCTAGTTGAGTCGCAGCTCGAATAACAAAAACGAAAATATGCCTAATTGCTCTAAGTGCTAAGTTTGCTCTGAGAAAAGTCCTCCTCATGCCTCTCGCCTAGGACTCCTTATATACTGGCTCCTAGGTCGGTTTACTCTTTTCCTCTTCTGCCCTTAAGCCGCCATAGCATAAAAATGGAGATATTTCATTTTTTCCGATCTTCGTAGTTATCTTCAAAATTCTGCATTTATCCGCGGAAACTTGACATTTATCTTTCCTTGCGAACCAAGCGTAAACCGTCATGCGGCTTACGGGCTGTTGGTTAAGAAATCATAAGTTGGGCCTCGGGTCATGTCTTAGGTCCCTTTGGGCCGTTTTCTGACTCGAAGCGTTTATTACGGCTTCTTTCGATAAAGAGTGAACTTTCTGCGGTTTTTACCGTAAAGTTTGATCGATGACTTAGAATGGCGGGAAACATGAAATGGGTTCTCTACGGTCTTCGGGAGATAGCACCGAAGGGTAGACGAGAATGCATGGACTAATGTCGTATCAACGTTTCGGAAGAACTCGGTCGTTACGTAGCGACCGAGCGGAACAAATGCTCGGTTGCTACGTAGCGACCGAGCGGAATGGATGCTCGGTCGCTATGTAGCGACCGAGCTTTGGCTTGAGCTCGGTCGCTACGTACCAACCGAGGGAACACGCGTTCGGTCGCTGCGTAGCGACCCTTTTCAAGCTTTTGTCCGATGTCTAGTGTTTTCTCCGCAAAGCTTTTCGTAAGGAAGAATCTATTTCGAAAAAATATTTATCGAAGAAGGTTTTTCGTTTTCTTCTTCGGGGATTTGGACGTTAACTTCGTCGTAACCGTTTTCGACCCCAACAGATTGAGCGTTTTAAACATGCATGATCTGAACAGAGCAATGGTTGTTTCTTGCTGCTTCCGGTACTGCTGGGAATGCACCTGAAAAGACAAGAAATATTTTTTATTAGCTTTTGCAAGTAACAAAAACCTAGAGTAAACCTAAAAAAATTTGATCTAATGGCGACCTGAGCTCCCTGGCAACGACAACAAATTTGATATCACTCAAATTACCCTAAGGAGTGATTTGTACTCTCTCAAATAAGAGGTCGAGTTGTAGCACTTAGGGATCGAATTCACAGGGAGCTAAGACACAGAAAAGATCTAGTAGTTATGTCGTTAAGCTAGGAAAATTGGTTTAAATGTAAATAGGAGTGGTTTTAGGAAAGTAATTTCTCGGTGGGTTGATTGGGGTTTTGAAACAGATATGAAAGGCGTTAAGACTTAGAGTTTCTATTCAGACAATCAGGATTATAGAGATATAAAGACTAAGTGTATGGTGGATATTCTAGAACTCAAACTTAAAGAATAGTCGATCAACTTCCTTATTTTTAGACTATCTATTGCCGGATCTAAGACCTCAGATGTCGCTTGTTGGTCTTGAGAAAGTGTCGATCGATACCAATTATGGATTGTCGATCGATACACCTTTCAGACCGTCGATTGATCCAACTACTAAGTTGTCGATCGACATACCTTCCAGGATGCTTTACGTACGGGTTTGACTTGTTCACTAGGCAAAACTAAATCAGCTTCTTCTTGTTTCTAGCAATCCTAGCACAATGTAAACTAATTCAGACAAAGGACCAAGCTTCTGATTGTGCCGTAATATCTATAGGCAAGGTCCTAGTTAGCTATTCTAGAACACATACATTAAGAACAGTTTAATTGGTTGATATCCTAACACCTAGCAATTCTATATTTTGGGCTAATCCCTCATGAATATCTGAACCCTAAATCTAACAAAGAGAACTACTCAGACATGGCTAAGCAATTTATAACAAGGAAATAAAAAAACTGCATAAACAGATAAGAGTAGAAAAACTTGGAATTCCAATCACAAATCCCTGAAGAATTTCTTGGATCTTCTGTCCAAACCTATGACTCTAAGTATTTTTATGTATGAAAGTATGAAGGTGTAGAAAGTGTGTGTTGCCTAAAACAATGGCAGAGCACATAAATATTAGGTTAAAACTCGTCAGGGGTAATCTGGTAATTCTTGTGGGACTTGGACTTAAAGTTGTCTGGAACCAAATCTGACCTCTGCGCGCTTCGCTGTCGATCGACAACACATAGTGTATGTCAATCGATTATCGTCTTCAATCATCGACCGCTGGACTGTTCGATGGTCTTAGCTATGAGTATTTATCATTTTGTCTCGAAAATGCACTAAAATCACAAATTTCCTCTAAATCACTCCAAAATCTGAAAACATACTAAAAAGATTCTAAAACATCTACAATGTATCTAAAAACACATATATGCCATGACTAAAAGTGGATAAAATCCATGGTATATCACTTCACGAGCAGACTTCTCAAGTAGACTTCACACGAATTAAGCCGAAAATTTAAATTTAAGCAGAAAACTTAAATTTAAGTGAAATTTGACTGCGAATTAAAATATTTCTAGAGAATTCTTCCATTAGTTCTCTCTTATGGTTAGAAGACTCTTCTAATTCACAGTCAAAGTTTACTGAAAATTTTAGTTATCCTTTATGGCCGGAAGACTCTTGTTTTGATTGTTTATATGATATTGTAAATAATATATCCACTTTGTCTCCATTTATTAATAAAATTCTTTGTTTAGTTCTTAATTCATTCATTCAAGTTCTCGTAATCATAAACTATTGTCTTCATTGTAAAACTTTTGTTAAGATTATGGTTGTGAAAATTAAAAGGAAAGCTTGTAATAATATAACAGTTGACACAAGTTCAAAATAATAGTATAAGTTCATAACACAAGTTCAAAATAATCAAAATAACAAACATAACAATAAGTTCATAACACAACAGTATAAGTTCCAAAAAATAACATATATAACAATAAGTTCATAACACTAGATATGGATAGATATCAGACTTTGGAGTTACTTAAATCTCATGAAAGTTGAAAAGATATTGTATATCTTATGATCTAAGAAGACACATTAAACCACGTGACTTGATATTCTTGAAGTTACTTAACACTTTTGAAAGTTAAAAACACATCATGAAGTTTACAAAAACTAACAGAAGTGCCTCTAAAGTTGGCACTGATCTGATGTGGCTTGCAACATTGTAGAAGTGAAATTTGTAAGTTTAAAATTGTGTGAGTTCCTGCTGTTTTCAAACCTCTTTCAAAGGAATACTCTATGTTTTGCTTGAGGAAAGCAAAATGGTAAGTCTGTGGGAGTTGATATACTATGGATTTTACCACTTTTAGACCATGGTATATGACATGTTTAGATTATATTATATGGGTTTGGAGTATGTTTTAGAGTGTTTTCAGGTTCAGGTACGTTTTGGAGAACTTTGGTGATTTTTGAGCTTTTTGAGGTGCATAACTGCACAGATGCGTCAGGTGTTTAGCTATGGATAGGGACCTTACCACAGTGCAATTGAGCCCATCTTTTGACACACAATATAGCTTTTAGGTAGCTTTCCAATGCCACCGGTTTGAGGTTAATCAGCATCCTATAGCAGAAGTTTTACCCATTTTACTGAAGAGTGGTACGTCTGTCGCGCGAGAGGAAGCTGTCGAGGAGATGAATGAATGTCGATCGATGATGCACCCTTGGTGTCGATCGACGGTGATCCCAGAATGCGGGCCAAGTATATTTTAAGACCGACTTAAGCCCAGAAGCCACCACAAATTACCAGAATACCCATGGACGATCTAAAACTTTATTTATGTGGTTTCTAAACCATTGTTGACAGCTACGCTTTCTTTTATTCATAGTTCTAGGTTTGGAGAGAAGAGAAGAACTCCTCCAGAGTCCTCTTGGAACTACATTGGTTTTGGTTTTATAATTTATATCAATTCATCTATTATTTCTATGATATATGTGACAACTATTATGTCTGAGTAGATCCATCTGCTAGATCTAGGGTTTCTAGGGTTTTTTATGAACTTGTTATTTATAGAACTGCTAGGGTGATTTAGTGTATTCATCACATGATTGTTCTTATTTCTTATCTCTAGAGTAATTATCTAGATACATGATCACATGATAGTTAGGCGTACGCGAGAGCTGGTCTATTACCTGAATATAATTCTGCTGAGCTAGGTTGTTAGATACACGCGAGAGCTGGTCTAAAAATCTAGTGAACATATCGATTAGGTCGTTAATGCTTCTCTAATGAAGTGTCGATCGACACCTAGACATATGTATCGATCGATAACTAGTCAATAGTATCGATCGACAACTAGTCAATAGTATCGATCGACACTCGATTCTTGTTCGCATCCGAAAGCAGAAACATAGGATTTAGTCATCTGATTAGTAATTGCATGCGAGAGCTGGATTATTTGCTTATTGAATTAGTTCTAGGATCAACCCTTAGCATCTATAGATTCAGTTCTTATAACCTGAATGAAACACTAAGTCTAGCAACCATCCTTCCATCAAACAACTCATCAATCAGTTGAACAACTGCCTTGTTCACCCTGTTATGTTATATTTACTTCTTTATATTATTTGACCTAGCATAGTCTTAAGCTAAAGTCTATTGTGTGAGATATCGAGTCTCTGTGGATACGATCCTTAAATACTACAACAAACCTCTTATTTGAGAGAGTAGCTTGAAGTTTAATTTGAGCATATCAGTATGTCCATAAGGATCTGTTATGTTTTGGAAGTAGAACACCCATAAATAATACGTCTATTTGACATTCATAACTGTGTCTTTCACTCAATAGGGAACTTGACGCTTTTTTAAAAGGGCTTACAATATGGATCTTTTTTTTTTGATAAACCTTATCGGCTATTCGATCGGCCCCAGGAGGAACACATTTAGTGCTACAGAGCAGACTAGCCCGAAAGTGTACCACATTGCTTTACCCAAGTTTGAAAAAGAGGGCATTCCAACTATTGCCAGAGGATGAACCGATCGTCTAACCACTTGGGGCCAAGCCCAAGCCCAAGCCTAGACTGGACAAATAGTGATAATTTAGTTCCGAGGGTAACCGAACCCGTGACTGATATGGATACACATTAAGCCTCAAGAGATTATCATTAGGCTACCAAAACTTGGTTACAATATGGATCTTGAGTTTGCTTCTTTACTTCGTCCCGTGATCAGTTTTAACAATGTTATTCGCTGTGTTTATGATCTTTCAATTTAAATATTATTAAAAGATGGCATTCCAACCATTGCCAGAGGGTGAACCGATCGTTTCTTACAATCCACCATGTAAACAAACCACTTGGGGCCAAGCCCAAGCCTAGACTGCCCAAATAGTGATAATTTAATTCACAGGGAGAATCGAACTCATGACTGACGCGGATACACACCGAGCCACAAGAAATTAACACTAGACTAACACAACTTGGTTAAAATATGGATCTTGAGTTTGCTTCTTTACTTCGTCCCTTGATCAATTTTACCAATGTTATTCGCTGTGTTTATGATCTTTCAATTTAAATATTATTAAAAGAGGGCATTCCAACCATTGCCATATGGTGAATCGATCGTTTCTTACAATCTATCATGTAAATCATTTGGGGCCAAGCCCAAGCTTAGACTGACCAAATAGTGATAATTTAGCTCCCAGAGAGAATCGAATCCATAACTGATGTGGATACACACTAAGCCGCAAGAAATTATCACTAGAATACCACAACTTGGTTACAATATGGATCTTGAGTTTGCTTCTTTACTTCGCCCATGTGATCAATTTTAACAATGCTATTCACTGTGTTTATGATTTTTCAATTTAAATATAATTAGAAATCAATTTCTAGGCCGAGATTTATATTTACTAGAACAAGTTATTTTCTTATATGCCAATTTAGATATCTTTCCAGGTATCCGTTTTCAATAAATGGTCCCGTCTGCAAAAAAAAATGTAAAGAACTACCAGTCTACCACAGTCAAAATATGATGATAATAGACTTCGTACGTTGTATTTTCATTATTCCATACACCGTTCTAATGTCAACGGCAGATTCAAGCTACAGACAAGATTAGATAATAGATCGCCCGTACAGAGACATACAACCAGAGACATACAACCTCCATTTTGTAACGCATTTACCACAACTGCGTTAACATGAGAACCTGCATTATTTGGCCCTCTTTCTAGTGTTAACTCAATAAGAGAACCCAAAGATGTCTATGTTAGGGTCAAAATCCATGCTACCAACGGATAAAAAAATTGATTTTTATGTGACAACCCGTCTCATAATCTCCACCCGTTCCTTGGATCCCAGGCTGACCCTGCAGAGCGACCCTAATCTTTCACCTTGTTGACAATTTGTCCCGTGAGGTCTTGGTTTCGAAGAACGCCAAGCGCACTAACAACCTAAATGGAGAAGTCAGTGAAAGCTTACAGGAGAAGGGTTAGGCTCGGTGCTCTACAGGGCCAGCTTGGGGTCCATGGGGCGGGTTGTCACATAAAAGTCGACTTTTATATAACAACCTGCCCATGGACACCGTGCTGGCTCTGCAGACACCGACCCTAACCCCTCAACTGTGTGTCCTAAACTCCCCCAAGGTAGGTTATTGGTGCGCTTGACGTTTCTCGAACCCAAGACCTAATCCTTTAACAACTCTACAAAAAGAAGAGTTGCCACCAACAAAAAGAATCACCCAAAAAATTAATATTTATGAGAATGAGCCGAAAATATTGAGAAAACAATCTTTGCACACACGATGTGCCGACTTAAATTATGATACATTAGAATTAAGCTTGATTAGTTCCGATTATGTCCTTAGGTTGGTATAAAGCCTTAACCAACTCCAGGTAATGGGCTGAGGTCTGTTTATTCGATGGGTCTGTTTAAGGGTGCAATCCATCTCTAACATTTGAAACTTTTATCATCAAACTTCATGATGGACTGGAACCCTCTGATTCAGCTTCTCAACAAAACTAATGCAGGCTGACATAAGCTCTTTCTTTTACAATATGCATTCTAAATATTAATTTATCACATATGACGAGAAAGAAATAGCATAGCATGAGTAGAATTAGGGGAGGGCACTTCAGCTATTTTATCAGTTTAGGTTCGGTTTGGTCAATTCAGTTATAAATTTTTTCCAACTGAAGTGAACCATAAATAGTTCTTTTCGGTTTGGTTTGTGTTTTGGTTGGTTAAATCGGGCTTCTCTTAGTTTAGTTATTTTAAGAGAACTCATGTTTTAAAACACAAACTATGTGAATTAAATTAAATATAAAGCTGAAACAAAAGCCTTTGAAAAACCACAATTCGTCGGCCAAAGTTAATTAAAAAAAAAGCTTATAAGAAGTCGATCAAACCGAAGTTAACTAAAGTAAAAAAAATATCTTTAATAATTTCTTTTATACCATTTACATAAAAAAAATAAGAAATCAGACTTTTCCCTTTTTAATCAAATCTACCGTAGAATCTAGGGAGAATTGCCAAGTGTGACTCAAAACTTGGAGTCAAACCCAAAACAATACCCCAACTTGGGTCAAAGGCAAAAGTAACCTAAAAGGCTATTGAAATTACAACTATCCCCTTGTGACCAAACAAAAAAACGGAATTTTTTTTACGTTTCTACCCCTCGCAAGTCATCTGTTTAGACGACTTGAAAATAAGTCGTCCAGACGACTTAACTGAAAGTCGTCTAGACAGTTAGTCTTAAACATAATTTAAAAATTTTGTAAAAAATATTTTGATAAGTGAAAAATGGGAATTATGTAATTAACATATGTCTTAGGAGGTATAAATTAAGATATAACAAATTTCAATTGTTTTCAGCATAGATGAGTGAAAGTAGTGAGTCATGATATTCTTAAGTTTATGTTTCATCAACATATGTTGTAGTATTGTATGTGTTCTTAGGGTTAGATTTTGGAAAGCATTAAAACCGTTTTTGAAATTTTTTAAAATTACTTATGCGTGTTCATTTCTGTGTATAGTAAACACTATTTAAGTATAATTTGATTTTATAACGTGGTTAGTTAGTTAATCTAGTCATTTTAGTTTAGGGGTTCATTTTAGGGTTTAGGACGACTTAATATTTTGTCGTCTGAAAACAGACGACTAAATATTAAGTCGTCTGTTGTACATTATCAGCCAGAATAAGTCGTCTAAACCGGACCAAACCTTAAAGTTTACCAATGTACTTTTAAAGCTAACCGGATTATTTACCCAATATATAAGGTGATTTTTATTTTTTTTGTTTCATTTTTCGCGAAATTCAGAAACCCTAACAGTTCTCTCTCAAAGGCGATTTCGAATTCCCACGATTTCCGAACAAACCATCGTTCTCAACGTCGGCTATCTATCTCACCGTTGTCGCCGCAGCTTCTTCTAACCCTAGCGCCGCCGATTCCTCTAAACCCTAGCGCCGCCGATTCCTCTAAACCCTAGCGCCGCCGCTTCCACTATTTCCGAACAAACCGTCGCCCTCGCCACCGTGGTCACCAACGTTCTCACCGCCGCTTTCTCTAAACACTAGCGCCGCCGCTTCTTCTAAACCCTAGCGCCGCCGCTTCTTCTCTGTAAACCTTAGCGCCGTTTCTCTGTAAACCCTAACGCCGCTAAGTCATCAATCTCGAGGAAAAGATGAACATAAAACGTTGTCTCTATCAATTTACTCATTCTGACCGTTTCACGTTTATTTTTTCAGATCTATAACCGAAATGACGAGTACTCCAACTCCTTCTGCGATTGGAAGACTTGTAAGTAATTTAAGTCGTCTGGAAAGTCTTCCAACTGGACGACTTAGTAGATGACTTAAATATAAGTCGTCCATTTGGAAGACTTTCCAGACGACTTAATTATAAGTCGTCTACTAAGTCGTCTGGACTTATATTGTTGTCTTTGATTATTTTGCAGACAAAAAGGATGGATATTCCAGAACTCCCCCGTAGGTTATACACATCAGGGGAAGAGCCAGAAGCCCACAATAGCATTTCGTATCATAGGGATAACAGCAAGTTGCATACTGCTCTTAGGAAAGCTCTTACTGATGACGAATTTGAAGAGCTCAAGGAGTCGAGTTTGGGAGTTTTCATCAAGTTCAAGGAGCAGGGATTTGGTTGGGCTTCAGCTTGTCTTTGTATAGATTTGTAAATATGATTAGCATTTGAACATGATTTTTTAACAAGCGAAGTATTTGTATTTCAGCTTGTCTTTGTATAGATTTGTAAATATATAAGTTGTCTGGAAGAAATAAGTCGTCTAGAAGGTTTGGACGACTTATTATAAGTCGTCTGGAAGGTTTTCCAACTGGACGACTTACAAATAAGTCGTCTAGAAGGTTTGGACGACTTATTATAAGTCGTCTGGAAGGTTTTCCAACTGGACGACTTACAAATAAGTCGTCTAGAAGGTTTGGACGACTTATTATAAGTCGTCTGGAAGGTTTTCCAACTGGACGACTTACAAATAAGTCGTCTAGAAGGTTTGGACGACTTGAAGGGATAGTAGAAGGTAGTCTAAAAATAAAATACACTTGAAGGGATAGTAGAAGGTCGTCTAAAAATAAAATACACTGGACGACTTAGTAGAAGGTCGTCTAAAAATAAAATACACTGGACGACTAAAAATTTAGTCGTCTGGACGGGTAATCAAGACTGGACGATTTTCCTCCTTCAATAGCATTTGTCTTAGCATATGTCTTTTGGATTTCTTAAAAACAAATATTATCATCATCTTCCTCGTCCTCATCTGGAACCTTTCCATAAAGACTGTAATCCCCACCATTCTGATCTGTTTCACCAACAATAGAATTATCAGCATCCTCCTCCCCATTTTCCTCCTCCCCATCTTGATTTTCATCTTCAACAAACTCATTATCACCAACATCTTCAAAACATTCATCAGCTTCATCATCATCACCAACATCTTCTTCCCATTCACCAGCTTCATCATTATCACCAACATCTTTTTCCCATTCACCAGCTTCATCAATATCCCTTTTCTCTGAAACCGTTTCGACCTTGCTGCGGCTTGATACACAAAGACATACTCTATGGGTTTTGAGTATCTCCAGCAAGTTTCGAACTTGTCTATCACTTGTAACATTAATGGGAAGACTGCCTGGAGCCATCATCATTTCTGCTGGTAATGAGTAGCTAATCTCCACACTCACTGTTCTCATGTCCAGGTTATAATCTTCTTGAGCCATTGCAACAAGTTCAGCATGTGTTGAATCTTCATTCAATAAAAACAATCTTGCGCCTTTGAGATCATCAACCACAAAATCCCAACGGAAATCTCTCAACAACCATTCTCCATACACTGCATGTAACTGAAAAATCATCTGCAAATATTCAAAATAAAACACATTAGTAAACGTAGAGAAAATGAAGAAGTTCAATAAACATTGCCGCAGACGACTTAGCATTAAATCGTCCAGAATACTTAAAGGTAAGTCGTCTAAAGAGGTCACTTTTGCAATTGAAAATTAAAAGGGACGACTTAATTCTAAGTCGTCCGGCTTTGTTTGTTAAAAAAAAAACTTCAGACGACTTATATATAAGTCGTCTACGAGAAACGGGCTAGTTTTGCATTTGACCGAATCGTGTCAGATCTTTGACTATTTCTGGACGACTTATAATTCAGTCGTCTCTGGGAAAGTTAAAATTTCAATATTTTATGAAAACTTGACGACTTACGTGTAAGTCGTCCTAGGTTAGTTTTGTAATTGAAAAATAAAACTTGAAATTTAACTTTCTCCAGACGACTTAGATGAAAGTCGTCCAGCTAAACGACTTAATTTAAGGTCGTCCGGGATAAGCAAGGTTTGACCAGAAAATTGGGAAAAATTCTGGACGACTTTGCTTTCCCCGGACGACTTTAAATTAAGTCTTCTGGAGGGACGACTTTATATTAAGTCGTCTGGTTAAAGTTAAATTATGAAGTTTTATTTTTCAATTACAAAACTAACCTAGGACGACTTACACGTAAGTCGTCAAGTTTTCATAAAATATTGAAATTTTAACTTTCCCAGAGACAACTGAATTATAAGTCGTCCAGAAATAGTCAAAGATCTGACACGATTCGGTCAAATGCAAAACTAGCCCGTTTCTCGTAGACGACGTATATATAAGTGTCTGGAGTGCTTTTTTTTTAACAAACAAAGCTGGACGACTTAATTTAAGTCGTCCGTTTGACCAGAAGACTCATCAGTAAGTCTTCTACATACAGATGACTTACTAGTAAGTCTTCTACGCGAACAGATCTTGAAAAAAAATTCAAATTCGTACCTTAAACTAGGTGAGATGACTTCGTTTGCACACAGGGTCTTCTCCAACCACCCAGAACCTCAAACGAAAGCAACCGTAAGTCAAAACGAAAGAAATATGGCTCTGTCAACCATAGCCCATATTTTGAATCAAAAGCTTGAGTTTTTTGGATGAATATAGAGAGAAAGTGAAAGAAATGTTGTTTTTAGTTCATAACAATTGAAACAGAGAGAGTGTAAAGAGATTTACGTGCATTAAAGGGCATTAAAAGCTCTAAATAGTTCGTACAAGGTTGTTGCCACTATTCATTGCAGTGGCAATATTGTAAATACTTGAAGAAGATGAGGTTGAGACAGTAAAGAAGCCATTTTCGAAAAAAAAAAAAATGTTAATGGCATTTTCGTAGATAAACTGCAGGTGTGGGGTTAAAATCTCAAAAAAAAAAGGAGTCAAAAGAAAATGTTAGTTTTCTGTTTGACTCCAAGTTTTGAGTCACTTTTGCAAAAGCCCCTAGAATCTACAACCAAAACTTCTCTCATCAAAACCATTGACAAAGAAGTTAGACCTGAAAACTTCTCTCATCAAAACAATCAGGAAAGCAGGAGACTACAGCTACAAAGGGCTTACCGAGTGGTTCACAACTCGTCAGCCAACATAAATCAAATGAAGGCCCCATTTTACCATATCTCTTTTAATGGGAAAATTATTTTTTTTTTAAAACCAATGAAACACTAACATTGCTCTATTAGGCTAATTACAAATTTGTACCAATTTTACCTGTAATACCTTTTTAATTTATTAAAATAAATCAAATAAATAGTTATATAATTAAAAAAAAATTGGAAAATAGGAACTACTCAAATATCTATATTAAATTAGCAATATTTTTTCCAGTTATAAAAATGTTTAATTCAAATTTTCAAATTTCATGTTTTTTACTGAATCTACTAGGATTAGAATATGTCATCTACATAAATAATAGTAATCTAAAAATATTTTAAATACACAGTATGCGCTTAATCCACTATATATTAATTGAGGAACATTTAAAAAGTTGTAACCTTAAGTTTGTACTAATTAAAAAAATATCATGCTTAGATGTCACTTAATTAAGATGTCAATTTAGTTTACGTGGCAACTTAAGAATCAATTGAAAAAATGTTGGACCAAATCCAATTACTAGAGAACATTATATTAACCCAAAATATAAGAACCATGTATTCTTTCTTTAAATAAAAGGTATAGAATTACCTAATATGATTTACATATATATGGAAATTAATGACTATGAATAATAAAGATTTGATAACAATTTTTGCATCATTCTTCATTTTAGTTTAATTTTATATTATTAAAAAAATTTAAACAATCACATTAACCATATAATAAAAAATAAGATTTTTTCGTATATGTTATATTTTGAATTTTTTTAAATGACTTTAAATTACAAAAATGAGAAAATCTTATATGTTATATTTTAAATTTTTGAAAACGACTTTAAATTATAAAAATGAGGAAACCTTATATGTTATATTTTTCTTATATGTTAGATTTGTTCTGAAACTAGAGAATGAAACCTATGTTTTTGTATTATTCGTAAACATAAGGAGACTTTTATATATAGGAAATTACACCGTCATAGAATAATAGAAAGACTAGAATATGGAAATACAAATATGGAAAAAGTACAAATCATAAACCATAAAGGAAAAGGGAAACTAGGGTTTCCTCTCTCTCCAGCCACTGGCTCTCTCTCTCTCTCTCTCCTAAAGGCGCGTCCGACTCTCTCTCTCTCTAGCATTGGGCCGGTTATGGACATCCACAATATGAATTATAACACTCCCTCTTGGATGCCATAACCATACAGAGTTTGTAATACGCTTTAGATGTTGCCTCATTAAAACATTACCAGGAAAACCCAATGGGATAAAACCATGGTGAAGGAAAAAGAGTACAACACGTATTACTCCCCCTGTTCTGAACATCACTGAAGGTCTTTCAGTCTACGCATCCCAATCTGATGCGTGAGCTTCCTGAATGTGCAGGTCGGAAGTGATTTGGTGAACAGGTCGGCTGAGTTGTCGCTGGAACGCACTTGAACCACTTGGACCTCTCTGGCTTTCTGCAACTCGTGAGTGAAGAAGAACTTGGGCAATATGTGCTTCGTCATGTCTCCTTTGATGTAGCTGTCTTTGAGCTGAGCAGTGCACGCATCACTGTCCTCATACATCACGGTCAGAGCGTCTGCGCCCTCGGTCATCCCATAATCAACTCGTATGTGGTTGGTCATGGACCATAACCACACACACTCGCGGTTGGCCTCGTGTATGGCCAATATTTCCGAGTGGTTGGATGATGTAGCCGCGATCGTCTGCTTCATGGAACGCGATGATATGGCCATACCTCCATGTGTAAAGACATAACCTGTCTGTGATCGAGCATTGTGTGGATCTGATAGATAACCTGTATCAGAAAATCCAACTAAACTATCTTTGTTATGGTTAGTATAAAATAGACCCAAGTATTTCGTTCCTTGCAGGTAACGAAGAACATGTTTAATCCCGTTCCAGTGTCTTTGGATCGGACAAGAGCTAAACCTAGATAGTAGGTTCACGGCAAAGCATTTATCTGGTCGTGTATGACTAGCCAGATACATCAAAGCTCCTATGGCACTGAGATATGGCACTTCGGGACGAAGGACATCTTCATCGTCCATCTTGGGACGGAACGGATCAGTGTCCAGGCCGAGTGACCTAACGACCATGGGACTAGACAATGGGTGAGACTCGGCCATATTGAATCTCTTGAGTACTTTTTCTGTATATGCCATTTGATGCACAAGGATTCCATCTCTTATGTACTCAAGTTGTAATCCCAAACAAAACTTTGTTTTTCCAATTCTTTCATCTCGAATTCTTTCTTAAGATGTTCAACTGTTTGGGAAATTCCTCTAGAGGTTCCTAGGTTATTCAGATCATCAGCATACACTGCTATGATCACAAATCCTTTATTTTCGAATTTCTTTATGAAAATACATGGACTGATCGGGTCGTTTTAATAGCCCTCTTTCACTAGGTACTCACTTAGTCTATTGTACCATATTCGACCTGATTGTTTCAGTCCATAAAGTGACTTATTCAACTTTATGCAATGTTGTTCTCGAGAACTCTCTTTGTTTTTCAATTCAATACCCTCTGGGACTTTCATGTATATATCATTATCCAGTGGACCATATAAGTATGCAGTTACTACATCCATTAACCGCAAGTCTAAGTTCTCTCTTATGGTCAGACTTATCAGGAATCTAAAAGTAGTAGCATCCACCACATGGGAGTATGTCTCCTCATAATCGATTCCTGGTCTCTATGAGAATCCTTGTGCAATAAGCCGTGCTTTATATCTCACGACTTTACCATGTTCATTTCTTTTCCTCACAAAGACCGATTTGTATCCAACTGGTTTTACATCATTTGGTGTTCGGATTATAGGACCGAAAACACCTCTTTTCTTTAATGAATTTAACTCCATGTTTATAGCTTATTTCCATTTGATCGAATCTGATCGTTGAGTGCACTCATAAATAGACGTGGGTTCATGATCCTCGTTTAAATCCATAAGTTCAAGTGCTACCTTGTCTGCAAATATATCATCAATGTCGACATTCTTTCTGTTCCATTGTATCCCAGACAAGACATAGTTAATTGAGATCTCATTATTATCAGGACCTTCAGTACCTTGAATCTTGCCGTCCCAAGAATCAGTATTAGATACATCAGGTCCGGCCGCATCTAAGCATTCATGATCAGCCGCGATCGCTATTAGCGTTTTAGGATCAGCCGCGGCTAAGTCCCGGGATTTAGGAACGGCCGCGGTCGTGTCTAGGGTTTCAACAACCTCGGTTTCATTATCTGCACCTTTCTTAGTTTTCCGAGGGTTCTTTTCTTTGGAACCTATTGGTCTACCACGTTTCAAACGTTGTCTAGACTCTGTAGCAACTTGATTGTGTCCCTCTTGAACATCAATTCAAATTGGTGCATTAGAAGCTGGTATATATGACTTAGTCACTCTTTTCGGGTCAGCAAAGGAATCTGGTAATTGATTAGCTAGCTTTTGTAAATATATAATCTTTTGAACTTCTAAATCATATTTTTGAGTTCGAGGATCTTGCCAAGATAAGGATGTTGGATTCCTTGTAATTTCTTTTACCAGCTTATTGTTTTCTCCCCCCTAATGTTGGATGTTCGGATTAATCGAAATGACAATCCGCGTACCTGGCCTTAAATAAATCACCCATAGTTGGCTCAAGGTACTTAATAATCATGGGAGAATCATTTCCAACATATATCTCCATCCTCCTTTGAGGTCCCATCTTTGTTCTCTGTGGTGGTTCAATTGGCACATTGACGGCACAACCAAATGTCTTAAGATGGGATATGTCTGGCTCATGACCCGTAAGCAATTGTAATGGGGAATATCTAAGTTCACTAGACGGTCTAATACGAATCAGTTCGGCCGCGTGCAAGACCGCGTGTCCCCAAGCTGTGGCCGGAAGCCTAGACCTCATAAGCAATGGTCTAGCTATTAGCTGAATTCGTTTTATGAATGATTCGGCCAAGCTGTTCTGTGTATGCACATGTGCCACGGAGTGTTCCACACTTACCCCCATGGACAAACAGTAATCATTAAACGCTTGGGACGTGAACTCACCAGCCCAACACTTTCTCTTTCAAAGTATGGCCGTTTGTATTCAAAATCAACTTTCGCATCATGGTCGAACCGGAATGACCAACCCGGTCATGCCAGAGAGTAAAATTGTTGGTGGCCACACGGTTTAATATGGCATTGGCCTCTATCATACCGACCTTAGCATAGTACAGGCCAGTAGAGAGCGCATGTATAGTCTCTAAGACTTTCTTATGGCCTTGGCCGATCTCAATGATCTGAAGGAGCTCTTTGTTTCCTTCGCCCTTAGTCTCAATATGAAAACCATTCATTCGAATGTCTTTAAAGCCCAACAGGCTTTTCTTAGAGCTGGGTGAATACAATGCATTAGATATCTCTAGATGCGTACCCTTAGGCAACATGATGTTAGCCTGGGTGTAGCCCTCTATGAGACTGACTATACCCGGAATGATACTTTAGAGACTTCATATAAAAACTTTCATTCATTAATAAAATAAGTTCAAAGCAATCAAAACATGGAAAACACAAAGCAAAGAACACAAAAACATAGATGTCGAATTCAACTTCATTCTTTTAAACAATCTGAAGTTTCATAATCCATAAGATGATCTCGTTCATGATTGAAATCATCTTCACCATCTTGATAAGTCATATGAGCTTCATGATTATTCCCTTTCAAACTCTCTTGGTAGAGGTCAACGAGATGTTTGGGAGTCCTACATGTCTTAGCCCAATGATTACCCATACCACATATATGACACACGGATTTGGTCAAGTTTTGTGGCTTGAATGATGTACCACGGCCTCGGCCATGTCCACGGCCTCCATTGGAGCCACGGCCATATGAGTTGCCTCGGCCTCGACCAAATAAATTCTGGCCTCGACCACGTCCATGCCAGTTCCCACAGCCACGGTCGTGTTGGATATCACTCTGAACATGGTTCGACTCTTTCTTGGCCTCTACGGTCGCATGTGCCTCAGGTAATGGGGTTGTTCCAGGAGGTTTCAATTCACTGTTTCTCATCAACAGCTCATTGTTTTGCTCAGCAAGCAAAAAACAAGAGATCAGATTTGCATAGGTCTCGAAGCCCTTCTCACGGTACTGTTGTTGTAACAACACATTGCTTGTGTGGAAGGTGGAAAAAGTTTTCTCAAGCATATCCTTATCTGTTATATCCTCACCACACAATTTCAACTTTGAGACAATCTTAAACAGGGCCGAGTTATATTCGTCCACGGACTTAAAGTCCTAGATTCTGAGATTCCTCCAATCATACATAGCCTTTGGTAATAACACCGTTATCTGGTGATCATATCTTGTGTTCAACTCTGTCCAAAGGTCTAGAGGATTCTCAATAATCAAATACTGATCTTTGAGACTCTCAATAAGATGATGGCGTATAATCAATATCGCACTGTATCTATCTTTCTCACTTGCATTATTGTCCTCGGTGATACATTCACCGAGTCCCTTGGATTTTAAGATGATCTTAGTATCAAGTGCCCATTGCAAGTAGTTATCTCCAAAGAGATTTATGGCAGCAAAATCCAAGTTGTTGATTTTCGACATCTGAAATCATATGTTATATAATTTAGTTTTTAAAAGTGTGTTCATGCAATCAATATATTCAAGCTTAGCATTCAGTTTCTATATGTACATTCGATCAGGTTGATATGATGCAATCAGTTCTAACGGATATGCAATGTACAAACAAGCCTCACGGCTATGACAAGGAACAAGCCGCACGGCTACTGGATGCAATCAATTCGTATTATGCATTCAGTTCATTCGTGATTGAAATCCTAGCATAGGCAGTTTCTATATGATCTTAATGCAATCTTTTCATACATCTTAGTAATTGGTTTAACCTACAACAAGAAGGTCAGAACCAGAACCTTTCAACAAGGCGACTGGGTCCTGCGACGAACTGAGAAGACAACTGGGAAACTCACCCCCGGTTGGGAAGGACCCTATAAGATAATCGAGGTACGGGGAGCAGGGGCATACAGGCTACAAGACGCCAAAGGTAAAATACAACCCAATTGCTGGAATGCCCTACACCTTAAAGCTTATCATTTCTAATAAAGATCACTAGATCATATTCTCTATATCTATTATTTAAGCATTATGTTTTCCTACTCCTATGTACACTGAAACGTCTCCGGACAAAGCTTATATAATAAAATAGTTCCTACTATAAAAGGGTAGTAGGAATGCCATAATACTTAAAGGGGCAAACGAGCTGGATCAAGTCCAAGAGACCTTCGATCCTGGCCAACCCTTAATTACAAGTGGTACGACCACGCAAAAACAAAACGGGTATGAGACATAAGGTAGGAATGGGTCTGCGCAAGCCCGAGTATGCCGTCAATACTACCTAAAACCCCTGTATAGCCTCAGGCATATCGGGGTCCCAAACAAAAATACCAAAAATGTGAAAGTCCATGTATTAAAACACTATGTGCTAGAATAATACAGGGGACACGAGGTATAATTGCCCTTGAGCAAGTGCAAAAGTCCGGGAGCACCACATAATATTCTACTTCTCCAGACGTGGAAAGTAGCAAAGCCTGGCACTTGGGTTTTCACCCACACCAGCACCCTCTAAGCCTGATAGTGGCTTTCTGCAGAAAGCAGCATGCAGCACGGGAACTCGATAGTGACAAGCTTCCGAGCGGTAGAATGCAAAATCCCAACAGGCACCGGTAGTGGCCTCACCTAGGATGGCAGAATACGGTCCCTTAAAATTGAAACTGAATATGCTCGGGTTATTAAGAACTTTCGGGTCCCCATGCAGTCACCGGGTCCTGAACAAATTTCTTCAGGGACTGGAAAAGGTAAACCTCCAGGTTCTTATTAACCCCCGGGCCCGACTACGATCTCAGGATCCAAAGATAAAACCTTCGGGTCCCCAAATACCCTCAGAGCTAAGTTCTCAATTCCAAACTTACGAGAAAAAAGGAAAGAGGGTTTGCAGGAAAAGAAATCCATTACGAAAAAGCATTGTTCCAAAGGAAAATAAGAAAGACAACAAGAAGCCATTATTCAAAGAAAAACAGATTCAAAGCAACAAACATCTAGAAAGGTGGACCGGCTGAGACTTGAGACTCCGCAGCGGACATCGAACCTACTTGAGGGCACCCTCCAAAGTGATGATCCGATCCTTCAGAACAAAGCAGATGCTGACGATATTCCTCTTCGGGATCCCAGCGTTCTGTTCTTCCTTCCAGCCATTCCTTCATAAGCTCCCATCAAGCCGAAGCTCTCACCTGCCAAATCAATAAGTCACGCTGAGCTGCCATGTCTCGCACCCGGTTACGAAGAAGAAACAACTCAGTAAGAAGCCTCTGCCAAACGCCCATTAGTGGTGCATCTCCAATCGCGGTCCTGGAGAGGAGTGGCCTAATCCTAGCAGCTGGCGGTGTTGCCGTAGTCAAACGAGGTGGGGGAGCATAGAAAGGGCGTCTTCTTCGCGTTCCAGCCTGCTGATATTCGTCATAAAGGACAGAAGCAGGGAGTCTCGCAATATTCACTGAGAAAGTGAAGAGATGAGGCCCTACCAAGACGAGATTCTACTAAGAAGGGACCAAGAAGCAGAAATTTACCGCAAAGACAACTATGACGCAAGACTTCCTTGCTCATCAGGAAATGCACTCCACGGAAACGTCGAGGGATCGCTAACATCTTTTTCGCCACTTCTTCCCCAAAAAAGGATACCGGACGAGACACATCTGAAAACAAAACCAGTTGTCAGCAGACTAAAAATCAAAGAAGGAAAAGGCGCCAGAAGCGAGACTTACCAACAGTACGCCAGAATGTAGGATAATGGAAGGGTTCCTGGATCTTCATAAACACGTACCGACTGGTCCAATTGTCCCCAAAGGGGTAATTACCCCGGGTGCCTCTCGAAGGCTTTTCAACCAAGGACCGCCATCACGAGGCTGAAGGTGGTAGAACCCATGCATGAGTGTCAATGGGGCAAAGTAGTAGGAGTATAAAACTTCGTGTACCCCGGTATCAAGGACATTAAAGCCTCCAGGATAAAGGAGTGAGTTGAGAATGTCAGAAACCCAAAAACGATGATACTTCAGCCACGAGTGAAGGGACAATCCCCCGGAAACCTGCTATTAGTTACGCCTCAAAAATAGATATCTCGCCTGGCCCTCAGGAGCGCGCTCAAACTCCAAGGAACTCCTCATCTGCACCGAAGAGTGGATCCCGTACTTTCTCCGTATAACCTTTAGACCTCCCTCCTGAATTTCAGAACGCGGGCCATCGTCGAGAACGAGGGAACCACGTTGCTTCAAAGGCGCCATTGGGATCGCCTCGCTATCAGTTTCAGAAACTTCTCTGAAAGAAGCGACAGGGGAGGAGAAAGGATCTGCAAAACAGGCAGCAAGGCCTTACGCGGCCACCCACGAGTGAAGCAGGAAGATCAGAGTTCATCTTCGTGAATAAGGGATGAACGAAACTCTAAGCATCGGGGACCCTAAATGTATGCATGGTTCTTTCCTTTTTGGAGACAGAGAAAAGGAAATCAGATATTTCCAAATCTTCAGAAGAATCCTTTATGTAAGAAACGGCCGGCCTGGAAAAAGGAAAGGTGCCAAGGGAAGCAATGTCTCCACGAAGGAACCGATCCTCACCTGGGTTCAGAATGAGTTCCGGCTTGAGTGGAACCCATGATATCAAGATCAATGGAACGGGGTCCTGCCTAAGGGGAGCCTGCTGAGAAAAAGCAACCCCGGTTGACTTGAGTGCACAGGTTATTCCCCGACTTCGATGACGAAATTGAGAAATAAGGGGCAAACTGTTGGGGGAAAATATCCTGGTATCATTTCTTTCAGCCTCCAGGCAGGACCCAGACCCTCGGGTCCCCGATAAGGGAACGGTCCAGGTCCCCGCTAGAAGGAACCCCGAGTTCGGTCCCTGGAACCGAGCTCCATTCCAAAAAATGGAAAACTTCTGATAAGGAGAACCTTCCATATTTCCGAATATGGAAGAGTTTAACCTAATGGAACCGACTCCCACACGACTATATAAGAGCTACTAAAACCCTAAAGCAAGCAACTGGTAAAGCTATCTGGCTCCGTTCTTCTCTAAGGCTTAGAGACTAGAATTAGACGGCTAGAATTAGGGTTCCTACTCAATACCTTGTAATCTTGCTTGTTCTATCTAATAAAAGTCTCTTCCAGCCTATCTCTTTTTTATCCTCTCTAAATCCTCACGAAATACATACAAATACTCTTGGTTTACTAACCTGTCCATCGTTCCGTAGTACTCACAGAGAGCCTACACAAAAATCCCCTAACACCTAGTTCGAGTTGTGAGACAACAGGTCAACCTCGTGGAGCTTCAAAATGATCTTGGCTACATTGCAGCATGCCATTGTGGAGCAGAGTACGAAACAGAGTACTCAGAATCGATCGACACTCACACTGCCTCATCAAGCGATTCCAATGAGTCACCGACGACCGATGAACACTATCCCACATCGCTCGACGGGAAGCATCCGGTAGACAACTTCACATTACAAGATCAGTGTTATCCATACTTTGCCTTTCAACAACCCAACAAGAAAGGGCGTGATGGCTATTCAATAGGCAGTTGTGCAGACAGTGGATTCCATGAAAGTTTTGCAGTAGAGACTGTGA